>NC_080068.1:99322995-100522995 GCF_949987535.1 Balaenoptera acutorostrata | reverse complement strand
TGGGATAAATCCCACTTGATCATGGTGTATGATCCTTTTAATGTGTTGTTGGATTCTGTTTGTTAGTATTTTGTTGAGGATTTTTACATCTATATTCATCAGTGATATTGGTCTGCAATTTTCTTTTTTGTAGTGTCTCTGTTTGGTTTTGGTATCAGGGTGATAGTGGCCTTGTAGAATGAGTTCAGGAGTGTTCCTTCCTCTGCAATTTTCTGGAAGAGTTTGAGAAGGATGGGTGTTAGCTCTTCTCTAAATGTTTGAGAGAATTCACCTCTGAAGCCATCTGGTCCTGGACTTTTGTTTGTTGGATGATTTTTAATCACAGTTTCAATCTCATTACTTGTGATTGGTCTGTTCATATTTTCTGTTTCTTCCTGGTTCACTCTTGGAAGGTTATACCTTTCTAAGAATTTGTCCATTTCTTCCAGGTTGTCCATTTTATTGGCATAGAGTTGCTTGCAGTTGTCTCTTATGATGCTTTGTATTTCTGCAGTGTCTGTTGTAACCTCTCCTTTTTCATTTCTTATTTTATTGATTTGTGTCCTCTTCCTCTTTTTCTTGATGAGTCTGGCTAAAGGTTTATCAATTTTGTTTATTTTCTCAAAGAACCAGCTTTTAGTTTCATTGATCTTTGTTATTGTTTTCTTTGTTTCTATTTCATTTATTTCTGCTCTGATCTTTATGATTTCTTTCCTTCTACTAACTTTGGGTTTTGTTTGTTCTTATTTCTGTAGTTCCTTTAGGTGTAAGGTTAGATTGTTTGAGATTTTTCGTGTTTCTTGAGGTAGGATTATATCGCTCTAAAATTCCCTCTTAGAACTGCTTTTGCAGCATCCCATAGGTTTTGGATCACTGTGTTTTTGTTGCATTTGTTTCTAGGTTTCTTTTGATTTCCTCTTTAATTTCTTCACTGATGTCTTGGTTATTTAGCAATGTATTGTTTAGCCTCCATGTGTTTATGTTTTTTACGGTTTTTTCCCTGTAATTGATTTCTTTCTTTTTTAAAAATTTTTATTTATTTATTTATTTTGGCTGCATTGGGTCTTCATTGTTGTGCACGGCTTTCTCTATTTGAGGTGAGCAGGGGCTACTCTTCATTGCAGTGCACAGGCTTCTCTTTGTGGTGGCCTCTCTTGCTGTGGAGCATGGGCTCTATATGCACAGGCTTCAGTAGTTGTGGTGCATGGGCTCAGTAGTTGTGGCTTGTGGGCTATAGAGCGCAGGCTCAGTAGTTATGGCACACAGGCTTAGTTGCTACACTGCATGTGGTATCTTCCTGGACCAGGGATTTAACCCGTGTCCCCTGCATTGGCAGGTGGGTTCTTAACCACTGTGCCACCAGGGAAGTCCCTTGATTTCTAATCTAATAGCATTGTTGTTGGAAAAGATGCTTGATATGATTTCAATTTTCTTAAATTTACCGAGGATTGATTTGTAACTCAAGATGTGATATATCACGGAGAATGTTCCATGTGCACTTGAGAAGAAAGTGTAATCTGCTGTTTTCAGATGGAATGGCCTATAAATATCAATTAAATCTATCTGGTATATTGTGCCATTTAAAGCTTGTGATTCCTTATTAATTTTCTGTCTGGATGATCTGTCCATTTGTGTAAGTGAGGTGTTAAAGTCCCCCACTATTATTGTGTTACTGTCAATTTCCTCTTTTATAGCTGTTAGCATTTGCCTTAGTACTGAGGTGCTCCTATGTTGGGTGCATATATATTTAAAATTGTTATATCTTCTTCTTGGATTGATCCCTTGATCATTATGTAGTGTCCTTCCTTGTCTCTTGTAACATTCTTTATTTTAAAGTCTATTTTGTCTAATATGAGAATTGCTACTCCAGCTTTCTTTTGTGTTCCATTTGCATGGAATATCTTTTTCCATCCCCTCACTTTCAGTCTGTATGTGTCCCTAGGTCTGAAGTGGGTCTCTTGTACACAGCATATATATGGTTCTTGTTTTTGTATCCATTCAGCGAGCCTGTGTCTTTTGGTTGCAGCATTTAATCCATTCACGTTTAAGGTAATTATCGATATGTATGTTCCTATGGCCATTTTCTTAATTGTTTTGGGTTTGTTTTTGTAGGTCCTTTTCTTCTCTTGTGATCCTCATGTAGAGAAGTTCCTTTAGCATTTGTTGTAGAGCTGGTTTGGTGGTGCTGAATTCTCTTAGCTTTTGCTTGTTTGTAAAGCTTTTGATGTCTCTGTTGAATCTGAATGAGATCCTTGCCAGGTAGAGTAATCTTGGTTGTAGGTTCTTCCCTTTCATCACTTTAAATATATCATGCCACTCCCTTCTGGCTTGTAGTTTCTGCTGAGATATCAGCTGTTAACCTTATGGGAGTTCCCTTGTATGTTATTTGTTGCTTTTCCCTTGTTGCTTTTAATAATTTTTCTTTGTCTTTAATTTTTGTCAATTTGATTACTATGTGTCTCGGCATGTTTCTCCTTTGGTTTATCCTGCCTGGGACTCTCTGTGCTTCCTGGACTTGGGTGGCTATTCCCTTTCCCATGTTAGGGAAGTTTTCTACTATAATCTCTTCAAATATTTTCTCAGGTACTTTCTCTCTCTGTTCTCCTTGTGGGACCCCTATAATGAGAATGTTGGTGCATTTAATGTTGCCCCAGAAGTCTCTTAGGCTGTCTTCATTTCTTTTCATCTTTTTTCTTTATTCTATTCTGCATCAGTGTATTCCACCATTCTGTCTTCTAGGTCAATTATCCATTCTTCTGCCTCAGTTATTCTGCTATTGATTCCTTCTAATGTATTTTTCACTTCAGTTATTGTATTGCTCATCTCTGTTTGTTCTTTAATTCTTCTAGGTGTTTTTTTTTCTTTAATTCTTCTAGGTGTTTGTTAAACATTTCTTGCATCTTCTCAGTCTTTGCCTCCATTCTTTTTCCAGGGTCCTGGATCATCTTCACTATCATTATTTGGAATTGTTTTTCTGGAAGGTTGCCTATATCCACTTCATTTAGCTGTTTTTCTGGGGTTTTATCTTGTTCATCTTAATCTGTTACATAGTCCTCTGCCTTTTCATTTTGTGTATCTTTCTGTGAATGTGGTTTTCATTCCACAGGCTGCAGAATTGTAGTTCTTCTTGCTTCTACTGTCTGCCCTCTGGTGGATGAGGCTATCTAAGAGGCTTGTGCAAGTTTCCTAATATGAGGGACTGGTGGTGGGCAGAGCAGGGTGTTGCTCTGGTGGGTAGAGCTCAGTAAAACTTTAATCTGCTTGTCTGCTGTTGGGTGGGGCTGAGTTCCCTCCCTGTTGATTATTTGGCCTGAGGTGACCCAGCACTACTGCCTACAGGCTCTTTAGTGGGGCTTATGGTGGACTCTGGGGGGGCTCATGCCAAGGAGTACTTCCTAGAGCTTCTGCTGCCAGTGTCCTTGTCCCCATGGTGAGCCACAGCCCCCGCCCCTTCTCTGCAGGACACCCTCCAACACTAGCTGGTAGGTCTTGTTCAGTCTTCTATAAGGTCACTGCTCCTTCCCTCTGGGTCCTGATACTCACACTACTTTGTGTGTGCCCTCCAACAGTGGAGTCTCTGTTTCACCCAGTCCTTCAAAGTCCTGCAGTCAAATCCCACTAGCCTTCAAAGTCTGAGTCTCTGGGAATTCCTCTTCCCGTTGCCAGACCCCCAGGTTGGGAAGCCTGATGTGGGGCTCAGAACCTTCACTCCAGTGGGTGGACTTCTGTGGTATAATTGTTCTCCAGTTTGTGAGTCACCCACCCAGTGGTTATGGGATTTGATTTTATTGTGATTGTGCCCCTCCTACTGTCTCACTGCAGCTTCTCCTTTGTCTTTGGATGTGGGGTATCTTTTTTGGTGAGTTCCAGTGTCTTCCTGTCGATGATTGTTCAGCAGTTAGTTGTGATTCTGGTGCTCTTGCAAGAGGGAGTGAGTGTACGTCCTTCTTCTCCACCATCTTGAACCCTCAGAAATCTGTTTTCTTACAGTTCTGGAGGCTGGAAGTCCAAAAGCAAGGTAACAGCAGGGCCATGTTCCCTCTGAGACTCTGGGTATCTGCCTGGCTACTCTCTGCCTCTTCCTAGCAGCTGGAGGGTGGCTGTTGATCCTTGGTGGTCCTTGGCTTGCCACTTCAGCACTCCACCCTCTGTCTCTGTCATCCAATGGTGTTTTCTTCTTCTTATGAGGCCATCAGTCATATTGAATTAGGGTGCATACTAATGACCTCATCTTAATTTGATTCCATATGCAAAGAATATTTCCAAATAAGGTCACATTCATAGGTATCAGGGGTTAAGACTTCAACATTTTGGGGGAAACACAACTTAACCCATAACATCATGTAATCATTACCATTTTTTCCTAACACTTAGTTTGAGCCAAGGACTCTCCTATGTACTGCACAATCTCATATTTTCAAGTTGTGCCAAAATTTTAAGAAAACCTCACTTAAAAATTTCAGCTTCCAGAACAGAAAATGACCCTACAAGTGATTCACCATCTTAAAAATGATTAAAAAACCTCTATTAATAAACTCGCTGCCGATTATCGTTAAATGGAATCTTCTGTTTCATTGAAATATGATTTGATTTACACAGGTTTTGTTTACATAAAACTTTTTAAATATCTGGTTCTATTGTGAAAAGTAAGGCTCAGTTATAATAAATCTAATAGTTATACTTCAACTTAATGTCAGGAAGTACATTCCCTTTTGCTGCCTTCTGAGAAATTAAATTGAAATATGTTTGATCAAGTAATTAGAGAGCAAAGTAAGTCAGTAGATAATTGAGACCTGAGTTGTGTGGTACCAACGGAACATGCTTGTCCTTTGAAGCCTATCATTCTATAATTAAACTCTTGAAATTCAAGTTCTTTATGCAGCTAGAATGGAGTGTGAGGAGGCAGAATAAGAATTTCATCATTAATTTGGGAGAGCTTGGTTTTATTTTGTAATGTCAGCTCTGCTAGTCCCTATTTTCGTGACTTTGGGTAAGGTAATTAAGTCATCTGAGCCTTGGTTTTCTCAAAATTTAGTGGGTTTGAACAATAACCATTTTATTGTCACAATTCTGAGCAACGTCTAGCTGGAACAGCTCATGTCTGCCTCCATGTGATCTCAGCATGGCTCCCCTGGGAATGCAGAATTCAAGATGGCCTCACTCACATGTCTGGTACCTTGGCTGGAATGGCTTGAATGGCCCGGGACCAGCTAGGATGACTGGGCTTCACTCTTCTTGTGGTGTGGGCGGAAATCACTCATATGTCTGGAACCTGTAGCCTAGACTTCTTTCTATGGTTGGTTGGGTTTCCCTCTGAGTAAAAGAAGAATCTATGTGGCTACTTAGAGTCTAGACCCAGAAGCCCCAGAACATCACATTGGCTGCATTCTATTGGTCAAACCAAGTCACAAGTCCAGCTCTGATTTCAGGGCTGGGGATACTGACTCCTCTCCCAATGGAAGGAGGGGCATAATGATCCTCTTTGCAGATGATTTACCACAAAAAAACAACAAGGAAAGTCAGCCTTTGCCACACTGCTCTACTAAATTGTTTTCTCACAGTGTTAGTAGAAGTTAAAACTTGTAGAGTTCTCAAGTCTATTTAGGAGGAGGACAGGTTCTTGAAGGGAGAGAAAGGGGATAGTGAAAGAAAAAAGAATGAAATGGAACTGAGAAACCATTCTGACACACTTGTACACATTTAACCTGGGGTTGCAAACACAGAATCACAGCTACCTCTCACCAATCCTGTATCCACTGCGGACAGCATTAATCAACCACAAAACTTTCTAATGAGGTCCTTTTGCATCCTTACCATTCTTCTCAAGACAAGGCTCTAGGCAACTATTACCGATCTAAGAGTTTGGAAAAGAGAAGAAACCTATATACCACAGTGGGCCATTTCTGAGGGGTAGGAGGGATGTGAATATTTGGAATATACTCCCCAGGTTGATCGTGATATACCCTGCTCTCTTCTGGTTGAGGCCACTGCTTTAGCCCCTTTGCTTGGCATAACTGAATACCCTCAGTAAAGTGGTTTTCTAACAGGATTGTATTTGGTTCTCACAACTCAGGTGAAAGATGTGGAAACTGAAGCTCAAAGAAGTTGAACAATCTGCTCAAATGCCACAGTGGGATAGTGATGGCCCCAGTGACTCTCTTCTTACTACTCATTCAGACTCTCAGAATCATAGACCCTGGAAGCTGAAGTGATGCCATCAGGTCTAAGCCCTTTGTTTTACAGATTAGGACACAGAGGCCCAGAAGGTTAAACATCTTTCCAATGGCCATGTCCAATAGCAGAAGTTAACCTTAGGGCTAGAGCCCAGGGTTCCGGATTCCTAGGGAATTGCCCTTTACCTCAATTTTAGCAGCGGTAAACATTGCAACTTGGCTGACTTCAAACTTTTGGCTCATCCACTTGGCTCATCCAACTTGGCTGACTTCAAACTTTTGGCTCATCCAGTTTCTGTGCTTTGAAGTTAAGTAGGGAAGGAGATGATATCTCACAGATTCTGACCCACAGCCCGAAGCAGCTCTTGTACCTTAATTTTGTTATAAAAGCTGTGGCATATTTAAATAAATCTTTAGGTTTAAAATTTGCCTGTCTGAACAGGATTCTAAAGATATGAAATGTGCTGCTCTGTCAGGTTTTGTTATTGCCTTTGATTTAATATTTTCATAGGAGGTATTTCATGCAGTGTTCTGGGACATTTTATTGAGTGAAATGTTTTTAAAAATCTGATGAGTTATTTATGGATAAACCTAACCTCACTAGCTTCTTGAATTTATCTAATCAATGTACAACCTCTCAGTAGAGAGATTTCCAGAGCTGGAAATTGTGTCTTAAGGACAATGAGACAAGGGGTTGTCATTTTTTGAGTACTGCTGGGAACCAGAGGCTCACATATATTCACTCATTCAACCTCTACAGAATCTATGTGAGATGAGCATTATAAACCCCAGGTATGGATAGGGAAGCTGAGATCCAGAGAGATTTTCCATCTACCAGCATCTGCACCCACAAGCTCTACCATCTCAAATACACCCACAGGTGATATTGGAAGCCAATCACTTTGTGACCTGCTTGTACTCCTCTTACCTATTGAAGCACATTTTCCTAGATATTCCCCTCTGTTCTCTATAACCTCATTTTTTTTGCTTTTTGTTACATTATTCTCATCAGGACACAAGCATACAGTTAATTTTCCCATTTAACAAAAAAACAGATGTACAAACAGAAAAATACTTCTTCTCTGCCTACATTGGTGATTTCACTTCTCAACTCCCCTTTGCAGCAAAATTCCATGGAAGACTTGATTATACTTACTGATTCCTATTCTTTCTTCTCATTCTCTTTTGAACTTACCCCATCTGCTTTTTTGGTGCAGCACTCGAGTTCTTACTACATTCAAAATGACCTCCAAGTTGCTAAATCCACTGGTCCTTCATCAGTGTTCACCTTCCTTGGCATTTAACATAGTTGATCACAGCATCCTCAGTAATACACCTTCTTCACTTGTCTTCCAGAACACCATGCTCTCTTGGTTTATGTCCTGTCTTATTGCCCACTCCTTCTTTGTCTCTTTAGCTGCTTCCTATTTTTCACCCAGATCTCTTCATATCAGAAGCCCGGGTCTCAGTCCTTGGATTCCATCCACTGCCTTGCTTGCCTCTAATCTCATGGCTATGCCGTCCACACACCGATGATTATCACAATTATGTCTTCTTTCCAGACCTCTTTGCTCAACTCCAGACTCAAATATTCAACTATCTCTTGAAATTTCCACTTGGTTATTTAAGAGCTATCTCAAACTTAACACATTCCCAATGGACTAATCTCCAACCATGCTCTCCACCCCAGCTCACAAAACCCCTGCTTAATTCTCAGGCATCACCCATCTCGGTTGTTTGTACTTTCTCCTTTCAGCTGGGCAGCCCCAAACCCTTGCAGTTGTCCTTGGTCTTCTCTTTATATTCCACACCCACACCAGGGAGTCCAGTCATTGTACTTTCAAAATATAGCTAGGATTTGCACATAAATTGGTATTTTTTGTCTTGTCCCCGTGATCCAAGGTACTCTCACTCCTTATCTGGATTCTGGCAACAGTCTCTTACCCAGTCCCTGCTTTTGCTACTTGTAGTATATTTTCCACAAAGCAGCCAAAGTTGTCCTCTTAAAACACGAATCAGAGCAGGACGCTCTTCTGCTCAAAATTCAACAGTAACTCCTCATGCCTCTCAAGTAAAAGTTGACATCCTTAATGTGGATCTCAAGGCCCAGATGATCTCTCAGACCTCATCTCCTACTTCTCCTAACACCTTGGTCCCTCCTCCAGCCTCACTGGCCTCCTTTATTCATTAGCACACCAGGCTCACCCCTGGTTTTTTTCCAGGGACCTTGGCATCAGCTCTTCCCTCTGCCTGAAATCCTCTTCCCAGTTAAGTCCCTCTCCTTCTTCAAGTTTTTCATCAAATGACACCTTCCCAATGAGAACAATCAGAACAACATAATTTGCTTATTTTTAATGACTCATTTATTGTCAGCCCCTCTCCACACTGTAATGCAAGCTCTTCAAGGGCAGTGACTTTTGTCTGTTTACTAATGTACACCAACTTCTAGAATAGGGCAGGGCACATGGTAGGTACTCAGTAAACCTTGGTTGAGCGGGTAAATGAAGTCAACTGTTATTGTATGCCCAGTAGTAAATACTGGTGTCCAGATCTGAATCCTAGTCTACTCACCTCCAGTGTACTTGTACTTTTCACTTCACCATAGTACTCATAGTTCAGCTTGCTAAGGCCCAGGTAGTACTGAAGTGCTTTCTATATACTATCTCACTCGATCCTAAAAATAATTCTATGAAGTAGGTACAAATGCTCTCCTCCTTTCACATAAGGCATAGTAGAAAGTTCATAATTTGCACAAGGTACATAGCTAGTAAGTGGTAGAATCATGATGTGTACTCAGGCAATGCGACTCATGAATATTTGCCTCTAGTATTATAAGATACTGTTCCCACCAATAATGACAAGGACAAAGAGTTGGGAGATCATCAAAATGCAAATTAGTGGTGCACAATGCTTCTGAGTTGCCTCCGAACCATTTCTTATTTAGAGAAGGACCACAGTCAAAATGACAGTATAGCCCCTTTTCTTTTCTCTCCCTTTCTTGCTACCAGGTCTGATTTGACCATGTGTGGGAAGTAACAATGATGATATGCACAGTTGTCTATAAAGTGCATAAGTAACCCATGCTCAGAGTTTCAGAAAACAGCTGATGGATTTAAGCCAACTGCTTGGTTGGGACGGCTGCTGTTTGAGATCCCTCTATAATTTCTGCCTTTTTATCATTTGTCCTCGTGCTAGGAGAGCAAAGAGAAGTTCGGGGAAAAGAAAATAGAAAAGAAATGAAAAGCAAGATGTGCCTCAGGAAGGCACTGCATCCAGAAGCTGTTTCTTCTCACCACAGTGAAGCTAGACCAGATTCATCCTCCCTCACCCAACGCCACCAGAGAGACTACAGAATTAGGTGGCATGTGAAGGTCATCAGAGAAGGAAGAGGTTATTATAATGAGGACAGAGGAAGAGACCTCTTACCCGGCAGCGTAATGCAACACTTGGACAGCACAACTACAGAGCAGGAAAGGTATGTGGTAAACTGAATAATGGACCCCGAAGGTATCCAGATCCTAATCCCAGGAATTTATGAATGATACCATATATGGCAAAAGAGACTTTGCACACGTGATTAATTAAGGATTTTGAGATGGGGGGATTATTCTGAATTACCCAGGAGAACCCTAAATGAAATCATGAATATCCTTATATGAGAGAGGCAAAGGGAGATTTGACACAGAAGAGGAGGGCAGTGTGACCACTAGAGCAAGATGCTACACTTTGAAAATGAAGGAAAGAGCCACAGGCAGTCCCCTATTGCTAGGCATTTGGGTGGTTTTCAATCTTTGCCTTTTCAAACACCTCCATGGTGAATTACCTTGCACACATGGCATTTCTTACTTACAGTGGTGTACATAGGATGGATTCCTAGGAGCACAATCACTGGATCAAAGGTAAAGGCATCTGTGCTCCTGCCAATTACCAACCAATTCTCTTCCACAAGGATCATCCCATTTTGCCTTATTAGCAGTAATAAATAAGAGACCCTTTCTTTCAAAACAGATTTATGTTTTTAAAAAAGGTGAATTGGACTTCCCTGGTGGCGCAGTGGTTAAGAATCCACCTGCCAAGGCAGGGGACACAGGTTCGAGCCCTGGTCCAGGAAGATCCCACATGCCGCGGAGCAACTAAGCCTGTGCGCCACAACTACTGAGCCTACGCTCTAGAGCCTGCGAGCCACAACTACTTAGTCCGCACCACAACTACTGAAGTCCGTGCGCCTAGAGGCTGTGCTCCGCAACAAGAGAAGCCACCACAATGAGAAGTCCAAGCACCACAATGAAGAGTAGCCCGTGCTCGCCGCAACTACGGAAAGCCTGCATGTAGCAACGAAGACCGAACACAGCCAAAAATAAATAAATAAATAAATTTTTAAAAAACAGGTGAATTATTTTAGGAAGCATTTTTTTTTTAATTACTGAGATCTTTTTTTTCAAAGATTTTTTTTTAATTAATTTATTTATGACTGTGTTGGGTCTTCGTTTCTGTGCGAGGGCTTTCGCTAGTTGTGGTAAGCGGGGGCCACTCTTCATCGCGGTGCGCGGGCCTCTCACTATCGCGACCTCTCTTGTTGCGGAGCACAGGCTCCAGACGCGCAGGCTCAGTAATAATGGCTCACGGGCCCAGTTGCTCCACGGCATGTGGGATCTTCCCAGACCAGGGCTCGAACCCGTGTCCCCTGCATTGGCAGGCAGACTCTCAACCACTGCACCACCAGGGAAGCCCTAGGAAGCATTTTTAAGTGGATAATAGTTGAGGAAGGACTTAGACTCTGAGGAGGCTATGCAGAGAATGAGAAGGAGTTAACTGCAAACAACAAAATGCAAACAGGTCAGTGATGTAAGTGGATAATCTGTCTGGTATGGTTAGTTGTTTTTATGCGGTTAATGATCTGTTAGTTGAATGTGACTTGCTCACTGACACTGAGGTTTGGTTTCTTCTAAATTAATCCCTCAGTTCTCAAGTCTTTGTCTGTGTTGGGTCTTGTTAGCCGCTTGGCATTGTCCTTGACCCTGTCTGCCAAGTCACCTGTTAAGTAGTTAGTAATGATATCATTGTATGTGGAATTTAAAAGACACTCTCTAATGTGGGGAACTCTCACTAATAATAGCAAAACAGCCCTTTGTACTGTGTTTTCAAGCACACGCTGATACAGACCACTACTTATAATAATAGCAAATGCTTCTCTAGGGCATACTTTTCGCCAAGCACTGTTATCACAGCTTTAGTAGTATAAACTCATTTGAGCCTCAAAAGAACGCTATGAAGAATATACAGTTATTATGTCTCATTTCATTTGAGAAAACTGAGGCAATGTGGGTTTAAATAATTTGCTCCTGGTCTCAGGAGTAGTAAATAATAAACTTGGAATTTGAATACAGTCCATCCTCTGAACCCCTGCAATCCTGTACAGTGGATAACGGCAGGTATCATAATTGTCCCCATTTTACAGATGCGTAAATGAAGTCTCAAAGAAGTCAAAAGACTTGCCCAGCAACCCACAGCTTAATAGCTGGAAGAGTTGGTATTAAAATCTTTCTTGTAACCTTACATCATGTTCTCCTATTTGTACTGTTTTACATGTCAGACTCTTTCAATGTGGTATAAAATTACCATATTATCCACTCATTATAACTAACAACATTTCAATTATGAAAAAAATTACATTCCCCTTTTCTAGGATGTAGATTTTTTTAAAATTAATTAATTGAGTTATTTATTTTTGGCTGCGTTGGGTCTTTGTTGCTGCGCGTGGGCTTTCCCTAGTTGCAGTGAGTGGGGGCTACTCTTCGTTGCGGTGCGCGGGCTTCTCATTGCGGTGGCCTCTCTTGTTGCAGAGCATGGGCTCTAGGCATGTGGGGTTCCGTAGTTGTGGTACACGGGATCAGTAGTTGTGGCTCACGGGTTCTAGAGCGCAGGCTCAGTAGTTGTGGCACACGGGCTTAGTTGCTCCGCGGCATGTGGGATCTTCCCGGACCAGGGCTCAAACCTGTGTCTCCTGCATTGGTAGGCAGATTCTTAACCACTGCGCCACCAGGGAAGCCCAAGGATGTAGATCTTTTTTAATGCAGAAAATGATTTATAAGAAAGTTTCAAGTGTGAGGAGGGAGTGCCCAATCTTTAACTCATGTCACCTGGAGTGGGTTCCATGCAAGATTTGTTTGTAGTATGCTTGTATATTTGGTCAGCATGCTCAATGAGACATTTGCACTCCTCAGTCCTTGGTTTTGTCCCCCACATGTTCAATATAAGGGTATCAGGAGTCCACGGGAAGGTAACCCATTAATACTGAAAAACATTTGCCTTCTGCTAGAACAGAACACGAAACCTTGGTCTCAGGACAGAACAGGCAGCATGTGGTTTACAGTATAGATTTTGTAGGTGTTAGACTCAGGTTTAAATCATGACTCCTCTGTTCCCTAGCTATGTAACCTTGGTAAGTTTACCTACGCAGAACCTATTTCCTCATTTGCAGAGTGGGAATAAAAATTCCTATCTCATATAGTTGTTGCATGGATTGAATGAGAAAATATATGTAAAATACCTAGCTTGGTGCTGTTACAGTATATGTGTTCCATAAACAATAGCAATTTAAACCATTTCAATATGGCTTCCACCATTGGGGGTTGCTCTGTATTGTAACAGGCTTTCTCCTCTGGCTCCAGACTTTCTAAATATACCTGGTGGAGTAAAAGGAAATACAGACCAACTGAGATGTATCTGGCTTATGTCAAACCCCAGGAATTCAAGAGTGATCTCCCAGACTATTTTGTGTGAGCAATACAGCCAGAGGTAAGGAGGAAGTGTTAAACTCCTAGACCCATTCCTCCAAAGCCTCCAGTCTAGTGTTGCATGAAGGAAAGTGGAAATAAGGCAAAAAAAAAAAAAAAAGCAAGAATAAGAGATCTGCAAGTTGGAAGAAGACTTCAGGGTATTATCTGGTCTAGTCCTTTGCCTTTAGGTAAGCGGATATTTATTACCTCTTTTTTACAGATGAGGCATCTGTGGTCCAATTGCACTCAATGACCTGGCCTCATAGTGCTGGGGGCTGTGCAAAGGAGATAAAACCCAGGTTTCTGTGAGTCCCCACTGTCACAGCGTCAGATGCCTACAGGGGTGGGTGATGTGAGCAGGTGAAGCAGCAGTGGGGACTGTGGCAAAGGGGAGCAGCCATACTCTGCTGCAATCGGTTGTTGCCATGTGTCCTGTGGTGTTGCTAGATCTTCAAGACTTTTTCGAGAAGCAAGGAGGGAAGGGCATTTAGAATTTTTTTAAAATTAATTAATTAATTAATTAATTTATTTATTTTTGTTTGCATTGGGTCTTCATTGTTGCGCGTGGGCTTTCTCTAGTTGAGGCGAGCAGGGGCTACTCTTCGTTGCGGTGCGTGGGCTTCTCATTGCAGTGGCTTCTCTTGTTGTGCAGCACGGGCTCTAGGTGCATGGGCTTCAGTAGTTGAGGCACGCAGGCTCAGTAGTTGTGGTGCGTGGACTCTAGAGCGCAGGCTCAGTAGTTGTGGTGCACGGGCTTAGTTGCTCTGCGGCATGTGGAATCTTCTGGGACCAGGGCTCAAACCCGTGTCCCCTGCATTGGCAGGCGGATTCTTCACCACTGCGCTACCAAGGAAGCCCGGGCATTTAGATTTTTATGCAAACTTTTTAGAATGTTGCTGACTCTTTACAAATTTTAAGAATAGTGTACAGGACTCCAAAACCACATGTCATCTGGTCTCCTTTTCTTACCTTTGCACTAAGCTCAACTCCCTGCAGAAAAGGCTCTTCTCGTCTCTCCATAGACTCAAGTCCCAGTGCAATATGTTGGTAGCTTTACTACTCTTTTCTTTTTCCTGTTTTGTGTGTGTGTGTGTGTGTGTGTGTGTGTGTTTGGTTCTTTTTGGGAGAGGAGCGACTTTTTATTACAGTATAACATGCATACAGAAAAGTACATAAATCATAAATATACACTTTGATGAGTTTTTCACAAGATGAACACACTCATGTAATAAGCCCTCAGGTCAAGAAACAACCCTTCTCACCACCCTAGAAGCTTCCTTCACACAGTTTCCGGTAAATACCCCCTAAGGGTAACCACACACTGTCTTCCTACACCGCAGAGTCTTTTTGCCTCTGTTTGAACTTTATATAAATGGAATCACAGAACAGACACGCTTTTGTGTTTGGCTTCGTCAGCTCAGCATTGTTTGTGAAACTCATCCTTGTTGTGGCATGTTGTAAAGTTTCTCCCTTTAATTAATGTATGGCATTTTATTGTGTGAATAGAACATAATTTATTTATGTATTCTACTCTTGATGAGCACTTGGGTAACTTCCAGTTTGGGGTTATTAGGAATAATGCTGCTACATTCTCCCACGTGCCTCCTGGTGGACCTGTGTACATGCTTCTGTTGGGTACATACTTAAGGAGTGGATGTCTGAGTCATAGGTTACGCATGTGCTCAGCATTAGTAGTTGCTACCAACAAAGTTTTCCAAAGTGATTGTCACAACACACACTTCTCCAGTGTGTGAGAGCTCTGGTTGTTCCACATCCTTGCCAACACTTGGCATTGTTTATTGTTTCCATTTTAGCCAGTGTGGTGTGTGTGGGGAGGTGTTGCACTGTAGTTTTAGATCAGTCTGCTTTTCCTTTAAATTTGTGTAAGACGGCTCTTACTGTCAGTGGTACTACTACTTAATCTATATGCTACTTAAGGAACCCCTTTAATATAAATTCCTCAAGGGGGTCTTCCCTGCTTTCAAGGTAGGGCTAAAACTTTATAAACTTTTCTCCCACCATAACTCCTAAGTGCCTTCACTCAAGTCACATTGAGCATCTGTTCATGCTGTTTTCCCATGTTTTTCCTCTTTCGTGCTCTTTCCCAGCTCTCTGTGTGTTGTTCTCTCTGCCTGGAACCCCATTCTCTGACATCACTGCCTGAGTGACATGTGTTCAGCCCTCAGGACTCAGCCCAAACATTGCCTCTTCCAGGAAGCCTCTCCTGACTTTCACAACTTAGCTGCTCATACTATGCCAAAATGATCAGTTTGCTTATTAACATCCATCAGTTCTTCAAGGGTAAAGGCAATTTATGTGGCTGTCATAGTGTATGAGCAGCAAATGTTTGCTGAATGAATGAATGAATGAATGGACAAATGAGTGCACGAATGAATGGACAAATGAGTGCATGAATAAGGGAGATTTGGAAAGGGGAGAAACTTAAAGATTTGATTGTGGTATTTATCCAAGATGGATTTCTAATGATGATAATAACGATAACAATAATAATAATAATAACAACATCCAGTGTCTCCTTTTGCTCAACTGGCTTAAGCAAAGGGTTGGTTCTGGAAAGCACAACAACACATTCTTCATTTAATTCAGTTCCAGTATTGGAAGGATTTTGAGAGATGCTTTAGGATTGCGTAAAAATGAGTTCCTTTAATCACAGTTTACTCAGGAAGCCACAGGGAAAGTGATTAAAGCAGATGATTCACTACTGGGTTTAGTGAGAAGTTGTTTCAAACCTGCCCTGAAGGTCTGGTGGGCGGAGAGGTTTGCTGTCCTTTCAGCAGTCTTCAGGCTCAAACATGGTCAATACAAGTTTGATCACTTAGTATATTTCTCCAGATTTCCTAAATAGGGAAGCTCTTATAATCTAAGAATCACCTAGGGAACAACGGGCCACCAATGAGTCAACTGAGGCATCTTTCAATGTCATACCACTGTGATTCTTATTGAACAATAACACACTGATTGGCTCCAGACAAAAATATTGATGGATGAACCGGAATTAAGACACGCTGCTCTGAAGCAGTGACCAGTGTATGCCAGTGAAATCAGACTAAAACAGTAAGAAGAAACCTTGAATCCATAACCCAGATGGGGCTGCCAACATGATTTCTGCAACTTCAAATAATCAGGATTGGGTGAGAGAAAATCACCCGCTTATGAAACTCATTCATTGTTTTAAGAACATAATATTATTTTAAAGTTATTTTAAAATTACTGTCTTACCCTCAAAAGTAACAGGATGGAGAAATCAATGTATAACCCTATGAAAATGCTTTTGTCCTATGGGAGACAACTCACCCCCACCATGTCCCTCCCACTAGTAAGAGCTCCACGAAGGGAGGGACTGTGTCTTCTTCATCTCTGCATTCTCAAGGTGTGGGCCTGGGTCTAATAGTGCCTGGGTCTAATAGATGCTCAATAATCATTTGATTTAAATGTCATTTATAACCCATATATTGACTGTCTCTGACTGCAGATTTTGTTTTTGCCATGCGGCAACTTTGAAGCACAACTCAGCACTTTTTTATGTCTTAAAGAATTCATTGCCTTAGCATCCAATGTAGACTTTACTGAAGGGTTTTTAGGAAAAATAGAGAGAAATATTTACTTACAGAGCATGTAACATTTCTTCCCCAAGGTCCCCATCAAACATGTACTTCCAGTCTCTCTCTCTCTTCTTTTTAGTTTTAGACACTAGATTCCATCTCTTCAAAAGTAGAGTTTCTCCCTTAGGAGTCCATGTCTCCCAAGGAGTAAGATACAAATCCTCGAGAGATACTTTTTGGTTGTATGTGTAATGATTTTAGATCATTCCTAGAAAAAACACAATATCGAATCTTGTGGTAAGAAAAACTATTCCCTTTAAATTTTTTTCTCAATCCAATTACACCAAAGAGAATGCTTTCAGTTTGCTGTTATTATATCTCCTTTTTTTTCAATGCCCATCTTTTTTTTCTTTTTCTTCCCTTTTAACAAAGAGAAAACAGGACTCAGTCCCAGAGCCTAGATGAGGCAGCGGTCTCTATCTAGACTTTAATAGCTTGAATTTGTTCACATTATATTTAGTTTCATAATTACTTTCTGTATATATATAAAGTTATACTAGATTTTATTTTAATGTAGTGAAATAAGCCTTCCTTTTAAAATAAATTTATATTTAAAATTGAGTCAATTTAAAGATTATGGTAATTGATAGTTTATAACTTTAAAAAAGTAGGAAATAGTAATATTTGGGGTTTGGGAAAATGCCATAAGACCAAGCTGAATTTATTGTTATGACTGTTGTTTAAAACAGAAATTCTGGTATTGTGTTATGGCTAATTTTTTTTGCGTCAACTTGGTTAGGCCATGGTACCCAGATAACTGGTCAAATATTATTTTCGGTGAGACGTTTTAAACATATGATTAACATTAAATCAGTAGACTTTGAGTAAAGCAGATTACCCTCCATAGTGTGGGTGGGCCTCATCCAATCAGTTGATGGTTCTGTTAGAAAAAGACTGACCTCCCCTAAGAAAGAAGGAATTCTGTCAGCAGCCGGCATTTGGACTCAAACTGCAACTCTTCCTTGGGTCTCCAACCTGCTTGCCTGCCCTGAAGATTTTGGACCTGCCAAGCCTCCACAATCATGTGAGCCAGTTCCTTAAAATCTCTCTCTCCCTTCTCTCCCTCTCTCTATTGTTAGTTCTGGTTCTCTGTATTATGCTGATTAATACACAGTGTTACCTGCATTTTAAATATGAGGTTCAAAAGGGAAGTGACAGCTCCCAAACCACAGTATTTACTAAGTGGTAGGGCAAGGACTCAACAACCATGACTCCAAGTCTGTCCACAATACCATGTGGCCTGTGCAATTGCAGAAACTGTTATAGAAGAAAAAAGAAGACACAAATTTTCAAACTTCAATGGTGTTGCCAAAACTCAGCCTCTGTTCACCAGGTGCTGAACGGAAATGTGGAGACAGAGTTTTGGGTGAAGTAGAAAAGAGTAGCTTTTTATTGCTCTGTCAGGCAAAGGGCGCCGCAGTGGGATAATGCCCTCAAGACTGTGTGACCCACCCTGGAGGGGGTGGTGAGGAGTTTTAGTGTTCAGGGATCAGAGAGTGATCAGCTCGTGCACAATTCTCGGATTAGTTGGCATCAAGGTGAAGTTCCAAGCATCATCAACCTTCTGGTTTCAACCAGTCGATATGTTCTTACAGACAGCAGTTTTCATCTGGTGGTGATCTGCTTCCTAAAAACAATTTAGGAACGTCAGGCCTTTATCTATATCTTTCAGGGAACTGGGAGTTCGGTGATTCTGTGATGTGGCAGATTTATAGTCTAATTTTACCAGTTCCCCAGCCCAACAGCTATTCTTTGTTTCTACACCTTCACATTTCCCAATCATTAACTCTTTTTTTTTTTTTTTTTTTTACTTTTTAAAGAGAGGTTTGAATTTATTTCAGATTGTGTACATTTTTCTTGTAGAAAAGATTATTCCAGTATAGAAACATAAACACGCAAAACCACTCCAAATGCAGTATTCTACGGTTTAGATATTATCAGTCACATTTTATAAGTAATTGGGCAAATGCCAAAGCACTAGGTACTGGGGCGTAAGAAGACTCAAATCTGGGGTGACCCCACCCCAATTTCAAGAGCAGGGTGTGCTTTTCAAATCCATGTTTCATCTGGTCTTTGTTTCTCATCCATCCTCTGTGTCTGCCTTTCTCAAGAAGGCTCAGATCCTCGGCTTTCCCACCCTCCCGGCTGGCTGTGCCCCAGCTCCCGGCCTGGAACCTCTGCGTGCCTGGGTGTGCCTGCTCCCCCTGTGCATCACCAGCTTGGCCAGGGAGCTGCTGTGTCGTGCACTGCTTGCTGTACCCAGAGTACCTGGACCCTTCTGGTACATGAAGTGCACCCTCCTCACCATGTGTGCAGCCCATCCCCTTACCTTATATCCTGCCTCTAAGCCAGGCTTGGGGGTGACTACAGTGTGCATTCAGCTGTGTGAGCTGCTGGGATCAAAGTGAAGTTCCCAACTTTTGAAGTGGCCGGCTTGAGGGGCACACAGTGATTTAAAGTCGGGTCACCTGACTTAAAGGGGGGACTGATTGATTTAAAGTCAAGGCAGCTACTTAAAGCCTGCGTCCCTCAGCTGCAGGACGAGACCAACTTTGGCAGTGCACGGGTTCCCTCCAAGCCAGCACTGCTGTTCAGGAAGAGATTCCAGTAGCGCCTTAGTGCAGGGGGACTTGGTCCGTTGTCTTGCCCCTGCCCTCAGAGGGGGGCCACCTGCTCTTCTGGAGAATCAGGGAGGGGGAAGTGCAGAGTCCCGGCTGGAGTTGCGGCACCGCTTGTCTGATGGCAGGGAAAGGGGGACAGGGCTGTGTGGTGTCCTGGGGCTGGACTCACCAGGTCGACTCAGCCTCTCAGCCTCCTAACCTCCCCCCCCCCACACACTCCACAAGAGTTTCCAATAATACCAATCATTAACTCTTGAGTCAGCCTTTTACTTCAAGAGACAAGGACACAGGGACTTGTACACGGTTTCAGTTGTGGCCCAGGAAAAGAGACCCATAAGGCCGGCTGGTCAGAGGTTCATAAGGTTGGCTGGTTGATGATGTTTGAAAAGCAGGTAAAAAGTAGGTGAAACCTATGTGGCCTAAGAAAGACTCCCCTTGGGTGTCAGTATTCAGAAAGCCCCTGACAGCATGCAATGTACACAGACACACACACACCAAACACATACTCACATACTCACAGAGCCCAGGTCTAGGATTAGTTATTTGTATTTATTCTCAAGTGCTTATTCTCTGAAAATACCACTGAAACAACTGGTTGTTCAGTCTATCCAAGGTTACTGCCACCCTGACTGGGTCTTAAAAGAGTGGGGAGAATGAAGTTAGGATCTTTAGATATTAATGGGGTTTCGGGGTCTGGTTTAAGGTGGGTCTTTCAATGCAGGGGCTTGATTAGGGCTGGTAAGCATCGTGACATAATCATTTAGGATTAATGGACACAGCAAGGCAGGGCTTCCCAGGCAAAGCTTTAGACGAGTCTTGGGGTATAAATGTCATTTGATACTGTCTCCTGAAATATCAAGCAGGCTGATGTTCATTTAAATCAGTTTGACCTCAGGGAGTTCCTGACCCAAATAATAAAGTCATTTGCAACTTCTTATCTTCCTGGGCAAACAGTTGTTTCCTGGGATAGTAGTCATGTTGTGAAAGATAATGATGACACAGTTTGTTTTTGCCACACAGCAACTTTGAAGCATGACTCACCAGTTTTTTTACATTCATAGAGAACTCATTGCCTTGTTGTAAAATGATGATTTCACTGAGAGTTTTTTTTTTTAAGGGACAAGAGAGTAAAGGTTTACCTTGCAGAGTAAAGTCATGCTGATGAAGACAGTAGAATACGAAAATCAGGTCAAGGTAGACAGAGCATGGGCATAGATAGGTTTGGTTCCCATAATCAAGACTCTTGATTACAAATGACAGAAAAAACAACTCAAACTGGGTTTCAGAACAAAAGAGATTCTGTTGACTCCAGATACTGCAAAGAATCCAAGTTCAAGCATGGCTAGAAGCAGGGGCTCACACTATTTCATCATATATTATGGATCTATGATTAGAGAACGATATTTCACTATTGTATTTCTCTCCATTTCTCAACTCTGCTGTCCTCTGTGTTGGCCTCATTCTCAAGCCAATTCTCCCTTCTCAGGGGGGAACACGGAAAATGATGGAGGGGTGTTATTTTAGAAAAAGGGATCAAGAATGAGGTGAGTTAAATCAGCCATGTAAATATCTAGGGCAGGTCTTCTTGGCAGAGGGAAAAGCAAGGTGCAAAGACTCAAGTGAGGAATAAGTTTGAGAAGTGTGAAAATGGCAAACGGGCCAGTATGGATTGGAACAGAGGAAGCAAAGCAGAGAAAAGAGTTAGAGCTGTTAGAAATTAGACATGAGACCAGAGGGAGAAGCAGGGGTCAGATTATATAGGGATTTACAAGCTATGGAGAAGAGGTTGGATTTTATTCTACATGTGACAGGAAGGCTTTGGAGAGTACTGGGCAGGAGAGGGTCTGTTTTATGTTTTAAACGATGCTTTCTGGGTGCTAAGGGGAGAATTACCCATAGGGGAATGGAAGCAGGAAGCCCAGTTAGGAGACAAGGTGCGAGATAATGATGATTTAATCTAATGTGGGTGCCGTGCTCAACGAAGGCATTATCTCCGGGTCTTGTGATTTGCCTGAGCGGTGGTAGGAGGAGCAAGAAGGGAGCCCCCTTTAGATTAGCCCCAAACCCATGCAGAGGCTTCTACTCTCCTTCACTCCCCTCCACCCTCAGAATTTTAATCCTGGCGTGCGGGGCGGCCAAGACACTTGGTTATGACCCCTCTGTCCTATTCTTCTTGGACCTCCTCTTCCTGCACTTAGGGCACTTCACTCACATCACATCTGGGGTCTTCCCTCTGGCCGGTGGTGTGACTCTGGAGGCCAGGCTTGATAAGCAAAAGGGAATATTTCTAATATAGAAAAGCCCCTCTGACCGGTAAGAAAAGCCTGGTATTTAACACTTAACACTACTGTCTCCCTAGGGACACTGGAAAGTCAACTTTGAGAGTCAGGCTAAGAAATGATTTCTAATAAACCCTAATCCCAAAGCAGAGAAACCCATGGTGGTGGGAGCCACAGGCAATAGGCTCTAAAAGGAATGACAAATACAACGATTTAATCAGGTGCTCTATTTTGATAACATTATCTCCTTTTTGTCTGCCCCTTTACAACACCCCTTGGTGTAATCTCATGAATTGCACTGCTTTTACTTCTCATGTGATTTTCATCCACATCTGAGCAGTTGCCTCTCACTCCAAACTTCTGTGGTTGCCCGTTCTTGTTCTGCCACTCAAAGAATCCTTGTGCAACTAGGGGAGACCTCAGTGCTCTCATCCTGCTGCCGCCATTGCCAGGTAGACAATGTCAGACAGTCCTGAATTCAAATTTTGCTTCACCTGCCCGACTATGTGTGACCATGTGTAAGTTACCTAGGATTTCTGAGCCTTGGTTTATCTTAATGGTAAAATGGGCATAAAAATACTGATCTCAAAGAATCATTGTGACTATTGAAAATAAGAGAATTAACGCATGTAAAGGAGCTGGATATGGAGTGGGCATCCCCAAAACTACAAATGATAAAAGAGTAATTACTTAGAATAGAGTTCAGTTTCGCATTATAGCCTGTAAGTTTCCTTACGGTCTGGCCCCTGGGCACTCTCTGCCTCTAATGTTTTTTTTTCTCTAACTAACAAACTCTTGAACATCCAATGGGGTGTCCTACAATTCAGTTAGACTCTAACACTAATGATGCAGAGATAGCCTCAGACTCCACGAATTTAAGGGCTCAGCCCACAAGATTGCACTCACTTCAGATGCCACTCGAAAGTATCACATCCCCAGGTTTCCCACACTTGGTCCAATTTGGCTACAAAGTCAAGGCTTCCCACAACCCCCTCCTCTGGGTTCCATAATTTGCTTCTATGACTCACAGAACTCAGGAAGATGCTCTGCTTACCATTACAATTTATCATAAAGGATACAAATGGATAACCACATGAAGAGGTACATAGGGCGAGGTGGAAAGGGTCCTGAGTATAGGAACTTCTGCCCCTTGGAGTTGGGGTGCACCACCCTCCCAGCACATGGATGTGTTTGCCAACTTGTAAGCCCTCCAAAGCCCATTGTTTGCGGGGTTTTATAGAGGTTTCACCATGTAGGCATGATTGATTAGATCATTGGCCATTAGTGATTGAATTCAATCTCCAGATCCTTTCCCCTCTCCAGAAGTGAAGGGATCAGACTGAAATCACACAGCTGGTTCCTCTGACAACCAGCCCTCATCCTGAAGCCATCTAGGGACCCTCCAAGAGTCACCTCATTAGCATAAGCTCAGGTATGGTCAGTTGTAAGGGGCTTGTTATAAATAGCAAAAACATTCTTATCACCTCTATCACTCAGGAACTTCAAAGGATTTACGAGCTCTGTACCAGGAGCCATGGACGAGACCAAATTATTATTATTATTACTATTATTCCACAGCCTCTTTTCTTACCGTCTTTCATTCCAGCCACATTGTCCCTTTGCTTGAACACACCAAGAGCATTCTACACCAGGAACTCTGCTCATGTGCTTTCCTCTACCCCAGACCAATTTCCCTCACCTTAATCTCTGCTCAAAGGTCTTCTCAGGTGGTCATTCCAATTGCCCAGGCTCTCTACCCCTCACTCTTTGTCTGTCTTTGTAGCACTTATCACTGCCTGACATTATTATATTTAGTTTTTTATTTGTTTATTTCCCATCCCCATCCTCAAAAAGAGTGTAAACTCCATCAGGGTAGGAATTTTGCTTTCTCCACTGTGAACCCACAGCAACTACACTGTCTCTGACATAGGCAGGAGTTCATCAAACATTAGTTGAATGGAGGAATGAGTGATTTTGCCTGCCTCTGACAGATGGATGGTCTTTGGGTCAAATGCCCTGCTTGATGAGTACTAGGATTGAAGTGAAGCACAACTTTCCAATCCTGCATCTCACGGTTGTGGGAATGATGGTAACAAGGTCTTTCCCATTCCTTTCTTTCCCCTTTTGCCCAGGGAGGCAGAGCTGCAAAGGTCTCTTCTGGCATGACTTGCCCTCACCCAGAAATGGGTCTTCTCCACTCCAGGCTTTCCAACTGCCCAGAGCTCAGTAGAAAATTTCAATCTGAGTGTTCCTTACCCAGAAGGGAGTTCTCTTCTTGGGATCTCCTGTGTCTTAA
The DNA here is from genome assembly GCF_949987535.1 of Balaenoptera acutorostrata. NCBI lineage: Eukaryota > Metazoa > Chordata > Mammalia > Artiodactyla > Balaenopteridae > Balaenoptera > Balaenoptera acutorostrata. The sequence continues at coordinate 100,499,245 of NC_080068.1, read as the reverse complement.
ATCAGGACCTAGAAATAGGAGACACTTACTGCCTGTTTGATAAATATAAAAATAAGTAAGTGATTGAACACATGAGTGGAAGACACCAAAACCCAATGCGCAAGAGTCAATCCATCTACAGTATTTGCCAGAACAGGTGATTCAAGATCTATTCTTCTATCTTGAAGTTCTCCATCAATTCATATTTCTCCTCACCTCAAGTTCTATTATGAACATCTTCAAATATAAGAAAATTGAAATAATGTACAATGAACTCATTGTATGCAGAAATCCTTCACCCAGATTGAACAGGAGTTAACATTTTGTCATATTTACATTATTACTTTCTCTTTCCTTACTCTGGTTTTCTCTCTCCCTTCCCTTACACATCCTTCTTCCCTTCCTTCTGTTCTTTTATTTAGAAACTACTGAGTATTTGAAATTAAGCTGCAGACACCATGATACTTTACCCCTAAATATTCCAGCAAGAATTTTTCAGGAATATTCTACTAACCATAATTCCATGATCACATCTAAGACTATTAATAGCTCTATAATCTAATCTCATATATGGACTATAATAAATAGTCAATAATAAATAATAAAAAATAAAAATATTAAAACTCCATTTATGTCAAGAATGTCTTTTATAGTTTTTTCCTTGTCTTTTTTTGAGTCAAGATCTAATCAAGTATCACAAATTTCTTTTGGTTATGTCTGTTTTGTTTATTTTAACCCAAAGCAGCCCCTCTCGGATTTCTTGTCCTTAATATTGCTTTTTAAAATAATCTAGGCCAGTTGTCTTCAAGAATATGCTACATTCTTACTTTGCCTGGTGTTTCCTCCTGGTGTCATTTAACTGTTCCTTTAGCCCCTGTATTTTTTGTAACCTAGATGAAGTATAGACACTTGATTAGATGCACATTGAACACTTTCGCCCAGAATAATAATAATAAACTAATAAATAAATAATAAACGAATAAATAATTATAAAATAATAAATTCTTAGTTTCCTACTGCTGCTGTAACAAATCGCTACAAACTTAGGGACTTCAAACAACACAAATTTATTATCTTATAGTTCTGGAGATCAGAAGTACTACCAGGGTGTCACTAGGCTAAAATCAAGATGTTGGTAGGTCTGTGTGTGAGGATATGGGGAGCGGGAAGGGTAAGATGTGACAAAGTGAGAGAGTGGCATAGGCATATATACACTACCAAACGTAAAATAGCTAGCTAGTGGGAAGCAGCCGCATAGCACAGGGAGATCAGCTCGGTGCTTTGTGACCACCTAGAGGGGTGGGATAGGTAGGGTGGGAGGGAGGGAGATGCAAGAGGGTGGAGATATGGGGATATATGTATATGTATAACTGATTCACTTTGTTATAAAGCAGAAACTAACACACCATTGTAAAGCAATTATACTCCAATAAAGATGTTAAAAAAAAAAAAAGATGTTGGTAGGGCTGTATTCCTTTCTGGAAGCTCTTTTTCACCTTCAAGAGGCCGCCCACATTCCTTGGCTGTGACCCCTTCTCACATCTTCAAAGCCAGCAGCATTCCATCTCTCTGACTGTTCTTCTGTAGTTACATCTCCCTCTGAAGTTTCTCCTCTTTTAAGGGATCATGTGATTAGATTAGGCCCACCTGGATATTCAGAGGGCACCCATCTCAAATTCTTTTAGCTTAATCTGCAAAACTCTTTTTGCCATGTAGGATAACATGCACAGATTCCAGGAACCAGAACATGAACATCTTTGGGGAGGCAGTATTCTGCCAACCATAACTTCATAGGCATGTGTCATCCTGTCAACAGTCCCATTAGGAAACCGGTCCTCTACTAGTGAAGCTAAGTTTCAGGGGGTATAAATTCGAATTGGAGAGGGAAGCAGTTGGCAAAGCTGTGTGCCTCAGAACTACCCAGGTGTTTGTGTGGGGGGGGAGCAGATAAAAAAATATAGCTGCCAGAGCCCTACCCCAGCGATTCTGATTCATCAGATAGAGCTGGCGGCTGCCCTATTAGATCCCCTTTCCTCATGCAGAAAGGGAGTGAATCACACTTGCCCAAGCTTGCGACCCCACCCTTGAAGAAACAGGTGAGAGATCATGGGTGGATGCTCGTTTTCTTGATCCTTTGCTGAGGTCTGGCCTCTCAAGAACACCTGGGTTGGCAGAGTCATTTCCCAATTTGTCAACAGTCAACAGCAAGAATGAACATGCAGGCAACAGTCAAAATGGATGAGCTTCCTTGGGGGAATGTTACTGGCAGATTTCCTTCCTTAAGGGGACAGCGGACTTATTCATCCAGGTCATCTGCAAAAAAAGGGGGAACAACAAGGTCTCCTTGCAAACCATTTTTTGGCAATATTTAGTATTTCAATTATAGGAATATATTTCATTAAATTTTTAGTTAAAAAGGTAATAAAAATTGAAAAATACAAATGTGTATAAAGTAAAAAGACAAGCCTTCCTCCCCGGTTCTCCTCCTCAGAAACAGTTGCTATCAATTTTTTGTGTATCCTTCCAGAAATATATTATATATATACAAACATATTTATGTAGACATGTTCACATTTCTCTTATCCAAATGTAATCATCTTGTACACACACTGTTCCCTATTTTGCCTTTTTTCCTTGGACCTGATTTCATATCAGCACATGAAACCTACTGCATAAGATCTATTCCTTTTCACAATTGTACCCCTTGCAGGGATGACTGTGGTTTATCTTGACACTTCCCTATTAATGTCTTTTTAGATTGTTTCCAGATTTTGCTACTACAAACACTGCTGTAATAACTAATCTTGCATACATGTCATTTCCTGCCCAGCTGAGTCTATTTTAGGGCAAACATCTAGAAATGGATAGTCTGGGTTAAAGGGTTTGTTCATTTGCAAGTTTGATTCGATACTGGCAAACTGCTATAAAAAGAGGTTGTGGCGATTTTACTACCATCAGCAGAGTGTGAGAGTGTCTGTTTCAAAACACCCTCTCTTGTACCTGCTCTTAAGCAATTAGAGTTTCATTTTGGAGTCTGTTTTAAAAAGACACCACTTGCCCGGGCTCAGCTTTATAAGTGTGGGAGAAAGGGCACCAGTCTGAAAATCAGAGCAACTAGGTCCTAGTCCTGGTCTCTAATTCCCTAAAAGACCTCAGACCAGTTACTTATCCTCTCTGGGATCCAAGTTTCTGATCTGATGACATGGTCTTTGAACTAGAGAAGTGCTGACTCCATGATTCCAAATCTGTGATTCCCATCTGACATGGCCATTCACCAAGTCAGTGGTCATTCACGACAATGTCCAAAAACAGCTCAATCAATAAGCTCTGGGGCTTTCCTGGTGGCGCAGTGGTTGAGAATCTGCCTGCCGATGCAGGGGACACGGGTTTGAGCCCTGGTCTGGGAAGATCCCACATGCCGCAGAGCAACTAGGCCCGTGAGCCACAACTACTGAGGCTGCGCGTCTGGAGCCTGTGCTCTGCAACAAGAGAGGCCACGATAGTGAGAGGCCCGCGCACCACAATGAAGAGTGGCCCCCGCTTGCCACAACTAGAGAAAGCCCTTGCACAGAAACGAAGACCCAACACAGCCAAAAATAAATAAATAAATAAATAATAATTTAAAAAAAAAAAAAAAAAGCTCTGATCAAGTCTCATTAAGAGCCAAGCTTGTGGGTTAGGTATCCTGTGAGATGCAAGAGATAAACCATGAGCATTGACCTTTTGAGAACAATAGCTAGCAAACCTCAAAGAAGTTGTGAACCACAAATGACAGCATATAATCAAGTGTCACACTGGGTGGCATAGACTATAAGGGTTGAGAGATTGACACCAGGCACTTAGTGTCAACAGAGGATTCTTTGAAAGGTGCCATTTACCTAAGATTTTAAAGATAAGTAGAAATCTACTAGGCAGCAGTGGTAGAAAGGAAGCTGGGGGCATAAGGTGGTGTGAAAGCCCCACTGACATAATGAAACAGTGTGCTGGAGCACACGGAAAGCCCCCACACCAAATGTGGTTGTGCCTTATTAGTTGTTTACACAGTTGCTAAGAAACAAAAGTGATCTCCTAGTCCCCACCACCATTTCTCCACAGCATTTCCTGTCCCAGGTGGAGCAACTCTATTCTTTCAGTTTGGTCAAACCTTCAAATTGCCTTTGACTCCTCTAGTTCATGACTCATGTCTAGCCCATCACCAAATTCTATTGACTCTATCTTCAAAGTAGATCCAAAATCGAGTTCTTCTCTTCACCTTCACTGCTCCCGCCTTGGTCCTGGGCCACTATCATCTCTCAACTGCTTTGCTGTGAACGCCTCTTACCTGGTATTCTGCCTCCACCCCATCTTCCCTGCATGCTACTCTGTGGTACAGTGATCTTGTTCAAATGAAAATCGAATCATGTCATTCCTTGTATGTCCTTCAATGGCACCCAGAGTGAAAGTCAGACTTTATAATGACCTACAAGATCTTACTGGACATGACATCTCCCCGCACCTCCTCAAGACCGCAGATCCTACCATCCTCTCCTTGTTCTCACTCCTTCCCTTCTTTCCAGCCCTACTAGCTTCCAATTGCTCCAGTTACACTCCAGCCTCAGAACCATTGCACGGGCCACACCCTCTGCCTAGAAACCACTTTCCTAACACAGCAGCAAGCTCACACCCTATCTTCTCAATGAATCCGACCTTGAAAACCCTATTTATAATCGCAACCTACTCCTACTTCTCCTATACTCTCGATCCCCCTTATCATGCTCTACTTTTTCTCATAGCACTTATTTTACCATATAATTCAATTATTATTTTCTTACATTTATTGTTTATTGCCTGTCTCTCTTCACCCCCCACTAGAATGTCAGCTCCATGGGGGCAAGGATTTATGTCTGATTGTTGCATTGCCTTAGTACGGTGCCTGGCTCATAGAAGGACTCAATGCATGTTTGTTAAATGAATGAAGAAATAAATCATGGGATTTTCTGATGGGCTGCTCTGAAGATAAAATGTTCTGGGCAGTCACCATCAAAATGGTATTTTCTTTTGCCCTGTTTTTTGTCCTGTGAAGGAAAAAATGTTACCTGCCGAATCAGTAAACAAAGGATGCTGGAGGCCTCAGACCTCCGCCTTACAGCCGCCCTGACAGTGAGCCCTGAGGGAACTCAGGATGGAAACAGAATGCCCATCTTTAAGCAGTCAGCGGCTGCAGCCACCCCTGACGGGGCACCCTGAGGAGACTCAGGATGAGAAAGCACAGGATACTGGCCCCACCCAGAGAGCTGAGGTGCAGAGCAAAGGAATGATTTCAGTGAGCCCAGACTCTTGCATCTTCCCATATAGAAAAGCACTAAATTCCTTGAGATGTCTGGTTTTCTTTAATTAACAGTAATCTCTTGATGTTCTGACTACCTGGTCTTCATTACAAAAACTCCCCTATATCCGGGTTCCTCCTTTACCTCTTCAAAGAGGTCCCTCAGGGAGACCTGAGGGTCCCATCTCCCAGGCATGAAGTCCTCATAAATTCCGCCGAATAAAACATAAGTCTCAACTTTTAGGTTGTACATTTTTTTTTCAGTCGACTGTCCTCTGCCCAGGAAGCTGGCATGTTCTACGATGGCTCCCTGCTGGATGTCAGCCAATCCCTTACAGAGTAAGAGAGGTGGAAGAGTGGAGTGTTTACCCCAAGTGCTTTGCTTTCTGGCTCTGTCACTTCCTAGTTGGTTAAACCACCCTTCCTAGACCTCAGTTTCCTCATCTGCAAACTGAGGACGATGATACAACTCTCCCAGGCAAGAAGGTGAAATGAGATAACAATGTAACAAGCATTTTAGCAGGATACCCGCCATTTTGTAAGAAAACTTACAGCGGACGCCGGGTTTTCCCCTGGAATCATCTGAGAGGATCTCAAAGTCAGAGGAAGCTCCAGGCTCTAGGGAAACGCAGGGTGGAATTAGGTTGGGGGTGGCCTGGCAGTTGCACCCTGAGGCCTTTGTGCCTCACGCCCTCCTCCCATTGTTTCCACATTCAGCTGATTTTCCCCAGGTTTCCATTTCCTCCTCCCTGCAGGTCCTCTCCGTGACAGTCTTTGCCAGCGAAACGGGAAAAGCCAGTCTGGGTCTTAGGGAAAAAGAATTAAAAGCTCGCTCAAGGCCAACCTTGTAAGAAATGCCCTGCTGCGGGTGCTTCTTTCCTCTCCCTTCCCATCCTGCCCCTCCTGCCTTTTAAGGGGAGGGGGGTGTCAAAAGCAATGGGATGGGAGAGATGACAGCAAGGGTGGGAGCCAAGGCCTGGAGAAGGCTGGCAGCGAGGGCAGGTTCGGAGGCGGGGCTCCTGCATCCCACTGGTTTGCTGGAGCAGGTGTGAGCCGGGTACCTGGCGAGGGCGGTGACCACGCTGATTGGCCCCGCGCTCGTGGGGCGACATCAGGCCGTGGGGAGGGAGCTGACCTGGGCGGGACAGGGGGGGCCGCTCAGCCCAGGGTGTGTCCAGCCCCTGCCCAGGTTCCCTTCCCCAGGTGTGCGTAGGCAAGTGTGTGAGCCACCGAGGCCCTGCTGCTGCCAAGTGGGTGACTAAGTCTGCCCTGGGCGGGAGAAAGAATGTGAATTTAGAAAGAATGATAAAGGTTTCCTGACAGAGAGATAGCCGCCTCCCAAGGGACACCATGCCCCACATCCTTGCCCCATGAAAAAAGGCGATTTATTGCGCATTGTGTTGAGTACTTTCCATGCTCCATCTCTCTGGATTCTCACAACAACCCTAAGAAGTAGGGGTTGTTTGAATGCCCATTTTGTAGATGGGGAAACTGAGGACCGAAGAGGTTCAGAACTGCACACCCACTGCAGTCAGTAAGTGGCAAAGTCAGATTTACAATCCACAGTCCTTTGCCTTCAAGGGGACTAACCATTATCCTATCCTTCTTTATTTTTAAAAGAATGGTAAGTTTCTATTACTAAAACATCTGTTTTTAAGTGAAATATAATTGACATAGAACATTGTATTTGTTTCAGGTGTACAACATAATGATTCGATACATGTGTATATTGCAAAATGAGCACCATGGTAAGTCCGGGTAGAATCCCTCATCACACATACTTCCAATTTCTTTTCTTGTGATGAGAACTTTTAAGAGCTGCTCTCTTAAGCATCTTCTTATTTATCCCAGGTTGGCTTGGGGACTTGAAACCAATTTCCCGCATTGTAGGTGGTGACAAGGACCCCACACCCACCTCAGCCTCCACCTGCTGAAAACCACACTTCTCATCCTTCTACCCAAACCTGCTTTCTCTAGGCTTCCTTATGTCACTGAATCAGCAAGTCAGTAATTTAGGAAGGGTCTTCACTGCTCACCTGCTCTAGACTGTTTGGGGGTGGGGCAGAGAGAGTAGACTCTCTAAAGTGCCCTGTCAGCTGGCTCACCCTTCTTTATGCCTTGGGAGGGCTTTCCTTGGCTGACTGGGAGACCTCCTAAGTCCTCTGCCCACTTGTCACCACCTCCCACGGCTGCTCCTCCCCAGCCCAGACTCCAGCCCGCCAGGCCTGTCTAGTCCTTGTCATGTGCCTCTGGGTGGGATGTGACCCTGCTCTCTTGACTGCCAGGCTCAGTGGTCAAACAGTCTGGACTCAGGACTTCTTCACACGCTTAAAGATTATTGAGATCCCCAAACTTTCGTTTCTGTGAGTTATAGCTATTAAAATTTACTGAACTAGAAATTAAAAATAAGAAAATTTTAAACCATTATTTTAAACAATAATAAACCTGCAGCATGTTAACAGAAACATTTTTGTGAAAAATAGCTATATTTTCCAAAATAAAAAATAATTAGGATGACATTGTTTTACACTTTTGCAAAGCTCTTTCCTGTCTGGTTTAGCAGAAGCCAGAGGCCTCCTCCTTTCGGTGGCTGCATTCAATCTGTCGTGATATTGCTGTAGCCTCTGCAAACCTGCACTGTCCACTCCTGAGGGGCATGTGAAAAAGCACATGGCATCTTAGTGTATCAGGACAATAGCTTTGACTTTGTGAACCCCTGAAAGCGCCTCAGGGACCTCTTAGAAATCCCCAGACCACTGTAAAAGCAGCTGGCCAAACTCCCTAACTAACCCTCCCTCCCACCCTTCCCCCTGGTAACCATTTGGGATTGACATGTACACACTGCTGTATTTAAAATAGATAACCAACAAGGACCTACTGTATAGCACAGGGAACTCTGCTCAGTATTGTGTAACAACCTAATTGGGAAAAGAATTTGAAAAAGAATAGATACATGTATATATATAACTGAATCACTTTGTTGTACACCTGAAATTGACAGAACGTTGTTAATCAACTATACCCCGATATAAAATAAAAAGTTAAAATATATATATATATATATATATTTTTTAATGAAGGAAGCAATTTTATATGTATGGATATGGAACAATCTTCAAGATGAGGTGAGCATAATACTACTAATAGTAGTAGTAGTAGCAGTAATTTTTCATGAAAGAGTATAGAGTATGCAATTACATTTCTATTTTAGACAAGAGCTGGCATTTTATATATTATAGTATTAGTATGAAAAGGAAACCAGTGGTGTGTTAGTTTCTGCTTTATAACAAAGTTAATCAGCTATATATATACTTATATCCCCATATCTCTTCCCTCTTGCGTCTCCCTCCCTCCCACCCTCCCTATTCCACCCCTCTAGGTGGTCACAAAGCACTGAGCTGATCTCCCTGTGCTATGCGGCTGCTTCCCACTAGCCATCTACTTTACATTTGGTAGTGTATATATGTCCATTCCACTCTCTCACTTTGTCCCAGCTTACCCTTCTCCCTCCCCGTGTCCTCAAGTCCATTCTCTAGTAGGTCTGTGACTTTATTCCCGTCCTGCCCCTAGGTTCTTCATAACCATTTTTTTTTAATTCCATATATATGTGTTAGCATACGGTATTTGTTACTCTCTTTCTGACTTACTTCACTCTGTATGACAGTCTCTAGGTCCACCCACCTCACTACAAATAACTCAATTTTGTTTCTTTTTATGGCTGAGTAATATTCCATTGTATATATGTGCCACATCTTCGTTATCCATTCATCTATCGATGGACACTTAGATTGCTTCCATGTCCTGGCTATTGTAAATAGAGCTGCAATGAATATTGTGGTACATGACTCTTTTTGAATTATGGTTTTCTCAGGGTATATGCCCCGTAGTGGGATTGCTGGGTCATATGGTAGTTCTATTTTTAGTTCTTTAAGGAACCTCCATACTGTTCTCCATAGTGGCTGTATAAATTTACATTCCCACCAACAGTGCAAGAGGGTTCCCTTTTCTCCACACCCTCTCCAGCATTTATTGTTTGTAGATTTTTTGATGATGGCCATACTGATTGGTGTGAGGTGACACCTCATTTTAGTTTTGATTTGCATTTCTCTAATGATTAATGAGGTTGAGCGTTCTTTCATGTGTTTGTTGGCAATCTGTATATCTTCTTTGGAGAAATGTCTATTTAGGTCTTCTGCCCATTGTTGGATTAGGTTGTTTGTTTTTTTTATATTGAGCTGCATGAGCTGCTTGTATATTTTGGAGATTAATCCTTTGTCAGTTGCTTCATTTGCAAATATTTTCTCCCATTCTGAGGGTTGTCTTTTCGTCTTGTTTATGGTTTCCTTGGATGTGCAAAAGCTTTTAAGTTTCATTAGGTCCCATTTCTTTATTTTTGTTCTTATTTCCATTTCTCTAGGTGGTGGGTCAAAAAGGATCTTGCTGTGATTTATGTCCTAGAGTGTTCTGCCTATGTTTTCCTCTAAGAATTTTATAGTGTCTGGACTTACATTTAGGTCTTTAATCCATTTTCAGTTTATTTTTGTGTATGGTGTTTGGGAGTGTTCTAATTTCATTCTTTTACATGTAGCTGTCCAGTTTTCCCAGCACCACTTATTGAAGAGGCTGTCTTTTCTCCATTGTATATTCTTGCCTCCTTTATCAAAAATAAGGTGACCATATGTGTGTGGCTTTATCTCTGGGCTTTCTGTCCTGTTCCATTGATCTCTATTTCTGTTTTTGTGCCAGTACCATACTGTCTTGATTACTGTAGCTTTGTAGTATAGTCTGAAGTCCGGGAGCCTGATTCCTCCAGCTCCGTTTCTCTTTCTCAAGATTGCTTTAGCTATTCAGGGTCTTCTGTGTTTCCATACAAATTGTGAAATTTTTTCTTCTAGTTCTGTGAAAAATGCCAGTGGTAGTGTAATAGGGATTGCATTGAATGTGTAGATTGCTTTGGGTAGTAGAGTCATTATCACAATGTTGATTATTCCAATCCAAGAACATGGTATATCTCTCCATCTGTTTGTATCATCTTTAATTTCTTTCATCAGTGTCTTATGGTTTTCTGCATACAGGTCTTTTGTCTTCTTAGGTAGGTTTATTCCTAGGTATCTTATTCTTTTTGTTGCAATGGTGAATGAGAGTGTTTCCTCAATTTCTCTTTGAGATTTTTCATCATTAGCGTATAGGCATGCAAGAGATTTGTGTGCATTAATTTTATATCCTGCTACTTTACCAAATTCATTGATTAGCTCTAGTAGTTTTCTGGTAGTGTCTTTAGGATTCTCTATGTATAATATCAGGTCATCTGCAAACAGTGACAGCTTTACTTTTCTTTTCCGATTTAGATTCCTTTTATTTCTTTTTCTTCTCTGATTGCTGTGGCTAAAACTTCCATAACCATGTTGAATAATAGGGGTGAGAGTGGACAAGCTTGTCTTGTTCCTGATCTTAGAGGAAATGGTTTTCAGTTTTTCACCATTGAGAACGATGTTGGCTATGAGTTTGACATATATGGTGTTTATTATGTTGAGGTAAGTTCCCTCTATGCCTACTTTCTGGAGGGTGTTTATCATAAATGGGTGTCGAATTTTGTTGAAAACACTTTCTGCGTCTATTGAGATGATCATATGGTTTTTCTCCTTCAATTTGTTAATATGGTATATCACATTGATTGATTTGCGTATATTGAAGAATCCTTGCATTCCTGGGATAAACCCCATTTGATCATGGTGTATGATCCATTTAATGTGCTGTTGCATTCTGTTTGCTAGTATTTTGTTCAGGATTTTTGCATCTATGTTCATCAGTGATATTGGCCTATAGTTTTCTTTCTTTGTGACATCTTTGTCTGGTTTTGGTATCAGGGTGATGGTGGCCTTGTAGAATGAGTTTGGGAGTGTTCCTCCCTCTGCTATATTTTGGAAGAGTTTGAGAAGGATAGGTGTTAGCTCTTCTCTAAATGTTTGATAAAATTCGCCTGTGAAGCCATCTGATCCTGGGCTTTTGTTTGTTGGAAGATTTTTAATCACAGTCTCAATTTCAGTGCTTGTGATTGGTCTGTTTATATCTTCTATTTCTTCCTGGTTCAGTCTTGGAAGGTTGTGCTTTTCTAAGAATTTGTCCATTTCTTCCAGGTTGTCCACTTTTTTGGCATATAGTTGCTTGTAGTAATCTCTCATGATCCTATGTATTTCTGCAGTGTCAGTTGTTACTTCTCCTTTTTCATTTCTAATTCTATTGATTTGAGTCTTCTCCCTTTTTTTCTTGTTGAGTCTGGCTAATGGTTTATCAATTTTGTTTATCTTCTCAAAGAACCAGCTTTTAGTTTTATTGATCTTTGCTATCATTTCCTTCATTTCTTTTTCATTTATTTCTGATCTGATCTTTCTGATTTCTTTCCTTGTGCTAACTTTGGGGTTTTTTGGTTCTTCTTTCTCTAATTGTTTTTGGTGTAAGGTTAGGTTGTTTATTTGAGATGTTTCCTGTTTCTTTCAGTAGGATTGTATTGCTATAAACTTCCCTCTTAGAACTGCTTTTGCTGCATCCCATAGGTTTTGGGTCATCATGTTTTCATTGTCATTTGTTTCTAGGCATTTTTTATTTCCTCTTTGATTTCTTCAGTGATCTCTTGGTTATTTAGTATTATATTGTTTAGCTGCCATGTGTCTGTATTTTTTACAGATTTTTTCCTGTAATTGATACCTAGTCTCATAGCATTGTAGTTGGACAAGATACTTGATACAATTTCAATTTTCTTAAATTTACCAAGGCTTGATTGATGACCCAAGATATGATCTATCCTGGAGAATGTTCCATGAGCACTTGAGAAGAAAGTGTATTCTGTTGTTTTTGGATGGAATGTCCTACAAATATCAATTAAGTACATCTTGTTTAATGTATCATTTAAAGCTTGTGTTTCCTTATTTATTTTCATTTTGGATGATCTGTCCTTTGGTGAAAGCGGGGTGTTAAAGTCCCCTACTATGATTGTGTTACTGTCACTTTCCCCTTTTATGGCTGTTAGCATTTGCCTTATGTATTGAGGTACTCCTATGTTGGGTGTATAAGTATTTTCAATTGTTATATCTTCTTCTTGGATTGATCCCTTGATCATTATATAGTGTCCTTCTTTGTCTCTTGTAATAGTCTTTATTTTAAAGTCAGTTTTGTCTGATATGAGATTGCTACTCCAGCTTTCTTTTGTTTTCCATTTGCATGGACTATCTTTTTCCATCCCCTCACTTTCAGTCTGTATGTGTCCCTAGGTCTGAAGTGGGTCTCTTGTAGACAGCATATATACGGGTCTTGTTTTTGTAGCCATTCAGCCAGTCTATGTCTTTTGGTGGGAGCATTTAATCCCTTTACATTTAAGGTAATTATCGATATGTATGTTCTTATTACCATTTTCTTAATTGTTTTGTGGTTTTCATTGTAGGTCTTTTCCTTCTCTTGTGTTTCCTGCCTAGAGAAGTTCCTATAGCATTTGTTGTAAAGCTGGTTTGGTGGTGCTGAATTCTTTAGCTTTTGCTTATCTGTAAAGGTTTTAATTTCTCTGTTGAATCTGAATGAGATCCTTGCTGGGTAGAGTAATCTTGGTTGTAGGTGTTTCCCTTTCATCACTTTGAGTATGTCTTGCCACTCCCTTCTGGCTTGCAGAGTTTCTGCTGAAAGTTCAGCTGTTAAACTTATGGGGATTCCCCTGTATGTTATTTGTTGTTTTTCTCTTGCTGCTTTTAATATTTTTTCTTTGTATTTAATATTTGGTAGTTTCATTAATATGTTTCTTGGCGTGTTTCTCCTTGGATTTGTCCCGTATGGCACTCTCTGCGCTTCCTGGACTTGATTGACTATTTCCTTTCCCATATTAGGGAAGTTTTCAACTATAATATCTTCGAATATTTTCTCAGTCCTTTTCTTTTTCTCTTCTTCTTCTTGGACCCCTATAATTCAAATGTTGGTGTGTTTAATGTTGTCGCAGACATCTCTGAGACTGTTCTCAATTCTTTTCATTCTTTTTTCTTTATTCTGCTCTGCAGTAGTTATTTCCACTATTTTATCTTCCAGGTGACTTATCCATTCTTCTGCCTCAGTTATTCTGATATTGATTCCTTCTAGAGAATTTTAAATTTCATTTATTTTATTGTTCATCATTGTTTGTTTGCTTTTTCATTCTTTTAGGTCCTTGTTAAATGTTTCTTGTATATTCTTCATTCTATTTGCAAGATTTTGGATCATCTTTATTATCATTACTCTGAATTCTTTTTTGGGTAGACTGCCTATTTCCTCTTCATTTGTTTGATCTGGTGGGTTTTTACCTTGCTCCTTCATCTGCTGTGTTTTTCTCTGTCTTCTCATTTTGCTTAACTTACTGTGTTTGGGGTCTCCTTTTTGCAGGCTGCAGGTTCATAGTTCCCTTTTTTTTGGTGTCTGCCCCCAGTCGCTAAGGTTAGTTCAGTGGGTTGTGTCTGATTCCTGGTGGAGGGGACTGGTGCCTGTGTTCTGGTGGATGAGGCTGGATCTTGTCTTTCTGGTGAGCATGACCGCGCCCAGTGGTGTGTTTTTGGGTGTCTGTGGCCTTATTATGATTTTAGGCAGCCTCTCTGCTAATGGATGGTGTTGTGTTCCTGTCTTGCTAGTTGTTTGGTATAGGTGTCCAGCACTGTAGCTTGCTGGTCATTGAGTGGAGCTGGGTCTTAGTGTTGAGATGGAGATCTCTGGGAGATTTTCACTGTTTAATATTACATGGAGCTGGGAGGTCTCTGGCGGACCAATGTCCTGAACTCAGCTCTCCCACCTCAGAGGCATAGGCCTAACACCCAGCTGGAGCACCAAGACCCTATAAATATTTTTTAAATGTTGATTATGTGTTGATGTGGTTATGTTGTGGGTATGTTGGATTAAATAAATCATGTATTAAAATTTAAAAAAAAACCGCTGGCCATTTTATAATTTTTTACCCTGCTTTGCTTTGTCTTGTACTAGTTGCTTTTCATTTCAAATTCATTTTCTGCCAGTTATTTCTGCTCGGGCCAATTGCTATAGATAAAGGCTTCAAGTGACCTAGATATTCAACAATAGAAGAACATAGGTAATGCCCTAAACCAAACGAAATGGAGCCATTTAAAATTATATTTTCTTATTCTAATTCAGTATCTTCCCAATTACAATAAAATCAGATAATAGTGATTGTCCATAATCTCATGTGCCCAAAGACAATCATTGTTAATACTTGTGTACATACAAAGTTGACCTTAGACCCAGTAGGGGTCCCTGTCACTGGCAAGCAGAATAATACCCGCCATGTACCTCAGTATATCCTCATCCTCATTCCTGGAACTTGTAAGTATGTCACCTTACACGGCAGAAGGGACTTTGAGGATGTGATAAAGGTCAAGAATCTTGAAATAGGGAGCCTATGCTGGATTATCCAGTTGGACCCAATCTAATCCCATGAACCCCTGAAAGGGGAGAGCCTTTCCCAGCTGTGGCCAGAGGGAACCGTGACTATGGAAGGATAGTCTGAGATGCAGTGAGGCTGGCTTTGAAGATGGAGGAAGAGGCCATGAACCAAGGAATGTGGGCAGCCTCTAGAAGATAAAACAGGCAAGATGAGTTCTCCCCTAGAGCTTTAAGAAAGGAGCGTAGCCTGGCTGACACCTTGATTTTATCTGGTGAGATCTGTGTTGGACCTCTGACCTCCAGAACTGTAAGATAATAAATTTTTGTTGTTTTCAGCCATTAAATTGGTGGTCATTTGTTACAGCAGCAATAGGAAGCTAACCCACTGCCCTAAACCCCATGAGGCCAGGCCTCTGTCTATCAGGGAAGGAGTTTGTGGGGTCACAGGGCTGTACCCACTAAGAGCTAGTGCCCACTCTCCTTCTAGACCTCCCGTCAACACCCAAGACCCAGAATTCATTTCCCAAATGTCCCAGGCCCACTTTTTCACCTGCATAGACTGGTTTCCTGGGTCCAGCTTCGCAAGGGTGGGCCACACTGCTGCTGTGGGCACCCTTAGTCCCAAAGGGGACCTAATGGTGGCTATTAAGAGTGGGGTAGGGACAGAACTGGGATATGCAGGTGGGAGGCTCACACATGCATGTGACGCTGCTCATGCCATGGGATGGAGCTGTGGGTGACGAAAGAAGGGGACAGACTCGGGGCTGAGGGCTGGGGGCTGAGCTGAGCAAGAGCTGGGTGGCGAGGGGGAGGGGCAACTACTCACTGCTTCATGTTTCTACTCTCCAGCTTGGAGCTCTGAGGAGTCTAAATGTAGGAGTCTATGTTTCACCTTAGCCTTCAAAGTCATTAGAAAAGTATATTGATTAAAGGAAGAATAGAACATATTTCATTTAACAGTGTGTTAGTTTGATCGATAATTTCTAAATATTTAGATATATGGGATGTCAAACCCCCGCTGTACTCTTGCCTGAAGCCTGGAATTATGGGGATGGGGCAGACCAGCTGTGTAATTCAGATTATTTTGCATGCATCCACACATGTATTATAAATATATCATTTTCTATAACATTTGATCATACAGTAAATACTGTATTATATAACCCACCACAGTTCACTGATGCCAGCCACCAACTGTGGAACATTTAGGTTGTCTTCCAGTTAATTCCTTGTTGTACTTTCAGGTTGTTTTAACTAATCCTTATTGTTAGGCTTTTAGACTGTTCTACCATTTTGCTCTTGCAGTCCAAACAGTCATAATAGGCTGAAATTGAATTAGGAAAAAATAAGAAAACATTAGAATCCTTTTTCTTCAAACCTGAGAAATTCTGAAATACACTAAAATGATTAAAGGTATATTTCAAAAGTTCCAGAATGACCCAGTGCATCCAAATGACCGGTATGTACTGAAAACTCAGACCCTGGCGTCGTTTGGTTTTGACATATCTTTATTTCAGCCAGGTGGCCTTATCAGCTGACTGGGTTTTCAACTGAATTGTTTTTGCCCAAACCCTGGAACCAGTATATCAGCATCTGCTCCAGTCTTCTCTGAAATTTCCTCTGCCAGAATTTGGGGTACTGCCAGCTGACAGAGAGGGCCGGGGGGCTCAGGGAGGAAAGAAGTTAAATTGTAGCGCCTCTCTAATGGAAGCATTGAGACTCTCATCTATTGTCCTTAAGCAAAGTTATATCCAGGTCTGTGCGTCCCCAGAAGATGCTCTATACCTGGGAAGAGGAAAATGCACATGGACGCTTTCCAAGCTCTTACTTGAAAAAAAAAAGTTTAGAGAACGCTGGCTTGCTTTCATCCAAGGTTTTAGTATCGAATTGCACAAAAATTTCCCCCCAATGTCTTGAATGAAATAAGAGAGTAATGATTGCATGTCGCCCTGGGTGGATATTTTCCGCCCGGGGAATAACAGGGCAGCCCACCTCCTCCCTTACTGTCACTCCGTGAATTAGTCACTCGGTTGACCCCACAGAACTTAACCATGAGCCATCAGCAAAATAGGGTTCCTGATAACTCAGGGCTCAGGACACCCCCAAATCTCCAAGAATATTACATTCAACATAAAGCTAGAAGTGGAGCAGGTAAGATCTGAATGTTACTTAGAGATGTAGTCGATAGGAAATAAAGGCACAGTAGGCATCTGCATAAGTATCTTGACATTTCAAAGTTTTTACAGTTAAAAAGATCACAGTTCCGGCTTGACAAGTGTGGGGAGCCATCTCGACTTTTGATGGAGGCTGAGACGTCAGAGAGGCACCACCTCCCACCCCAAGGTCTCCGTCAGCTCTGATGGCCCTGTTTCCCATGTTGGAGGCCAGCCTATCACAATGAGACTGCATATGTTCCATGACCACCCTCTGACTGACAGGCTCTGACCTCTCCCAAAACACCCTGGGACTCGGCTTGAGCCTCCCGTGCAGCATAAGTCAGACCTCTGCTCCTTGGCCATCATGGTGTCCCTCTGGATGCAGCTTCCCCAGCATGGGCTGCATTCTAGAACTCTTTCTCGAATACCTGACCATGTCAGGAAACATTATCCCCAACCTAGACTCACAGGACTGTAAGATCAGGGAGGGACCTGAAGAAGCCAATAAGCAATTCAATAAACTTTAATGAGCGCCTGCTATGATCAAGGTCCTGGGTGCACAAAAGTGAAGTCAGCTTTTCTCTGCCCTGAAGAAATTATATGCTTACATTTATAAAGTGGTTTCAGTCTGCTTTGTTGAAATGTTTTTTTTTTAAATTTCCTTCCTTTTCCTAAACTTGAAATAAAAATTTTTTCATATTGAAAAAAAAAAAAGGAAATTATAGCTAAACAACTGTGTGCAGGAAGCTGTCATTAGAGAGACAAAAGGGCACTGGGGCGTGACAAAAGGGACAAAAGGGCGAGACTGTTCAACTCACCTGGAGGGGTCAGGAGTCAGCTGAGGAATTACAGAGAGCTTGAAACTCTGTTTCTAAAATGAGCCAACACCCATCGGAGCAGGCTCTCTCACCCACTCCTGCTAGGAGCATAAATTGGGGTGCTTTTCAGAAGTGGAGATTTAGCTCAGCCCACCAGTGTGCAGGCTACAAGTGTCCTTTGACCCAGCGATCCACCAGGTAGGAATTTAGCCTAGGATTTTAGCGGCAAAAGTTTGCCCAGATCCACGTGCAATGGTGTTCCCTGCAGCTTTGTTTGTAATAGTGAAAGCTTAGGAACCAACCAAAGTGTTCATCCAGGGGCTGGATTCAAGAAAGTGGGTACCTCTCTGTGCTGGAGGCTCTAGAGCCCATAAAGAGTGAGACAGATTTGTATGTGTTGCTATGAAGAGATAATAAGACGTTATTAAACAGAAAAGACAAGAAGCAAAACTGTAGAAATTATAGTCACTTTGTTCTAGATGATTTTAAGGGGGGAGGGGGTGGTCTATGCATATAAGTTAAATGGGTGGGAATCCCAAGAAACTGTTCATAGTGGTTTCCTGTGGGGAAAGCCATGGGAAAGAGGAAAAATGCTTTCTGTTTTTATTTTGTATCTTGTCTTCTGCCGGAATTGTCTAACCACGTGTTATGGGCTGAATTATGTCCCCCCCCAAATTTCATATATTGAAGTCCTAACCCCCAGTGCCTCGAAATGTGACTTTATTTAGAGATGGGGTCTTTAAAGAGGTTATTAAGTTAAAATGAGGTCATATGGGTGGGCCCTAATCCAATATGACTGTCCTATTTATAAGAAGAGGAGATTTGGACACAGACACACATGGAGGACAGAGACACACACAGCAGACACAGGGAGAAACTGGCTGAGTACAAGCCAAGGAGAGAGGCCTCAGAAGAAAGCAATCCTGCCAACACCTTGATCTCGGACTTCTGGCCTCCAAACTGTGAGGAAATAAATTTCTGCTGTTTAAGTTACCCAGTCTGTGATACTTTGTTACGGCAATGCTGGCAAACTAAAGCACCATTTGAACGTATTTCTCTCTCTCTGTCTCGCTCTCTGTCTCTCTCTCTGTCTCTCAGTCTCTCTCTATACACACACACACACACACACACACACATATATATATATCTTAACAGAAAGTCAGTGGAGTTTTGTTTTGTTTTGTTTTTGTAAACTTGTCTGCATGAAAAAAAAACTCCTAGTAAGTGTTCTATTAAAACATGAATTGGGCATGGCCTGGTAGAGGGGAGGGAAAGAGGGCAGAGGGAGCAGGGTAAGCCACAGCACAGAAGGTCAAGGTCCCAGCATGTTCTCATGGGGTAGGAGCGTGCAAGGGGTGGTAGTTTGGGAAGGGTTGTGTCCTGTGAGAGCTGAGCCTGTGGAAATTGTTCAAGGGCAGGACTCGTGGGCTTTGGGTTCTGGAGGGGAGTTTGGTCTTGACCCTGAAGGTGTGAGGAACCGTTGGAAGGTTTTATGCAGGGAGGGACATGAGCTGACTGTTGTGTGGAAAGACCACTGAAGGGGACAAGAATGGTGGCAGAAACTAGACAGGAATCTTTTGCTGAAGTTCTGGGAGGGTCACTAAGAGCCTGAATTTGCACAGGGCGATGGGCAGGGACTCTGGACCCAGATTGCCTGGGTTTGAATCCTGGCTCTGCCACTGAGTAGCTGTGTGACTTTAGGCCAGATGTTTAACTTCTCTGTGCCCCGATTTCCTGGCTGCAGGACAGGGATACTGAGAGCGCCTACCTCATACATAGGTCGTCATGAGGGTTAACTGGGTTAATGTATGTCAGAGACTCACGGCAGTGCCTGCGTGTGGTAAGCACCGTCCTGCGTCTGGGTTTGGTGTTCACTTTACCCAGGATGAACCCCGATACACGATAGAGGCTTAATCAATCCTTGCGGGGTGATGGAGAAGGCATGCGGTCCTGGGTTGCTGGCTAATATTAGAGAAGGGAAATGGCTGTCCCGAGGCCACATGATTAGGCAGGTGATGGGCTGGAGTACGACCCCAGGTCTGTCTAGCTTCAAAACCTGCGTTCTTGAGTGACCTAGCCCAGGGTCTGGCACTTAGTAGGACCTCAGTGAATGGTTTTGAAGTGAGTCAACTGAAATGAAGGTGCACAGAGGTTAAATGACTTGCCCAGGGTCACACAGCTCATCTTTCTGGCTCCACGACGACTAAATCTCAGGACAGTAAAAAGTTAGGGGGGGAGTCTTACTAATTATGTGGACACTAATCAAACTTGCCATGCAAAGAGTACAACTAAGTTCAAGATCAATCACTCAAAATACATCCTTGAAGGTAGAAGCTCTGAGGCAAAGGCTTGCACAGCTCTGGTTCCTCAACTTCAAAAGTGCAACCAGGCAAGCTCTAGAATCTTACTGAAACAAGCTAATTCAGTAGCACTGGTGAAAAAATGGTGTTCATGACATTTGGGAAAATGAAAACAAACCAACAAAAAGCAGGATAAAACCCTCTCAGAGCTGGAGAGCTTCTCCTGCAGGGAAACGTCTAGGGAGTAACTTCTCCCTAAATGAGCAACAATGTGGCATTTCCTCAGGAAGCGTATTATAGAATCTACCAGCAGGAGCTTGACTCTCTGCTACTGTATACATTTTGTGACATTTCATTTTACTCCCACAGCATTACTGGTGGACCTTCCTGTAGGTGAAACTCACTAACCCACCAGCCACCCTAAGTCACTAATCTGAGGATGCTAGTTGTTCAGTACAGACATGAGGTTTAGAAATCAGCCTTCAGTAGCTGACAGCTCTAATTTCAAATCCCAGCTCCATTATTTTCTAGCCATCAGTCTTTGGGCACTTAGCTTCTTTAAACCTTGTTTGTCCTATCTGTAAATGAGGGTAGGAAGGAGTCAGTAAAGACATCTGATGCTTAATTATACTAGTAAAAATTAGTATCATGCCAATTTCCAAAAAGCTAGGAAGAAATAAAACAAATGTCTCTTAAACCATCAATATAGGTATTATCTGGACAATAAAGCTTATGCGGTCTACTGACAGGTGAGTACATGCTTTGGACCTTCACTAGGAGCTTAAATATTCTTATTTTGGTTGCCTAGTTTATGGTGCCCCCTTTGAATTAGCTTCACTTAAGAAAGCAGGGGTGTGTGTAATCTATTTTCAAATGCATTTATTCAAAAGGATTCAAATTTCATAGGTTGGATCTTGTGAGACAATAGAAAACATACATACTGGTCTCTGCCCCCAGTTCCCGGCACACAGCTCCTAAAACCCTTATAAATTCTTAAGTGATAAGACCACTAGGAGCATCTTTTGTTCTACTATTAGGTCTTTGACCCTCGTTCCTGACACAGGGCTCCTAAATCCCATGGAATTTTCTGGGTGATAAGAGTGTCTTTTGTTCTAATTTGGTGACTCTAGGTGGGTTCCTGGATGGGGACTGGTAACCAGAAAGACACGATTAGAAGCTTGGAATTTGCAGATCTATGCCCAATCTCCAGAGAAGGGCGAGGGGCTGGAAATGGAGTTAATTCTCAATCATGTCTATGTGATGAAGCCTCCATAAAAATCCCCAAAGTATGGGGTTTGGAAAGTTTCCAGGTTAGTGAAAACATCCACAGTGGGAGTGTGGTGCACCCCAGTTCCACGGGGTCAGAAGCTCCTGCGCTTGGGACCCTCCCAGACCTTGCCCTATGTATCTCTTCATCTGGCTGTTCATCTGTATCCTTTATCATATCCTTTAATAAATTGGTAAACATAAGTAAGTATGTCTCTGAGTTCTGTGAGTCTCCCTAGCAAATTAACTGAACTCAAGGAGGGGGTTTTGGGAGCCTCCAATTTGTCCAGAAGTTGGACAGAAGTTGTGGGTAACTCGGGGACCTATTACTTATAATTGGCTTCTACCATAGGGGGCAGCCTCGTGCCCTCCAGGTAGATCGTGTCAGGAAGGAGTTAAATTGTAAGACACCCAGGTGGTGTCACAACTGCTTGGTGTGGGGGAAAACCCGCTCGTCTGGTGTCAAAGTGTTGTGAGTGGGGTAGTGATGTGAGAGTAAAGGGGAGACACAGGAGAAGAGCGGGGTTTCCAACACAGGTCTTTATGCCCCTTGACCTGTGTTATAGGCACCTTAATTTAAGAAGGCTGTGAGATTTTATGGGAAGAATGTACCTAAGCTTTGGATTCTGACAAGCTTCACTGCAGAACAAGGACGCATGGAAACCCTTACTAATTCTCTGTTTTAGAACCTGTCAAATTGTCAATGACTCACCTCTCTGTCCTAGGACTTAACTTGGATTTTTTTAATCCAGTGAGACAGAAGTTTCAGGACACCCAGAGACTGACACTAGTTACTGACCCTTTGTGCCCATCCAAGACAAAGCTAAACAACATTCAAATATTGCCAACATCACTGCCAGCCCTCTACCCAAGGTGGGTGTTTGAAAATGTAAGTTTCATTATTATTCAGGAATGGTGAGGTGTACAGACCAGGGGGTGAGTGCCATTGAAAAAATAGTTTGCCACCCATAGTTCCCAAGAGGAGGGGGCCCATCACACCATGCAGGGCCACAGGGAGAAGCAGCAGGGCTAGTCAGGAGGCAGAGAGAGTGGGAAGAAAACATGGTAAGAGCCTGTACTGGGGTTTCTGTGAGAAGCTATGGGCAAGGCAGGCTTAGCATTGGCTAGTCCAACTCATTTCATCAGGTTCTGCAGTGCAAGGGCTGTCCTGAGTTGTCTGGTACCTGGCCCTCCCTGGGGTGATCAGGGGAGGGGAATATTGGCCTGGAGTGTGAGTCCTGTGTGAGCCCCATAAGAGATGTTTGGGGTGTGGGCTTTGGATTGGTTGGTTTGCATGTGAAAGGAGCACTTGCAGGTGGATTTTTTCTATTTCTAGAAGTTGGCTAGTCCTGGGAGCAGCGGTCTCTCCTACAGCAGCAAGGCCTCAAGATACCAGAGCATCAGAAAATATAGAAAATAACAAAATGATTATACAGTGGGCAGTGGCCTAGGCTTGAGGATGGGCTCAGGGCAGTTGGTCTGCAATGGACAGCCAAGCTCTGTGGCCTCAAGCAGGGAGCAGGTGACCACCTTGAAGGTGCAAGGTGTCCTGAGCCCTGTTATGCCCTCCTTGGACCAGAGTCCCAACTTTCCTACGTCATCTGTAGGGCTGGGTGTTTACTTCTGTCTCTAAAGGGAACGCAGCACTCAGCCAGCACCGTCTCCCCAAGAAGGTTTTGTGAAAGAACTTCTGCAAGCAGTGCGTTATCTCCTTCCTCGTAACCATCCTGGTTTTGGTTTGTTTGTTTTCCAGGAAAAGGACACACAGAGGTTGGTGGACGTGCTTCAAGCTTTGTTAATTCTGTTTGCTTCCCAAGAGGAGGAAGGGCTTTGTCACAGGCCCTTCTCTAGGGCCTGGGAAAAATTTAGATGCCTGACTGAGGTGAGGAGAGGAGCCCTGGTCAGGGCATTAGACACGTGGGCCTTCTCCATCCCCGGGATGTGCTGGGGACGAGGCAGAGTCCAGCCAGCAGTTGTGCATCGGGGACATTTAGTAGGAAATGACCCCAACATCATTTGGTGAATGGACACTCTTCATTGGTATGATATGTCACTCATTCAGCCTTATTTTATTTATTGATAGATTTAAAAACATGAACAATATTTGTTAGTTGCTTTAGCATTCTAGAAAGAACATTTATACATATTCATCATTTGGTTTTATTTGGAATGCTAATTCTACCTATATAGTGGTGGTATTGGGAGCCGAATTTCCGTGGGGGAGAAGGATCAGTGGGAGGCCCAGCAGGGACCTCCGTGCACTTCCCCAGGTGTCTGGAATCCTAGTGCTGGTGTGTAGAAGCAGAGAGAGTTACAAATCCCCCGGCCATCAAGTTCAGCGGAGACACCCATGGAGACAGGCAAACGTGTTTCTGTTCTAAATGACAGGGCAGAGTCAAAAGGAAGAGGGAAGGGACCTGCCAAGGAGCGAGATGAGTCCTGGCACAGAGTGACTGGCCTGCTTTGTCTTCTCAGAGTTCTCTGAGAAAAGGTTAAGTAACAGATTAGCTGAAGCCACAATTCTCTGCTCTGTGAAGTGTCAGGAAAGGCAAAGCACCGAGACGGATAAAGTTGACGGTTATTTTCACCACCTGCTTCCCCTTGTACAGAGGGTGAGCTCTAAGGAGGGCGGATCACCTGCTAGGATTGTGATGTGCGCCAGAGTGCTTCAGGGAGCAATGAATCGCTTTGCAAAAAGAAAAGGAAGCGCTTTAACAATATTGGGGTGTGTGTAGCAGTGGCCTGGGACAAGGAAGCGAGGCAGGCTGTGGTCAGAGCACAGGTGGGGGGAAGAAGAACGTCACTGAAGGGGGCTTGGTAACCTTGGTAACCGTACATTCTGCTGTGCAGCGTGCGATGGAGGACGCTTCTCAGACTCCCCACGACATCTTCGGTAAAATGTGGACCCCTCATTAAAGGGACATTTCAGGTTTACTTTTTCCAGGATACAACTAAGTGTTGCGTCTTACTCTGAGATGACAGGGCTGAGAACAGAGGCAGCCGAGTGACCTGATCATCTCTACTTCTTTGGCCAAAGCAAGTCCAGTGGCCACATCCAAGGGCAAGGTTCGTTACTTCTATTTGTTTCCTAGAAGGATGAGTTGCTCACATCTGTCTCACACACCAGGACTGGAAGTGCCTCCACAGTCATTCTCATCCACCTCCGTGCCTCCAGAGCCCTGCACGGTGCTTGGCACAGAGTAGATACTCAACTAGTGTTTATTGCATAAAAATGTCTCTGTAGAATTGTCTTATCTCTCCCTCACCACCGTCCGAATTCCAGGATGCACCTGGATTATTCCAGTATCTTTTCCACAGTTGCCATCTTTTCAGGTCCTTCCACAGCAAATGTACCCTGCCTTCTATCCCCGTTGTCATTGGTCCCCAACACAGCTTTGATTGTTGCCTCCATTGACTTATGGAACTAACCTTCCTTCCTGGGAAATCTTAAAGGTTCCCCATTACCTAGAATCACATGTACATTCTTCATTCTGAGGTTTAGAGCCACACGGGGATTTCTAAAGATGGAGAGAACTCAGGTATCTAAAAAGCTCTTATAAAACAGAGTGATACAGTTATGAGTTGTTTGTGGGAGTCATTAATCCTTTCAGTTTTCTCCCACCCAGCTCACAGTAAGATGGCATCTTCTGGCCCCCTTAAACTTGGGTATAGCCACTGGACTTGCACTTGCATTGACCAAAGAAGTGGAGATGAGGGTGTCGCTGGGTGGAGGCTTTAATAGTTAAGACTGATTTGTCACGTTCCTTTTCTCCCACGAGGAAAGTGACCATGGCATTTCCTCAACCCATGCCCTGGGTGAGAACCCTGTAGAAGAAACCCCTGGGCTGATCTGAGACAAGCATACGGTGGGAACGACTACTTCCATTTATAAAACAGGAGCCATTACTACCTTGTTTGACAGAGGAGGGGAGGAAGATAAAAGGTTAAGTCACTTGCCCAGGCCACTCAACTATTCAGGGGTAGAACCGAGATCTCCCCAGTTCTAGCGGGAAAGCTCATCACTAATACAGCCCCACTTGGTCCCTCCAGGAAGACACATAGCCAGGGGGAAAAGCGCAAAAATTTGTCATTAGACAGACCTGGTTCAAATACCAGCTTTGTCCTATACCAAGGAGTTCTGGTTCCCCATCTATAAAAGGGCAAGAACAACAACAACAACAAAAATCTGTCTCATAAGTTTATGGGGAGGATGAGATAAACTAGGATGGAGAGCCCTGGCAGGCATGCAGTTAACTGACACGGAGTAGGTCAGTTAACCTTGTCTCCTTCCCATAGTCTGGTTCTCCTCTTTGTGCCCTGGGTGGACCACTGCCATGCTTACCTCTGAGGTCTTGCTCATGCTGTTCCCTCCCTATCACCTCCTCTCTTCCCTCCAAAAGCCCAGCTGAAGTCCCGGCTTCTCCACACTGCCTCCTTCCATATTCCTGCTACACTCTCCTTCCCAACCCTGGGACTCCTAACATGTAATCAGCCACATGGATGTAACTGTTTCACCAATGAGTAGGTTATCTCCCTAATGACAATACTTTGAGGCATTGACCAGCCTCACGCCTCTTGCATCTTAGCCCTGCCCTAGCTCTGTCTGTTATTGAGTGAGTGGTTTTGGGCACCTCCCTTCTCATCACTGACCTTATTCCTCCCCTATGCACGTGGGGAGTCGCTGGAGGAGCTCTGAAGGCTCTCCCACTCAGGAACAACAGGTGAGTGAATTCAACTGGGCAGAGCCTACAAACAGGAAGTGATCCGCGGGAACAGTTGGGTCCTGAGCACCCCCATGGACCAGGCATTGTAGCCATGCCTTGTACTTTCCCTAGTTGTCAGCAGGACCCTAGGTTATGGGGTGTTGACAGATGAAGAAAAACTTCGAAGGGATTCTGTAACTTAATTGGCAACAGTCAGTTGAGAATGATTTCTTATTAATAACTCAATATTTACGTGTGAGGGACTGTGCTAGGGATTCAGAGAGGTGAATACAGCAGAAGTGTTTCTGGCTTTGCGGAGCTCACAACCCAGCCAAGAAGTGAGACATTCAACTCAACCATCATTCCGTCAACCCTCCTCCTCCCAGCGCATCCTTGTATCATTATATTCCATATATGAGAAGCACCATCATCATTGCACTAACCTCTAACTCACCACCTTTTATAAACTGTCACCAGGTAATTCTATATGTACTATCCCTCCTGAAAGCATTCTGAAGAAGGGGTATTATTGTTCACTGATGTTCTCCAAGTTCCTAGAATAGTGTGTGGCACACTGCAGAAACCAATTAAATTTTATTTGAATGCATTGCCACTTTACAGATGAGGTTCATGGGGGTTTGCCTGTCCCAATGGGAAATGTGAAGCTGGGACCCAAGGAATGAGTGCATTTTGCTCCTCCATGTTACTTCTCAAAAGAAATACCGGTTCTTTGTTTTCCCAATTTACCCTCACTTTTTTCCCAAAATGACCACATTTCTTGTTTCGTTTTTCAGCATCTTCTCAGCCAGCGACCATGCATGTGACTTCCCTGGTTGATCTAGCCAACCCGAGGTCCAAGATACTCCTATTGCCAGATAGGAGGGATGAATAATGGAGACCACGGTCCACAGAGAACTCGATCAGAGATAAGAACCCCTTCCTCAACCCTCTTTGCAAGTGGCCAAACCCTTAGTCGCTCTGGGAGAGAAATTCAACTGAAAACCTAAAGAAATGCCTTGAGAAGAAATCTGACTATATCCCTCAGCCAAGCTAAAAAGCGAGACACACAGCCACGGTAGCCTCTTATAAGCCAAATTAAATGAGCTAATAAAAATCAGTGCTATTAAAATTTCCAATTAATTTAAACACAAGAATTGTTGGTTTCCAACCTCTCTGATTCTAGTCCAACAACTCTCACCGTAAAGGCTTTCATCCAGCATGACGTGGTTGGGAGTTTTGTTAAGAGTGTAGCCATAAAGTAAATCTTGAAGATTTCCTTACTGCCGATCATTATCTTGCTCTAGAGGTCTGGAGCTCTGTTGGACGAGTTCATGTTTTAAACCTTAGCCATCTCATGCAAGTTGCTCTGATCTTATAGCACTGAATATATATATATATATATATATATATATATATATATATATATATATATATATATATATATACACACACACACACACATATGTATGTATATATAGATGTGTATATATATATGTGTGTGTATATATATATATATGTATGGCACCCAGACATCCACACATGCATTTATTCACTCAGCAAGCACTGGTTGAGCACAACCATGTACCAGGCAACATCAACAGATATGAGCTCCCAGCCTAGTAGTGGGGTTTGGGGGCATGGACGAGTATTAGGGCAATTAGAGTACAGAGGGTGTTTGGGTGTTTGCTTTGTTCCCTCCTGGGGCCTCCATGTCTGGACTCCATCAGTGATCTTCCCTCTTGCGAAGTATCATCAGCTTCTGCCCCTTCTCTGCTTCTTCTCTACCAGCTCTTCCTCAAAGTCTCCTTCATGCCATGAGACTCCACTGACCTGGAAGTCCTCCGAGGTGTCACCTTCCTTTCTGCCTCCTCATCCAGACCTCTGAGCAGAGCAGTCTGCATTCTCAGGATTTCCTTCATCTTCACTTCGTTCCTCAACCCATGGCAACTCATCCACCAACTTCAGTCATAACCGCTCTTTCTAAAGCCATCTATGACCTCCTAACCCAACCAGCAGACACTCTTGTCCTTTTCTTTCTGCTGTGTTCAATGCTGTTGATCATTCCGGCCTTTGCTCTCAAGAAGTTTCATTCTCCTGGCTGTTGTCTTCTCTGCGCTTCCTCCTGTCTGTCTCCCTTGTAGGTGATTCTTTCTCCTCCCACCTCTCAGCGCTCATGCTCCGCAGACAACTTGGTCCCCTTCTCTGGACATCCCCATCTCCCTGGAACATCTTATCTACCCTCGTGGATTTAACTAGAATTTGCCTACTGATGGCCTTAGTATCTAAACCTCTGTACAGAGACTACTCAATATTTGGATTCAAATCAGAAAGTCTGCTAGATGTCTACACTTTTATGTCCCATAAATAGTTTATATGCAATTTGTTTCAAACAAAACTCATTAGTTACCTTTCTCTAAACCTGTTTGTGTTCCTTTGATATATATTCTTAAAATCTCAGTTGTGGGCACAAATATTCAGTTGGTCATTCAACTATGAGTCCTGGTTTTTGTCTTCACTGAGGCCCATCAGTTTCTTTCATTTTTTTTTTTAAGACCAAAATTTTTAATAGAGACAAAGAGGGACATTTCATAAGCATAAAAAGTTCCATCTATCAGGAAGGCTTAACCTCCATTCTTTCCTTTGTGTCTATGCTGTTTTCCAGCTCTTTGCCGTCTCTCACCTGGATAAGTGCCATCTTTTCCCATCTATGCTCTTTTTCTGCTCCTTATCATCTCTCACCTTGGCCCTTCTGTTCCCTGGTCCAGCTGGTCACCCTGACTCATGTTTCACTGCCTGAAGCTCTATCCACTAAACTACTGCCAGGGAGGTCTTTATGAAAATCCATATCTGACCATACTGCCTCCCTATCTAAAACTCTTCAGTGGTACCCGTCCTGATGGAATGAAATATCAACTCCTGAACCTGGAAGTTCTAGGTGGTCTCCATCTGTCTTTCTAGATCCACTTGCCTCCTTTCTCTACGCTTCTCTGACCTGGAAGACTGACCTCCCTGGACTGGCTTAGCTGGGCTCATTTGCCTTTCGGCTTCTGGTTGGGTTTGGCCATCAAGAGGCACCAGATGGATGTCAGAGGGCAGGAAGAGAAAGAAGTGAGATATTGATTCTCCTGCCTCATTCTGGGCTGGCGGTGGGCTCTTTTACCAAAGGCTCCAGCTCCAGTGGTAGTGAGGCAGGGTGTCAGGGTTAAAGCCACAGCCACAATGCCCTCCTGGGTTCCGATAATGGTCTCTCCCTTTAGACCGTCTTGCCCAGGGGAGGCGGTAGCCCTTGGCTCGGAGTTGCTAATCCAGATGTCTCACCATGCCATGGTGGTTTCCCTTAAACTGCCCACATCCTTGTAATAGTCCCTTCATTAAACTCTCTTCAATCAACCTGCATCTTATAACCATCTCCTGCCAGCACTTTCACTCCTGTGCTGATAAACGAGGCTTTCCCCAGCCCGGTCACTGCGTTATCTTCTCCATCCATCCTCAGGCACTGTATCCCAGCAATATCCTGCTGCTGGGGTTCCCTGTGGGAGCCCTGCTTTTCCTCACCTCCAAGCCTTTGCCCATGATAACCCTCTGTCAAGTCCTTTGAGACATTCCCTCATCCTGGAAGGTTTCTGTCTGTCCTAAGCTAGGTTTGGGGTTCTGTATGCTTTTACTGCATTCTTAATAAATTCCTCATTTATCTTAGCACGTAGGAGCACAGAATTTAATGACAGATGCCTTGGGTTCAAACCCTGATACTGCCTCAGTTTTTTCCTCTGAAAAGCAAAAGTCCCTACCTCGTAGGATTGCAGTGTTGGTTAAGTGAAATAGTGAATGCTGAATGCACAATGCAGCACTGGACCTGTAGAAACATTTGGTAACTGTGAGCTTTTAGTTTCTGTCTGCCTCTTGCTCTTGACAATGAGCTCCAAGAAGAAAAGACCTTATCTTCTTCAACTTTCATCCTCCAAAAGTGACTGGTATAGAGTAAGTGCTTGATGAAAAGGTGATAGAAGAAAGAAGGAGTAAAAAGATGGAAGGAAGAAGGGAAGGAGGAAATAAGGAGAGAGGGAGAGAGAGAGGGAGAGAGGAGGAATGGATGCCGGACTTGAGGGAAGAACAGGGCCACAGAAGTCAAGAAAAGGTATCCCTGCTCCACTGGGGATGGGAAGGGAGAGGAGGGCGAGGGAAGGAGCACTGGAAAAGGAGTCCCAGAGCCAGCCACCTGCTGGGTGTGGGGGAAGGGCAGTCCAGGCAGGGAGCATATGCAGTGGCAGGGGCAGGAGGCTTGGGAGGGCACAGGGCACTCTGGAAAGGGAGGTAGCTGGGCAATGGCGTTTAGCAGGAGCTGCGGTGGTGGGAAGAGGGAAGACTGGCAAGGCAGGTGGAGCCCAGAGCACCTCCTGTATCGTGTCCTGAATTCAGGTTGTATTCTGCAGGCGACGGATGGGGATCCACTGTAGTGTAGCAGAGGAATGACCTGACCAGCTGTGCTACTGGCCACCCCTCCTATCCCTGAGCAGCCCACGCCCCACAAAGAGTACCTGCCCAGCATCAGCCTTTCCTTCACCAGCTGTCATCTTCAGCACTTGTCACACCCAGGGTGACCAATGGGAGAATGAGCTTTGGAGTAAGACAGACCTAGGTTCTAGGTTATTTGACCTCCTGAGGCTTCATTTCTCTTGCCTGCAAAATGGGCACAAAGTACCACTCCTTCCTGCCAGGGATGTTAGGAGACAATGCAAGTAAGGCGCTTAGGGTTCTGCCAACATCTCCTGCTTCTCCTGCTGGGATTGTCACCCCATCCTGCGCTTTGCTGTCTGGGCTGCGGCACTCATGCCCCACCCCCTGCCCCCAGGGAGATGCTTCTCGTGAATCAGAGCAAGTCCAGTCATCCGTGGGAGGCCCTCCAAGCCCCTGGCAGTTTCTGGAATGTGAAGAACCTGGGGGTGGTTTTCATCAGAAGCTGTCAAGATTGCTGAAGTTTCTTTTTATCTCTCAAAGTGAAGAAAATTGTACTTAAGCTCTGGGAACAGAAAGCTACACATCTTCAAACAGTGGCAGAGGGAGAATCAGCTTCCTAGTCTGGGTTTGTTTTGCGCCTCTGGTGGCCTCCAGAGCTGATGGAAAAGCACACACAGCCCCAAACTGCCTGTCAACTCTCCTTCATTTTGAGCAAGTCGATATCATCTTGGTAATCATGAAGGCATCCTTGTGTAACTAATTCTCCTGAAAGCACCAAGTTCATGGGATGTCACCTGGCTTTTCTAACTTAATTCTGAGAAGATATGGGATCATCCTGACACTGGGTGGGGTGACATATCACCACCTTATTATCACCTCCAAATTCACATTCCAATGTCATAGCTCTTCCTGAAGATATTTTAAAAATTAGTTACTTTTTTCATTGTTAAAAGAATGTTGGTCTGGGCCACATGAAAGTGCTGTTCTGTGGGTCAAAAATGACACCACCTTGGCAATTTCATATGGTTCCGCTTAATACAAAGCAGAGGGAACAAATTTTGAAAGTATAAAGGGTACAAAGATCTCTCTCCTGTTCTAATCCCTGTTTCCTGTCTCCAAAGGCAACAGCTGCTGTCAGTGATTTGAGAAACAACTGTACACAGTTTGAGAACTATTTTAAACACATATTAACTTATAAACACATGGAAGCACGATATGCACACTTTTTTAACCTTTGTTTCTGTAGCTGCATCTCTTAGAAATCATTCCAACTAACTCATTCATGTTTTTTATCTGGTACCTTTGGCTATGTCAATTCTTTTCAGTGTTTTGCTATTATAAACAATGTCGTAATGAACATCCTCACACACACACATATCTTTGTTATGTGCAAATATATGTGGTCTACATCTCTGGAAGGGAAATTATTAGGCTTAAGGGCTTGTGATTTTAAATTCTGAGAAATATTGACAAATTTCCCTCCAAATGGGTAGCACTAATTTACGTTCTCCCCAACGACACGTGTCTTCTCACTCTGTGGTCTACACTTTACACTTGTCAATCTCATGCCTTCTCTGATGACTTGCAGATATTTTTTGATCCATATATACCTCGTGTTCATTAAGAAAGTTAAAGTAGAGTGGCAATGCTCAGAGTTCTGGTTATTGGCCTGTTGGCTCTCAGATGCTTTCCCCATCCTCTCCCAGCTGCTTTGTATTGGTGATGACTGGGGGGAGGGATGGGAGTTGGCTCCTGAAGCAAATTCATAGCCCAGACTCTCTTGTCCACTGGCTGGTGATGACTGGGGGGAGGGACGGGAGTTGGCTCCTGAAGCAAATTCATAGCCCAGACTCTCTTGTCCACTGGCTTCATGTTAGGATTGGCCAGTGGAGCAGAGGGAGGTGAGAAGCTAGGACATCGCTCCCTCTCTCTTATTTCTGGTGGCATCTCTAGCAGCCACTGACTCCATTTCTCCTTGGGGGGATTCCTCCTTCCAGGGTTCTGGCTCCAGCTGGGTACCCTGGTCCTTGGGCTCTGGTTACTTCACCTGTTCCCTTTATCCCTCTAGCCCCAGGGGTGCTAGTGGGAAGCTTCTGGCTGTTGGGCTGCCTCACTCTGTTTTTTTGTCCCTTCAGCTTTTCCAGTATCTTTGTAACTGGCTCCCTATTTAAAATCACCTTTATTGAACTCTCTGCTTTAGCTTTGCATGTTTGACATTTTTCCATAAGTCATGGGACACTGAATGGATACGCTCAGGGTTGACAAAAGTGAGAAGAAGTTGCCACATTCTTATACTGACCGTGGGAATGGAAATTGCTGCCAGATTTTCTTTTGGCAGGCAGTTTGGCAATATGTTCCAGGAGCTTTAAAAACGAGCTTGCTCTTGCCTCATCTCTTGGAGATACATGTTGAAATATTTATGAATGAAATAATGTATGCCTGGGATTTGCTACAAAACAATCCAAGGGAGAGGGTAATTGGGACCTTTTGTAGATGAAATGAGATTGGCCATTAGTTGATAGTTGTTTAATCTGGGTGAAGGGTACTTAGACATTCATTGCACTCCTCTCTTTACTTAGGAATATTTGAATTTTTCAGTAGTAAAAAGTGTCTTTCCAAAATAAAATCTTGGACCTTGTAGTCTAATTTCTAAGAATTTATCCTAAAGGAAAAAATTCTAAATGTTAAAAAGAAAAGCGTCCCAATGACATTTACATCGGCGTTTCCAGCTTCTTGAAAGTGCTGTAGTGGTCAAGTGCATGGCCCTGGAGCCAGAATGCTTAACCTTGACTTCCACCTTCAATACTTGACCTTGGGCGAGTTTCTTAACTTTCTCAGCCTCAACTTCGTCATGGGAATAGGGTCGTTCTTCCTTGTGGGGAGGGTGTGCGGATTAAATGAGATAATACGCACGTGCAGAGCAGCACCCGGCCTGCAATATTTGCTCCATAAACACTGGCTATTATGATTGCTCATCTGGTCGCTTCAAGTGGCCCCACATGGGAGGCCCTCACTAGCACTTATTGAATGAATGAAGCTGAGTCTCGGAAATGTTAAGGGATGTGCCCGGGATCACAGCTAGTAAGTAGGAGGGCCAGCATCCAAGTCCACATCTCTGCGGCCAGAGCCCTTGCTCTTTCCTCCATGCCACCCTGCCTGCAACTGCACAGCTACTCTGCACCCCCCAGCCCACCTCCCTCCACTTACCTGGAGGAGACGCTGAGTTGGGCAGGAGCTCTGAGCCTGCAGGCAGAAGAGCACACCTCCTAGGAAACGGAGCCCTTTGTTCCTGCCTCTCAGAGAAGGCAGCCTGCTCAGCCCTGGGCCTTTCTGAGTCAAGGCCAGTGTCTCTCTGCTCAGACTATGCAGACTTCGCTCTCTCCTGACCCTTTTCCGCTAGTGAGGCCTCTTTCGTGTTCTTGGCAATCAGATTATCTGGGGGTTCACATTACCACCCATGTCTTCCTTCAATTATTATCTTTTCAAAACGTCTTTGTAAAATCAAATAATAAGGTCAGTGGGATGGAAATCATGAAGAGAGGGTCTTTGTAATTAAATGCACATAAGCTGGGAGAGATACAGACCTTGTCATTTTTGTCACGAGCCTAGAGATCACACCCTTTGGAAAGCATGATGTTCAATAATAGTAGTCAAAGCAAAACAAGAACAACTAACTTTTTTTTTTTTGCTATTTTATTTATTTATTTATTTATACTACTTTTTATTGGAGTGTGGTTGCTTTACAATGTTGTGTTAGCCTCCACTGCACAACAAAATGAATCAGCCATGCACATACAGTTATCCCCTCCCTTTTGGACTTCCCTCCCATTTAGGTTACCGCAGCACATTAGGTAGAGCTCCCTGTGCTGTACAGTTATGTTCCCATCAGTTGTCTATTTTATACATAGTATCAATAATGTATATGTGTCAATTCCAGTCTCCCAATTCCTCCCACCCCACCCCTTTCCCTCTTGGTATCCATACATTTTTTCTCTACACCTGTGTCTCTATTTCTGCTTTGCAAATAAGATCATCTCTACCATGTTTCTAGATTCCACATATATGCATTAGTGTACAATATTTGCTTAACTAATGTATTTTTGGTCAATGACTATGTTCCAAGCAGAGAGCGCAGTACTTTATATTCCTAGATTCACTTAATTTATAAGGAAGAGTTTTTTGATTGCTGTTTTCCAGATAAGGGCATTAAGACTTATTAAGCATAAGTAATTTAACCTCAGTCACATTTCTGGAACAGGAATTGGGGCTGAGGGCTGTCTGACACTAAAGTAACTCTCGTGTTAAATCTGTTTTTAAAAAGAGAGATTTTATTGAGATCCAGGCTTTGTACAAAAGGCGTAAAGAAACAGCAGTGACCAAAACAAAGTCAGCTCTCAGGGAGCTTATATTCTAAGGGGAGGCAGGCAATAAGCCAATAACAAGTGAAATAGGTAAGTCGAGTTTGTGTCAGGTGGTGACAAGTGTTTGGGGAAAATAAAGCAGGATTGGGGACTAGGGGGATATTTGAGTAGGGATCTGAAAGAAGTAAGGGAGCTCTCCAGGTAAAGGGAAGAGCAAGTGCAAAGGTCCTGGGGCAGGAGAGTGCAGGGTGAGCTCCAAAGACAGCAAGGCCAGTGTGGCTGGAGCAGAGTAACCCAGGGGTTATGTCATTGGAGTTCAGGTCAGAAAGGAATGAGGGGACTGGGTCACCCAGGGCTCTGCAAGACATCACGAGCATTTTTGGCATTTACTCTGAGTGAGATGGTGAGTCATTGAAGAGCTTTTAGCAGAGAAGCAAGGTGGTCCTATTTGTACATTAGGGGGAGTTTCTGGCTACTGTACTGGAATAGACTGCAGGAGGCGAGACCAGAAGCAGGAAGATGGGTCAGAACACAATTGCAATAATCCTCCAGTAAGAGAGACTGGCGGTAATTAAGTGGCAAAAAGCCATGTTCCGGATTATATTCTGAAAGTGGAGATGGAAGAACTTGTAGATGAACGGGATGTACAGCGTGAGAAGAGTCAGATACGACTCTTGGAGGGTTTTGCCCTGAGCAGTTGGAAGGATGACGTTACCGTGAACTGAGTTGGGAAAAAACATGGGAGGAGCAGGCATCTAGGGGGAAGGTCAGCGGCACATTTGGACGTGGATGTTTGATGTTTAAGATACCTTTTGGGTATCCAAGCAGCGATGCTGAGAGGGCAGCTGGAGGTTAGGGGACAGGTATGGCTGGAGATATAAATGTGGGAGTCATGAGTGGGCAGATGACATATAAAACAGTGACACTGGGTGCTGGGCTGAGCCCCAGAGCCCCCTAGCTGTAGAACTGAGGGAGAGGAGGAGGAGGAGCCATGGCAAGTGAGCTAGAAGGCTGTTAAAAAAGTCACAAAGTTTGCCCTAAAGAACGAACTTTGTCTTCACCTTTTCTCCTACTCCATGGAAAGTCCTTCTGTTCAGGCCACGAGTGTGGGTTGCTTAACAGCCATTAGGTAGAGTGTGGACTTTGGGAGGAAATTAGGAACAGCCAGGGTCCATTTGACTGTCAGGCCCTTGGCATGGCATATTTTGAGACTTGTGCAATCTTTTTAGAAAATTGTCTTCTCGTCTCTTGCCTCAGCTAATGGCCTCATTCATTCATTCACTGATATAAAATCTTAATGATCCATTTGTGTAAGGCTCATGCTTTAGACTTTAATTAAATTACTTCTAGTTCTTATTGGATGGATTTTCTTAGACCCATTTTAGAGATGGAGAACCTGAGGCTGAGACAGAAAATATAACTTGTCTCAGGTCACACAACTAGAAACTCAAACCCAGTTTTTTTTTTTACTCTGAAGCCCATAATCTTTGCTCTTACCATAATTTCTCTCCTCTTTTATTTATTCAGCCAGTATTTTTTGAGAATCTCTTATGTGCTTGGTTGTACCCTAAAGGCTGGGGCTATAGTGATAGACAAGACAGAAATCATCTTTGCTATGTTATTACCCACATATCCAAATACCTGAAGAAAATCCTCCCTGGCTAACCCACCTCAAACTCACCAGGCCCCCAAACAGCCTTCCCCTAGAATCTTCTCCTCACTCCCCCATCCTGATCCCTCACTTAGCAGGGCTCCTAATAAGTGTTTTCTTGCATATTCATGAAATGTTTTTGAGTAAGAGATTTCAAAGTGAGCATTCAACGTGGAGTGCTATGAAAACCAACCCCACAAGTGATGCCTGGCCTTGTATTTGCATGGGAGCTGTCAGCCCCAAACACTTTTGCCTCCTTTGCTTGTCCTGCCAAAAACAATTTAGAAGGGAGGCTGGGGAAAGAGGTGGCTGGGTAGGATGCCAGGTGACATGTACTGGATTCCAGAGGTTCAAGTCGACATTGGTTTTGTTGTGAGTTATCAAAACACAGAGCCAGAGCCAATGGAGGGAAGAGGCCCTGTTTCTTTTTTTTCTGCTGAGATGTAGTTTTATAAGGAATACAAGACATTCCCATCACTGAGCAGCTTTAGGGGATGCAGAATTTCCACCCCTCAGCACTTCTTACCCACCTGAGAGCTTCCTGTGTTTTGTTACCAAGGGAATAATTCCTATAGGGACACCACACATACACACACGCACACACACACACACACACATACACACACCCCGCACACACTCTGGCTCCTTCACTTCATATGCAGAAAGCCTTCAGAGAGAAAATACAGAGTGCCAAGTTGGATAAAAGCTTGTGTAAAGTCTGTGTTGTCTTTTTAAATTTTTTATTGTGTTTTAAAAACATCCCCCCAGGATGTGACTATGACGAAAGACTGTGCACGAATGGAAGCTTGAGCTTCTGGAACTTTCTCTTTGTAAGTACATAGAAGGGCTGTACACATGGAAGGGGCAGATGCATCCTGCTCATCCTGCTTTATGGCTTGGCCACATCTAAAGACCACAAATGTCCCTCTTCTCTCACCCAGTGAAGAAATCCTGAGCTGCAGAGGCAGAAAGGGCTTGGGGGCTTCCAGACCTGCCTTCTCCCTAGGCTCAGCCTCTCCCAGGCTTTGTGACCCTGGCAAGTGGTTCAGCTTCTCTGAGCCTCAGTTTCCTCATCTAGAAAAT
Source organism: Balaenoptera acutorostrata (assembly GCF_949987535.1). NCBI lineage: Eukaryota > Metazoa > Chordata > Mammalia > Artiodactyla > Balaenopteridae > Balaenoptera > Balaenoptera acutorostrata. The sequence goes on along the minus strand of NC_080068.1, from coordinate 100,461,766 downwards.
GAGGATGAAACACCTACGGGTTAGTTGATTGGGAGCAAAAAAGAGAACGGGGCAGGGAGACCTTTAAGATGGCAGAGGAGTAAGACATGGAGATCACCTTTCTTCCCACAAATACATCAGAAATACATCTACACGTGGAACAACTCCTACAGAACACCAAATGAATGCTGGCAGAAAACCCCAGACTTCCCAAAAGCTGTGTGGCTGACAGGGCCTTGGTGCTCCAGCCGGGTGTCAGGCCTGTGCCTCTGAGGTGGGAGAGCCGAGTTCAGGACATTGGTCCACCAGAGACCTCCCAGCTCCATGTAATATCAAACGGCAAAAGCTCTCCCAGAGATCTCCATCTCAAGGCTAAAACCCAGCTCCACTCAACAACCAGCAAACTACAGTGCTGGACACCTTATGCCAAACAACTAGCAAGAGAGGAACACAACACCATCCATTAGCAGAGAGGCTGCCTAAAATCATAATAAGGCCACAGACACCCCAAAACACACCACTGGACGTGGTCATGCTCACCAGAAAGACAAGATCCAGCCTCATCCACCAGAACACAGGCACCAGTCCCCTCCACCAGGAATCAGACACAACCCACTGAACTAACCTTAGCGACTGGGGGCAGACACCAAAAAAAACGGGAACTATGAACCTGCAGCCTGCAAAAAGGAGACCCCAAACACAGTAAGTTAAGCAAAATGAGAAGACAGAGAAAAACACAGCAGATGAAGGAGCAAGGTAAAAACCCACCAGATCAAACAAATGAAGAGGAAATAGGCAGTCTACCTGAAAAAGAATTCAGAGTAATGATAATAAAGATGATCCAAAATCTTGCAAATAGAATGAAGAATGTACAAGAAACGTTTAACAAGGACCTAAAAGAATGAAAAAGCAAACAAACAATGATGAACAATAAAATAAATGAAATTTAAAATTCTCTAGAAGGAATCAATATCAGAATAACTGAGGCAGAAGAACGGATAAGTGACCTGGAAGATAAAATAGTGGAAATAACTACTGCAGAGCAGAATAAAGAAAAAAGAATGAAATGAATTGAGGACAGTCTCAGAGACCTCTGCGACAACCTTAAATGCACCAACATTTGAATTATAGGGGTCGAAGAAGAAGAAGAGAAAAAGAAAGGGACTGAGAAAATATTTGAAGAGATTATAGTTGAAAACTTCCCTAATATGGGAAAGGAAATAGTCTATCAAGTCCAGGAAGCGCAGAGTCCCATACAGGACAAATCCAAGGAGAAACATGCCAAGACACATATTAATAAAACTACCAAAAATTAAATGCAAAGAAAAAATATTAAAAGCAGCAAGGGAAAAACAACAAATAACGTACAAGGGAATCCCCATAAGGTTAACAGCTGAACCTTCAGCAGAAACTCTGCAAGCCAGAAGGGAGTGGTAAGACATATTCAAAGTGATGAAAGGAAGAAACCTACAACCAAGATTACTCTACCCAGCAAGGAGCTCATTCAGATTCAACAGAGAAATTAAAACCTTTACAGACAAGCAAAAGCTAAGAGAATTCAGCACCACCAAACCAGCTTTACAACAAATGCTAAAGGGACTTCTCTAGGCAGGAAACACAAGAAAAGGAAAAGACCTACAATGAAAAACCCAAAACAATTAAGAAAATGGTAATAAGAACATACATATTGATAATAACCTTGATGTAAAGGGATTAAATGCTCCCACCAAAAGACATAGACTGGCTGAATGGCTACAAAAACAAGACCCGTATATATGCTGTCTACAAGAGACCCACTTCAGACCTAGGGACACATACAGACTGAAAGTGAGGGGATGGAAAAAGATAGTCCATGCAAATGGAAATCAAAAGAAAGCTGGAGTAGCAATCTCATATCAGACAAAACTGACTTTAAAATAAAGACTATTACAAGAGACAAAGAAGGACACTACATAATGATCAAGGGATCAATCCAAGAAGAAGATATAACAATTGTAAATATTTATGCACCCAACATAGCAGCACCTCAATACATAAGGCAAATGCTAACAGCCATAAAAGGGGAAAGTGACAGTAACACAATCATAGTAGGGGACTTTAACACCCCGCTTTCACCAATGGACAGATCGTCCAAAATGAAAATAAATAAGGAAACAAAGCTTTAAATGATACATTAAACAAGATGTACTTAATTGATATTTGTAGGACATTCCATCCAAAAACAACAGAATACACTTTCTTCTCAAGTGCTCATGGAACATTCTCCGGATAGATCATATCTTGGGTCACAAATCAAGCCTTGGTAAATTTAAGAAAATTGATATCATATCAAGTATCTTGTCTGACCACAATGCTATGAGACTAGATATGAATTACAGGAAAATATCTAAAAAATACTAACACGTGGAGGCTAAACAATACAATACTTAATAATGAAGAGATCACTGAAGAAATCAAAGAGGAAGTCAAAAAATACCTAGAAACAAATGACAGTGAAAACATGATGACCCAAAGCCTATGGGCTGCAGCAAAAGCAGTTCTAAGAGGGAAGTTTACAGCAATACAATCCTACCGCAAGAAACAGGAAACATCTCAAATAAACAACCTAACCTTACACCTAAAGCAATTAGAGAAAGAAGAACAAAAAACCCCCAAAGTTAGCACAAGGAAAGAAATCAGAAAGATCAGATCAGAAATAAATGAAAAAGAAATGAAGGAAACGATAGCAAAGATCAATAAAACAAAAGCTGGTTCTTTGGGAAGATAAACAAAATTGATACACCATTAGCCAGACTCATCAAGAAAAAAAGGGAGAAGACTCAAATCAACAGAATTAGAAATGAAAAAGGAGAAGTAACAACTGACACTGCAGAAATACAAAGGATCATGAGAGATTACTACAAGCAACTATATGCCAATAAAATGGACAACCTGGAAGAAATGGACAAATTCTTAGAAAAGCACAACCTTCCGAGACTGAACCAGGAAGAAATAGAAGATATAAACAGACCAATCACAGGCACTGAAATTGAAACTGTGATTAAAAATCTTCCAACAAACAAAAGCCCAGGACCAGATGGCTTCACAGGCAAATTCAATCAAACACTTAGAGAAGAGCTAACACCTATCCTTCTCAAACTCTTCCAAAATATAGCAGAGGGAGGAACACTCCCAAACTCATTCTACAAGGCCACCATCACCCTGATACCAAAACCAGACAAAGATGTCACAAAGAAAGAAAACTATAGGCCAATATCACTGATGAACATAGATGCAAAAATCCTGAACAAAATACTAGCAAACAGAATGCAACAGCACATTAAATGGATCATACACCATGATCAAATGGGGTTTATCCCAAGAATGCAAGGATTCTTCAATATACGCAAATCAATCAATGTGATACACCATATTAACAAATTGAAGGAGAGAAACCATATGATCATCTCAATAGATGCAGAGAGTGTTTTCAACAAAATTCAACACTCATTTATGATAAACACCCTCCAGAAAGTAGGCATAGAGGGAACTTGCCTCAACATAATAAACGCCATATATGTCAAACTCATAGCCAACATCGTTCTCAATGGTGAAAAACTGAAAACCATTTCCTCTAAGATCAGGAACAAGACAAGGTTGTCCACTCTCACCACTATTATTCAACATAGTTTTGGAAATTTTAGCCACAGCAATCAGAGAAGAAAAGGAAATAAAAGGAATCCAAATCGGAAAAGAAAAGTAAAGCTGTCATTGTTTGCAGATGACATGATATTATACACAGAGAATCCTAAAGATGCTATCAGAAAACTACTAGAGCTAATCAATGAATTTGGTAAAGTAGCAGGATATAAAATTAATGAACAGAAATCTCTTGCATGCCTATACGCTAATGATGAAAAATCTCAAAGAGAAATTAAGGAAACACTCCCATTCACCACTGCAACAAAAAGAATAAAATACCTAGGAATTAACATACCTAAGGAGACAAAAGACCTGTATGCAGAAAACTATAAGACACTGATGAAAGAAATTAAAGATGATACAAACAGATGGAGAGATATACCATGTTCTTGGATTGGAAGAATCAACATTATGAAAATGACTCTACTACCCAAAGCAATCTACAGATTCAATGCAATCCCTATCAAACTACCAATGGCATTTTTCACAGAACTAGAACAAAAAATTTCACGATTTGTATGGCAACACAAAAGATCTGAAATAGCCAAAGCAATCTTGAGAATGAGAAATGGAGCTGGAGGAATCAGGCTCCTGGACTTCAGACTATACTACAAAGCTACAGTAATCAAGACAGTATGGTACTGGCACAAAAACAGAAATATAGATCAATGGAACAGGATAGAAAACCCAGAGTCAAACCCATGCACATATGGTCACCTTATTTTTGATAAAGGAGGCAAGAATATACAATGGAGAAAAGACAGCCTCTTTAATAAGTGGTGCTGGGAAAGCTGGACTGCTACAGGTAAAAGAATGAAATTAGAACACTCCCTAACACCATACACACAAATAAACTCAAAATGGATTAAAGACTTAATGTAAGGCCAGACACTATAAAACTCTTAGAGGAAAACATAGGCAGAACACTCTAGGACATAAATCACAGCAAGATCCTTTTTGACCCACCTCCTAGAGAAATAGAAATAAAAACAAAAGTAAACAAATGGGACCTAATGAAACTTAAAAGCTTTTGCACAACAAAGGAAACCATAAACAAGACAAAAAGACAACCCTCAGAATGGGAGAAAATATTTGCAAACGAAGCAACTGACAAAGGATTAATCTCCAAAATTTATAAGCAACTCATGCAGCTCAATATCAAAAAAACAAACAACCCAATCTAAAAATGGGCAGAAGACCTAAACAGACATTTCTCCGAAGAAGATATACAGATTGCCAACAAACACATGAAAGGTTCCTCATCATCACTAATCATTAGAGAAATGCAAATCAAAACTACAATGAGATATCATCTCACACCGGTCAGAATGGTCATCATCAAAAAATCTAGAAACAATAAATGCTGGAGAGGGTGTGGAGAAAGGGGAACCCTCTTGCACTGTTGGTGGGAATGTAAATTGATACAGCCACTATGGAGAACAGTATGGAAGTTTCTTAAAAAACTTAAAATAGAACTACCACATGACCCAGCAATCCCACTACTGGGCATATACCCTGAGAAAACCATAATTCAAAAAGAGTCATGTGCCACAATGTTCATTGCAGCACTATTTACAATAGCCAGGATATGGAAGCAACCTAAGTGTCCATCGACAGATGAATGGGTTAAGAAGATGTGGCACATATATACAATGGAATATTACTCAGCCATAAAAAGAAACAAAATTGAGTTGTTTGTAGTGAGGTGGATGGACCTAGAGACTGTCATACAGAGTGAAGTAAGTCAGAAAAAGAAAAATAAATACCGTATGCTAACACATATATATGGAATCTAAAAAAATAAAAAATAACAGTTATGAAGAACCTAGGGACAGGACAGGAATAAAGACACAGATGTAGAGATGGGCTTGAGGACACAGGGAGGGGGAAGGGTAAGCTGGGACGAAGTGAGAGAGTGGCATGGACATATATACACTACCAAATGTAAAATAGACAGTTAGTGGGAAGCAAACATATAGCACAGGGAGATCACCTTGGTGCTTTGTGATCACCTAGAGGGGTGGGATAGGGAGGGTGGGAGGGAGACACAAGAGGGAGGAGAATTGGTGATATATGTATATGTATAGCTGATTAACTTTGTTATAAAGCAGAAACTAACACACCATTGTAAAGCAATTATACTCCAATAAAGTTGCTAAAAAAACCCCAAACTATCCTTATGTTTTCTTGTACTTGAAACCAAAAGCATCCTAGCTAATATATTGGTCTCGTAGATAAATTTCTCCAAATTTAGTGTGCACCCAAATCACCTGGGGATCTTATTAAAATGCAGATTTCAACTTAATAGATCTGGAATGGGGCCTGAGAATCTTTATATCTGACAAGGTACCAAGAGATGTCAATACTTCTGGTCTGCAACCACACCTTGAGTAGCAAGGTTCTAGACTGATCTTCTTATTTTCTTATATATTCTCTCTTTTCTTCTTATATCTTTGATTTCAAAAATTCTTTCTGGGATATTTCCTTGTTACAATGTGTTTTTATTGTAATTTTCAATTATCATTAATAAATCAAGATATCTTTAAAAAAAAGGAGAGAGAATGGGGCAAAGCCACAGGCACATACAACCGATAGATAATGGTTGTTACCCTTTGCTTATTGTGTTAGAAAAAAGAAAACTTCCACTTTTAAGAGTTTACATAAGGAAGTTCTGAGCTACATCCACAAGCCATTCTTGTGCCACGGACTTTAGACGGTCAGATGTGTTGAATATCCATTATGTAAGCCATGGGGCACCGGGTGCTTTAGATTTATTGACCAATGAGCATCTTACAACAGCTCTAAAGCTGATTACATTATCCCCGTTAAAAAAAGTTTAACGGTAAGGTGATTCATTAACCTGGGTAATTGCAAAGTCTGAAGATAGAGCAGCTTCTGGATTGCCTTGGTTTAAGCAATCCAATAATACTATCAATAGACTTTTATTATTATTATTCTGCTCCCCATTGTTGCCCTTCCTTTCTCCCTTCCTTCCCTCCTTTTTTCTTTCTTTCTTCTTCCTTTTTCCAGCATCAAAAAGTGCTTAGCACAGTGCCTGGTGCATAGTGAGTGAGAGAGAACTATTAGTGTTGATGATGTTGAGGATGATATCCAAACGTACTCTGATGCTGTCACACTCTGGGTGGTCATTGACAACCCTCCATGTAGGTCCTGGTAGGCTGGTGAGTGCAGGAGGCCCCTCTTCCACCCCATCTGCCATTCCTCCCTGACATCAACTCTATAAAGACTCCAGAGAACAGTACTTTTACCAACTTCTGCTCCTCGCTTTTTGTTCTTTGTGGAATTGTGACACGACACTGGGGCTACATCCTTCTCTCTCCCCAGCTCTTGAATTCAAACCCTTTGAGATCTTTCAGACTAACATGTAAATGACTAACAGCAATGTCACCCCTGCATCCCACCACCTTCTACCCATGTGGCCTTTCCCATCTTTTAGGATTTTTCTCATCTCTTTGCTTTCATACATCTGTCATCTGCCTACTGTGCCTCCATTCTGCCCATTTCCTACCTAAAGATACTCTCTCCAAATTCCAACTCCAGTATCACCTCTTCTGTGAAGCTCAACCTGAGATCTTCCAGAAGTTTCTGCCTTTTCTCTCTGGTTTTCTGCCCTGCCTTTCCCCCTTGTGTTGGAGTCTTCATCTCAGGGCGCTGTACTTACCTAGACCCATCTAGGCCTGAAATGAGCTCCCCGAGGTCAGGAGTCCCACATATGGCGAGTGGTCATGGGCAGCCCGGACTTGAATCAGTGGAGGGTGTTCCTCTAGCCTGGGTTCAAATCCTGCCTCCCCTCTTACCGTCTGTGAGCCCCTGACAGGTGTCTTCATCACATTATGCTCCAGGTGTCCCACTTGAAATCAGTTCAGTAAGTATCAAACACCACAGACCAAAGCATGAAAGTATGAAGATAGGGATTCAGGAATGGGCCACCTTATGGGATGATTTGGGATGAGTGGTGAACAGGATTTTTTTCTACTGATATATGAGGACCAGTTTATGAGTTCATTGGAACCAACATAGAGAAACCAAACAATGGTTGAACATATTCCTGAAAAACGCACAGAGCTTTATTATATTTGGTAATTGGGCAGAAAGAGCATTGCACTGAAATCATCACTCTGGCTCATTCAGCTCAAAGAGTGGTCCTTACTGCCCATAGAAACATAGCTTTGTGGGCCATGGAAACATATAGAGGTCAACAGCCTCTTAAAATCACATGTAAGGAAATGAATATAAAACAAATTCCAAAATACAGAAACAAAAATTATAAAATCTGTTTAAATAATCCATTGCACTCCTACAGCACAAATGTTCATCTTACAGGGAACTGGGAGATCTTTACAGCATATGGAAGGGCTTTGACGTGACACCTCCTAATGGACTCTGTTCCCTTTTGACCTCATTAGCATGAACTGCCCTGTACCATGGACACGAAGAATTTGCAGAAAGAGCTCCAGGGCTCCCCACAGTACTCCAGGGCCGTCTTCCTCTGGTTTACCAAGTCTGGGTCTTCCACACACTCAGGATCTTTGGTGTTCATGGTCTGGGTCTTTGCTGGGCTGGTGGGGGTGGTCACTTTGGCCTTGCTCTGCTCCTTGGGAGACGGCTCCATTAACTCCTGGCTGGGCTTCTTGATCTTAATCAGAGTGGAGTTAACCAGCTTGAGATTGGATTCTGGAAACTTCTTTCTGCACACCCTGGTCTTCAGGATGCTCTTGGCATCACCACAGATGACCTTCTGCGAACGCAGATTCCGGCCAATTTGTTTCCAGTAGGCATTCTTTTTGTCTGATTCTAGGCATGAGGTTGGATTGCCGGTGAAGAAACAGGAAAACTCATTGTCCTGTCGGGTGCACTCGACCTTCAGGGCAATGCCCTCCTCCTGCTTGGTCACCACCCATCTGCAGTCGGCATGGTCTTGGGTGATGAACTTGCCTTTGGTCAGGCGCTTGGGTGGCTTGCTGCTTGCCTCAGTCTGGGGCGTGCCTAGAGTATGCAGTTTATCTGTGCTGACTTTGTTGCCCTGTCTATTCCTCCCTTCCTTTTTGGCCTCCACCGAGAGCTTTGGAGCAGCCAGAAGGAGGAAGGAGAGCAGGGCGAGGCTGTGGATCCTCATGGCTTCAGCTTGGTGGGAACCTGTCTGACAAAAGGCAGGTGAGTCAGTGCTGGGCAGCAGTTCAGCAGCATTAGGCTGCGAGATGACCCTCCCTCCAGCCTGACACATGGCTGCCTGCTTCGGAGTGAGATCAAGGAACCTTCTGTTTCCTGGACTTAGTGGACAAGCAGCCTGTGTATTCGCATGTCTGCTTGACTTGAGTCTTGAATGTCAGAAACTTCCTACTCTTCATTCATTCTTCCCCACCCTCTGTACCTCATTAACTCTCACTCCCTCATCCACTCACTTAGTTACTCCTCACTCCTTCATTCACCAGTCAGTAAGCATTCGTGGGGCACCTACTACTGGCTGTGCACTAGACTAGATGTTGAATTTATCAAGGTGAAAAAGAAAGTCTCACATCTTAAAAACTTAGAGGCAACTCTTTGGGGAATCTAAATAGCATTGATCAGGAGTCTGTCCCAACTGGGTCCCCAACTTGATCTTGGGCAAGTCACTCTCCCACTCTGGGTCTCAGCTCCTTTATCTGGAAATCAAGATGCTGGATGAGATAATTGTCAACTCTCTTCCAGCTGTGGTGGACTGAATTTCTATCTCACTGTCCTACATGGACTCAGATGACCACACAATGAGAAAGGACATGGTAAGTGACATGAAAGGTGATGCTTGACCCAAGGTTAAACACGCATGAGGCTTCGACATTCTGAGATGGGTGGGTTTGTGAGGAGGGGTATTTGGGATTCAGTAAGAGCCTAAGGAAAGGCATGAAGGAGGGGTAGGTCATCCGAACTGACTGGGCAAAGTGAACCAGGGGAATAGAGGTGAATTTCTATCAGAGCATTTAGACTGTTGAGGCACTGTGCCTGGCATAGAGAAAGTCCTCAATCAATGCTTTCAAAAATAAATCATTTCATAAATAGGATGACCTTAACTGCTACACTAAACTGCATAGATTTTATCAGGTGGGTAACAAAAACCACATTTCAAAGAAGAGAATTAGCATTTCTATTTGACACCGACTATGTGCCAGAGCACTTGACCTGTATTTCATTCTCACCTTGTTAATTAGCACAAGAGCCCTTCCTGGTAGGTAATAATCCATCACCACCAGGTTACAGATGCGACAGTTAGGTTCAGACTGGTAAATAAATTGCTCAAGGTCCCATAGTGGGCAAGTGACAAAGCTGGGACAGGCAGCCAGAACTTCTGTCTCCGGTTCTTTATACCACCCCTTCCTCATTGAATACCTCTTGCCTTCACCTTACTCTGCCTTTCAGAAAATATTGGCAAGAAATAAAAAAGCAATTATGAACAACTCATTTGGTTTGGCTTAGTTTATGACGATAACTCATGTTATCAGTGCTCCATTTGAAAAGAACATAGAATTTTGTTTAAAAAGAAGCAGGTCTAAGTCTGATCTCATTCTACCCTGGGCATATGGCCTCTCTTTAGGACTGATAAAGGGGAGACAGTCACAAACTGTGAGTAATGAAACTCTTAAGAAAGCCAGGCTCTTACCTTGTTCTGAGTTTGCAGGTCCAGTACGATCCAGATGTGAGAGGGAGCTTGAAGGCTTACTGCTGTCTCATCTGCAGTGAGGCAATGAAGGCCCTTTATATAAGAGCCCAGGCAGACAGGGTTTTTTACAGCTCATATACTTGTGTAGCTTTATTCACACTCCTCCCAGCCACACCCCTTCAGAGAGAGCCAGTTCCTACAGGGAAAGTGGTTGGTGTAATCCTGTGGGAGGCGGGTTACATGCATGGCATTAGACCTGGTTCTTCCAAGCCCTTTTCCTTTCCCCTGGCAGCCAGTTGAGGAGGACACCTCAGCCTTGCAAAGACCCTCCATGAAGGGATGAGGATTCCAACAGCAAAATCTGTGGGGGAAGTTATAAACAATAGGTCCATTTTACTCAAAGCTTTCCCTTAATTCTCATCACAGCCCCTCCATGATATGGTAACATATAATTCATCCCATTTTACAGATGGATTATTGGAGCTTGGAGACATTCAGGGCTGGTCCAAGGTCACAGGACCAGGAGGATGAGGAGCCTAGAGTTGAAAGCCTGGACTCCTGGGCCCCACTGTCTGATCTCTTCTTACCTGACACTCTGTAAACATTTGGTGAAGTGAGCTGGGGAAACCATCTCAGTGTCTGAATTCCTGTTTTCTCTGAAGCACCTGAAGTTACTGTGTGGGCAGAGGAAGCCTCGGGCCTTGAGAGGCTGGTAAAGAGGAAATTCCTGATCTGGGTTTTTGTTAAAAGTATTCACCTTTTGGTCACGGGTGGGGACCTCACTCTGGTGAGCCTTCTCTAGGCAGAGTCTAGTAGCAGGATGACCTAGTGGAACCCTGGATACAGCATTTATTTAGCTGTGATCTTGACTTCTCTACCCTCCATTTGTTCATCTATTGATAGCTGACAATAACAGTACCTCATTTAGGGTTTCAAACTAAATTTTTTAGGAGGCTGAGCTATTAACATCAAGTGGGGCAGAACAGATTTGGTTCATAAGATGGCCTTCAGTTGTATTCTTTAAAAACAGATATATTTTGTTTCCATGTTGAGCATATAAAAAGAACTCACTTCCACAAAGATGTGGACCTCACTATATTTTGTTACTTTACTTTTCATGATGTTTGAGCATAAGAAACTGTTCATTTTCTTCTTGACTCAGCTGTAAGGAAAACAGTAGCACAAGAGCTATAATAATAATAAATGGCAAGTGACCTTTGCCTTTGGGGCAGGAACAATAAGGAGTGGTGGGGACTGAGGCAAACTGTGTAGTTCCTGATACCTAAATGTCAACATTCAGTGCCAGGTGACTGAAAACATGTTGGCATGGAGGTCAGTATCTTCAGACCTAATGAATTTTTTTCACATACACATTTTTTTAAAAAATGGACATTTCATGAACTTTTAAGAGATTCCCAACTTCCAGATGTGTGTACCTGGAATTGGCTTCTAACTGAAATTTTCTAAAACAAAAGATACAAAAAGTTGTAACGGTGCTTGGATTCCATCCAAGTTCCACCTGTTCAATAATCCAAGGTCACAGAGTTGTGGATGTTGACTGGTTCATTCAGTGGTTCAATGGGTTTCTTCATGAATTCCTTCAAAGTAGGTTATTTCCCCAAACTCCACGCCTCATGTAAAATTGGCTCACCCGGAGATCCATTCCCACTGTTCTGACAAACACGTTATTGAACCATGACCTGCACAAACAGGCACTCACATTGTGGTATTTTGAGGGATTATTTGGACCCAAGCAAGACAAAGCTGCTTTGTTCCACAAGGAGATATAGACCAAGGTAGTCTCCTGTAAAACAAGAAAATCATCTTGATCCTCAAGTGGCAGCCAGATTGTTTCTGGATAAAGACTGTAGGTCAGAACACAAAGCAAATTTAGAAGGAAACATGTGGACTCCAGGATCTTTTCTGAGAAGTGACTCTAAGCTTTGGCAGGGAACATGGAACTTCCCCCACCAGCTTCCCATGGACCTTTGGCCTTCCTGTGATCCCTTCCCAACTTCTGCCTTGACCTTTCTTTTCCAAACAGGGGACACAATATTAGACCAGGCTGTGTAGCCCTCTCCCTGTTAGCTCAGCCTGTTATTTCAAACTCAAGTCTAGACACACACACACACACACACACACACACACACACAGTCCAATCTGGCCACACTAAACCCCTCACCCACCATCTCCTAAATACTTGGTGAGCTTGTGCCCTTCCTGCTTTTGCTCCTGCTGTTCCCTTTACTCGGAATGCCCTTCCAGTCCTACTTTGCCAGGAACACATTGGCTCATCCTTCAAGATCCAGATCAAATATCATCTATCTGTTGGTGTCATTTGTCCCCTGATCCTTCCCCATGTCCCTCTTTTTATGGATGTTCATAGAGAGAAATAGACTGTCACTCCTCCAGTGAGTGTTTACAGCGTGCCAGCATTGTGCTAAGGATGTGTCCACACATTAACTCACAGCTCGATATACTGAGGAAATGATACACTTGCACTACAGTGCACTGGGGAACAGAAGCAGGTTTGGAGCCCCAGGAAGGCTGCCCACTACAGGTTCTCCCCACCTCCCCATACTACCAGGACTGAGGGGTTCCCTGACTCCTGGAGAATTGACTCTGGATCCTTGTGGTACAGATGACATACAATTAGAGAAAGACTAAATGGAGGCCACTTCTAATATTTTTATTAAAAACAAAGTAATGTACCCACACTTTGATAAATTGTAAACTTCTCTCTCTTTAATATATATATATTTAAAAATATTAGAATAGTATTACCTTTAAAAAATGTTTGCAAAGACAGTTCCTTTGCCCTACATTTCACCCAGGTTCCCCTATCATTGACTTTTTGCATTATAATTCTACATTTATAAAACTATTGAACCAATATTGCTATGTTTTTACTAAAGTCCATATTTTGTTCAGCCCTCCTTACTTTTTACCTAATGTTCTTTTTAAAAATGATCAATAGGATTTATTTTTATTTTTTTAATTTTTTAATTTAATTTTATTTTTGGCTGCGTTGGGTCTTCGTTGCTGCACGTGGGCTTTCTCTAGTTGCGGCAAGCGGGGGCTGTTCTTCGTTGCAGTGCTCAGGCTTCTCATTGCGGTGGCTTCTCTTGTTGCAGAGCACAGGCTCCAGGTGCACGGGCTTCAGTAGTTGTGGCTCACGGGCTCTAGAGCGCAGGCTCAGTAGTTGTGGCACACGGGCTTAGTTGCTCCGCGGCATGTGGGATCTTCCCGGACCAGGGCTCGAACCCGTGTCCCCTGTATTGGCAGGCGGATTCTTAACCACTGAGCCACCAGAGAAGCCCAATAGGCTTTATTTTTAAGAGTAGTTTTGGTTCCCAGAAAAATTGAGTGGAAAGTACAGAAAATTCCCATATCAACCCTGTCTTTCACAAACACAGCTGCCCATGCTGTCAATATCTTCCACTAGAGCGGTACAATCGTTACAGGTGATGAACCTTCTTCGATACATCATAACTACTGCAAGTCCATAGTTTTCATAGTAGCTCACTCTTGGTGCTGTACAATCCATGGATTTTGACGAAAATATAATGGCATGTTTTCACAATTATAGTATCATACATAGTATCTTCACTGCCCTAAAAATCCTCTGTGCCCCACCTATTCATCCCTCCCTCCCAGCAACTGCTGGGTATATCCCATCTTTTTACTGTCTCCATAGTTCTGCCTTTCACAAAGGTCATAGAGTTGGAATCGTGCAGAATTTATTCTTTTCAGATTGACTTCTTTCACTCAGTAATATGATCTTAAGGTTCCTGTGTGTCTTTTTCCGACTTGATAGCTCATTTCTTTTTAGCAGTGAATAATATTCCATTGTCTGTTTGTACCACAGTTTATTTATCCATTCACTTCTTGGAGGACATCTCAGTTGCTCCAATGTTTTGGCAACTATGAAAAAAGCTGCTATAAACATCTGTGTGCAGGTTTTGGTGTGAACATGTTTTCAACTCCTAATGGTCTTTTTTTGTCCAAGAACCCATCCAAGATTCCACGTGACATTTAATAGACGTGACTCTTCAGGCCTCACTTGGTTGTGACGGTTTCTCAGATGTTCCTTGTTTTTGATGACCTCGTCAGTTTTCAGGAGTGCCGCTCAGGGGTTTTGAGAATGTTCCCCATTCGGAATTTGTCTGGTGTTTTTCTCGTGATTAGATTTGGGTTATGTCATTCTTCTTTTCATCACAGATTTAAATGATGGATAGCAGGTTTCCTTTGGGGGTTCCATAGAAAGTCTGAACACAAGTGGTTGAACACATGTCTTAGGCAGTCTGGTCTCTGATAATTTTGAAGTTCAAAAGCTGATTTTACTCTCATGCATGTTACTACTACGTGGTTCCTTGACCTAGAGGGCTGGCCCCTGTGGACGCAGTCATCAGAGATATATCATTGGGTGCGATTTTGTACTGTGGTGAGTCTTAACTGTACATTTTATCAGGTCAAATTTGCTCACAAATTAGTCCCTCCTTCAAAAATAACCTCATATACAGACAAAATACTTTGTCACTGTGTCAAAGCAATATTAATTTTTTGGACAAATTTTGTGCATTAAAAACTTATTCATGGGTTCACTCAGAGTAGGAGACCTCGACCTCAAAGCCCATGTGAAGTTGCTCCCATTACTCTGCCTCACCTCTCACTCCTCCTCCATTTACTCCACTCCAGCCACACTGGCCTCCTTGCTATTCCCCTAACACACTCAGCACCCTCCTAACCCAGAGCCTAGAAGGTGAGAGGCAAATGTATAGAGCACCGAAGAGATAATACAGAATAAGCTTGGGGTAAGGGATGATTCCTTAACAAGACACAAAAAGGAAAAGGTTGACAAAGGGTTAACATACAGAAAATATAAAGTGTGCCCATAAATCAGTAAGAAAATTACCCCCAAAAAACACAGAACATGGATAAAAGACTTAAGACATTTCACAGAATGAGTAGCCTCTTAACCGTGTGAAAAGTTTTTCATCCTCATTAGTACTAGATAAATGCACATTAAAACCACAATAAGATACCCTTTCTCAAGCATCAGATGAGCAAAAATTAGGAAGTAGAAACTAGAAAGATAGCAAAGGGGGGTGAGGTTGTGGAGGAATGGCAGTGCGAATTGGTACTGCCACATTACCCAGTAATTTTAGTCCTGGTGTGTGCCCTGGAGAATCTCTGCACAAGTGGATGAGTACACATGTGCAAGAATGTTTCTAGTGGCATCATTTGAAATAGCAAAAAAAAGTTCATTCCCAAATGTCCATCAACGCTAGAATGGATAAATATACTTGAGAATTAGAGTCCTATGAGTAATAAAATGAATTCAGTTAATATGTATCAAGATGCATGAATCTCAAAAGTATGTCGTTGAAAAAAAGAAGCAAGTCACAGAATACATACACTATGGTTACATTTATATAAAGCTGGTGAAGAGCACAAACAAAAAGGATATCTTACATAAGGCCACACAGATAGAGATGTGGTAAAATTACGTAGAGAAATAAGGGAATAATTACAAAGTCCAGAATGGAGTGAGAGTCTACATGTGTGAGAAGAATGAAGTCAGGGAGAAACACTGGAACTGGTAATGTTCTATCTGCTCTCCTGTTGGTGGGTTCACAGATCTTCATTTTATTATAGTTCTTTAAATATTACATATATGTAGTGTACAGTCTTTTGTATGCAAGTCACAATAAAACATGTTGAGTGCAAAAAAGAGTGGAAAAAGAGAGTAGGTGGTTAAGCTGTGGAAATCATGTATATTATTAGCAGCACCAGTGCGAACAAAACCAAATGTTACAGTATACAAACGGTTATGTGTGACTTGGGTTGAAATCTCCAGTGTCTTCACCATACATGGGTTCAAAAGGTGCTGTCATGAAAGTGGTGTACTCTGGAAAACTGTTAGAAAACTCAAAAAGTAGCCCTGGTGACGACAAAGACAATGATATTGAAGATGCATGAAACTCTTTAAAAGAATTTTTTTCATTAAATCACAGTGAAAAAAAGTACTTTTAAATTAACATGATTTTACATGTGATTTTAACTATGTATGTGTGATTCATTAATCTATACATTAAATAAGGCAAGTAGACATGTATTTCTTCTACATTTATAAAACTATATGTATATTCAACTTGGCCAAAAAAAAAAAAAAAAAAAAAAAGAAACATGGAAACAACCTAAGTGTCCACCAACAGATGAATGAATGAACAAAATACATATATACATATATATATATATATATATATATGTGCAATGGAATATTATTCAGCCATAAAAAGAATGAAGTTCTGTTACATGCTGCAACATGAATGAAGCACGACAACATTATGCTAAATGAAATAAGCCAGACACTAAAGGACAAATATGTATGATTCTACTTATATGAAATATCCAGAATAGGCAAATTCACAGAAACAGAAAGTAGATTAGAGGTTACTAGGGACTGAGGGGAAGGGAGAATGGGGAGTTATTGTTTAATGTTTACAGAGTTTCTGTTTGGGGGTAATGAAAAAGTTTTGGAAACAGGTAATGGTAATATATAGTTACACAACATTGTGAATGTAATTAATGCCACTGAGTTGTACACTTTAATATGGTTAAAATAACAAGCTTTAAGTTATATATATTTTACCACAATAAAAAATCAATTAAAAATGAGAAATACAAAAAAGTGAGAAATAACTCAAATGTTCATCAATAGGTGAATAGATAAACTGTGGTATATCCATACAATGAGTACTACTACTAGGCAATAAAAAACAATAAACTACTGATACATGCAACAACATGGATGAATCTCAAAATCATGCTAAATGAAAGAAGCCAGAAACAAAAGACTACTCACTGTATGATTCTGTTTATATGAAATTATAAACACTAGAAAAGGCAGAACTAGTGACAGGAAGCAGATCAGTGGTTGCCAGGGGCTGAGAATAGAAGAGGGGATTAATATAAGTACATAAGGAAACTTTTTGAGGTGATAAAAATGTTCTATACCTAGATTCTGATGAATATACAACTATATATATATTGACAAAACTCATCAAACTACTCTTAAAATTGGTGAATTTTATTGTATTTTAATTATATATCAATAAAATTGATTACAAATTAAAAAAAAAAAAAAACTTATTCATGGGGCTTCCCTGGTGGCACAGTGGTTGAGAATCTGCCTGCCAATGCAGGGGACAGGGGTTCGAGCCCTGGTCTGGGAAGATCCCACATGCCGCGGAGCAACTGGGCCCGTGAGCCACAATTACTGAGCCTGCGCGTCTGGAGCCTGTGCTCCGCAACAAGATAGGCCGCGATAGTGAGAGGCCCGCGCACCGCGATGAAGAGTGGCCCCCGCTTGCCACAACTAGAGAAAGCCCTCGCACAGAAACGAAGACCCAACACAGCCATAAAAGTAAATAAAAATAAATAAATTAAAAAACAACAAAAAACAAAAAACAAAAAACTTATTCATTGTCAGAAAATGAGGAAATTGGCCAAGTAAACATCAGCTAAAATATAACTAGCCTGACAGGAAGCATTCATCTTAGACCTACAGAAGAGTACTTGCACTACAAATTTAAACTGCTCATTATTCATGAGATTTAAGTATTCCTGTGCAGCAAATCTAATGATACATACGACTAAAGTTTTACTTTAGAACAATAAGAGTCAGTGAAGAGTCGACGGCACAGCATTCTGTGTGGATGCAAAAGGAAAATACATTCATTTTTATTTATCTTGAAGGAGTGTCCTATGTCACACCTCATAACATTGAAACTATTTTTTTCAAAGCCATGTGCAATGCTTGGTTTTGATTCTGAATCCATCTAAAAGGTAACTCATGGTTTTTGAATTAAGTTAAGCCAAATGAAATTGCTGTTTGTGGTAGGTTAAAATGGTAGAATATCAACAATCTTGAATAGATCGAACTAATAATAATTAAAGGTTTTAGAAGGTTTTTTTTCTCAAGTAGTACAGCTGTTTCAAAGCCTTATATATACTTTTTTAAAACTTTTTATTTTATATTGGAGTATAGTTGATTGTTGTGTTAGTTTCAGATGTACCGCAAAGTGATTCATGCATGTACACACTGCTATATTTAAAATGGATAACCAACAAGGACCTACTATATAGCTCAGGGAACTCTGCTCAACATTCTGTAACAACTTAATTGGGAAAAGAATTTGAAAAAGAATAGATATATGTATATGTATAGTTGAATCATTGTTGTACATCTGAAACTAAGACAACATTGTTAATCAACTATACTCCAATATAAAATAAAAAGTTTTAAAAAGTTATACATATACATGTACCTATTCTTTTTCAAATTCTTTTCCCAGTTAGGTTGTTACAGAATATTGAGCAGAATTCCCTGTGCTGTACAGTAGGTCCTTGTTGGTTATCCGTTTTAAATATAGTAGTGTGTAAAAAAATTTTTTTAGTGTTTTATAATAAACTCCCATACAAGTTAAGTTCATTGATTATCTCTAGGTTTTTCATATCTTTTTTTTTCTTTAAAGGAAATCACTCTAAAACATCTAATTCATTCTTTAAAGAAGTCTGCTTCTTTTGGATAAAATCCAAAGCACACAAATTGCTGTGCACCTCTACACATATGCACACACACATACACATACACCCACACACTCTCGTGCAGGTACATCACATATGGGTACACATACATATGCATGCCTGCCACCTCTGCATCTTGGGGCAGAAGGTCTTGGAGAGTTTCCCTTTGGAATTATCAGTTTCTAACCTGTGTCTCTAACCCACAGTCTCTTTTTTTACAAAGAGCGTCAGTTGCCATCCTGGGAATCTGGAAAAGAGAGAAGACAAGTTGCCCCTTGCATTAATGCTGTGACTCATTGTGCACGTGGGCATGTTTCGCTGCTTTTGTCACATGAAAAGATGAAGAGGTTTAGATGAAAGACATCAGAAAACAGCTCTGAAAAGGTCTGTGATGGCACTGGGGCAAACGGTACCCACGCCCAAAGAGCAAAGCACTCTTGCCTGCTATGGGCTATAAGGAGAAGACAGGGATGGCAGGGAGATAAGAGACTGTTGGCTCCAGGAAGAACAGGGCTGGCCTCTACCCAGACTTCATTCGTTCTGTCACTCAATCTGTCATTCTTCTGTCATTCATTCATTCTTCCATTCATCCAGAGAGCACTCCTGAAGCACCGAATGTCCCAGGCTCACTCTGTCATTGAATGAAATGCAGTCAAGAATGACATGATCCTCAAAAAGATGGAATTAGGGGGGCAAGATAAGGATACCAGTCACAACAATGTAGGGGTGATTGAAATGTTGGAGGGAAGGCTGGAATGCCCAGGCTGGAGACATCTGACCTAGCCAAAGGCAGGGAGAATTTCTCAAGAGCCTTCAACTGGTTAAGAGAACTCAACGGCTGGAGAGAAAAGAACAGTACTTATTCAGTGATTACTCAGTAACCGCTCTATGTAAAGCACAGTATTAGTCACTGTGTGGAATGCAAGGAGAATGTGATTTGGCTCCCAGCTTCAAGACTGCCGGCTCAGTTGACAGCTCACTCTCGGAGGATGGCTGTAGGGGCGACATCTCATCGCATCCCAGCCTCAAGCCTCTGATGCTTTTCAGTTGCTTACAGAAAAGGTCCAATTTTCTGAGTCTGACATATGAGGTCTTTCCCGTCTTAACCCTAGCCAACTTCAAGGTCAATACCCACCACATCCTACATGTGTCCCTGGGCTCCAGCTATATCTTACTGTCCACTCTTCTCCCCACATGTCCTGTTTCAGGACACATTGCCTCTGCCAAACTGTTATCTTTGCCTGAAATTCCATTCCACCCATATCTACCTGGCAAATTCTCTCTCTACCTGACTCCCTGTGCCTTCAGCAGAATTCATTGTCCCTTCATCTGGGTTCTCATAAATTTTTACAGACTTCACCATTATTACAGTTGAGGTGTCACCTTGTTTTGGTTCATTCATGGGCTTGCCACCATCATCATCCTGGCTAGTGAACATCCCTAGCCCAGAGCTCAAGAATGAAGCTTAGAAAGCACTTAGCAAATGTTTATTGGATTGAATTGGATTTTGTATTTATCAAGATTATTCTGATTGTAATAATAAAAAAACTGAAAACGACAGAAACAAAATTGAGAATTTATTGGAAGTTTCTTATAACACATGGAAGGCAAGGGTTGCGTAGGACCACTGTCTCAAAATGTACCTTTGGTATTTTAATTTAAGGAATTTACTAAGTGACTATATGGAGAGTATAAAGCTATTGAAAAAAGAATTTATAACTTACATTTTCCACGAGAAGGGGGCATGCCATGCTATGCCAGGCCACATGGAGAAGCATCTGGTAAAGAGCTTTGGATTGGCCATTTGAATAGCTCCAGTGGGATCTGGGGCACAGGGGTCTCCCTAGCTATCTTGTACAAGGCCCTGGATGGATTTAGGGCAAGGAGAATACCGGCCTGATGTATGAGTGCTGAATAAAGGAGGTGCTTAACTTGCAAATGAGAGGTATGCTCCCAATTAAGTTGTTTGCTATCATTAGGAATTAACTAGCCTGGGAGAAGCAGTCTCTCCTCAAGTTTACAAGGCCCTGCAAAATATGGAAACATCATAAAATGCAGAATATTAATATTAAAAAAATTAATTCAATCTATCCTCTGATGTTTTAACATCATATAAGGAAATCTTGGTGTGATGATCATGGAGATTTTTAGGGAGTAGGGCATAAGTTGCCCCAAACAGCAAAGAAAACATTTTGTTATGAAAGTAAAATAGAGGAACACAAGTAGAGGTGTATGGATTTCTTGTAGGCCAGTCCATAAACAGGTTTTCAATTTATATGATGTAATCCAAGAAAATAGATCTGGAATTTGGGAAGGTTTCTAACAGTACCTTGGTGGAGTTGGAAATCATTAAGAGTTTGACAATAATGTCTTTGTGTACGTACCTTGGTTCAAGGTGGTAGGCCTGGCAGTTATGCTGTTAGAGGATATAAATTAATAAGTGAGTACAGTATATGTAAAGATTAGTGGTATCATGTGTAGTTAAGGGGAAGGACTGGTTATGGCGGTTGCATGGGAAACGCAAGGCAGGAGATTGTGTGGGTAAGCAGGGGGTGGTGGTAGCAGGAGGAGGCACTGAGGAGAGGATGGGTCTCTACCCAGGGGCTCGAGGCGATTGACTGATATCAGGCAGGAGTCTCCTGGGGAAAGCCATAATCTCCACTGATCTCTACAATGGCTCAGACAGTAGCAATCTCTACTAGACTTCCTTTTAGGCATGGAGTATAGTAATTTTAATAATACTGGATATTGGGTATGAGGGCCTTGGTGGATGGGAACACAGCACTAAAGTTGTAGTAATCCACCAGGAGGTGCCCTCTATTTTTTCCAGATTTAAGAGCAGGCAAAATTGGGCTGTCCAATGGAGAAGAAGTAGGGATAATCATCCTTTCATTAATTAGGTTTTATATAATAAGTTTTCATCTCTGAAGGTCCTGTTTTAACTTACATTGAGCCCCATATTAACTATTTTAATGGGGAGTCATTGGGTCCAATTCTATCAAGCAAATTTATATGTGCCAAAAGCTATTTTAATTTTAATTTGTTATTCATTATGTTGGAGCATCTATGCTCAATATGGGCTGCTTTAAGGCAGTGGGTGACATGACCATGGGGAATTTAGGCAAGGCTACAGTTATAGGGAGGCATATCTATTTTTCTTCTATTTTATGTTTCCTTACTTTTAAGATTACACTTCAATAAGTGGTGCTGGGAAAACTGGACAGCTACTTGTAAAAAAAAATGAAATTAGAACATTCTCTAACACCATATACAAAAGAAAACTCAAAATGAATTAAAGACCTAAATGTAAGACCGGATACTATAAAACTCCTAGAGGAAAACATAGGCAGAACACTCTTTGACATAACTCGCAACAATATTTTTTTTGGATCTGTCTCCTAAAGCAAAGGAAACAAAAGCAAAAATAAATAAATGGGATCTAATTAATCTTAAAAACTTTTGCACAGCAAAGGAAACCAAACAAAATGAAAAGACAACCTACTGAATGGGAGAAGATATTTGCAAATGATATGACCAATAAGGGGTTAACATCCAATGTATATAAACAGCTCATTCAACTCAACATCACAACAACTTGATTAAAAAATGGACAGAAGAACTGAATAGACATTTTTCCAAAGAGGACATACAGATGGCCAACAGGCACATGAAAAGATGTTCAACATCACTAATCATCAGGGAAATGAAATCAAAACCACAATGAGACATCACTTCACAGGTCTTCCCTGGTGGTGCACTGGTTGAGAATCCAGCTGCCAATGCAGGGGACACAGGTTCGATCCCTGGTCCGAGAAGATCCCACATGCCGCGGAGCAAATAAGCCTGTGCGCCACAACTACTGAGCCCACACAGCACACTACTGAAGCCTGTGAGCCCTAGAGCCTGTGCTCTGTAACAAGAGAAGCCACCACAGTGAGAAGCCTGTGCGCCACAACAAAGAGTAGCCCCCACTCACCACAACTAGAGAAAGCCCTCACACAGCAACAAAGACCCAACACAGCCAAAAAAGAAAAAAAAAAGATATCACTTCACACCTGTCAGAATGGCTATCACCAAAAAGAACACAAATTACAAATGTTGGTGAGGATGTGGAGAAAAGGGAACCCTCATACACTGTTGGTAAGAACATAAATTGGTACAGCCATTGTGGAAAACAGTATGGAAGCGTCTTAAAAAACTAGAAATAGAACTACCATATGACCCAGCAATATATCCTGGGTATATATCTGGAAAAAACAAAAACACTAATTTGAAAATATATATGCACCCCTATGTTCATAGCAGCATTATTTACAATTGCCACAGTATGGAAGCAAATGAAGTGTCCATCAAGAGATGAATGGAAGAAGAAGATGTGGTGTATACATACAATGGAATACTACTCAGCCATAAAAAAGAATGAAATTTTGCCATTTGCAGCAACATGGATGGACCTGGAGGGAATTATGTTAAGTGAAATAAGTCAGACAGAGAATGGCAAATACTGTATGATATCACGTATATGTGGAATCTAAAAAAATACAACAAACTAGTGAATAAAACAAAAAAGAAGCAGACTCAAAGATATAGAGAACGAACTAGTGGTTACCAGTGGGGAGAGGGAAGGGGGGAAGGGACAATACAGGATAGGTGGGGAAAAGTGTTATTATGGGATCACATGAAATCATGTGTGTGAAACTTTTGAAAATTGTAAAGCACTGTAGAATTTAAAGAATCTTTCATCCAATAATAAAAAAAAGATGACAAGGGATATAATGTTTCAATTTAGTGGGACCCTCAGATCTATAATTTGAGCCACAGTAATGAATAATTCTGCAGAGTTTTGTCAATTGTCAATTTGTCATTTGCCAAAAGCTAAAGTTACTTTGTAAAATCTTTTGTTATTGGGAGATGTCCACGCCACCCACTGCCACCCACCACACTCACGACAAATACGTGGTGCCTTTTCTAGCACCACTTCTCCAACTCTCTGACATCAATTTGGTGTTTTACAATTCAATTCAATTCTGACATTACCTGCAGTCTGTGCAGACCCCCCAGGTTAAGGGCTCAGTCCCACAAGACTGCCCCTCAATTCTGAAGCCAGCCCCAAATGGGGTGCCCAGGCAGCTCACATGTCTATTGGGCAGACTACAAATTCTGGGGTTTCCACAATGACCCTCAGGATAGATAATTCAATCGAATGAGTCACAAAACACAGGAAATTGCTCTACTTACTATTACTAGTTTATTATAAAGGATGCAACTCAGGAACAGCCCAATGGGAGGGATGCAGAGTGCAAGGTCGGGGGAGGGGAGGGTGAAGGGCTACCATGCCCTCTCAGGGTGCACCACCCTACCAGCACCTCATGTGTTCACCCATCTGAAAGCTCTCCAAACCCCGCTGTATAGAGATCCTTATGCAAGTTTCATTAATATAGGCACAATTGTTTAAATATTTCAATATGACGCAAAGGCAGGGCAGAGTAAACAGTTTAGGATCGGTCAGTGTGAATAATTTTGGCAGGCTTGGGGCATAGGGCTAGCAGTTTGGTATCTGGCCGTGGGTTGACTTAAGGAAGGAAAAAATATTGGTTTGGTGTATTTAGAGTTAGATAAAGGGATAGTTTGCTTGCATATGGGAGGTGTGCCCATAATTACACCGTTTACTATCTTTAGGAATAGCTAGCCTTGGGAAAGGCAGTCTCTCTCCGGGTCTGTTGGCCACCCCACCAAGATGTCAAAATTTCATAAGATACAGAAGATGAACTAGATGATTAAGACAACCACTCAGGCCCGTAGGGACTTGAAAATCACCAGCAATCTGTCTAATATCACATCTCAGTTTTCTCTGCACGTGTGCTTTGTTTTCTCAGAATGCTTTTCTCCGTATGGTTGGAAACATGGATGTCAGCAGCTCTGACTCGAGGTACAGTGTGGAAAATCTCAGAGAGAGACCTTGATAAGCTGGGCTTGAGTCACGTTCCTGGTAGTGGCCTCATCCACCGTGGCAAAGAGCAGGACTGGAGGGGAAAGGGCCCCGTCCCCTGACACACGTGGTTGGATCTGGAGGAGGAGTAACTGTCCTCAAAGACGTGGAGAGCCGTTCCCAGCAGGGAGGAGTCCAGGGGTTTCATGTTGCGTGGGAGATAGTTATGGATCAGGTGGATGAGGAGGTGCGCAGGAGGGCATTCTAGAACTCACCCGAGGCTGCAACCACACCAGCAGCCCCCTGTCTCCCCAAGACTGAGGACCCTTTGATGACACCCACTCCCTGGGCAGACCTCCCCATCATAGTGCTCACACATTTAATAAAGGTGCTTGAGCAGCCATATGATGGTAAGAGTGACCGTGTGGGGGGAAAGTGTCACCTACCTTATCAGTAAACAAAGGATGTTGCTACCATCAAGGCTGCAGCCACTGCAGCTGCCCCGACTGTGCACCCTGAGGGGATTCAGGATGGAGAGAAGCAGGATATGGGTCCTAGATAGCTAAGGTGCGTATCAAAGAAATGATTTCAATGAGCCCAGACTCTTGCATCTTCCCATACATAGAAAAGTGCTAAATTCCTTAAGATGTCTGGTTTTCTTTAATGAACAGTCATCTTTGGATGTTCTGACTATCTGATCTTTGTTGCAAAAGCTCCTATACTTTGTTGCAAAAGTTCCTGGACTCCTTCCTTACCTCTTCGGAGCAGTCCCTCAGGGCGATCTGAGAGGCCGTCTCCCGGGTTTAAGTCCTCAGAAAGTCCGCCAAATGAATTAGAATTCTCAACTTTTAGGTTGTGCTTTTTTTTTTTTTCTTCAGTTGACAACAGCAGCTATAACTTGAGCTGTTACTCCACAAATTTTTGCGTGGATAATAGCACTTAATCCTTGAACCATGCTTAGGAGATTGGTGATATTATTATCCACGTTGTGGAGAGGAGGGAATTAAAGATTACCGAAGACCAGACAGCTAGTGACTGGTGAAGCCATGCTTTCAAAAAGACCATTGAGACTCTAAAAAATCTGTGCACCTAAACTAAACTGCTGTCAAAAGTTGCCACAGGGACTTCCCTGGTGGTCCAGTGGCTAAGACTCTGTGCTCCCAACGCAGGGCGCTAGGGTTTCATCCCTGGCCATGGAACTAGATCCCGCATGCCACAACTAAGAGTCCACATGCCGCAACGAAGATCTCGCGTGTCACAATTAAGACCCGGCATAGCCAAAAAAAAAAGGAATAACAACAAGAAGATACCACAGAGCCGATGGGAATTATGCCTTTAAATAGATATGCAGTTAATTTACCACTATACTATGTACTGTCATTTGAACATGAGTCGTATATCTATGTACAAGCTGTAGTAGTAATTTAATGGCCCCAAGATTCCCTGTCACATCTGTCCTTGAAACCCTATGGTCCCTCTACTCCTCCTCTCCCTGCCATCTTCTTACTGGGGCCCTTTGGGACGAACAGTTAGAAAACCCTGAGATCACACAGGCTGCCCCCTTCCAATGAGAGAAGTATAGAAATCCCATTCTGGGACTGGGAGGGGATAAATGTATAAGTAATGCTGTCCCAGCCCATCCAGGTTCTGACCTCAGAACTGACACAGCTTTTCAAATACGTGAGAGTCAGGCTCCAAGAACAACAGTGGCATCTGAGTGTGACACGGGAGGGAAAGAGAATCCGATGTCAGCCACCTGGGGACAAGCTATGGTTTAGTAACTGGCTCCCCTCTCCTTTTGACTTCAAATGATCTAAATGCAGAAAAGGGGCCTCTCACTTTTCCTTAACTTCTCTTTAAAACAATCACTTGAATGAATTCAATGGTTGAATTTGTCTTAGACTCCAACTTATAACAAGACTCCAACTCCAACTTATAACAACCAACTTTTACAACAGATGTTCATGGTTACGGGTTCTGTTTAGGCTAGTTTAGACCTTTGTCCTCAGTAAGATCGGGAGCCTCCTGTTACCAGATTTCAGAAGCACTGCTGACTCCGTATCACCGCCTTGTGGTGATCTTATCCTGGAAGACCACACTGGGATATGAGGGGTTTTTTCTTCCTTTTTGAATATTTCCATCTCTTTTCTACTTGAGTGATAATCAGACTACACATCCACATAGCACCATGTCATTGTTATGCTTTCACTGTATATTATTACATTAGATTTTTATAACAATGCTGTAAGGAGTGGCTTTTATGCTTAAAAGAAAGATGAGAAAAGTGACTTACGGGACTTCCCTAAAGTCTCAGAACGCCATCCTTTCAGCTGCGCCCAGATCTCCTACTCCAGTTACAGTATTCTTTCTCCTCTGATAGAAAAAGATTTTTTTTTTCATCTTTTTGTGACACCACAACCCCAGATTAAGCCTGACAGCAAATGAGTGCAGGATTCTTGAAAAAAAAATTCAGGAGATAGAACTGCACATAGAAAATCCTGGTAAGACTTCAGTTCACAGCCTGGGGGGCTGAGAAAGGAAGGAGAGGCAGAAAGAGAACAGATGCTCCTGGGGGGTGTGGGTACAGGGGGAATGATTCAAAGGCTGGAGAAGGATGGGGATATATGCCTTTGCATAAAATGGTCACTATCTTTAGCAGGTCTGAAGTCTTCTCCAAATCTGATTTCTAAAACATTGATGGATATATGACTTCAGGGGAACATAAAATATATACTGTTAAAGAACAGACACAAGACCACCCAGCTGCCTCCAGGATGGCCTCAGACTTGAGCTCTCCAGGCAGAAAAAAGTCCTTCAAAGGGTTTCTTTATGCTGATTATAAATTGCCATCACTGTGGAGCTCAGAAACCTGCATGTATTTGCAACTAGACACACAGCAAGGGATTTTTTGTGCTCACATATTTCTTAGCCGTTAAACTCAAAGCACTTAGACCCCTTGCCCCAATGCACTTCTCAGGCATTTCTTAAATCCTTCCTGCAGACAGTGATATTGTTGTTAAAAAGGTCAATAATTGGCCCAGTGCCCAAACTGGCCCAACGTTCAAATAAACTTTGAATCTCTGAATGTAAGAGGAGGAGTATATGTGAGAGATGAGTGAAGAAAAAGTTACCCTAAAGACCTCACAACCAGGTAGGAAGTCCTGACTCAGTGGGGCTGTTTGGGAACAGGAGACAATGTGGGCTTCATCCAGGCATTTTGTTGAGCCTTGTGTACAAAGTGACCAGAAAATCTGCTAACTATACCTGGGGACCTGGGTAGCAGGTGTGCTCGAGTTCCCACAAGCTACCTATGCTGGGGCCCCGTAAACCCCGAGGATTTGGTGAAAACTGGCTCTCTGATACTGCGAGCTTTGCTGCGGAAGGTAGTCTCTGCCCAGTCTGCCCTTGGGGTACTGGCTTCTTGGAGACACAGTTCCCAGCAATACCCCACTTTAAAAAAACAGTTCCTGCCCCGCTCTTGGGCACCTGTGGAGACCAAGGGCCTTAGAAAGGATGGCCAGATATCATTGCGTCCAGGGATCCCCATCCGGCATTGGTCTCCTCAGATATTAAAGGCAGAGTTGGAAAGGCAAACAGATTTCTCATAAAAAATGAAAATGGAACATTCCAGAGCATCAAGCCTGGTCCCACAGATGAGTGCTCGTCACATAAGAAGGTTGAGGCCATACCCTTCAGGATCCGTTGTATCTCCTTTGGTTACTCTCAGGGCCAAGTTTTGGCCACCTGGAGATGGCTCCCAGGTAGCCCTGAAGATGCTTGGGTCTGGTTTACGGAAGGCTCATCCCAACTAAAAACTGATGGAGTCCCCTGGGTGGAAGGTTTACATCTGTGTGCCCAGGGGACTGGAGTGGCTCTCAGGATGTGGTACTGTCAGTAGTTCATCTGTCTTTCTGCAGGTAAACGGGGACCCTTACAGCTCTAAGGGTGAGCCTTGCCCTTTTCTGGCAAATAGACTACATGTGTCCTCTGCTGCCATCTCATGGCTACTTACGGCTTCTTCTTTTTTTTCTTTAATAAGTTTATTTATTTATTTATTTGTTTGTTTGTTTGTTAATTTTTGTCTTCGTTGCTGTGCGCAGGCTTTCTCTATTTGTGGAGAGCGGGGGCTACTCTTCATTGAGGTGCACGGGCTTCTCATTGTGGTGGCTTCTCTTGTTGCAGAGCACGGGCTCTAGGCACGCAGGCTTCAGTAGTTGTGGCACACAGGCTCAGTAGTTGTGGCTCGTGGGCTTAGTTGCATCACAGCATGTGGGATCTTCCTGGACCAGGGCTCAAACCTGTGTCCCCTGCATTGGCAGGCGGATTCTTAACCACTATGCCACCAGGGAAGTCCCTACTTATGGCTTCTAATGGCCTTTGACACTTAACCCCCTAATTGGAATTGCCATTCTGTGCAAGTGGCAGATTTGGGCCACACCATAGTAGCACTTGAGACAAGGCTCTGCTATATTTTTGGATATTTGGTTCATTTACGGTCATAGATGCCATGCCACTGGCAGCAAAGGGCCCCTGACAGTGGGCTAATGAACACGACATTCCACAGATGTTTCCAGTTCCTTCTCATGCTCAGCTGGTGGCATCATCCAGAGGTAGAAGGGACGTTGAAAGACATGGCTGGAAAAGGTTGCTGGACGGACTGTGCTCTCAGCACTGTGGACTACCATACAGCCAGACAAGGTGGGCGTTAATGCAGCTGGCCCTCAGAGGGAGTGAAAGCAGGGCCGCTCACTTCTGCGTCTGCACCTCTGCGATTAGAAGCAGCAACCAGGGATCAGAACACAGACCTCCAATATCGGAAGGACAGGGTCCTTAATGCCCATTCTTGCCCTCAATGTCTGTGTGCAAGCTACTCCAGGAACTCATGCACCACTGACTGGCTGCCATCGGAGTAGGGTGGGGGAATAGGTAGTGGCTACAGAGCTTAGAGTTGAAATTGACCGAAATTAACCATAATTTACCATCCAAGACTTCCTCTGGAATTTGGCAGCCTTCAATAGACTCCAGGGTTCCATAATAGTTAGAGCAGACAGATTCTGCCTGTGCAATTCATTTTCAAGAGGGGAGATAGATCCTGGTACTCCCTACTCTTCCACCTTCCCTTTCCTTTCCTCTTTGAACTGAATGGAGACACCTCTTCATGGCCTCTCACAGGTAAGATAGTTTGACCAGCCTTCCTTGAACCCCCAGTGACAAGGAGCTCACTGCCTCAAAAAGAAACATGATCTGCTATATATTGAAAGCCTACCATGTCACTGACAGGTGACATTAGCTCTCCTTCATTGAGCCTACTCAGTGCTAGCCATCATGATGACCATCACATCCACCCAATGAGGTGGGTGTAATCCCCTCCCCATTTAACAGAGGGGGGGGGATGAGGCTAAAGGAGCTTTAGTTGCTTCTCAAGGGAGAGCACATTTGAACTGAGGTCTCTGAGTCCAATCCAGTATCAGTCCATACTGCCTCTTGATGACATATTTAAGATCACTTAAAAATCAAAATGGAGTAACTGTGGTTCAGACATCCAAAATGGAGCTGGGTGGCCTTTGTGGTTGTGCTTTCAGACATGTTCCTGTGTCCCTGAGAACTTGAATTTTCTCTGAGTAGTATCAAACTCAAGGATACCACCAGCATTACATTTGCAAACATTATCTGCTAGCAGCTGCTAGTTGCAACCTTGTAGTTTCAAAATCCCCTCTGCCCCTCACAACACTGTATTCATTCAAACCCCAACCAATCCTTCCTTAACAAGAACCTTTACTTCTTGCCAGCTCCAATTCTAACTCTTGACAAACAACTTTATGTCACCGCGAGGTGTTTTGCCTTTATAAGCTTCCCCCATTTTCTAGTCTGGTGGAACACAATTCAAGTGCTTCTTTCTTATCAAACCAAACTTGGGTCTGCTCACCCGTGTGCAGTAAAGCCAATCTACTAACACCAGCTGTAGTGAAGGAAAGTGCAGCATTTATTGCAAGGTGCTAAGCAAGGAGTCCAGGCAGCTAGTGCTTAAAAGACCTGAACTCCCAAATGGCAGGAAATGTTTTCAAAGACAGGGTGAGGGAGAGGGTTGCAGGGTGTGTCATCAGCTCATGGACATTCTTCTGACTAGTTGGTGGTGAGGTCATCAGGAGTCAGCATCATCAACCTTCTGGTTCCAACTGGTCTGGGGTCTACGTGCTTGTGGGCAGCATACAGTTAACTTCTTCCACCTGGTGGGGGTTTCAGTCTCTGCAAAACAGCTCAAAGGACATGGCTCAGAATATTATCTAGAGCCCCTGGGGAGGAACTAAAGGTCATACACTTTGTTTAATTGCTAAACAATTATTATTTTGTCTTGCTTGACTATTTTCCTTTGTTTCTGCATTTTCTCACTTATCTGATTAAATTTATTCTTTGCAACTTGGGGAAGGCCAAGGAGACTAAAGTTTTTCTACAAACAAGAGGCAGGCAGAGGACATGGTGGGGTAGGGGTGACTGTCCTGGCAAGGTCCCATAGGGTCCTGCTTGGTTACATCTTTAATCTGTGTCTCCTGGGATGCACTCCTAACAAACCCCAAATAAACACCTCTCTAATCAGATGTCCGTTTCTGAAATTGTGGTTAACGCCCTAAAGGGCTATGGGGACTCAAAGGAACTTAAGACCTGGGCTTTGTACACAAGGGTTTGAGATCTTGTTGGGGAGAGAGAGCAATAGAGTAAATGCTCATTTAGAAGAGGGCGGAGAAGTGGTGGGTGTCACTGATCTGACTTGATGGCAGTGGCGTTTCAGGGAGGGAATGAAGGCATGCAGGAGTCCCTTCTTCAGGAAGATGGGAATGGAAACAGGCATTTCAGATGGAAGGATGGTGGGTTTGGGCCTGGTGGTTAGCCATGAACATGCTCTCAGGACTGCCTCCACCCTCTTCCTTTTCCCCTGCAGCCCTTAAATAGGCACCAAAAATCTGGTTTGCACTGGGGCTTAGCCACATTTCTTGGACAAAAGCTAGTTTCTAAATGATCTTTTCCATCAGGGTGATTTGAAGTATGCTTGGCCAACTTTATGTACTTTGGACTCATCTGGAAAGCTTGTTAGAATACACATTCCTGGGCCTCACCCTCAGAGACTCTGATGCAGGGTATCTGGGGTGGAGTCAGAATTAGCCTTTTTTGAGCTCCCCAGGTGATCCTTCTGGTCCTCAGGCCACACTTTGAGTAGCACTGATTGATACCGCATTTCATCATTAGAGAACCCCAGACAGCTATCTGGTGGTTTTAGTTTGAAATGTTATCAGTAAGCAGTCTGTGCCAAAACCCACCCTAGCTTGTGACGTTGTGACTGAGTCCAAGCTCGTACTGCTCGCTGTAGGACGGGCCAATAAATTGAGAGATGAGGTGTTGAGGGAAGGAAAAGCGACTTTATTCGGAAAGCAGCAGACCCAGAAGATGGTGGACTAGTGTCTCAAAGAACCATTTTACCCGAGTTAGAATCCAGGCTTGTTTTATACTAAAAGGGGAAGGGGTGCGCTGATTGTTGCAAACATTTTGGTGCTGGAATCCTTTGTTCTTACAGGTCTGGTCACAATGTTTCTATAAATCTCACAACAGGACAGATATCATTCTGTTTATCTCTATGTGAATGGCAAAGTGTTATACCCCTAAAAGTCAGAGCCTTGAGAATGGGCTATCCTGTATATTTCAGGTTGTAGGCAACATTCTTTTACAAAAGATGCAGAGCCAGCATGACTAAGTGGAGGTAACAGAGCACTAAGGTTAGCGCTAACGGAATAGATTCAACAGGAGAGCCAGGAGCTATGGAATCAAACACTTATGAGCTGGGTGATATTGGACAACTCACTTCTGTAAGCTTCAGGCCACTTCGTTTATAATTAGAACTAAAACTGCTGACCTCATTGGGATGCAGTGAGGATTACAGGAGGGGACAAGTGAAAGGCACAGAACCTTCATAAGAAACAGATTTGTTAAATATGTCATAGGTTTTTCATGCATATATTTTTCAGAAATTCAACTGCAGGAACCCTCCCCTGACTTCCACCACCCCACAGCCTTCTGTGTCTCTCAGATACTCATCAAATGGGTCATCTTGGTTTCCACCACTGACACTGAGCTCCTAGGAGGCTGGATCTAGTCTGTTAGCTCACCTCTCCCCCATCCAGTGTCTTGCACAGTGCTTGGGACATAGTAGATGATCAATGAATATATATATATATAAATCAGATAAAATGCATGTAGAAGCTGTATCAGTAATTCTCAACCCAGGTTACACATGAGAATTACCTGGGATACATCTCAGAAATTCTGATTTAATTAACCAGAGGCAGTGTTTCTCAACCCTGGCTGTACATCAGAATCATGTGGGAAAAATTTTAAATCCACATGCTCAAGCCATATCCCTAACCAACTACATAAGAATCTCTTGGGATGGGCCCCAAACATCAGTATTTTTAAAAAGTTCCCCCCTCGGGTGAATCCATTGTGTAGCAGGGGCTGGCATCACTGGGTTAGATGCAGAGACAATTGACTGACACATGCAGTGGGTTATTAATGTGCTCTTAGATACAGACAAATCTTAAAGGTTAAAATTAAGAGGGGAATGAGTCACTATTTTGTGTATGTCTACTAACATTTTTTTATTTTCTGCCATTTCTGATTTTGGTAATTTACCTTAATTTCTGTGTGTACAGTGTCACTTTCTTTCGTGTCCACTTCTCTATCTCTTTGGCTATTTGCTATTGTTGTTGGGTGACTGTGTGTGTGGGGGGAATAATCTCCCCCCCGCCCACCCCGTCACCAAAGTTATGTTCACCTAGAACCTGTGAATGTTTGAAAATAGGTTGTTTGCAGATAGATGAAATGAAGGTGAGGTCATTCTTGCTTAGGATGGGCCCTGACCCAGTGACTGGTGTCCTTAGGAGATAAGGGGAATTGGGACACACACACACAAGGGGAAGCTCCATGTGAAGACAGAGGCAGAGACTGGAGTGATACATCTACAAGCCAAGGAAGGCCAAGGATCGGCAGCAATCATCGGAATCTCAGAGAAAAGCCCGGAACAGACTCTCCCTCAGGCTCTCTGGGAGGAACCAACTCTGCTGATGTGTTGATTTCAGACTTCTGGCCTCCATAAAAGTTCAAGAACACGTTGCTTTAAGCCACTCAGTTTGTGTGATGTGTTATAGCCGCCCTAAGAAGATAATACAGAAACTTCATTGACATCTGTAGTCTAGATCTATTTTTCAATAAGAAGATTAGAATCATAATTCTGAAATCATTCTTTTATTGTTCACACACAGATCTGCTATTTTCTGGACTTTCTCTAACTAGGAGTCGAAGTTCCCATTGGATGAAATGTGCTCAAATTCCTGTCTTGCTCCAAAGGCTAAAGTGGGAATTCATGAATGTTTTACATATTAAAATTTTCATAGAAGGCTCAGATGATTAAAGCAAAACTTCTAAAAAATAGGCGTGCGCGCTTTCCACTCTTAGGCCGGTCAGTGCATACTCCATGTGACCCACTGAACTCTGTAAGCTCCTGAACGGAAGGTTTCTTTCCCAATATTTGGAGATGCTGCAGGTCATGAACTCGTGCAGTTGGATCTGTTTAAAAACTTTGTTCAATTTGTCTGGGTGTCTCGATGTCTATGAGAACCGATATTGGCCTTTTCCATACTGGAGGATTGATGTCTACGAGAACCAGTATTAGCATTTTCCATACTGTAACAAAAATAAATGCACCAAAAACACCATGTTATTTCTAAGATGAAGCATTTACATCATGGATTACAAAGACAATGTAATGGTCGTAAAAAAGTATATAACAATTTGTTAAATCTACAAAGAAAGTAAAAAAGTATATTTACATTTTCTTCCCTTTAAAAAACCAAAGATCCAAACAAACATTTTATATATTAATAAATTTAACATAGACAATTTTCATTCATTCAACAAGGATTTCTTCAGTATTCTCCATGTGCCAGCTCTTATTTTAAGAGGTATCAGCATTTATTTTTATCCGGGCATATTTATTGTTGTTATGTAATTTAATGTTATTATTTTAGTTTTAAAAGTTTGTCATCTAATAATAAAGCCCTCCCCAGTCCCACCTTAGAAATATGGTTTAAAAAAGAAAAGGCTTACTTTTTTCATGGGTATAGTTTCAACACTATAAAACACAAAAAAGGGAGATAAAATGATTTTTCAATTACAATTACAGCTCAACAGCTGCATTCCCCCCACCTTTTTACTCTAATACAGATGCTGACAAAGCAAATTCAGAAGAAACACATATTAAGGAGGAGGTAAATGAAGTCAAAATGAACACATTTTGAATACAAGTTCACCAGGCACAGAGTGAAGGGTGGACCACGGAGCCAAAATGAAAACTAGTAAAAACAGTTATAAAGTAAAGTGCCAAGTCCCCGAGAGAGAGGAACTGCAAACAAGAAATAAGAAGGCTGGTTAAGGAAGCTGAGACGATTAAGCAAGGGGAAAAATAGTTAAAATAAGCATAAGAAAACCAGTACAAAAATTTCATCTGAATAGGGATGACCTATTACACCAATATGTATAAAATGGATAACTAATAAGAACCTGCTGTATAAAAAAATAAATTAAAAAAAAAAGAATGTCATATAGTTGTAATCATAAAAAAAAAATTGGGAGATTGGGATTGACATATATACACTAATATGTTTAAAATGGATAACTAATAAGAACCTGCTGTATAAAAAATAAATTAAAAAAAAAAGAATGTCATATAGTTGTAATCATTAAAAAAAAAAAAAATCGAGTTTAAATGCATCAGAGCCGTTCTTTAGCAAGTGCCTGGAAGGTAGCGCCACTTAGAAAATGATTCCCCAGCCTCTTGTCTACTTACTCATCGTCATATACATCTTCAGAATCCATTCGACGGTAGTACTTAGCCAGCTTTACAGCAAAAATGATAGCCGGAAGTAAAAATGCGGTAGCTTTTCCTATACCAAACCAAAACAAATTCTGCGGGGAAAAAGGAAAATCATGAGGATTAGATGCTTGAAGATGGGAAACGGAAAACAACACTGGCTGGGGAAAATAACTTTATTTTGCAGTTTTTTTAATGGATTCTAACTTTGTGAACTTCAGACGAGCCGGCCACTGTGTGAAGTGCTACCTGTTATGATAATTCATTCCATCTTTCTGAAAACCTTGAATAGATCCTATTGTCATATTTATTTTACAAATGAGGAACAGAGGCAGCAAGTGCTGAAGCAAGGTTTAGCATCTAGGACGCCCCCAAACAACAGCTAACCATCCAACTAGACGGCTCCCGGCTTTGAGGCCAGCCATAAGAGCACGGACAGCCTGCAGGCCTGAGCTCAGATCCTTCTCTGAGCTGTTCTGATGTGAGGGTGGCTCATTAAACTTCCTGGCTTTGCTCTGCCTCTGAACAGTGGGATTGGCAGCAGCCTCATCCCATAACACTATTGTGTGAAGAAAACAGATGCAATGCTTGGTACCGTAACGATGCCCCCAACAAACGTTCCATGATGAATTTAACCAATCTTTAAGGACGGTCATGGGCTGAATTCAATCCTGTTCTGCCTAAAAAGCGATGTTAAAGTATTTTTTAAAAGACAGCTGCCTATATTCCTAAGTCAGATGTCACACAGAAACCTGGCTTTACGTCTTTTCTCGAAAAGTCTCAAGTCGGATCTCGTAATGCTGAGCCCTCGTTCCCACAAGGCAACATCAGCTGGAGCTGAGTGATGGTTCTTCCTTCAACAGGGGTATCTGTCCTCAGTTTGTTGCAGGCCATACCACTAGCTCTTACAGGGGTGATACCCAACATTATTTAACCTGACCCACCAATCAGAACAGAGATGGCTGTGCACAACCAGTATGGCCCTGTGGGTACCAGACACTAGCCAGCGTCTGGCCTTGGCCTGTTTTGTAAATCTACAACCTTCCAGATCCCTGTAGAGGCTCAAGTCTGCGGCCCTTGCCTTAGGATAACGTTGTAACACTAGAGCAGCCCTCCCCAGCCCACTGGGAGGTAAAAGGCAGCTCGGACATAAAAACAACCGCCCAGACCCTCATGTCTCGGCCACTGCGCTTCTGCTTTGTTCCTGGTTGAGTTTAGCGTTGGACAGAGTGGCATCACTTGGCCCAGAATTTTCAGTAAATTTGTTCTCCTTTCCCACATATTCTTTTATTGGTAGATTTCTACACTTTCAACCTTGTTTTGAGAGGCTTAGAGCTTTATGACAACCATACCTTTTACTGGAAGCTGCCTCAATCCTTCTGGGTACAATCAAGATATAAAAGAAACATGTTTGCCAGCCGGGAGTCGATTTTCCTGGCAGAGCCAAAGGCCAGAACTCTTCCTTACTCTTTAAACCACCTGCTACAAAGCTCTAGCCTACAGTCTTCCTGAGCACCCTCCAGGCCTCCCCTCCAGTGGTCCCCGATTGTTTTGGAGAGGCATCTGCTAGTTGGGTGATCTGACTGGCTGCGGGCAGGCAGTGGAGACTGGGCGCAAGGAGATCAGTTCAGAATGAACCAGCCTAACTAACTGAGGGCTCCCCTAATGAGGGCTTTAATCAAAGCCATCAGCAGGGGCTCCAAGCAGCAGACAAAAGGGTACAAAGTCAGAAGGGGAGGGAAGCAGCCAGGAGACCAAGGCGGGGGATCTGCATGGCTGGGAAAGTGGCAGGATCATTTCCATCCAGGTACAGAAGTCCCTCCCACAGAGACAAGTGATAATGGAACAGAGAGACGGACAGATAGAGCAATCTGAATGTACTGTGACAGGCAGCTACCTGATCATCCTTATGGCCTGTGCCAGACAACACTCCAGATGACAGGGTCACAGCAGTGAACACACAGCTCGTGCTCATGGAGTTCAGAGTCTAGTGTGTGTTGCGGGGGACAGGTCTTACCAAAGAGCCACACCGATGTACAATACAAACAGCAAAAACATCTCTACAGGAAAAGCAGAAAGTTCCATGGGAGTGTACAAAAGGCAGCCAAATGTAGTTGGGAAGATCAGAAAAACCTTCCCTGAAAAAAAGATATGTTTGAGCTAAGACCCGAAAACAGAACAACAGCTAATAACAGTGAACATTTATGGAGTGTGTTAATGTACCAGGAAAGGTGTTAAGGGCTTTCCATGTAGTCTCTCTTTGAACCATCAAAACAATCCTATTAAGGTGAAGAAGCTCAGAAAAGATAAATAATTTTTCCATGTCACGGAGCTCAGAAAATGTAGAAGTGGAATTTGAATTCAGAGTCTGTGTTCTCAACCATTATATTGTAAGACCTAGAGGAGTCAGCTAGGTGGGGTATGGGTGTGGAGGGGAAGAATGAGAGAGAGAGAGAGGGAGAAGGAGCTTGTGTCTAATTTCTAGGCAGCGGAACTGGCATATGCAAAGGCCCTGGGGTGGGGAAATCTAGAATTTTTTTTTTTAACATCTTTATTGGAGTATATAAAGAAATGAAAGAAAACACTGAAGCACGGTGAGAAAAGTGATCAGATAGTACAAAATGTGCCAATGGGCAGGTACCCAATCATGCAGGGCCTAGAGCATAACAGTAAGGATCCTGATCCTTCCTGTGGTATTAACAGTAAGCCACTGAGGTGCTTTAAGTGAAGGGAATGAGAGGATTGACTCATGGAGAGAGTCAGTGTATATCGAGGAGTGAACAGAGCTGAGGAATAAACTTGGTTAACTGGAACTTACCAGCCCAATGGCAACATCTTAAAGGGCTATTAACTCAAAAATTAAACTAAGTTTGCTATAGCTTTAGGGTTACATATATAGCTGCACTAAGAGTCCTTTGGAGTATTGGCCATCTGCATACCAGTGATGTTCCTTTCTAATTATTTCAGACAAACAGTTTTCTTCATGAGGGTCTCTTGACTTCTGTAAATAAAATTCAAGTAAGGAATGAAGATACGCAGTGAGGACTTTGACTTTTCTAGCTTATTAGTGTCAGGACACATTCATCTACATTTTAGATCTTAGGTCTTGGATTCTACAACTGTAACAGACCCAAGCAGAAACCTATTTTATATTACAGTGTGAACTACCATCTGAAAAAAAAAATCAAAGATAATGAGTTTATTGTGTTTTCTTCTTTTGAAAGATGAAATTCTTACCAGGGGGTCGATAATGTAGCTGCACAGAAAGACATCAATAGCTGAATCTAGGGCGGTGGCCACTGGTTTGCAGGCTGCCATTTGCTCAGTGATCTATGGGGGTAAGAAAAACAGGCAAACTTTGATGGGGCCACACCCACAAAATTCCACAAGAATAAAATTAAACACCCTATTCACTTCTGGCCTGTTCACAAAAAGAATCCTTAGGCCCTCTGGGTATGGATCTGATAGCTGATTTCTATGGATGAGTTCTACGACATAAAAAAGTATGTACTTGAAACGAAGACCCCGATTCTCTCTGAGCCTCGGTTTTTAGTTCCCCGGTTTGTTATTTGGAAAAGTAAGACCCATCTTGCTGGACTCCGCAGAGACTTAAAGAGTATACGTGGTCAGCACAGTGCCTCAGTCTGAATTTCTTACCCGACCCCTTTGTACTCTGACAAAGGATGTGGGAAAAAAGTGGAAAGTTAGGTAATGAATAAGTCTACATTTTAGAACAGGGGTTGGCAGACTTTTTTCTATAAAGGGCCAGAGGGTAAATATTTTAGACTTTGCAGGCTGGGCTGAGATATATCTGTCGCAACTGCTCCACTCTGCCATGGTGGGGCGAAAACAGCCACAGACAATATATGAACAAATGGGTGTGGCTGTGTGCCAATAAAACGTTATTTACAAAAATGGCAGGACCTGCTGACAGAAGACAGAAAACAAAGTACTCATTACTGAGGTAAGACTAAACAAGTTTAATGAATCACAGACAGATGCTCCAATCCCATTAGCTTAAGAAAACAATATTTATTCATTCAAAAAACTCTGGAGTAAGTACAATGAGCTAGATGCTAGTTCCTGGGGTGGGGAGTGTGCCTTATTTCTTTTCCTTTATTGGTTGGCTCATCTCCCCCTTTTCCTCCACCTCTACCTTACAAGGCAGCCCATATTAATAACATTATGTTTCTCCAAGCTCAAACAACCGTATACACTCTCTTTATAGGCTTTTTCACTGTTAGTTTTATAAAAAGTGGGGTAAGGGTACACATGGATCAATGGAACAGGATAGAAAGCCCAGAAATAAATCCACGCACTAATGGTCAATTAATCTATGACAAAGGAGACAAGAATATACAATGGAGAAAAGACAGTCTCTTCAATTAGTGGTGCTGGGAAAACTGGATAGCTACATGTAAAAGAATGAAATTAGAACATTCTCTAAGACCATATACAAAAATAAATTCAAAAGGGATTAAAGACCTAAATGTAAGACTGGATACTATAAAACCCTAGAGGAAACCATAGGCAGACACTCTTTGACATAAATTGCAACAATATTTTTTGGATCCCTCTCGTTAGAGTAATGGAAACAAAAGCAATAATAAAGCAATGAGACCTAATTAAACTTAAAAGTTTTTGCACAGCAAAGGAAACCATAAATAAAACAAAAAATCAACCTAAGGAATGGGAGAAAATATTTGCAAACGATGTGACCAACAAGAGCTTAATTTCCAAAATATACAAACAGCTCATACAGCTCAATAACAAAAAAAACAAACAACCCAATCCAAAAAGACAAAAGACCTAAATAGACATTTCTCCAAAGAAGACATACAGATGGCCAACAGGCACATAAAAAGATGCTCAACATCGCTCATTCTTAGAGAAATGCAAATCAAAACTACAATGTGGTATTACTTCACACCAGTCAGAATGATCATCATCAAAAAGTCTACATATAATAAATGCTGGAAAGGGTGTGGAGAAAAGATACTATAATTCTCCATAGGTTGCGTGCGCCACTGGAAACTTCACTCTGCTCCTCCACTTCTCTCTACTCATTTATTCATGGAGACTTAACTTTATGGACCGAATTTTGTCCCCCAAAGGTTCCCATGTCAAAGTCCTAACCTCCCGTACCTCAGAACGTGACTGTATAAGGAGATAGGGTCTTCAAAGAGGGAATTCAGGTAAAATTAGGTCACTAAGATGACTAATCCAATAGGACGGGTGTCTTTATAAAAGAAATTTGGACACAGACACAGAAGGAAGACCACGTGGGGACACAAGGGGAAGACGGCCACCGACAAGCCAAGGAAACAGGCCTCAGAAGAAACCAACCTGCCGACACTCTGATCTTGGACTTCCAGCCTCCAGAACTGTGCGAAAATAAGCTCCTGTTGTTTAAGCCCCCTAGTCGACAAATACACCAATGACATAGCAGGTTCAGTGCTGCCCAGGGCGTGTACAAACCACAGCTGCAAATGGACTCTAACGTAAGGAGCTCACGGTTTGCCAGGGGAGACACAGTCGAGGAGACCAGAATCCCTACAGGCAATGAGCAAAGGGAGCCGGGGGAGAATGCAAGGGGCATGCGGTCCGCGGTGGGCAGGCCCGGGAAGCTGCCCAGCATGGACACACTTGTGCTGAGTCTCATGGTGCCTCCACCCGTGGCTCCTACCTTCAAGGTCCTTTTACTTATCTTCTGTCTAATTTCTGTGGATTTAATTTGATTTCCTCCTGATTTTATCCTAGAAAATGACTATCCCAAGACACAGCCCCCTTATGTTCATCAACGATAAACCACTTACAGAGATCTTGACCCACTGCAGATAACGTTCAAAGTAGCTCATTATCGAATTCCCATACTTCTTACTTTCCTGGAAAGACATCAAAGAGTAATAGAGCCATTAAAATGACTCTACCATACTCTATGTAATCATGCAGTTATGGTCACACACCCACTTATTGGCATAACAACTTACTTCAGCAATAATTGTGGAGATTTGGTTTGTGATTAAGTCCTGAGCAGAATCCAAAACGAGAATGATATTGGCCACTTTCACCTGGAAAACACAGCAACGGTCGACACGGTATCAAGTGATAAAAGAATTTCATCAGACAGTTTGTATGTTGATGCGAGTACTGTTAACTCAGCCCCACACCCCCATGACTTGCTAGTTAAGACTCTACTAGCTGTTCATGATTAGTGACATCTTCCCTGGCTTGGCTTCCCAGGAGATGGGTATACGTCCCCACCCCATGATGGTGAGCTTGGCTCTGTGACTTGCTTTGGCCAAAGGAACACAGATGGGGTGGTACTGTACTGGTTTTCTAGTGAGAGTGAAAGTTTGTGTGTGGAAGGCACTGGGATTTGGAGGCTGTTTGTCAAGCAGCATTATCTCTGTAAAAGTGACCAATGTACCACCTATACTTGCATCCTACACATCCAAAAACAGCTTTCTCCTGTGTACATAACATGCCAGGATGCGGTCTTCATTTACAGAGGTCCTTGTAGAAAGGAGAGGGTGGGAAAACCCAATTTGGTGTTTAAAATGGGTGGATAACTGAGACTTGATTTTACTTAAAGTACCTGCAAAACCCAACATCTCTGAAAGTCTGTGTGTGCTTTTGTAAGAAGACCCCAAGACAGAGAAAGAAAACAAATCCTTACCCCCAATCCACTGCTTTTCTGTTGAAGGTCCTTCAATTTTTGGTGCACAGCACTCTGGTGAATAAATACAGATCATATTTCCTGACCTGTTACATGAAGCTGCAAGATCACGTGCTTTGTATCCCCCCACCCATAAGTCAGCCATCAAATCTGACTTTACTCTGTAATAGTTTCATTCGAGAAAAAACAACAGACACGAGGAACAATATGCACCTCACATATTTGGGTATAAGAAAACCTGAAGAAGAAAATTGGGATACATATTCTAGAGCTTCAAAGGGCAGCACACCATGTATAAGGTAGCCACAAAACTCTTTTGAATCAGGTTTGCTCAAAGTGGCAGGCATTGTTTACAGTAAAACCTGTTCAACAAGAGTGGCTTAATTTGCATGGTTTAGATGAGGAATTGGCAAACTATCGGTTAAGGACCAGATAGTATATACTGTAGACTTTGTGGCCCGTACCCTGTCCTAATCGCTCAACTTTGCCCTTGTAGCCAAAAGCAGCCACAGATCATCTGTAAACTAGGTGGGCCTGGCTGTGTTCCAGTCAAACTTTATTTGTAAAAACAGGCAGCAGAGGAATTCCCTGGTGGTCCAGTGGTTAGGACTCTGAGCTTCCACTAACTGGGGAACCAGGTTCTATCCCTGATCAGGGAACTAAGATCCCGCATGCCGCAGGGCGTGGCAAAAATAAATAAATAAACAAATAAGTAAGTAAATAAATAAATACAGGCAGCAGGCCGGATGGGGCCCATGGGCTGCAGTTTTCAGGGCCACAGTTTGCTAACCCCTGGTTTAGAGTGTAGGTCACATCCACAGAACAACTTGCCTAATTGTAGGTTGCCCCAACTCTGAAAAGGCCAAGGAGTCCTGTGTCTACTTGAAGGAAAGCCTTTAAGGAACATGTCAACACCAGCTTAAAATGTTAACATATTTGTGCTAGGCATAAAGTATAGCAGAGAGAGAACTGTGATGAGTGCAGCACACAAATTAAGAAAACTGTAGAGGAGGACGTTGTGAAGACTCGACTGAATTAGGCAGGAGGAAAAATGAAGAGAGAGATGGTAAACACTAGTTCTAGAAGATTCTGAAGTTGGAGTCAAACGGACAAATAAGCTTCTTCAAACCTGAGCAGGCTGACTCTGTAACCTGGTTCCCACGCAGTCGTCCCCTTGATGACTGCAAACATGACCCTCCCACATGCAAGCATAATAATAATGGCTCCTTTTTGCAGAGTCCCTCTGGGAGGTCAGATCCTTCATGTCCAAGAGCCAGGTAACAGTGAGGCAAGGACCCTTCCCACCAGTTTTAGATGAGAAAATTGAAAGCCACAGGACTTCGGAGAGGCAGAAGCAAGATTTGAAATCAGGTCGACCTGACTCCAGAGCCCATGTTCTTTCTCTGTTACAAACTGCCTTTCTGGCATTTAGGAAAGAAGCCAGAAGGCAGAGAGGAAAAAAAAGAAAGGAAAAGTGAGAAAGCTGGATGGAAGAGAGGGGCAAAGAACATCAGAACAGGGAGTAGAGCTAAATGAATGTGGAAAGAAAGGGCATTGCCTTGCCTCACATATTTCATGGCAGGGTATGAAGACAGAGAGTTTGATAATAATAAACTAAGTAAGAGTGAGTCCAGCACTTCAGCTGCTGCACGGCTTAGGGGAGCCTGTTTAAGGCCATGGAAACGAGAGAAAAACATAGGAGGCAACCACAGATTTAAAATAACTGTTCACACTCAAATAGAAAAAGGCAACAAAAAGGCAGAAAATCTGTGGTGAAAATTGAAAATGTGTCCTCTTCAAAGCCCAGCTACTATCATTTATTTTAAAAATAGCTCAATTTCTTAGCCTGAGGTTAACCAAATTTGACCTACGCGTGACATACGAATATATCATTAAGCTAGGTGAAACAGAGTTTGCCCAGGTCACAGCGAAATATCAAAGGTTGTTGATTGTTACCATTAATTTTTGCAAAGGAATGATTTCATCACGATGAATATTTCTTAAGATTCCTGCATTATTTTTCAGGGTCTGTTTCAAATTTCCTTGGGGCTACAAAGAG
The DNA here is from genome assembly GCF_949987535.1 of Balaenoptera acutorostrata. Classification (NCBI taxonomy): domain Eukaryota; kingdom Metazoa; phylum Chordata; class Mammalia; order Artiodactyla; family Balaenopteridae; genus Balaenoptera; species Balaenoptera acutorostrata. The sequence goes on along the minus strand of NC_080068.1, from coordinate 100,417,277 downwards.
AATAAAGTAAATAAATATTAGTACCTGTTTCCAGACTCTGGAGCACTCTCTCTAATCAGGACAGAAGTATGCAACCCTTCTTATATGATGACGAACTTGGAGGGATGGTGCCAAGACGCCCTCTTTCAAATCATGGAACCATGAACTCTCAGCAATAACCCACCCGCATCGGTTCTTTCTGAGTGCCTGAGGCTGCCTTCTCTCTCTCTCTCTCACTTCACCATAATAAAGCCACTGTAAAGCCACTTTACAGTAGCTATAGCTTCATTTTACAGATGAGAAAACCAAGGCTCAATCAACTGAGAAATTTTATTTAACCCACACTTAAATCGTTTTTAGTACAGTAACATCTAACAAGCGTTACTACTGCCTCCATTTAACAGATGAGGAAACTGAGGCACATAGGGGTGAAATATTGTGCCTAAGTTCCCACAGTTAGGAAGAGGCTGACTCAGGATTTAAATCCTGGTCTTCCCTCAGAGTCCAGGTCTGCTGCTTTGTGAAAGGGACCAGTTACAGCCATTAGTCACCAACCAGCAGGGAAGCTGGTAATGGGGAAGCTTATGGGGCTTGGATGGTGTCTTTGCCCTCCCTTATCCGCTCATTATTGGCGATGCAAAGCACCAAACGGGATCTCCCTCCCATGTCCTCAGTTACCATTCCCTACACTGCAAGAAAATGTGTGCACAGGTGTTTGGCAGTGGAGGGGTGGACGGAGTGAAAGCAGGTCCGGTGCTGAAGCAGTGAGGGCAGCAGCACCACGAGCAGAGGCTGGAAGAGCCTGCACCCTGAAGGTGCCCTGGGAACCTTCACACGCTCACGGCCTGTGAGGCCGTGTGGCAATGGCTGCTGATGGGAACTTTTAACGTGCACAGAGGGGCGTGTTTAAACAAGGCTTCCATAGCTTCTCTAAGAACGGTACTGACATTTCACATCTACAACAATGACAGCCTTGAACCGGACCGTTTGAACTCACCAAGTGGTTTGCTTTTACTTCTAGATCATTTGCAAATGATAAAAGATTCACTTTTGTGGGATTTTTCCCAGTCTACAAAAGAGGTGTAAAAAGCTGTGTTATGGATATGGGATTTTTGAACCTTAACAACATGTAATAAGCAACAGAGTGAACATGGGTCCATAACCATAAAGTAAGGCTGGACACTCTAAGGCTAGACACATCTGCATTCTTGTTTATATACACAGTATTATTTGTATTCAACCATAAAGAGAAATAAAATACTGATACATGCTGTAATGTACATGAATCTCAAAAAACTTGGGCTACATGAAATGGACCAGTTAAGGTTATCAGACACAAAAGGTCATATACTGTATGATTCCATTCATATGAAATATCCAAAATAGGTAAATTCATAGAAACTGAACATAGAGTGATGGTTGCCAGGGGCTGGGAGTGGGAAATGGGGAACAACTGCTTAATGGGATCGAGGCTTTCTTTTGGGGTGATGAAGGTGCTTTGGAACTAGATAGAGATGATAGTTATGTAACATTGTGATTATACTAAATTCTAGTGAATTGCTCACTTGGTAAAAGAGTTAATTTCATGTTGAGTGAATCTCATCTCAATAAAAAAACAAAAATAAAAACAAAAAACATTTTATATATATATATATATATATAAACACACACACACGATGCCCTAACTTTTCCCCAAAAGATCAAGTGCGAACATATGGGTCATACCGCAGCCATGAAGGCACCATAGTCTATTTTGTCTATTCCTGAAGAGCTGAAATCCATAAGGTTTCTTTTTCCTGCCTCATCCAGCAGAACTATATTGTCGATTCTTATATTCATATTTTCAAAATTATTATTTATGTTTCCGGTATGCTGCATAATAAAAAGGAAAGATATAAATAAATCCACTCTTCTCCAAAAACTTCACCTACTTAATGCTTTAAAAGAGCAATAAAATTACACAGGCCAAAACAAATGCACATGTACCTGACTGGCGTTTCTTCCCGGTTCTCTTCTCTCCCCTCCCATTCCTTCCCCGCCTCCCTGCCTTCTTCCCTATGCCTTATGCCAAGCACTATGTGAAGAGGTGGAATGCAAAACAAAATCATATTGCATCTCCACCCTCAAAGATCTCAAAGGGAAGAGGCAGTGTCGTGATAAAGGCACATGAAATGCATTGGGACACCAGGGACAGAGCCTTTCAAGGCAGGAGGCTGGGGAGGGCAACAGAGAGGAGGTGGCTTCTGAGCAAGTCTTGACAAACAGGGATGCTGAAAGGGGCTGGGCAGGCTGCTTTCCAGGGGAAGGGGGCAGCATGCACTGGACTTGGGTAATAGAGAGACTTGAGATCAACGGGAACGTGGTTCATGACTTGGGGGCCTGCGTGTCTAGGGCACTCTCCCACCCTACGCATCATGGTGCACCAAGAAAATGGCACATGGCATAATGAGTAAATGAGTAGAGGGCATCGATTAGGGCTTGCTTGCAAAATTATATTTTATTTATAAATACATGCAAGCTATATTTAGGGAAGAGAATCCGAAATTTGTATACAGCTTTCAAATAAACCTCTTCACATCTGAAAATCATCAGGCTGTTGTGGCCTCACGGCAACCCCGGAAGCTTTCTGTGATGCCTCAGTGGGTAAGCCATGGGGTTTGGGGAACAACCTCTGCCCTTGATTTTCCTCGGTAATTGCTTCTATATCGGAAGCCCAGAAGAAAGAAGGTTCCTTAGATTCTCTCCTGCACAGCTGAGAAGGCCAGAAGGCCTCCAGGTATGAGGGAGTGGGCACAGCCTAGGCTAAGGGCGCCCTAGGCCTGGGCTGCTGAAGCCCCCTTGCCCCTTCCTCCAGCCAGTGTGCTCTACAGGGGTCTCTCCTTGGAGTCTGAACACTCAAGACTTGGGTGCCGGTCTGGGCAAAGGAGGAGGAAAGGTCATTCCCTTCTGTCCCTTCCATCCTTGTTGCCACTCTGTCTCTTGCTAAGGGCCTACCTGGGAGCCCTGGGGCCACAGCCATCATTCATAAGGAGTGAGGACTCTGTGGGCCACGGTTCTTGTCCCCACTCAGGGATGTGACAGAAAAGGATGGCTGGTCTGGGAGAGTCAGTATCCCTGGGAAACAAGTGGGGTTTGTGCCTCCAGGAAGAGGGACACTCAAAGGATAAACTCTTTCCCTGTGAAGTGTCTGCAGGGAGGCCCCTGGAGAGGATCTTCCATCATCTGCTAGAGAAACTCATGCCTCAAGAAAGTCAACTGGTCGGGGGTGCTGCAAATGTTTTGGAATTAGGTAGAGGTGAGAGTTGCATAGCCTTGCAAATGTACTAAAGTCACTTTAAAATGGCTAATTTTTATCTTATGTGACTTTCATCAAAAAACATAAAAGACAACTGAATTTAGTAAAGAAATGTCAATTTCCTGATTGGTTCTAATTACTCACCTCTTTAATGCTGAGAAATTCACTGATATTGTAGGTGTTCTCTAGCTTAAGTGTGGCATAAATGCCTTTATTTTCTTTGCAATCGCTGAGGGAATAAACAGAGAAATCAGGATCCAGAAAGACAGTTGTGGCTACCTCTGTCCACTGCTAAGGATGGAGAGAAAGGCGAACTGTTCGTCTTTGTTTAATCTGTGACCACAGACGTGGCATCTGGGTGTCGACACAGAAGGCCATCACCAGTGGCTGCACGAATCCTCCGGGTGCCCGCCATTCCTGACTTCGTTCCCTGTTTTACTAAATGTCCCACGTTTGCAACAGATACACTAGGACTGGTAAATACTACATCCTTCTATCTGTGTCCTTTGTGTTCTTTCCAGTGCTGTGAGTAACAACAAGTTTACAAATTGGGAAGAAATAAACTCTAATCTAAAAAAAACAACAGATGTCAGAAAGAGGTAAGTTACAAAGCACTGTCATTAAAAGATTTCATAAAAGATGAAAACTCTATCAAGCCCCTGCCAGACCACCTCCCTCCATATTTCCAGGGTTGAGCTTCACCTACTACACTTAAGGTTGGACTAAGGGTAGGATGGAGATAGGGAGGGGGCAACAAACATCCAAACGGTCGGTCCACTTCGGCTATAAACCTAACTTGGCCTCACTTCTCCGTGCTTCTTTAAAATGTGACAAACGCTTCCTCGGCTGAGCTAAGCAGGGTGGCCTCATCTGATGCGTATCCTTGCCACCCAGATGGCCACCTCCTGGGGCGCCTCTTCCTTGTGCAGCAGCTAAGGCCCTCCAGTCCCGAGGGATGTCTGGGAGAAGCAACTTTCCCACATCCCCAAGAGGTGTGACACTCCTCTCCAGGGAGCCCCAAGTAGGTTGGCATTGGAACAGAGAGTCTGGTACACTAACCAACAGAGGTAAGACCAGAGAGTTCCACAGGAGCCAGAATCACAGAGAGCTGGCAGACCAGGCCAAGGAGCTCGGCCTCCTCCTCTAAGCCTAGGGATGGATTAAGTGTGCACAGAAACTCCAATGGATTGAAAATGTCTACGGAGAATATGCTGTTGAGAGGGCTCCTGTGACCCTCTGGGCAAAGCAGAAGACCACAGTTGATGACCAATGTCTGCCATGGAGGCGAGGTGTGGGGAGGATTGACACCTGTGCTGCTTGTTTGCTGTCTCACGCGCTAGAGGTGACGGGGAGCTGGTGATACTCAGACTACTATTATCATCATCCCTATTGAAGCGACAGGAAGTGGAACTGCCCAAGATCACAAAGGCCCCGGTGGTAGAGCCAGGATTGGAGCCCAGGCAGCCTGACTGTACAGCCTGGATCTCCAGCTGCATTGCAATTAGCATGTCTGAGATTTGGACCTGACATAAGAAATGTTCACATACTGAGGTCTTGGGAAGTCATTCTGGCTTCTACATGATTTAACTCAAATTTTATGCTAACTAAAACAAGCTGTCTGTGGCCTGTCAAACACACACTGTACATCGGCTTTAATTATGAAAGAAAAGGGTGCATTGACCAGAAGTAGAGAATGTCCATGTAAAAAATAAAGATTAAATATCTCCCTCCTGGGGACATCTATGTTGGTACACCTTCGATGATAAGACTCCCTTCCCAGGTGCCAAGGCCATAGTGATTCACTGTGTATATCCTGATCTGTTTTTTTGTTTGTTTGTTTTTGAAACCTTTAATGAATGTATCCCTGACTTGTTTAATGTTCTTTGCTCTGACAAGATATAAAACTATTCTGAAAGCCATGGTTCTCTGGAACAATTCCTCACAGCTATCTGAGAGGCTGTCTCTGGGGCTACAGTCCTCAGTTTGGCTCAAATAAAACTCTTTTCTATTCCTATTATAGACTGTTTATTGATTTTTTTCTTTCTTTTTTTTTTTTTTGCCACACCATGACTTTCAGGATCTTAGTTCCCTGACCAGGGATTAAACCTGGGCCATGGCAGTGAAAATGCCGAGTTCTAACCACTGAACCTCCAGGGAATTCCCATGTTTATTGACTATTTCCATCAACAGACCCATCCAATGAATTCTTGTTATATGGCATTTACTTGGGGCAGGGTGATTCTTAAACAAGAATGCATTTTAGGGTCACTGTAACCAGTGAATTCTAGTAATTCCCAGGGTGGCTTGGGACAGCACCATCCTAAGGCCTAGAAGGCTTTCAGGGAAAAGATTATCTTTTTGGTCTTACTGCTAAGACCAGAGAACAGCTTACTTCTAAAACTGGAAAGTTGACCATTAAAATTAAAGACATGTTGAAAGCAAAATTCTCATTGTAAAAACAAAACATTCTAAGTAGCAAAAAATGCATGATGCAATTATTTATACCTGTAAACTTGTTCAAAAGTGAGATGAATATCTGGTTTGTTAAATACCATGCCAGAGAGATAGTATTTCCAATCCGCATTTAGTAAATATGGCGTGTCCAAAACCTAGAACAAATTAAAAAACTTTTTTTTAAAGACAGTTTTACACTAACATAGATGCATATAATAAAGTGAATATTCTGTTCAATATACGGTATTTGGGGGATTTTTATATCATGATTTTCCTCATTGATTTTCAACTTAAAACTAGAAAATAATAGTGTGATTGGAATAAAGGTATCGACCACTGGATAACATCAGTAGGAATTAATGAGACTACTTTTTGGGGGGGTAACATTTCATTTTAGTAAAATAAACACATTAGAAATGGGAGAAAAATAGATAATTTGATTCAGAATATCTAATAGAAAGCCATGAAGCAGTAGACCCAGATCTTCACTACTTCCCTCTAGACAAAAGGAATTAAATCTGGCACAATCTTTGACTTCACATTATGTATATTTAAGGTGGGCTAATTGGTACATGACTGTATATACACTTACGGAGTGTAAATGGTTTCAGAATATCCTCTATTTTTTTAAGTATTCCTTTTTAACAATTTAACACAGCACAAAAGATGATGAAGTCTGGTTTGATGTGTTATTATTATTTTTTATCAAGAGGCCAAATGGAGATAATTTGACAAACTGATGCTCCCGACTTAATTTTCTTCAACCAACTGAGTAAAATACCACCACCACAACTGGTTTATTTTAGCAGTCATTCACCTGATTTTATAACAGATTTGAGGTGAAAAAATATATACAATAAAATAGGAAAACAAATATATTTTTAAAATCAGAATCTAGAGAAAAACACTGGAAAGCCAAAGTTAGAAGACAGACATGTAGATCAAAACTTCCTCATTAATTAATGAAGCTAAACTTGCACCTGGTGCCCTAGAGTGTGAAGTAGTTGGTCTTAGATGGAGAAAGTGAAGCTTGAATTCAATTCCCAACTACCTCGTCAGATTTCCACCAGGGTCAACCCTCAGCTATGAGGTGTGTCATTTATCAGTCTCTTTCACTTCAAATTTACGACCCTCAAACCATCTGTGTGGGCAACTGTCATCTGGGAAGTTATGTGAAATGTCAGAAACCTCTTGAGGTATAGAAGGAACCCGGGAACTTATCCTCTGATGTTCTGCATTTGGGAACTACTGCTGAGGAGAATTGTATTCTCCCCAAATATTACAATCAACATTGACGAGCAAGCCTTAATTCCTGGTACTGATTTCACTTACATTAAAAAAAAAAAAAAAAAAAAGAATACAGTTGACCCTTCAACAACATGGGTTTAAACTGCAAGGGTCCACTTATAAGCGGATTTTTTTCAGTAGTAAATACTACAGTACTGCACGATCCAAGGTTGGTTGAATCCAAGAAAGGAGATATGGAGGAATCATGCATACGGAAGGCTGAATATAAATTGTACGCAGATTTTGAGTGTGTGGAGGGTCAGCGCCCCTAACTCCCTGTGGTTCAAGGGTCAACTGTACTGCCATATTGTTTTGCTCTGACAAATAGATGGAATCTCAACCTACTGAATACAAACCACCTGCTCATCTTTTTGCTCTCGAAGAAACCCACAAGAAAGGGGAAAATAAAAGTTTTGGCTCAAGCTCTTCACAATGGGCACAAAAACCATGTTTACCTGGAATAACTTTTTGTTTTGGTAAGGTTCACAGACCAGTTTTTCCACATTTCCACCAACAACAAAAGTCAGAACCACGATGGTCATCAATAGCCAACAAAAGAAGAAACTGAATCCAACCCCGCTGGAAAAAAATAGAAATAAAGTTAATAATTCTACAAGGAATTATTCAATATTACCTACTAGTACTTACTCATTCTACCTATTCAATGTATAAAATGACCTGGAGTCTTCAGCTTTCTGCAGGTTAAACGGGTCAGCCTACCGAGGGGTGCAGACAGGAAGTACCAGGTGCTTGTTTAGGGAACACTCAGGACTGAGTCCCTCACCTGCTTGCAAGCCCAGCACGGTGGTTCAGACATGGGCTCTGGAGTCATGTGAGTGAACCAAGGCTTTCCAGTGAGGGAGGAGGTTGTAAGGCAGTGTCAATGAAAAAATGTTGCCTGCCCTATCAGTAAACAAAGGATGTTGCAGCCATCAAGCCATCACATTATATCTGCCCCATCAGTGAGCACTGAGGGAACTCAGGATAAAAACAGGATGCCCGCCATCAAGCCGTCAGCTGCTGCAGCCACCTTCCAACGGGGCACCCTGAGGAGACTCAAGATGAGAAAGCGCAGGATACTGGCCCCAGATAGCTGCGGTGCAGAGCAAAGGAATGATTTCAGTGAGTCCAGACTCTTGCCTCTTCCATACATAAAAAAGTGCTAAATTCCTTAACTTGGGATGTCTGGTTTTCTTTAATGAACAGTCACCTTCTGATGTTCCTACCACCTGGTCTTTGTTGCAGAAACTCCTCTGTATCCGGGCTCCTCCCTTACCTCTATGGGGCAGTCCCTCAGAGCGATCTGAGAGGCTGCCTCCTGGGCTTAAGTCCTCAGTTTTGTCTGCCGAATAAAACATAATTCTCAGCTTTTAGGTTGTGCATTTTTTTCAGTTGACAGTAGGAAATGTACTCTTGGGAGTCTGACGGGGCTGACGTAACTCTGCATCCAGAGAGACGGCAGAGAACGAACAGTGAAAGGCAGCTCGAGAGGCGGGTAGGGGCGAGCTGGGTGGGGCGTGGGGATGCAAGGAGGGAAAGCTATTGAAGGCCTTTAAGCACCGGAGGAACACACCCCCAGTTCTCTCTGAAGAAAAGCCCTCTTGGCAGCACATGAAGGATGGAGGGACAGGTGCCCATGTGGAGAAGGATGCCACCAATGAGGCTGCTTCTAGCCCCGGACGGTGGCCTGATGCAGCTGGCGGTGGTGGAGGGGGAGCCAGCGGGTGAAAGAGGTGTGACCTGGGAGGCAGATGCAGCAGGACGTCGTGAAGACGTGCACTGGAGGTGAAGGAAAGGGAGGGCAAGGGGCGCCAGGGCTTGTCAGCAGCAGGGACAGGGAGGGCAGAGAAGATCGGCTTCTGGTCACTTTGCCCCGGAGACATCTCGGAGGACATGCTGTGGAGGAGTCCTCCAGGTGTTTGGAGCGCAGATGCCTGGGTTACAGACCTACTTTAGCGAGTCAGTGGCTTAGAAATGATGATTGATCCCTGGGGTTGGGGTTGGAGGGAGAAGCAGCCTAGGACTGGGCCTGGGGGACCTCACCATTTGGAGAACAGGTGGTGGAGAGACAGTCAGCAAACGAGACCAAGATGAAGGGTCAGGGAGGTGGGAAGGAGACCACGAGGGTGTGAGGTCACTGATGGGGTATGAAGGAGTGTTTGCAGAAGGAGTGGCGGCTGTTCCAGTCACTGCTGTGAGGACACAGTCGAGAAGGACTCGAAGAAGTCCACTGTATTGGAGACACAGAAGTCACTGCTGACCTGAAAGTGGCAGGCAACGAAGTCACTGTGGTGCAGGCTGGGCAGGAGGTGGGAAACCAGGAGACGGGCAGCAGGCACAGATCTTTATTTCGAGACGTCTGTGCAGAGAGTGGAGTTAGATGGAAGAAGGGGTGTTGGTAGGGGTTTTCTGTTTTGGTTTTTAAGGAGGGGAGAGAACAGAACATGTTTAAGTGTTGAGAAGAAAGTCTAGGAGAGGAGAAGAGAATGGAGATGCAGGAGAAAGAAGGGAGGCTTTGTTCCATCCTCGGGATGGTGGGTGGGGATGGGCTGAGAGCACAGCGGGGGTGCTGGGTAGCGGGGGAGCCTAGATGGGAGAGACCCTTCTGCCTCTGGCTTCCCATGCGTGTGAGCACAGGTGCCTTCAGAGGTTTGGGGCTGGTAAGTTTATGATGGCTTCTATTTTCTCCGTGAAGAGAAAGGTAAACCCATCAGCTAAGAGAAGAGGAAAATAAGGAGGATGGATGTATCAGAGTGGAAAGACCATCGCAGAATAAAGGAAAGGAGGGAGGGAGGAAAGAAGGAACTTGCAGGGCTGTGGAGGGTCCATGTGAGGTGGGGAATCAAAATTCTGTAGGAATCCTAATGTGCTCTGCTGTATGACTTTTCTCTAGCAGTGCTCAGTGGCCCCGGTGGAGACACAGAGGGAGCAAACTCTTAAATCAGTCTAGATGGAATAGCCAAACCCTATACCATCGCTGGTGCACACCAGGAAGGACCCTAGGAAGTGTGCAGGCTGATGCTCTCAGTCACAACAGTGCTCCCAAAGGGCACAACTCTCCCCAGTGCAAATGCTCAAGGCATAATTAGAAACAGTTGCATGGCTCCTCTGAAATAAATAGCAAGGTATGTTTGCTGGTGGGGCCCTAAGTCCCTTTGGACCTTCTCAGACCGACAGGGCTACTGCGTTAGGGAAAGTGTGAAGAAGGGGAAGGTGTGTGCATAAGGGGAAGAAGGGGAAGGTGTGTGAAGAAGGGGAAGGTGTGTGAAGAAGGGGAAGGTGTGTGAAGGCTCTGCCAGGCACCAGGGTTCTAACTGTGGGCATCAGAGGGTGTGTGTGTGTGTGTTAGTTACACAAATAATCAAAACCTCTGAGAGAACACTTCACTTCAAAACAACCCCACTACTCTAAACAGCATGCTGTTAACACTTCCAGCCTTTGTTTTCTAAATATGCATGTATTAAGAGGGAGGAGATATGGGGATGTATGTATATGTAGAGCTGATTCACTTTGTGATACAGCAGAAACTAACACACTGTTGTAAAGCAATTATACTCCAGTAAAGATGTTAAAAAAAATGCATGTATTCAGGTCAGGAATAGGCATGCAATTGCCCAGGGCCTGTTTTTGTAAGATCAGTGGGATAAGAACGGCTGGTGTGCTTAAAGTGCTGTAAAGGAGGAGGAGGAGAACAGCTAGAAGAAGAAAAAACAAGAACAAGAATGATAATACCCAACGAAGACTGTATGTGATCAGCAGAACCTAAAATATTGATTATCTGGACCTTTCTAGAAAAAGTCTGCCGACTCCTGATCCACACGGTTATAATAACACGTGCATAATTTTGTGGGCCCTTGTCGAACATCTTAGAAACTTTCTTCAGCCACCCAGGACAGCCAACCTCTCTGTCCTTTCAGCGGCCACATAATCTACTCCAGCCTCCGAAGTGGCTGACATGTGTGTCACTTCGTATGCCTCACTATCACCACTAACACCACAAAAACACGTCTCTGCTCAAAATGCTTTTCCCATAGTTTGGTCTACTGCCTCAAAATAAATTCCCTAAAATGGGAATGACCTGCTATAGCCTGACAAACTGCTCTCTGAAATATCTATAACCACTGAAACTGCCACCAGCCGTATGTAATATGCCCATGGCAACACGTGATCTTAGTTTTTCTTCAGAGGTCTCGATAATCTGGGCATTGTTTTCAAGAGCTAAAATTGGGAGTTTTATAATGGTCTTTTGTACGACAGGTTGTTTTCTGGTTGCCTTAATTAGGTCTCCTTATCTCTGGGGAAACCATCCATATCCCCGCCCCCCACCGATGTACATTCACCACTGCATCCCATTCAGCCCCTAAAATGCTCCCTGGACCCTCAGAAGACACAGGATAGGAGCCAGGATTCTCTGCTTCCCTCCTTCCAGGTCTTTCACTAGGATCCTCTTGGGAGGCAAGGATTCTTGCTTGGTTGTTAAAGAGACCATGCTCTTGATTGGATAAGTCACCATTTTTAAAGAGCAGCTGGTGTTTTGGTTGAAGCTGAACTAAATATACTCTTTCTCATTTCTACAAGCAAGTAAACAATTATAAAGAAGAAACGGCATTCTTCTAGTTAGTCTGATTAGTCTAGCCAGTTGTTTACCAGATGTCTCAAGAGAGAGATGGAGAATTCTGCTAAGCGTAGCAAAGCATGCCATGATGAGTGGTAGGCTTCAACAGCACAGAAATCTCAGCCTGCAGACCTCGCAAAATGCATCCGACAGCAACTTATAGTTACCAGCCTTTTCCCTACTGCTGAGATAAATCCTACGGCTCCTAAGCCATAGATTTCCATGTGACTTCAACCCTTTAGAGATTCCTTAATCTGCAGAAGTGAGTATTACAGACAAACTGAAGTTGCTCCTAGCCTCCACCAATTTACTCATGACTCTCCTATTTTTAATTTTTTTTCTTTGAAGCTAGATATCACATTTTTTGGTTTCATCCCTAAAAGTGGAATAGAATTTTATGAGACTTGTACCTTTTCAGAGCAAGTTACGCCCTCCTTTCAAATAATGAAATAGATGTAATACATAAATGTGTGTAATAAATAGATGTAATATATAAATTCACCATCAAAACACTGACAAAACAGCCAAGCGTCAGGATTATTAAATTCTGAACATTAAATTAATTTTCTGTCTGTAGTTGTGTACATTGAAACAAAAAGGCTGGGCACATATACTCTTCCTTGCTGGCTTAATTTCTTAAGTTTAGGTATGTAAGCAAATAGGCTTTTCCATGTGTGGAGCTCTGTCCAAGTTTGTCCAATTCTGACAGACTCCCATGTCATTAGCTTTAAGGTTGTTTTTAAAACTCACTTAAAAACAGACACACACACAAATGAACCTATCTACAAAACAGAAAGACTCACAGACATAGAGAACAGGCTTGTGGTTGCCAAGGGGGAGTTGGGGAGGGAGAGGGAGGGACTGGGAGTTTTGGGGTTAGTAGATGCAAATTACTACATTTAGAATGGATAAACAACAAGGTCCTACTGTATACATAGGGAACTATAGTCAATATCCTGTGATAAAGCATAATGGAAAAGAATATAAAAAAAGAATGTATATATGTGCATAACTGAGTCACTTTGCTGTACAGCAGAAATTAACACAAATTGTAAATTAACTATACTTCAATTAAAAAAAAGAAACTCATGTGCCTGTATTAATGTTAATAAAGTGTACTATAGTGGAGCCTGAAGGTTTAAGGAAAAGGCCTTAGAATCACAGCTCATAAGCAGCATGATTATTATAGTGACCCAAAGTTTAAAAAAGCAAGTTAATGCATGTCACTAGTGACATAAGCAAAGAAATGGCTGTGGTTTTGATTCTGTATCGCCCAAAGGACTTCTTCCAAATCTTTACACGCCCCTCGAGCCCCATCACACCCCTCGCCGCTGGTTCTCCATGAAGCTGATCGGAAAAGAGAATATCGAGTTGGAACTCACACAGACTCCCCTCTAGGGAGCATTTGAAGCTTTTACCCCTGGTTACTGGTTTACATTACTGGCTCCTTCTCCAGCTCCACCCAGCTCATGCCCCCTCTGCTTTGTTGTACCCTATAAAGGTTTTTGGGTTTTTTTTCCAAAAATATGAACTTGGATATGAATGTAATTGAAATGGGGATAACTGCTCCAGTCCACTGCAGGCTTACCACTCGCTGGTATTTCACACCTGATCGCATCACTAATGTAGGCTACTTGTGTAACTCCAAGGGGGCCAGGTAGGCAACCTCTGTTCTAAATCAAGTTTCAGAGTGAACAATGTCTGTCTGCCAGGTCAATATTCAGCAAGTATGGTGAATGAATGGATGAATGGCTGGCTGGCTGGCTGGCTGGCTGGATGGATGGATGGATAGATACGCAGATACATAGATATAGGGAAAAACAATGAGAATTAGGAAAGCAAACTTGGAAATAATTTCCCTGATAGCTACTTTAAAGAGCTATCAGCTTTTAAGCTTGTCAATCAAAGTGCAACCAATCTAGAGTTTCCTTTACTTTTCATGCTTAATGGAATTTCCCAGATCGATGAAAGTCAGTCACAACAGCCCGTCTACGTCACTGGAACCCAGACTGCTTGACCCAGAGACCACCGGGTCCCTGTCACACCAGAGTTACCTCCCTGCATCCCCCCACACGGCAAGGAAGAGCCAACACTCACACCATGAGGAAGATGCCTCCAGTGTTTGAGACGCAGCCTCGTCTGGTTGGGGTGGCATTCTGGTTGTAGCCGTACGTGCCACACAATAAGCCCAGGCAATAAAAAATCACTATGAGGGTCAGTAAACAGCAGACGACCAAGGAACCCAGCCACCTGGTGGAGCAAACACAGTGTTAGCAAACGTAAGAGGTGACATCACCACAACACAAAAGCTGCTAGACCTGGGCTGGAGTGGTTGAAAAACCCTTGGCAATCAAATATCAGATTCCTCTGTTAATTCCTCAGAGGGTGAGAGTGCTGTGAAAAGACCCCTTTTCACCCCTAGTCCTCCAATCCAACCAAGACAGTGTTTATCTTGGTTTCAAAGAGCTCTCAGTGGTCATGGGATTGTCGTTTCCTTCCTTTGCTTTATCTCCACAGGGCCCAGAAGCAGGGTTGACTCAGCCTCTCCAAGGCTACCGATAACCATGCCCCTTAAGGTTTCTAAGTTCTTTCAAGGTTCCTGAGGCTGTAAGTGCTTATTATAATGATGATGAGATGGAGACAGATCATGATTAGACAATAGATAAGGAAATTCGGGTCTCCTTCCTCTGGTCTTTTATCTAAAATGTTTTGTGGTTGCAGGAATATATGGGGGTGGGGTGGGGAGTGAATTGTGTTCTTTACTGAGCCAGACACTCTCTATGTGATGAGTGCATTGAATATTTTAGAATTCTAGGAGCATCCTAAATCAGACGCCTGCAGAATGCAAGTCTCGATTTTGTAATCGTCCTGTGAGACGTTTCAGAATGGCTCCTCAATTAGGTCTTACTGGCATTCCCGGAATGTACATCAAACTTTTCCAGCAACCCAGGAGCATTCAAGGGTAGAAATGCTTCCCAACCTTTAAAACACTATAAAACAAAGAATTTACTTATGCGACAAAAGCTGTCACTACAGTTTTTCATTCAATTAAGAACAAACTCGTGTAAAATAGTTAGCTAGTGGGACACAGCAGCATAACACAGGGAGAGCAGCTCGGTGCTTTGTAACAACCTAGAGGGGCAGGATAGGGAGGGCGGGAGGGAGGCTCAAGAAGGAAGGGATATGGGGATATATGTATGCATAAGGCTGATTCACTTTGTTGTACAACAGAAATTAACACAGTATTGTGAAGCAATTATACCCCAGTAAAGATCTATAAAAAAAAAACAACTCGATAATTATAATAACCACCTGTACCCATTCTGTGACTTTTTGTTCCAGATACTGAGGACACAAAATTAAATAAGCCCTGGAACCTGGCCTCAGAAATCCTTTACAGTTAATGCAAGCCTCATCTGCTTCATTAAATTTCTTTTTAAAATAAACTTACAGTCTCAGGGCAGGGGAAGGTGGAAGGAAGGGGGAGCTGGTATGTAGACAGATCACTGTACCATTCTTTTCATCTGTGAAAGTCTGACCTCTGAGATTGTAAGTTCATTGGGAAAGGGTCTGTCTTATGTTTGTTCCGACACCTGCTGGGGTGGCCAAGCCACACAGTAGGAAATGGCATATTGATAATTAAGGGCATAGTCAGGTGGGAGTTGAAAAATCACTTCACCTCCCTGAGCCTCTAAGAAACAGGATTATAAACAGAACACAACCCAGGAGATTTTTCTGAGTATTAAATGAGATGCCATTTGGACAGCACGTGGCAGGCACATTGCGACTCTTCCCTAAAGGCTAGCAACTATTGTTATTATTTTATGTTTATCTTGTGTTCTTGCATAATAAATAACCTGAACAGGAATGGGAGTGTCCAGGATCTCCGTGGGTTTGAGTAGTAGGAATAGTTCCAGTGGGCGGTGGTGGGGCTGAGCCTTTCAGAGAGGAGAGCACATCTTACATCTCACATGATCCTGGAAATGCCTCGAGTCTCTAAGTCCTGCCTTCCATAGCGCTCTTGTCTTAGATCTATGTCCACCATCATCTCCCAAGGCCAAACCCTACTACTAGCATTTTTCTAAAGGGCAAAGAGCTGGGAACGACAGTAGCTTCACACAGTTCACTGGTTTCAAGGATGCTCTTTCTGTAAGAACCAACCTCTACATATTTCTTTTATAAACCAACAAAAAGAAAAATATTATCCCAATGCCCTTTTTAAATTCCTTTTAAGTTTTAAAATCCTGTTACATACCTTAGATAATTATAACCAAGATTTCGGAAGCCATGGATGACATCAAAATTGCAAATAATTGACTATTTGGCTCAAGAACTTTCAGTCCTCAATTAAAAAAAAAAAAAAATGGAACGCTTCACGAATTTGCATGCCATCCTTTCGCAGCAGCCAAGCTAGTCTTCTTGGTATAGTTACAATTTTAGTATACATGCTACCGAAGTGAACACTTCAATTTTTTTAATGAACATAAACTAGAGTGAATACATATCACATTATGACCTCTTTGTACAATTTGCTCTCATAAGATTATCCTGGTTATATTGTCACATTTTTATCTCGTTCCATAGCAAGTTTCACTCTTTAGTGTACCAGCTCAAAGGAGGCACTCACCTGTATGAATCATATTCTTCCAAAGTGGGTAAATGGCGGTGGATGTAATTTTCCGTGTCGTTAAGGTAACGAATGAAATTTGACAGCTTATCCTGAATAGGAATATTTTTGCTTATATTTTTGATATCAGAACCAATGGAATCCAAGGTCATTTTGACATCTGAAAACAAAGATGCCTCAGTTATGCATTTTCAAACCTAGAGGAGACAAGAAACTTTATCTCGGAACTCAAGTGAAAAGCTTGAAATGCTTTTAGTTTTTCCCATGTTGTGTATGTGTTTAAAATATGAAAACGTTCTACAACAAGCATGAATGTAGCTAAGCCCATCAAAAAGCAATTACTTAACAAAAGAGCAAGCTATGAGAGCTAACTTAAATGACATGGTGCTGAAATCAAGCCAGAGTTTTCTTCTACTTATTTCACTAAAAAAAGAAAAAAATGGATCGGGTGATTAAGATGTACTGTGTGCCAGTACAATGGACCAGGCACTTTTATAAATGTTAACCCATTTCTTATTCCCATTTCACTGACGGTGATGCGGAGGCTCACAGGGGTTAAATCAGTTGCCCATATGTCTCTTTTTCAGAAAGCACTAGAAATGGGATGAAAACTCGGGTTTATCTAACTGTAAAGCTTCTGTTAAATGATTTTGCAAAAATAATTTAATAATATAACAATTCCTCCATCTACGAAATGGTACTCAGGAACACAGTAATTCTCCAGGACCAATTTTTTGAACAAGTGACCCCAGGTGACACTATTGTTAAAATTTTATTTGACTCATACAAATTGAGACTTGTTAAAGCACACCTGTGTCTCTTACATGCAAAAAGCAATAGTATTCCCAGCGGTCAAATAGTTTCTATTAATATCTACCCTAATCTTTCAGAGAGGAGGTAAGTTCCAGTTTTCTGGACAGTGTCTGACCATCAAGGCAGGTCCTGGGATCAAAGCCACCAGGGGTGGGAGCTGTCACGTGGTCCAACACTCACACCTGATCTGAAGGTGGTCTTATCCACTGTGATTCTTGACAGGGACATACCAAAAACATACTAATCAGTTCAAGGTCCACTGATCCTGAAAGGCGGATAAATGTCTCTCCAGCAGCAGAAACAAGATTGGCAGAGCTCACAATGTGATCCCAGGGCTCCCAGCGAACTTAAGGGAGGTGGTAGCCTCAGCCCAAAAGGAAATTACATAACAATGGTGGGAATTTTTTTGCAAAGCCTGTGGTTCACAAGGAGAGCTCATAGGAGGAGAGCTCACAGTGGCTCGATGTCTCCTCCAAATGGCTCGTGTGCCACAAGACCCAAGGACCCTCCACAAGGTAACTCTGCAGGTCTCTTTTTTAACCTTGGGAATTCTGGGGGTTTGAGAGATGTGGTATGTAGACGTCCCCTCTCCTACGCACAGTTTCCTCAACTCAGAATCGGGCCCCTTCTGCTTCTCAGGCTGTGCTGCCCTCCTACACTCCACAGCCTTGGTGGGTGTGTAAGGGGCTGGTGCCTCCTTCAGGCCTCCGTTTGGATGTCGCTTCCTCCAGGAAGCCTTCTGCTACCCTCTCTCCACCTCGGACCCCTCGCACACACCTCACCAGGTTCCCAGAGGGTGATAAAGGGCATCTGTATCCACGCCCAGCTGAAGGGTAGGCAGGGGTCGTGCCTTCTTTATCTACCATCCCCAGAGCCCAGCAGTGCCTAGCAGTGCCTGGCACACAGCAGGCACTCAAAATATGTGTGCAGGGTAGGACCTAATGCCCAAAACATGGGAGCTAAGGGTTATTGGTTTTGGAAGGACATAAAAACCAGCGCGTGGTCTTCAGTCTGATGGAGTGGCACTTGCTTAGATTCAGGAAAACTCTGACTCGTGTTTATGTGATGACAGTGTGTACACCCGGCCTCACTCATGCGAACTGCAAGCCTCACTTGGCCAGACTTACAAGGGAGGGCTGCATGTATTGGCAGAAGAGGTCCAGAAAGGGGAAACAAAAAAAGTAAACACAGAGATTAGTAAGCAGGTGGCTATCAGATGTACAGCATGGGTTAGCCCTCAGATGCTAGCATAGGAAAGCATGAACTCTGTTTTGAATATCTTAATATTTTAAATCAGAAGGGAACCCACAAAACATCCAAAGCACTATGTAGTAGGATAAAACCCTTTTTACCCAAAGTCTTAATGGGTTGAAAGAACAATATTAGGGAAAAAAAAAAAAAATCAAATACCTCTAACACAACATTTTAAACCCACTCAGTCAACAGATAAAAAGAAGCCCTGAGATGATTTAAAAAAAAAAGAGAGAGAGAGAAGATAGTCTTACATAGCTTCAGAGATGTCTTCCCTTAGCAAACAACCCAGGTTTCTTCCCATTCCTGCATAAAGAACTGTTTATACTGCATTCTTTCTCTGTACATTCACCCCAGATACCATAACCTGAATTCAACGTGATTCGGTCATTTAAGACCAGTGGAACTCTCTCAACTGACAGACCTCAGTTCTGTCTCTCCAAAATTGTAAGCAAGCTTAAGACCCTAAAGTAGCATTACATCAGCCTCCGAGGCAGATGAACATTTTCCTAAAGAGACAAAGTAAGTCCCTAGACAGAGTATTCTTTTTAAAAAATCACTTTTAAGTTCGTTTAGAAAATAAAATAAATTCACAGTGAAAACAATCAAAATGTGACCTTCCAAATCATAAACTATGGCTGTTGTCAGCTCTGATAGCTCCTGATGAAGGCTGTCATCACAGTGTGGCCCTCGGCCCTGCAGCTTCCAGCCACAGGAGGATGGCAGTCAGCGTTTAATAGAATTATTATTTTTTTAAATCGACATCAGTTGGTGAAGGTAGCACGATGGAAATATTCATTTAGTTTTTAAGGTTTTAGTGAGAGAATATTTTTTTTAAGAGGGAAAAAGAACAATTCTTAACAATACATTTCTTTGTACTAACCAGCCAATTCTTAACAAGAAGAGATACACAATTACTTCCATTTGGGAATCTCACCTGATACGACGTGCACGGTTTCATTTTGCACTATCCCAGGTATAGCATTAAAAGATTTGTAGCCCTAAAAAATAATTCAAAATCAATGGATATACAGTGTAAGTAGAAGAGCAGTTCACTAGGATTCATGGTAAGCTTAGAATGGAGCAGAGGAGCAATACTAAAATGTAACCTTCATCTTAAGGCCGAAAAGATCATGATACAGTCATTAAAAGTCTAGAAAAAAACTCCCTTTTAGTGAGGACTTGTTTTAGATTGTATCTGTTGAAGATCATGTTAAGAGTTTTTAATTTTTAACTTTTAACTCATGTTAAAAGCTTCCATGTATTTATACCAGTGTTTCTCAACTGGTGGCAATTTTGTCCCCCAGGAGATGTCTGGCAATGTCTGGAGACGTTTTGGTTATCACAGTTGTGCGGGTGCTCTTGGCACTGTGTGGGCATGGGCCGGGGTGCTACTAAATATCCAGCAATGCACAGGCCCCACCACAAGGAATTATCCAGCCTAAATCGTGCTGAAGTTAGGAAACCCTGATCTGTACAATGTACCATGTGCAGCTATAAAGTGAATTGCTAAAAGTAGAATCTTACTTTCCAACGCAATTACACAATAAAATTGGAGATCTAGTCTCATAGAAAATAGTAACGTCCTAAAACACAACTTGGAAAGAATACAAATTGTAGTGAGGCTAAAACGAAAACCCAAACAGCCATGCCAAGCTATATCACTTTGGAGCTAAATCCATGACAGGAAAATGTCATTATTTCCAAGCAACTCAACTAATCAGCACAGCCTTTCCTCTGGAAGGGGCTTAATTTGTTTTCTCACTGTCTGCTGGCATATTTAGACATCTGCTAGGGAACACTGAAGTGATTACAACCTCTTATGAACCAAATGTCTATCTCCCCAAAATGCATATGTTGAAATCCTAATCCCCAGTGTGATGTTATTAGGAGGTGGGGCCTCTGGAAGGTTGTTAAGTCATGAGGGTGGAGCCCCCATGAACGGGATTAGTGCCCTCTTAAAAGGGACCCCAGAGAGCCCTCATCACCCTGTGAGGATACAATGAGAAAATGGCTGTCTGCAACCTGGAAAGTGTCCTCATCAAAACCCAACCCTGCTGGCAAACTGATCTTGGACTTTGAGCCACCAGAAGTGTGAGAGATAAATTTCTGTTGTTTATATACCACCTACTCTATGATATTCTTTTATAGCAGTCCAATCTAAGTTACAAAGTTTATAAGATTTATGGTGCCAACAAGTTTCCACTTTAGCTTAGCAACATCAATGCCATAAAAAGAACATTCATGACTTCTGTTTCCTCAAAGGCAACTAAACCACCCAGCACACTGGTGCTTGTGTTGGTTTGGTACAACTGACCCCTCTACATTTATCTGTGTTTGGACTTGGGGAGGTCACCCATCATAAGAGGTTTAATCACTGGAAGAGTACTTACAGATCTCCTGGTTCAATTCCCTCATTTGACAAATGAGGTGACATCAGAGTGCAAAGACCAAGAGTTTTCAATGACTTGTTTAAGGGGACACTTCCTTTGTTAGTATATGTAGATGAGTGTTTAATAGATATTTGATGAATTTTTTATACCCATGATAAAAGACAGAGTCAAGAATAAAGCTATTCTCTTCCTTTTAGGCTACTGGGGAAATCACAGTATTCTAGCCCAATGTGACCCCTGCCTGTTTTAGGATTTACAGTCTTGTGGCACAATCATGACATGAAAGCAATAATCACAGTCGTGAGGAACTTAACAAGAATATTTGCAATGCTGTAAGAATGTATTAAAAAAGGTTTTGATCTGGTCAAGATGCCCAGGGAAGGCCTCGTTAAGAAGTGATATATAAAGCTTAAAGTAACTAGTCCCTAGTAGCCCAAGAAGCTGGGCAAAGGAGAGGGAGAAAGAAGAGAGTGTCAGGCAGAGCACACAGCCTGTGCACATGAGCAGAAATGGGAAGAAACAAAATCAACATGGCTGACTCACCGGCAGAATGGGAGAGCATCTTGTGTCAGAATCAGCATGGGGTCCAACACTATACCCGTCCAATTCTGAGCCCCAGGAAGATGAGATCATGTTTTTCTTTTTATCTCTTATGGTCCTAGCAAGGTGCTTTGCATACAATAGATGCATAATAAAAAATTCTTGAATTGGAATGAACAAAATTACCTGGAGGATAACATCTATCACCCTTCTTGGCAACTCCTGTCCAGAATTTCACTGCTTTTTTGCTGTTACCTATATCCTTATGTACTATTCTATTCTTTAAAATAATCTACTGTATTTTTTTTTCCAAAAAACATACCTTTTGGACTAGGCTGGACAAATTTGTTTGAAGAATATCATTAAGGTTACCAATTTGTTCATCCAAAGATGGGAGCTGAAATTTTATAAAACAAGATATAAAGCAAGGTGATTACCTGCCCCCCAAATTATTTGTCATAAAAAAGGGAATCATCTTAAATCCAAGTCCTGAAGTCTCTATATTACAGGGTGTGATCTAAGTTTCCTTTGAACAATATTGTATTGTTGGAGGAAGACACATTAGCTTGGAATGGACTCTACAAGCACTAATTTTAGATGTTTGAAGGTCTCTTATTGCAGTCAGCTAAAAATAAGGGCAAGAAATTTAACACAGATTGAATATGTGTGACCTCACAATTTCAGGTACTGAATCTTGTTGAATACAGTTGTAAACAACCTCTTAAAAAACATGTTTAAAAGTAATAGTGGTTATATTGGTAAGTGGTCTGGAATAAATTTTTCATTTATAGTGTTATACATGGATTTAAAGTGTTCTATCTCTTACCAATTCTGGGACAAATATCATGGGCCTCCTGACACAATGTATCAAGAAGGACACAACATCACTTTTGTGAAATCCCTGATAAATAGGCATAACTCAAATCGAATCATGAGGGAACATCAGACAAACCTAAATTGAAGGTCATTCTATAAAATAAATGGCCTACAGTCTTAAAAAATGTCAATGTCACCAAAGAAAAAAGATTGAGAAACTGTTCCAGATTAAAGGAACTAAAGACACATGACAACTAAAGACAATGTGTACTCTAGACTGGACCTTAAACTGGAGAAAGGAAAAAAAAAAACTTTTAAAGAGCATTTTTTAGAAAAATCGGCAAAATTTGAATATAAACAGTGGATTAGACGGTGGTATTGAGTCAATGTCATATGTCCTAATTTTGGTAATCATAATGGTTATGTAAAGTTAGGAAATGCACTGAAATATTTAAGGGTAAAAGGGCATAATGTCTGCAACTTACCTCCAAATGATTGAGAAAAGAACAAAATGCATAGTATTGTACGCATATATACAATAGTACGAATAGATGATAGATACATAGATAAATGGATAAAATAATACTATTAAGCAAATGGAGCAAAGTATTGACAACTGGTGAATCTGGGTAAAAGATGTAAACAGGGCTTCCTTGTACACCAATCTTGCAGATTTTCTGCATGTTTTAAAAGCCCATCAAAATTAAAAGTTACCCCAGACGTAAAAGGGAGGAGATATGGGGATATATGTTTATGTATAGCTGATTCACTTTATTATACAGCAGAAAGTAACATACCATTGTAAAGCAATTATACTCCAATAAAGATGTTAAAAAAAAAAGTTACCTCAAAAAGAACTCGATTTCAAACAATTTAAATGCAAGTATAGGTCCTACACTCTGAAAAACTGTTCAATGACAACAAAAGTGATTGTAGTAGATTCAACACAGATGTTGAATGTGAAGTGTTGTTTGAATAAAATTGATTCATGAAATGTGAAAGTCAGAAAAATCTAGCTATATTAAAATATTGTTTTATATAAAGTGTGATGTATACATATCACTATATTGATACATTAAAAACCATGAGTAGACATGATTATTTTATCTACATCCCAGAACTTTATATATTCAAGTTGCTCCAAATTCTTTTTTTTCTAATCTTCTCTTTGGGAATGTGAGAAATTACCTTATATTTAGGCACCTGTGGTTAATACACTAGGCCTATCATTTAAAAATATATTTTAATTTTTAAAGGTCTACAAAAATGCCTTCTGCTTCCTTTTTCCTTTTTAAAGCTGAATTCATCACAGATACAGAGAACAAACTAGTGGTTCCCAGTGGGGAGCGGGGAGGGGCAATATCAGGGCTGGGGATTAAGAGGTACAACTATTACGGATAAAATGAGCTACAAGGATACATTGTACAACACAGGGAATATAGTCAATATCTTATAAAATGCACATTGAAACTGTCAAAATTAAAAATTAAAAAAAGAAGAATCTGAACAAAAAGAAGCTAAATTCATTCTGATATATTTCATCAAATCAATGGCAGAGAACTCTCAAGGAGTATTTCCCATTATTCCTTCTCTCCTCCTGCAGCCGTTCCAACGTGGCGGCTAAATAACCAGGAAGGCTGACAGAGACCCCCAGCCACTGGGCACCTGATGGGTGAGCCCATGCTTAGCCCTCCCCAGCTGTCCCAATGACACTGCCCTGGAGCCAGGTTACCTTCCTCACCTGATCAAAATCGATGCTGCCATCCAGAAGGCGTAGAGAGTTCATAATGTTGCTGCAAGTGGTCATTACCGGGTGCACAGAGCACATGGGGTCATTGAGTGCTTGCTCCAGGTTCCTTTTCACGTTACTCAGGCTGTTGCTAAGATTTGCAGATAAGTGTCTCATGTCCGTTAAGATACTGTTCACTTCGACCAGGGTTTCTCTGGTCTCTTGGATTTCTGTAGGAACACAGCCCGCTTCAGAACAGAGGCACCCACTGGGCTGGCAAATGGAAAAATCCCTTCTCATCTACAAAAGTACCCTAAAGGAACTTGTGATAAACTTGTAAATGACACTGGAAGGCAACCAGAGGAGCCTGCTGTGAGGGGCAGTCTGAAAGGGGAATACAGGGACATTGATGGCCTCCTCTGCCTCTGCCAGCTACTCCAACCGACTCAGCTTTCCTACCTGGGGGCTCCTTCAAATACGCAGAGGTGAGTACCAACCTAGGAATGTGACCGGGACTCGTGGGCACGGCATTAACTGGCTAGCACTGGAGCAGAAGCCACAGGAAAAGGTGTCACCGCCCTAGCCTTGCCTAGCTTTGGAGAGGTCAGCCCAGACAGGCCAGCCTCTTCAATCCCAAGCAGTTTTAATTCACATAAAAACTGATCACACCCGGAAGGAATTTAGTGATGGATATTCAAAGAGCTGGAAGTAGACACAGCAATGGTTAAGATCACAGATTTGGATTCAGGCGAGTCTAGGTACAGATCCCAACTTCGCTACTTGCTGTGTAACCAGAAGTCGATTCCTGAACATTCTTTGGCAATGTCTTCTTCTGAAAAATGGTGAAACCACCACCATGTTCATCACAAAATGTGGGGATTAGAATGGTCAAATTGAAATTCCTCAACAGCAGTGAGTCCACCTGTTTTATTTTGGAAGTCCCGCAGCCTAGGACACACCCTTATACTAGGTGATCCCTAAAAATTGTTTGCTATCTTGATTTCTCTGGGGTATAGAAATCCATATTCATGACTTGGGAGGTAGCAAAATACAACTCTTTTCTACAGCGACTTAAAATCACAGCAGTAAAAGATGTGAAACTTAAATTAGAGGGCACTGATTTTCTTCTAAGCAAATAAGTCTTCTGGGCTCACAGAACAGATGTCAGGGCATCAGGCCACAACTGCATGTTGCTAGGAAAGTGTAAATGCCCTTAAAAACTGGTTTTCCCAATTTTCCCTGGCAACCACATAAAACTTGGTTCTAAAACCACACACACACACACACACACACACACACACTTTAATGCTTTGGTGTCGTGGTCTCTTGCCGAAAGTATTATGAGGGCTCACCCCAGTTCCTCTACTACCTTCCAGGATTGGACCAAAATTCAAGAGAAAAGATTGTTTGAAGCAGACTCCAAGATTTTCTATTCAGATAAGGTGATAGAATTGGGGATGAAGGGTCATACAGTCCAATCCTGGAAGCCTCCCCAGGTCTCAGAGTAAATCATCAAAACTAGGTTGGGGTGCCACCTTGGATGACATGGGCAATGCCATCTCCTAAGAGCAAACCTGCTAAGGCACAGCCTAGAATCACAGATTCCCCTAGTAACCAGGAGATGACCCAACCAGCCTCCTAATTTACAGATGAGTAAACTGAGGTCCTGAGAGGTGAGTTTGCCAAAGGTGCTATAGCAAGGTAGCAGAAGAACTACTACCTGAACAGTATTTGAGATAATAATAATAATAATAATAATAATAATAATAACAAAGATTTTATCAAAGAGTCACTCTGGACCTGTTTCTCATCTTTTCCACCTACCTCCCAGGATTATCAGCAAAGCATGGAGCTAGTACCCAGCTCATATTAGAGGCTCAATAAATATCTGCCACAGGGAAACAAGAATCAAAGAACACAGCTGCAACTAGAAACACACAACAGAATGCAAAAGAGCATGCAAAATATAACTCACATCACACACCTCACATTTTAATGTTCTGTGGTTTACCTCTCATTGCCTTTTCCACTTTGACTTCAAGATGAGTTATTTTAAGGCAAGAAACAAACAAACAAACAACAGCAACAACAAAGAACGATGGATGATAAAACAAGTTGATGGCCCAGAAAACATGTGTCCATTTAGGCACCGTGAATAGACATTCTAGGTTATGGGTGCTACACTGTCATGTCCCAAGAAGGACTCAGAAGTAATAATTTGTTTTATTTTCCAAAGGCTTCAAAGCATTTTATAAAATGTCTACTGGGTTATAACTCGGGGGGTCATTCCAAGCCTACCAAGATCACATATATTATGCATCTGGAGTCAGTGGAAAGGTATTTTAAATTCTCAATTTTAGCTAATTAACATTTTACTAGTTCATAGAACATTTCCTTTATAGGTCCTGGCCTGCAGCTCAAATAGGATTTGCACAAATCCATTTGCATGTTTCTGCTTTCTCCAAAGGCCACCAGACACATAAGGCTGCAAAGGATTTTTAGCAAAAAACTTGCCAAAGCAGTTTATTGAGTACATTTTAAGAAACTCTGGCAACATCAGAGGCTAGAGTTTAACTTATTCAGGCTGGCTTTAAAAAAAAAATTATATATATATATATATATATATATATATATATATATATATATATAATATATAAAGCACTTCAATAATACAGGAAGCACTGAAAAGAAAAAAAAATCTGTTTTAATCGACTCTAATCCAGCTAGAATTGTAATGCAAACATTAAAAACTGGGCAAACCATGAGGCAAAAAGTAAAGGTACATGCCAACCACGTTGCACCATTTTGCACAGCATTTATCTTCACATAATTTGGGAGCTGGGAGGGATCTTGGCCGACCACTACTCCAATGAACTGACTTGAGAGGGATCTGGGGTGCAGAGATGCCTGGCATCATTCTGTGGTCACACCAGCTCTTGAACTCCAGATTCCTAACTGTTCTTTCAAAGGTACACTGTGCTGTGTTGCCTCTGTTTCAGTGCCTCTGTCACTGAAGAAATCAGAAATATTTTCATTTAATATTCAGTGTTTGCTGGTATCTGGCAGTATTGTGTCTGCTCATCACTACTTTGAAATTACGGTAGTTATCAGACCCTCCACTACATACTATTAGTTAAAGGGCTTAATAAACAAGCACATGTTGCTCCATTGCAAATTCACTTTTTTAGTATTTTGATATTTCAACCTGACACCCTACTTATGTAGGGTGTCATTTTATGACTAATGCCATTTAATTTTCAATAAAGGACAATAACACACGGTTTGGGGGCCATCTGTCGGCCGTGAAGACAAAGAGTTCATTTTGTGTTGTAAATGGGGTTATTGGAGGAAAGAAATGTAACACTCAGTTGTAAGAAAATGTACTAATTAACAGGAATAAGAGGTTACACTCCTTGGACATGAGCTCTTTATCTAAAACAATGCCCCTTATTAGTCCATTGTGTTACCATTTTTGTGCATTTTTTCTTTCACTCATTATTTTTTGTTTCCATAGTGGGCCATCTTTCAGTTTTTAAAGATTACCGTATTTCCCTGACTCACTGGCTCCTTTTGCTTTCTTTTTTACATTTTAACTTTAGTGAAATGAGCATGCAATCAATTTTGCATTTAATGTAGTACTTTCCTCTTCCCCAAAAAAGACATTAATTAATCCAATGGTCTATACAATATATGCTGCCTTAAAATCAAGGAGTATTATATTCTGATGAGTCACAAATAGCATAGTATATTGACTACGAAATCAGAAGCTTTTAGTTCTCCTTCTCCATGTGTTGAAGGCTGGATAGGAAATTGATGGTTTAGGAAAATAGCTGTCACTGCGGATTGTGCACCATATTAGTTATCTATTGCTGCAGGAGATATTATTCCAAAAGTCAGCAGCTTAAAACTACAAAGGTTTACTATCTCACACAGTATGTGAGGGTCAGAAATCTGGGATTGGCTTAGCTGAGTGGTTGAGCTCAGGATCTCTCCTGAGGTTGCAGTCAAGCTGGCAGCAGGGGCTGCGTTCGTCTGAGGACTGACTGGGGCTGGACAATCAGCTTCCTCGGTCAATAACACGGTTGGCAGGAGGCCTCATTTCCTCACCATGAGGGGAAGGAAGGAAAGAAGGACCCCTCCCCAACCGATCTCCTTCCATCAGAAATATGGCTAATGGACAGAACCAAAATTAACCACTGGCTGAAGATTTATTTCAATTGAGTTTAAGTGTATTTGTTGTGAACTTCGGACAACTGTTGTACACTAACAATATCCCAGTAAGGACAAGAGCAAGAAAACTTATTTTTTTGTTTGTTTTCTTTTTTCCTCCATCTATTTTCCTTTATTCAGGTACAACTGAACCTCTGCTGTGATTGACTGATTCAACCATAGGGGTAAGACTCATCCTAAAGACAAGCCTTGCTGTTTTAAACTTCAGTCTTTGTCAAGGCTAAATACACATTCTAGGAACACAATTTTCTAATATGTATGTTAGATGAAGAAGGTTCTGTGGCATTTCAGGCAGAGGAAGCCTGTGCAGTACAGGGTCTGGGGAAGAATGACACCTTTGGGGACTTACATCAGAATGAACACTGAGATTCACGGCTGGAATGGAAAGTGGGGTGCTGGTGGAAGAGACTGGAAAGATAGGCAGGGGTCAGGTGTGGAAGGAAGGAAGGAAAGAAGGGAGGGAGGGAGGGAGGAGGGAAGGGAAAAAGGAAGGAGGGAAGGGAGGTGGGAAGGATGGAAGAGAGAAAGGGAGGGA
The DNA here is from genome assembly GCF_949987535.1 of Balaenoptera acutorostrata. NCBI lineage: Eukaryota > Metazoa > Chordata > Mammalia > Artiodactyla > Balaenopteridae > Balaenoptera > Balaenoptera acutorostrata. The sequence continues at coordinate 100,388,713 of NC_080068.1, read as the reverse complement.
GGGAGGGAGGAAGGAAGGACAGACTGTGGCTCTGCCCCAGCTGACCCTCAGGGAAAACGAGAAAAGGGCGAGGGAGCCTCGGAGGCTGAGCCTTCCGGGTGGAGGCTGTCCTGGTCCTGCTGCCACCGTGCTCACCTTCTGCCATGGCCTTGATGTCATCCAGCACAGGGACCACTCTAGGCTTGAGGTGTTCGAAAATTCCGCCTCCCAGCAACAACTTAATATCTACATTCCAAGAAGCATAAGGGACAGTGAGGGTGGGGTCTCTTTCTTTAGCCTCCTCTTACCTCTCAGTCTCTTCCCGATGCCGATTTCGTTGCCTGGTTTAGTCTCTCCCGACGTGAAATCCCACTTTTCACTCCACGCCCCGTATGGCCGTGGCCTCTCGTGCGGAGATTTCTTGGCACACTTCCAAGCCCTCACACCAGCTGCGCCCCCCGTGAAAACTTAACCACCGCAGACTCGGGGTTTCTTTGTACTAGGAATAGGTTCACTTTATCACCTTGATTCACGGCTGCAGGTGTCCCTAACCTCTCCAGCTGCACCAGGGTTTCTGAACCCGGGCTCCATCGACGTCGGGGGTCGGATCCGTCTTTCCTGTGGGACCTGCCCTGTGCGTTGCAGGGTTTTTAGCCATATCCCTGGCATCTGCCAAAGGATGGGACCCAACCGGGACACTGAAAATGCCTCCAGATGTTGCCAGATGTCGTCTTGAGGGCAACAGCCCCTGGTTGCTAACTACTGAGCATGTGGGGACCAGCACCGCCCACCCCTCTAATTCCTGAAGCCACTGGCTTCTCCGGGGGGCCCATATCTGTCTTTAACAGCAGATCGGACAGAGACCCAATTCTTCTCTCACGTGGGGAGTGAAGAACAGGTGCCTGTGACTGCAGGAAAGCAGAAGCATTTTTATAATAAATGCTAGGCTTTAATGGCTGAGTAACAAACTACACGTTGTCAATAATGCTAGGGAATTACTGTTCTGCTTTCCCCCTTTGTTCACACAGAAATTGCAGAAACAGAATACTACATTTCTTAGTCCATGTTTTATGGGACATGGCCATAGCATCTTCTCGCCAAAACAAACACATTTGAGGCAACGTTCAATTTTACTCACTGTCCAGATCTGAGAATGCCCTTGCCTTTGTGGTGGTATACTGGTCCAGTACATAGTCGATTTGCTTAAAGAAAAAAAAAAAAAAAAAAAAAGATTACATGAAACTTCTTCTTCTGGAGGTTTCCCAAGCCACAATAAAAAGAGATTTAACATATGAAAATTATCCTGAATCAGAGTGTTTTTTAAAAGAAAGCAGGTTCTCAGAGATATTTCTATTTTTTGGATGCTCAGACTTCTTATTGGCTTAAGAAATATGATTTCTTATTTCTCATGATTCTGTGGATTGCTATGCCGATCTCCTGGTTGGCGCTGGCTTGGCTGGGGACAGATGGATCCCTCTCTCTATGTGGTCTCTCCTCCCAAGCGGCCAGCCTGGGTGTTTTCACGTAGTGGTCCCTCTAGCAAGAGGACAAGAGTAGACACTGCAAGGCCTTTGGAAGCCTAAGGTCAAAACTAGCACAAGGTCACGTCTACTTCATTCATTTGGTCAAAGCAGGTCACAGACACATCCAAGATTTGAGGGGATGGAAAACAGATCCACCTCTTGAAAGGAGGAACTGCAAAGAATTTGACGCCTTGTGAAATCTACCACCCTAGGATCATTTTACTTAGCAGCTATTACTGACCTCTGCTGGGGCCACTCACCCTTCTGCCTACTGTGTCTTTGTGGGTCTGCTTCCCCACACCCTCTGCAACACTGGGTATTACCACTTTTAAATAAAATAACTATTGCCCATCTTCTTAGTGAAAATGTGCATTTTTAATTGTTCATTTCTCCTATTACTAGACTAAGGTTAACTTGCAAATGAAACAACGGACAAAGGATTAATCTCCAAAATATACAAACAGCTCATGGAGCTCAATATCAAAAAAACAAACAACCCTATTAAAAAATGGGCAGAAGACCTAAATAGACATTTCACCAGAGAAGACATACAGATGGCCAAGAGACACGTGAAAAGATGCTCAACATCACTAATCATTAGAGAAATGCAAATCAGAACCACAATGAGGTATCACCTCACACCGGTCACAATGGTCAACATCAAAAAGTCTACAAACAATAATTGCTGGAGAGGGTGTGGAGAAAGGGGAACCCTCCTGCGCTGTTGGTGGGAATGTAAATTGATACAGTCGCTATGGAGAACAGTATGGAGGTTCCTTAAAAAACTAAAAATAGAACTACCATACGACTCAGCAATCCCACTACTGGGCATATACCCTGAGAAAACCATAATTCAAAAAGAGTCATGTACCACAATGTTCATTGCAGCTCTATTTACAATCGCCAGGACATGGAAGCAACCTAAGTGTCTACTGACAGATGAATGGATAGAGAAGATGTGGCACATGTATACAATGGAATATTATTCAGCCGTAAAAAGAAACGAAATTGAGTTATTTGTAGTGAGGTGGACGGACCTAGAGTCTGTCATACAGAGTGAAGTAAGTCAGAAAGAGAAAAAGAAATACCGTATGCTAACACATACATATGGAATCTAAAAAAAAAAAATGGTACTGATGAACCTAGTGGCAGAGCAGGAATAAAAACGTAGACATAGCGAATGGACTTGAGGACACAGTGGGGAGGGGGAAGCTGGGGCAAAGTGAGAGTAGTATTGACATATATACACTACCGACTGTAAAATAGTTAGCTAGTGGGAAGCAGCTGCATAGCACAGGGAGATCAGCTCGGTGCTTTGCGACGACGTAGAAGGGTGGAAGAGGGAGAGTGGGAGGGAGGCTCAAGAGGGAGGGGATATGGGGATATATGTATGCATATGGCTGATTCACTTTGTTGTACAACAGAAACTAACACGGCATTGTGAAGCAATTATACTCCAATAAAGATGTATTAAAAAAAATTTATGATGTTTGGGACCAGTTATATTTCCTCTGTAAATCAATTATTGACATTCTCTGCCCAATTTTTTCTAGACTTGTTAGAGCTCTTTCATATATTTTGAACTAGATAAGTTTCCCCCAAAGCCATAACACTTTAGTCTCTTTCCAAGATTATCAAAGCAATCGCAAAGTTCACCAGCCATGATTGCTATGTGTTTAACTTTGCCAACTTTTTAGGAAACAGATTTTACTTTGGCATCTTTAGAATGATAGGTAAAAAATACTATGAATTTTTACTCACAAACTGGGGAAATGAAGCATTTCCCTCTCTGCACAGGCTATAAAGCTGAATAAAGTTAGCTTCTATAATCTCAGTATTAAAAATTCCTGCACTCCTTGCATTTTTAGTTCCAACCACATATTAAAAAACTAGTACCATATTTAATGTGTTGGCATTTTTTTAGAATATATTAAACCTATAAGAACACATCCCTGTGTAAGGAAGCCCATGGATTCTGGCAGGCTCTTAGTGAATCTAATAGGATAGCATCCTTCTCTCTGCATGCTGGTACCCATTAGCTCAGCATCATATGTTTGATGGTTTCTGCTGAGAGGTTTTTATTTATTTATTTATTTATTTATTTATTTAATTTTTGGCTGTGTTGGGTCTTCGTTGCTGCGCACGGGCTTTCTCTAGTTGCAGCGAGCAGGGGCTACTCTTCCTTGTGGTGCGCGGGCTTCTCATTGCAGTGGCTTCTCTTGTTGCAGAGCATGGGCTCTAGGCCTGCGGGCTTCAGTAGCTGTGACTCATGGGCTCTAGAGGGCAGGCTCATAAGTTGTGGCGCATGGGCTTAGTTGCTCTGTGGCATGTGGGATCTTCCTGGACCTGGGCTCGAACCTGTGTCCCCTGCATTGGCAGGCAGATTCTTAACCACTGCACCACCAGGGAAGCCCTCTGCTGAGAGGTTTTTAAAAAAGATGTTCTGAATAGGCAAAGCATCAGTGTGCTTCTGGGATACAGAAAAAAGGTGCCCTCAGGTCACCCTGTCCCCAGAGACAACCTCCGTGCGTATGTGCGTGTGTCTCTCCTTCCCAAGGAATTTTACACATCTGTACAGATATTAGCAAATAAGTTTTTATAAAACAGAAAGGTTTCATTACCAGAGTAACTTCAAGGAAACGATGGGGAGTTAATGATATTGTGAAAAAGAAAGGACAGTGGCACCAAAGATTTTTCTTTTTTAAAAAAGTCATGGGGGGCTTCCCTGGTGGCGCAGTGGTTGAGAATCTGCCTGCCAATAATGCAGGGGACACGGGTTCGAGCCCTGGTCTGGGAAGATCCCACATGCCGCAGAGCGGCTGGGCCCGTGAGCCACAATTACTGAGCCTGCGCGTCTGGAGCCTGTGCCCCGCAACGGGAGGGGCCGCGATAGTGAATGGCCCGCGCACCGCGATGAAGAGCGGTCCCCGCACCGCGATGAAGAGTGGCCCCCACTTGCCACAACTAGAGAAAGCCCTAGCACAGAAACGAAGACCCAACATAGCAATCAATCAATCAATCAATTAATCAATAAAAAAATAATAAATCTTTAAAAAAAAAAAAAAAAAAAGTCATGGGGCTTCCCTGGTGGTTAAGAATCTGTCTGCCAATGCAGGGGACACGGGTTCGAGCCCAGGTCCAGGAATATCCCACATGCCGCGGAGCAACTAAGCCCGTGCACCACAACTACTGAGCCCATGAGCCACAACTACTGAAGCCCGCACGCCTAGAGCCCATGCTCCGCAACAAGAGAAGCCACTGCAATGAGAAGCCCGCACACCGCAATGAAAAGTAGCCCCCGCTCGCTACAACTAGAGAAAGCCCGCACGCAGCAATGAAGACCAACACAGCCAAAAATAAATAAATATAATTGAAAAAGTCATGAGACCTTTAAAATGGTTAAGCACTTTTATAATAAGTAATATAATTATATGTTATACTTTAATAAAAGAAAAGAAATAAAGTAAAATGCAATAAAATAAAAGCACCAATTCTGAAATTATGCTTTGTACTCTTTTGAAAATCACTTGCTAGGCCTTTATTCCTTTATCTTTAAAATAAAAAGACAACACCTGTCTACAATGATTATAGGGTTTCCAGAAGGTCCAAAGAAGATTCCAAATATATACAGGAACTCCCAAAGGCCTCAAACACAAAGCAGCATGGGACATACAGATTGTGGTCCTTACCCCTGGAGTTGCATTCAGGAGAGTTCTCAAGTCGTTGAAATTACTTTCTGACAATTTCCGCGTCTTTTCAACGTGAGTCCTTATGTGTTGGTTCGCCACAAAACCATAGATGATACCAATGCTGCAGGAAAAGGAAAGGAGAGCATTTACTGTGGGAGCCATGGCCGTGTGGCCAGGTGCGGAGCAGTCCACAGCCGGGGGGGAGGTGGAAGGTCTTCCTGTGCAGAGAACCCCTCCTCCCCAAGCCCAGCCCCTCCACTGCTACAGGCTTCCTGCCTCCATCCCATAATCCCCCCACCACCAAATGTGGGCCACAGAACAAGACTCAGTCTTCTCAGGGAAGACACATATCCATTCAAGACACGTTGCTCTGTTAAATATGAGTCTTATAAATGGAACAATGTTCAGGAAATAGAAGTTACAAAGGTTATAAGACAGGGTGTGGAATACAGTCCCACTTCTGTACAGATGCAAATGTAGGTATACACTCTCCGTGCAGGGCGTGCACACACACACACTACATGCATACCTCTGCTCCCCTCAAGAAGACTGTCAGGAAAAATACTACAATGATAAGAATGGTTTGGGCTTTCTAATGTTTTTGGTTAATCTAATTGTCTTTGGTAGCTACTGCATTGCCCAGGTTGAAAAGAAACGTGAATTACTTTAGCATTAAAATACTATATAAGCTGCAAGCCATAGAGTATATACCGTCTCCTTCCACTTTATGTGAAGTACAAAATCAAACAAAATGATGGTGCTAAAAGTCAGTGGTTATATTTGGGGGAGGGGTGGGTAATGGTGTAGTTACTGTGTTCACTTCATAGAAATTCGCACATATGTGCTTATGATAGGAACACTTTTCTCCATATAAAATGCACTTTAATAAAGAGTTTCAAGAACACTACATGAGGGCTTCCCTGGTGGTGTAGTGGTTAAGAATCCGCCTGCCAATGCAGGGGACATGGGTTCGAGCCCTGGTCTGGGAAGATCTCACATGCCGCGGAGCAACTAAGCCCGTGTGCCACAACTACTGAGCCTGCACTCTAGAGCCCGTGAGCCACAACTACTGAGTCCAGGCGCCTAGAGCCCGTGCTCTGCAACAAGTGAAGCCACCACAGTGATAAGCCCCCACACCTGCAACGAAGAGTAGCCCCCGCTCGCCACAACTAGAGGAAGCCTGTGTGCAGCAACGAAGACCCAAGGCAGCCAAAAATAAATAAATAAATAAAAACACCACATGAGAGGCATCTTACATGAAAAGCTACTCTACATGAAAATAAAAACCATATTTTTCGAGCCATCTGAAATGTCTACATTTAATCATTGTAAGAGCTCTTAATGTCTACTAATTACTAACAATCCCCTGACAAATCCAACTGGTTTGTTTTTGTGTCAAGGCCTTTAAACATTAAAATGTTACATTTAAGATCGCTAATCACCAAGGTCCTGTTGGATTTAGCCACTAGATGGCAGCAAGAAATTATATAAGCTCATAACACACCCTACAGAAGTTACCTCCAGAAGTTAACAAAATTTTTAGTTTGTAATAAATTGTTGGTTTGTAACCATCCAATGGAAGGTGTAACTATGTTTCTAGAAGAAAGTTTTGCAAATAATACGCAAACTTTGGGGGAAAAATTCTGATGCAGAATATGAATACTTCTGCTTCTTCACCAAAAGCAACATCTTAAGCATGATGCATTCATATATTTACAGGTAGGATGGCCAACTGTCCATTTTTGCACCAAAAGTCCCACATTCCCAGGAAACCTCTCAGTCTTGGGTAATTGGGGAGTCATTTGCCCCATTTCTGTCATGAGTCATTCCAAGGAGCATTGCTGGTCTGGTTACCAAAGGGGAAGGGGGAGGGGGATAAATTAGGAGGTTGGGATTTACATATGCACACTACTATATATATAATATAGATAACCAACAAGGGGCTACTGTATAGCATAGGGAACTATACTCAATATTTTGTAATAACCTATAAGGGAAAAGAATCTGAAAAATAATATATATATATATCTCACTGTGCCATACACCTGAAACTAACACAATAATGTAAATCAACTATACTTCAATAAAAAAATAAAAATTTTTTAAAAGATAGAGAAATAAACCTATTTTCCCATAGCAATATTACATAGGTGCATTGCCTTTCCAAACTAATCCCCCAAAGTCTGTAACACAATGTTGCACAACATTTTTTATGGTTAACAAGGTGCAGTGGGGACTTCCCTGGTGGTGCAGAGATTAAGAATCCGCCTGCCAATGCAGGGGACACGGGTTCAAGCCCTGGTCCGGGAAGATCCCACATGCCGCGGAGCAACTAAGACCGTGCACCACAACTACTGAGCCTGCGCTCTAGAGCCCACGTGCCACAACTACTGAGCCCACGTGCCACAACTACTGAAGCCCACGTGCCTAGAGCCCTTGCTCCGCAACAAGAGAAGCCACTGCAGTGAGAAGCCTGCGGACCGCAAGGAAGAGTAGCCCCTGCTCGCCACAACTAGAGAAAGCCCGCGTGCAGCAACGAGGACCCAACACAGCCAAAAATGAATAATAAATAAATTAATTTAAAAAAAAAACAAAAAAAAACCCAAGGTGCAGTGGAATATGCAATAAAGGAGGAACATGAGACTTGGGTTCTGGTCCCACAACTGCCACTATCTCATACTGTGTGAGCTTGAGAATGTCCCTTCCCTCTGTGAGCTTCAGTTGGCATCAAAAACTAGAAATCAGATTAGATCAGTGCTTCTCAGACTACAAAGGAGAGGGGTACTGGATGTCCACAAGGTGTCTTCGATTTTTTTTTAAGTTTGGGTTCATGTTGATGATAATCTTTAAAAGATCTAATTAACAATATCCTCTGACATTTGAAAGGACCACCTTAGAATCCATTTTTGTTGGTCTTAAGTCTGCACTGGTATTTATGAGGCTGGCATTACACCAGAGCAATAATAGTTATTAAATGATTCATTCATGCAAAATAAGACCAAACGACCCAAAATAATGACTTTGGAGTAGTGTCAACAGAAGGGGAAAAAAATGCTGAGTCATAGTAATGTACCTGGAGCTTTATTTACCACGCCAATTTTCAACCATTCTACACCATGACAAGTCAGGATCACCACCTGAATATACCTGCCCGCCAGAGGATTTCACACTGGGGGCCCTTGCTCTCTCCCCATCATGTCCAAATTATTTGTCATTCGTCATGCTCCAGACCCATTTTTGTCATATAAGTCAAAGTGAACTTGGGAAACAAACAGCAAGTCCAAGTCCACGTGGCTTTCCCTGAACCCCCTGGATAGGAGAAGGACATCTTGCCTTGAACTCCCAGAGGTCTCGCCCTGAAGTTCTGATGGGTTTTTCTCACTTCATAGTCTATTTTGCCTTTATTTCCAGCTATGTTTAACTTCCCTAAAAAGAGGTGGAAACTGCTTCTTTGTCAACCTTGGCTAATGCAGGGTCTCGTGTCCATGGTGGGTGCTCAGTGAAGGCGGATTTACGGACTGGGCTTTGTTTCATCTGATCCATTTAGAAGATTAGCCATATGTTCAGAATGTCCAAGTCAGAAACTATCTTTGTTCCTTTATTGCATAAATGCTGTTACTCCAAAAATCATCAATCAGTAAACACAGCATTGCAATACAATGCTGAATTTCAATACACCATATTTAAAAGGACACATTTCTGTTACTCAGTTACAGATCTAATTAAAATGAAAGCATTAATCATTAAAAAAAAAACTGTACTAAACAGAATTCTGGGATAGAATTTAGCAACTTTCAAAGCTGATTTTCACACTCATAACTCATTGTAAGTTTTATATTTAAATTAAAGACAGCAAATTCAAATGCCTACACAGGCAGGCAGAAAGCATGAAGGGCAAAGTGCCTGGTATGGACCTGTGGGAGCTGGAGATAAAGATGGGGGTGGGGCAGATGCTCTGTTGCTCCAGTAAGTGCTACTGTGATGGAAGAAGACCAGCTCTTCCGATTATTCACAAAAATCTGGGAATCTGGATTCATACGTAAAGTCTCCCATTTAAAAAAATTTTTTCCCATTTTTAAATATTAGCAACAAATCAAAGAAAAAAATTTTAAGTACTACACAAACCAATTGATGGTCTCCATTTGTAATCCCAAATTTAAAACCCTTAGTTAAACACAAATAGAGAATTAAAAAGTTATTCTTTTTGTTGTTGTTGATTTAGACATTCCTTAGTATTCAATGTTCTTTTAAGCATGCACACAAAAAAATCACATGAAATTAATGTTTTGTTTTGTTTTTTTAAACACCAGTCAACTATTAGGATATGACGATAATGAGGGAAATTCACCTCACACAAAAAGGGAATAAAATTTCAATCAAATGATAGTCAAATGACTATCAATTCTCTGGCATTGACACAAAAGCCTTTAAGCTATCGAAAATTTTATGTAGTACAACAAAATCTCTTGAAATTTTTAGCAGAAGATAGGAATTTATTTTTATGACATATTAGCACTATAACTTCTGTATTTTATATGGACAGACCGATTTTCTCTACTTAAAAGTAAATACTTAAAGTTTTTAGAGTATGGCTAAACATTTAAAATTTGTAGCAGTTTTTTCTACCAATTTCTACTGACAATGAAATTAGCCAATAAGAGCCAAATAAATGCTCTGTCTGTAACTGATCTCTTACTTTTTAAAGATAATTTTTCAATTTCGATTTCAATTTTATATAACTAACTCTCTCATTAAGCAAGTCTCATGATTTCCAAGGCATGCTAGCTCAATTTCTTTTCTGGAAGCTTGTGATCTCCACACCAGGAATTGACATCACATTGTAACAAAAAAAAAAGAAAGTGAACTTTGAAAATAGCCATCTTAAAAAAAAAAAAAAAAAAAGAAAAAAGAAAATAGCCATCTTCCTGAAAAGGACTGGGATTCAGTTTCACCACAGTAATTGGCAAAAGCTGACTTACCATACTGGGAAACTTAGAAATAACCTCTATTCTGGAGAAATAAAGGCACAGCTGTTCCTTTTTGTTGTTGCTTATAACCTTTTTGAAATTCTGAAAAATGCAGTGATGACAAATGCAAAGGAAAGGAGAGAAAAGTTGGCTTTTTCTGGAGTAAGACACATCTGCTTAAACAGTCCACAGTGAGATGTGGAAATGTAATCTTCTGCTGATGGTCAAACAGACTTACGTAAACATATGTCAACGTCTGTGGAATTCAAACACTTTGCAGCTGCCTTTGGAAAAGCTCAAACGGAAAAAGAATATGACCACATATATTCCACATATACTAGGGGATCTTTCTCATTAACACCTATGCCTTTCTCAATTAAAAAGAAAAGATTTCAAAATTTTTAATAAAATGGGATGGATGAAAAATCAAGACTAACTTAAAAACCAACTTCTTTTTTAATTGTAACAGTATACAGCCACAAAAAGGAACTGAGCCTGATAAAAGGCAAGTAGACTGCTCTGGGCTTCTGAAAGAATTTTTTTAAAATCATATACAAAGATTATTTATCACTAGTATCCAATCTCTGCTGAGGTCAATGGAAGCAGAGGCTAATACCTCGTTTTCTCTCTCTTTCCGCCTTCTAATTTTGTGGATATTCTTTCCCCTCTTATTTTATTCTAATCTTCTGATTTTGTGGACATAAGTTTCTTCTCCTTTTTATCTAATCATAATATGGAAATTTCTGTTTTCTCCTGGTCTTTTAATCTTCTTGGCTAGTTTTGATTACGTGCAAACAATTAGTCAACTCATGCTGTTGAAGATACTTGCAAACCACTAGGTGCTCTAAAATGATGACATGAAAAAAGCTATTTAAATTAAAAAAAAAAATTCAAAGCAAAGAAGTTTAAGCTTCTAGTCTGAATTTAAAGTAAACAAAACAATCTCAAATACTACTCTTATTTAGAACTATTTATAATCCTTATATAAATTCAATGTATTATGTGAAATAAATTAGTTTAAATTTGTCACCTAGCCTCAAATAGTTGATCAACTTTGGTTTAATTGTACTGAAATTTTAAATTGTTATATTAATAAGTTTTACTCGGGTGGGGAAAATATCTTAACTGATTGTGTAGGAGGATAGGATCACAGATTTTTTTTTTAAAGAATTTTCTAAACTAAAATATACTCAGGAGAAAAAAACTTACCTAAATGTGTTTGATGGGTCTGAGTTCTCAAGAATAAAAGATATATTTAGCATTCATTTTATATAAAAGGAAAGCCAAGTTTACTTCTGACATTGTAGCTTTAATGTTTATATATCTCTGTATTTAAAACCTCATATAAATAATTCAGTCAGTTCAGGGTGAACTATAAAGTGTATATTGCATAATTATATGTAATGCAAATAAAAGTGCAATTTAAAAATAGAAACCCAATACAGGACATATGCTCCATTAAAAAAACTGAAAGTCCATTATTACATATGTGAACATTTATTTGGGTAAATGAGTACATGCAATAAAGAATTTTCCTGACGTTACATCATATGTATTTATATCAAGTGAAAATTCTTAACTTGTTAAATAAGTAATCATGCTAACAAGAAGCCCTAAGGGCAAGTATTTTCAAAAGACACTTTGTCACCTGAGCTTCATCTTTGATGTCTAGGGTATACAAAAAGGAAGACACACGTCTGTCCAAGTCTTTGGATGAATGAAGGATGTAAGTTTCAGGCTTAAAGGAAATGCACAAGGATCTAACTGGTCTTTGGGCTATAACCGACATTCTTCTGGTAGCTGGGGGGAGGTAACTACTCCCACAGCTGTAGGGTCTGTACATTCCTGAAAACCTGTCAAACACAAAGCAGAGAGACAGGGGAAATCTGTAATTACCACTGCCCCATCCTAAGCTGCCTTTCAGAATTCAATGTGAAGAAGCAGTTAGATGCAAATTATCGACAGAGAGAACAGGGACACACAGGGAAACAGGAGAGAGAGAGACAGAGAAACCCACACCCCCATCTTGCAGATGAAACACACCCACAAAAACTACCTGGTGGTTAAACAAGGGTGCATGAAATTAGCTAACACATTCACTTGGATCCTGTTTATAATGTTAAGGTCTATTTCTTTTTCTTTTTTAACGTCTTTATTGGAGTATAATTGCTTTACAATGGTGTGTTAGTTTCTGCTGTATAACAAAGTGAATCAGCTATACATATACATATATCCCCATATCTCCTCCCTCTTGAGTCTCCCTCCCATCCTCCCTATCCCACCCCTCTAGGTGGTTATAAAGCACCGAGCTGATCTTCCTGTGCTATGTGGCTGATTCCTACTAGCTATCTACTTTACATTTGGTAGTGTATGTATGTCAATGCCACTCTCTCACTTCGTCCCAGCTTACCCTTACCCTTCCTCCTCCCTGTGTCCTGAAGTCCATTCTCTACGTCTGTGTTAAGGTCTGTTATTTCACTATTTTCAGCAGAAGGATATCTGTTCAAAAAAACTGACTGCTCTGGAATCAGTGGCAGTGCACTGGCTTTTGCTTTTTGTGGGGATTTTTTGGTTTTCCAAATTTAATTTTTAGTATACTTAATTCAGTAAGTAACACCTGAGTGTGGTAGATAATTCAAAAGAAACAAGAAGTCTGGTTGCAGTAAGAAGCGAGTTCGCTTCCCTGCCCTTCACAGCCACCAGTTTCCTTCCCAGAGGCAACTCGCCTGGCCAGGGTCTCGGCAATCCTTTCACATGTTCTCTTTGCAACCGTAACCAAGTGTTCACATCCCCCTCCTTTTTTGTTTTTAATCACTGGTGTTGTGTTCTACACGTGGTCTGCAAACTGCTTTTCTCACTGCATCTCACTTGGGGACTGTTTCATATCAGCAACTCTAGAACTGGCCAGTGCTCTCCAATGGGTATATGGCAATATACGAATATTCCAATGAATGGTCCCCCAAAGCATACATCTCACCATGCTTCTACTGATGGCCACACTTCAAGAACTTTTCTTCTTGGGTTAGCAGACCAAACTTCAAAACTTTAAATTGTTCTGTTTAATTTTGTTTAATTTCTGTTTAATTCTGTTTTCTGCTTAAGTTCCCCAATATCAGTTATTCAGCAAAATTTGAAAGATCTTACTCATGGCTACTGAGCAACTGCGGTGCTCAGAGACACATCAAGGAGGATGTGACTGACACTCCTCGTTGTCTCTGGGTCTCCTTGAAGCCTAGCATTACTCATGTCATAGGCACTTTATTTCTGGATATGACACACTGATTGAATGGATGAGGGAATGTGGAAAGATGACCAAGTATCACAACCAGGGGTCCAGTATTGTGAAGCACAATCCTCAGCTGAGGAATCTGATTTCACAACTAAACTTCTTCGTCTTAAAAGCAGTGTACATCTAATCTGTCAGTCCATTGGAAAACTTATGGCAGCAGCAGGGGCTGCAGAAGAAACATCCTAAATCATGAAGTGTGCCCCAGACTTCATATTATTTCCAAAAGGAAGTACACATTTAGAACCAGAAATATGCAAATTCTATAACTGGGTAATATATCACTAAAGTATAGGTTTCTGCCTTCATATTACCCTGCAGAAACACTGAAGGAAATGTTTAATGAAAATGGTACACTATAGGAGCTAGATTTTTAGATTTATTTATGTATTATTTATAATAATTATTATTTATTTTTAACTCAATAATAGAGTCTTTTTTTTTTTCGGCCATGCCTCAAGGCATGTGGGATCTCATTTCCCCGACCAGGGATCGAACCCGCGCCCCCTGAAGTGGAAGTGTGAAGTCTTAACCACTGGGCCACCTGGGAAGTCCCAATAGAGTTTTGATGCTATGTTTTAAAAGTCACAATTTTGAAGATAATTCTCTAAAGAATCTGTGAATGCTACAACAAAGGGTAATTACCACCTTCAATGGAGAGAAAGGCATAATGAACTGATTTCTTTCTCACAATAAAAGTCTTCATTTAACAAACTTGAAAAAATAAAAAGACAGGTTCCAGCTTAATTGCAAACTCAAGAAAACTGGGTATATAGATAATGTTTTGGAGACTGGTTCAAGATGGCGGAGTAGGACATGTGCTCACTCTCTCTAGCGAGAGCACCAGAATCATAACTGCCTGCTCAACGATCAGACAGGAAGACACTGGAACTCACCAAAAAAGATACCCCACATCCAAAGACAAAGGAGAAGCCACAATAAGACGGTAGGAGGGGCGCAATCACAATAAAATCAAATCCCAAAACCACTGGGTGGGTGACTCACAAACTGGAGAACAATTGTACCACAGAAGTCCACCCACTGGAGTGAAGGTTCTGAGCCCCATGTTAGGCTTCCCAACATGTGGGTCCGGGAACAGGCGGAGGAATTACCAGAGAATCAGACTTTGAAGGCTAGCGGGATTTGATTGCAGGACTTCGACAGGTCTGGGGGACAAGAGAGTCCACTCTTGGAGGGCACACACAAAGTAGTGTGCACATGAGGACCCACAGGGAAGGAGCAGTGACCCCATAGGAGACTGAACCAGACCTACCTGCTAGTGTTGGAGGGTCTCCCGCAGAGGCGGGGGGCGGCCGTGGCTCACTACAGGGACAAGGACACTGGCAGCAGAGGTTCTGGGAAGTTCTCCTTGGCGTGAGCCCTCCCGGAGTCCACCATTTTCCCCACCAAACAGCCTATAGGCGGCAGTGCTGGGTCCCCTCAGGCCAAACAACCAACAAGGAGGGAACTCATCCCCATCCATCAGCAGACAAGCAGATTAAAGTTTTACTGAGCTCTGCCCACCGGAGAAACACCCAGCTCTACCCACCACCAGTCCCTCCCATCAGGAAATTTGCAAAGGCCTCTTAGATAGCCTCATCCACCAGAGGGCAGACAGCAGAAGCAAGAAGAACTACAATCCTGCAGGCTGTGGAACAAAAACCACATTCACAGAAAGATACACAAAATTAAAATGCAGAGGACTATGTACCAGATGTAGATGATGAACAAGATAAAACCCCAGAAAAGCAGCTAAATGAGGTGGAGCTAGGCAACCTTCTAGAAAAACAATTCAGAATAATGATAGTGAAGATGATCCAGGACCTCAGAAAAAGAATGGAGGCAAAGACAGAGAAGATGCAAGAAATGTTTAACAAAGACCTAGAAGAATTAAAGAACAAACACCTAGAAGAATTAAAGAACAAACAAACAGAGATGAAAAATACAATAACTGAAGTGAAAAATACACTAGAAGGAATCAATAGCAGAATAACTGAGGCATAAGAACGGATAAGTGACCTGGAGGACAGAAGGGTGGAAATCACTGCTGCAGAGCAGAATAAAGAAAAAAGAATGAAAAGAAATGAAGACAGCCTAAGAGACCTATGGGACAACATTAAATGCACCAACATTCACATTATTGGGGTCCCAGAAGGAGAAGAGAGAGAGAGAGGACCTGAGAAAATATTTGAAGAGATTATAGTCGAAAATTTCCCTAATATGGGAAAGGGAATAATCAAGTCCAGGAAGCGCAGAGAGTCCCATACAGGATAGATCCAAGGAGAAACACACCAAGACACATATTAATTAAACTCTCAAAAATTAAATACAAAGAAAAAATATTAAAAGTAGCAAGGGAAAAGCAACAAACAAGATACAACAGAATCCCCATAAGGTTAACAGCTGATCTTTCAGCAGAAACTCTGCAAGCCAGAAGGGAATAGCAGGACATATTTAAAGTGATGAAAGGGAAAAACCTACAACCAAGATTACTCTACCCAGCAAGGATCTCATTCAGATTTGATGGAGAAATTAAAACCTTTACAGATAAGCAAAAGCTAATAGAATTCAGCACCACCAAACCAGCTCTACAACAAATGCTAAAGGAACTTCTCTAAGTGGGAAACACAAGAGAAGAAAAGGACCTACACAAACAAACCCAAAACAATTAAGAAAATGGTCATAGGAACGAACATACATATCAATAAGTACCTTAAATGTAAATGGATTAAATGCTCCAACCAAAAGACAGAGACGGGCTGAATGGGTATGAAAACAAGACCCATATATATGCTGTCTACAAGAGACCCACTTCAGACCTAGGGACACATACAGACTGAAAGTGAGGGGATGGAAAAAGATATTCCATGCAAATGGAAATCAAAAGAAAGCTGGAGTAGCAATTCTCATATCAGACAAAGTAGACTTTAAAATAAAGACTACTACAAGAGACAAAGAAGACACTACATAATGATCAAGGGATCAATCCAAGAAGAAGATAAAACAATTTTAAATATATATGCACCCAACATAGGAGCACCTCAACACATAAGGCTAACAATAACAGCTATAAAAGAGGAAATCGACAGTAACACAATAATAGTGGGGGACTTTAACACCTCACTTACACCAATGGACAGATCATCCAGACAGAAAACTAATAAGGAAACACAAGCTTTAAATGACACAATAGACCAGATACATTTAATTGATATTTATAGGACATTCCATCCAAAAACAGCAGGTTACACTATCTTCACAAGTGTACATGGAACATTCTCCAGGATAGATCACATCTTGGGTCACAAATCAAGCCTCTGTAAATTTAAGAAAATTGAAATCATATTAAGCATCTTTTCCGACCACAATGCTATGAGATTAGAAATCAATTACAAGGGATTTCCCTGGTGGCACAGTGATTAAGAATCCACCTCCAATGCAGGGGACACAGGTTCAATCCCTGGTCCAGGAAGATCCCACATGCAGCGGAGCAACTAAGCTGAGCAACTACTGAGCCTGTGCTCTAGAGCCTGCGAGCCACAACTACTGAGCCCACGTGCCACAACTACTGAAGCCTGCGCACCTAGAGCCCGTACTTTGCAACAAGAGAAGCTACCGCAATGAGAAGCCTGCACACCACAGTGAAGAGTAGCCCCCACTCGCCGCAACTAGAGAAAGCCCACGCACAGCAACAAAGACCCAATGCAGCCTAAATAAATAAATAAATAAACTTTAAAAAAAATCAATTACAGGGAAAAAACCATAAAAAACATAAACACATGGAGGCTAAACAATATATTACTAAATAACGAAGAGATCACTGAAGAAATCAAAGAGGAAATCAAAAAATACCTAGAGACAAATGACAACAAAAACACAACCATCCAAAACCTATGGGATGCAGCAAAAGCAGTTCTAAGAGGGAAGTTTATAGCAATACAATCCTACCTCAAGAAACAAGAAAAGTCTCAAATAAACAACCTAACCTTACACCTAAAGGAACTAGAGAAAGAAGAACAAACAAAACCCAAAGTTAGCAGAAGGAAAGAAATGACACAGATGAGAGCAGAAATAAATGAAATAGAAACAAAGAAAACAACAGCAAAGATCAATAAGGCTAAAAGGTGGTTCTTTGAGAAGATAAACAAAATTGATAAACCTTTAGCCAGACTCATCAAGAAAAAGAGGGAGAGGACTCAAATCAATAAAATTAGAAATGAAAAAGGAGAAGTTACAATGGACACCACAGAAATACAAAGCATCCTAAGAGACTACTACAAGCAACTCTATGCCAATAAAATGGACAACCTGGAAGAAATGGACAAATTCTTAGAAAGGTATAACCTTCCAAGACTGAACCAGGAAGAAACAGAAACATGAACAGACCAATCACAAGTAATGAAGTTGAAACTGTGATTAAAAATCTTCCAACAGGGGGCTTCCCTGGTGGCGCAGTGGTTGAGAGTCTGCCTGCCAATGCAGGGGACACGGGTTCGAGCCCTGGTCTGGGAAGATCCCACATGCCGCGGAGCGACTGAGCCCGTGTGCCACAACTACTGAGCCTGCGCGTCTGGAGCCTGTGCTCCGCAACAAGAGAGGCCGTGATAGAGGCCCGCGCACCGCGATGAAGAGTGGCCCCCGCTTGCCACAACTAGAGAACGCCCTCGCACAGAAACGAAGACCCAACACAGCCAAAAATAAAGAAATAAATAAATAAATAAAAAAAAAAAAAAAAAAAATCTTCCAACAAACAAAAGTCCAGGACCAGATGGCTTCACAGGTGAATTCTATCAAACATTTAGAGAAGAGCTAACACCCATCCTTCTCAAACTCTTCCAAAAAATTGCAGAGGGAGGAACACTCCCAAACTCATTCTACAGGGCAACAATCACCCTAATACCAAAACCAGATGAAGATACTGCAAAAAAATAAAATTACAGATCAGTATCACTGATGAATATAGATGCAAAAATCCTCAACAGAATACTAGCAAACAGAATCCAGCAACACATTAAAAGGATCATACACCATGATCAAGTGGGATTTATCCCAGCAATGCAAGGATTCTTCAACATACCCAAATCAATCAATGTATACATCATATTAGCAAACTGAATAAAACCATATGATCATCTCAATAGATGCAGAAAAAGCTTTTGACAAAATTCAACACCCATTTATAATAAAAACTCTCCAGAAAGTGGGCATAGAGGGAACCTACCTCAACATAATAAAGGCCATATATGACAAACCCACAGCAAACATCATTCTCAACGATGAAAAACTGAAAGCATTTCTTCTAAGATCAGGAACAAGACAAGGATGTCCACTCTGCCACTATTATTCAACATAGTTCTGGAAGTCCTAGCTGTGGCCATCAGAGAAGAAAAAGAAATAAAAGGAATCCAAATTGGAAAAGAAGAAGTAAAACTGCACTGTTTGCAGATGACGTGATACTATACATAGAGAATCCTAAAGATACCACCAGAAAACTACTAGAGCTAATCAATGAATTTGGTAAAGTTGCAGGATACAAAATTAATGCACAGAAATCTCTTGCATTCCTATACACTAACAACAAAAGATCAGAAAGAGAAATTAAGGAAACAATCCCATTCACCATTGCAACAAAAATAATAAAATACATAGGAATAAACCTACCTAAGGAGGTAAAAGACCTGTACTCAGAAAACTATAAGACACTGATGAAAGAAATCAAAGATGACACAAACAGATGGAGAGATATACCATGTTCTTGGATTGGAAGAATCAATATTGTGAAAATGACTATTCTACCCAAAGAAATCTACAGATTCAATGCAATCTCTATCAAATTATCAATGGTTTTTTTTACAGAACTAGAGCAAAAAATCTGAAAATTTGTATGGAAACACAGAAGACCCAAATAGCCAAAGTAATCTTGAGGGAAAAAAAGGGAGCTGGAGGAATCAGACTCCCTGACTTCAGACTGTACTACAAAGCTACAGTAATCAAGACAATATGGTACTGGCACAAAAATAGAAACATAGATCAATGGAACAGGATAGAAAGCCCAGAGATAAACCCCACGCACCTATGGTCAACTAATTTATGACAGAGCAGGCAAGGATATACAATGGAGCAAAGACAGTCTCTTCAATAAGTGGTGCTGGGAAAATTGGACAGCTACATGTAAAAGAATGAAATTAGAACACTCCCTAATACCATACACAAAAATAAACTCAAATGGATTAAAGACCTAAATGTAAGACCGGACACTATAAAACTCTCAGAGGAAAACATAGGAAGAACACTCTTTGACATAAATCACAGCAGGATCTTTTTTGACCCACCTCCTAGAGTAATGGAAATAAAAACAAAAATAAACAAATGAGACCTAATTAAACTTAAAAGCTTTTGCACAGCAAAGGAAACTATAAGCAAGATGAAAAGACAGCCCTCAGAATGGGAGAAAATATTTGCAAACGAATAAATGGACAAAGGATTAATCTCCAAAATATATAAACACAACATGGAGCTCAATATTAAAAGAAAAAACAACCCAATCAAAAAATGGGCAGAAGACCTAAATAGACATTTCTCCAAAGAAGACACACAGATGGCCAAGAGGCACGTGAAAAGCTGCTTAACCTCACTAATTATTAGAGAAATGCAAATCAAAACTACAATGAGGTATCACCTCACACCAGTTAGAATGGGCATCATCAGAAAAGCTACAAACAACAAATGCTGGAGAGGGTGTGGAGAAAAGGGAACCCTCTTGCACTGTTGGTGGGAATGTAAACTGATACAGCCACTATGAAGAACATTATGGAGCTTCTTTAAAAAACTAAAAATAGAATTACCATATGACCCAGCAATCCCACTATTGGGCACATACCCAGAGAAAATCATAATTCAAAAAGAGTCATGTACCACAATGTTCATTGCAGCACTATTTACAATAGCCAGGTCATGGAAGAAACCTAAATGCCCATCAACAGACAAATGGATAAAGAAGATGTGGTACATATATATAGTGGGATATTACTCAGCCATAAAAAGGAATTAAATTGGGTCATTTGTAGAGACGTGGATGGACTGAGAGACTGTCATACAGAGTGAAGTAAGTCAGAAAAAGAAAAACAAATATCGTATATTAACACATATATGTGGAATCTAGAAAAATGGTACAGATGAACCAGTTTGCAAGGCAGAAATAGAGACACAGATGTAGAGAACAAACGTATGGACCTCAAGGGGGGAAAGCAGGGGTGGGGTGGTGGTGGTGGGATGAATTGGGAGATTGGGATTGACATGTATACACTAATATGTGTAAAATAGATAACTAATAAGAACCTGCTGTTTAAAAATAAATAAAATAAAATTCTTTTTTTAAAATTCCTAAAAAAAAATGAGAAAAATAAAACAAAAACAAACAAAAAGAAAACTGGGCATATAATTAGAAAGTTAACTCCATTCAACAGTATTCTCAAATTCCCCAATTCAGGGATTCTAACCATCTGCATAGCACAGGGAACTATACTCAGTATTTTGTAATAACCTAGAAGGGAAAAGAATCTGAAAACACACACATATATATATATATATATATATATATATATATATATATATAACTGAGTCACTCTGCTGTACACCTGAAACTAACATAATATTGTATATCAACGATACTTCAGTTAAAAAAAATTTTTCTTGCAAAAGATCCCTTCGGACGTACAAATCAACTAGAAATAGTTGCTTTGCCTTCCTGCATGCTGCCTGTTTCGAGAGAGCTATTTAAGAGGAAGGAGGCACTGTCCTGGGAGGTGAATGCTTTCTTCAGTCCCAGATTTATCAGGATGTCTTCAAAATGAAAAAAAACACGGGGCTGGCTTATCACGTAAACTAGAGCAGCTTGGTTACAGCACTAACTTCTGCTTATAGTGATGTTCTGGGCAAGCATTTTTGTTCTCTCTTTTCTGTTTTCTGTTTTTTGAATTTCATCGTTGTTGTTTCCAACTCATGCTCAACAGTTAAAACACAAGACATTTCTCATCAACCTAAAACACAATCAGCTGTTGTCCAAGATGCTACTTGCCTTATAAATATACAAATCACCAAGAGGGAGAGTGTAAAGTAGTTCTTGAGGGCGGCCCCATTTTTCTTCTGTCGCTGGTGCATTTCTCCACCACACTTGTTACAGCAACGACACAAACTAAAGACAAACCCCACCAGAGGCATCAGAATAATAAACAGCAATCCCAGGACAGCACAGGTAATAATCCCGATCTCATAGTAGATAATCTGCAAGTCAAACAAAAGAAACAGCACATACTGTAACATAAAATTACATGTAGAACATTCCACAGTGTACACATTTCATGCTTTTTAAGCTATTTGCCATCATGACTTAAATCTTGAGGGGTGTGTGTGTGTGTGTGTGTCCATTTTGAAGATCCTTCTTGAAACAAAGGAAGCAGAGATCTGAGTTATCAGAGTATGGGATCAAGCAGTTACTACCTTCTTTCGACTTCCAGGAAAATATCCAAATTCAGGGTCAAGTTGCAAATGGTGTCATTTCAACCCCAAAGGTATTTTGTTTGTTTTTAAACGGCATGACAAATTTTGGCAGAAGTCCTTGCATAATGAATAATCTATACCAAGGATGTTTTTCACCAGAAAGATAGAATCAATTAATGACAAATTCATAGTTAGTTATTAAAGAATCTGGAATATATCTAAATTTAGAAAAAAAGGCTCAGACTTTCCAAATCAGACATGTTACTCACAGGCCACTCAGTTTCCCCACCCATGTACTGGGAATAAAATACGTACCTTATAAGGTCCTTGTGAACATTGCAGATAATGTATGATTAGTGATAAGGTGCCATGGGAAGTACCTGGCGTGGAGCAGACACTTGCTATGTGCCCCTTTCAGGCTGGTGAGGCTGGGCTCAGCAGCCTAACTCTCAGATAGTTCCTAGGTTCCTAGGAACTAGCACAATAGCTAGACACAATCATGTGACCTAAACCTATTTTCATAATCACTGATGGCTTTATTCCAGGCTAAATAAAAATTAATGCAACAGGATGATAAAACTCGTTCTCATTCCAATTCATGTATGCAGTTACTCACATTTCCATAAAGCAAGACACTTTAAAAGAATGGCAGAGAATTACAGGTTGGCGGTTTGCAACCTGTAATGGTTTGTAATGGACCAGCTAGATAGCAATACATTCTGAAGCCAAGCTGAGCAAAGGAAAAGAAAACCCAAGCCTTGTTCCTAGAAGCAAATGTGATGTCTTAGGAGACAGCACTGAACTTGGAGTCAGAGGACCTGCTTTAAATCCCAGCAGGGGCGGCTTTTAATTCTCTAAACTAGGAAATGTTACATTAGCATTAATGTCATCAGCATATTGTGAGGGACAGATAATTAAGTGAGTTAATGTGTAAACAACTAGCAAAGTGCCCAGCACACAGCAAATGTTCAATCAGTATTAGCTAACTCGTGGGCAAATGCTTATGAGTATTAAGCTAGGTGCACATGGCACTTGAATATTATCTACTTCCATATTAAGGTTAAAATGCTAAAAACAAAAAAAGTGATTGCAATTTTGATGCAGGCTTCTTAAGCTAAGCTGGACACCACGGCCATGAAAAGTCGTTATTTGCTGGTGTGTAACCCGCCCTTGAAGACTCACATCATTGGCCAACTGAGAAACCAGCTCCAGACACTCCAAATTTTTACTTATTTTGCTATCTTTCTCAGCAAATATTCTAAATTGTTACTATTTTTAGAAATTGTTTCTGGGAATTTCCTGGTCGTCCAGTGGTTAGGACTCCACGCTTCCACTGCAGGGGGGCATGGGTTTGATCCCTGGTCGGGAAACTAAGATCTTGTAAGCTGCGTGGTGCAGCCAAAAAAAAAAAAAAATTGTAACACTGAACCCCAAACCCAGGAGAGAAGGTGTACTGAAATGTTTTTAATGCACTATCTTTAGCTCCAAATACAAATTTTATATTTTGTATATAAGCTTTCCAATGTCACTACTAAATATTAGGTTAAACAGTATCAGGAACAAGATTATGTCATTTCCAGAGTTCATGTCTACACTTAAAAGTCTGGCCAAGATCTGGCAAGAACCTAAATTATTTCCTGATATACCAAGATCTCTGGAGTGCTTTGTGGATTGTGTTGAAGAGAAGCTCAAGATTTAAATTTGCAGATGGGTTGCTATTCTTTCGTGGACTACAAAAGCTGAAAGAGAAGATGAAGATGATGGCAGAAACAAAAAGGAAACAATTTAAAAATCATCACAGTGGAGATGACAGTGAACAGAAAGTTCTGGCAAAAGCGTCACACCACTCGCAGGCTTTAGACAGAGCAACATGAAACAGCAAGTGAGGACTTTACCTTCAGAATCAAGACTACATTTTCTGGCTGAGGAAGTCAAAGCGGTTGCAGAGTTTGTGCAAGCAGAGGCAGCATGCATCAAGAAAACAGAAAACATTACTGGAGTGATTAACCACAACTGAGACCATTAATATCCCACACAGAGGAAATCAAGGGAGAGGAGGATGACACAAGACAGGAACATAAAAGGAGCATTTATTAGACAAACAGTGTTTGGGGTACAGTCAAGCTCTAGGGCTCACATTTGGATTTACATTGGATTTCTTGAAAGGTTCTTAATCAGTATGCTAATCAGTTATGGACAAGGGGAGCTAGAGGGAAAGTTACAAATGCTTAACACACTAACCACAACCACACGGTCTCCATGAAACAGAGAATCAGTGGCTGCCTAGAACCCCAGAGCCCAAGGCACCAACTTCCAAGTGCCCTTTCTAAAATGACAATCTTACGGTATCATTCCCTCGTTTAACAGCATTCCATGGATTCCCACCATGTCTAATTCAAACTCCTCCACGTGGTCCTATGTTATTTAATTCTGGCTTCATGCCCCAATTCTTCTTGACCACTCTAGTCCCCAGAAAGCATCATGGTCTCTCTCCCTTTCCTCACTTTGGGTTCCCTCTTGCTTGAACCTTATTCCCATCACTCTTCCCCTGATGAAACTCAAGTCTGAGTTTGGATGTTGCTTTCTCCAGGAAGTCTGTCTTGATGACAACGTCTGGGTTTGCTGTACATCCCTCCTTCATGATGCCATGGAGTCCTATACTTGCCCTTTCACAGTGCTTACCTCATTTGCTCAGTTTATAAGACTATTCTTCTTTTTGGAAGAGGGAGGTGACATATGTATGAAGAGGGACAAAGTCATTATTGTTGTTATAGTTGACTTAAAATGTCCTCACGTGGTTAAATAAAATTATGTGTCTCCATGGTGTTCTCCAGATGACGTTTTTCAAGTTGTCTGGTCCAGGGAATCCAAGTTTGCCTTGGAAATCCAAGGAAGCCATTGCCTTAGCTGGCAGATTTTCACAGGTGCGGAAGAACAATGTTTGTGATGTTAATAACCTTTAAAGGAGGCATCATCTGAAATGTTGGGATGGGCAGTTCAGATACACATGCCCCTGGGGACCCACAGGGCATCTGGAATGACCCCAGCCTCCCTTCCTGGGTCCGGGCCCCACGGGCTTGTTACCTCCCAACCTCACCAATCATAAGCTCCTCACAGGGTGTGTTAAAAACACTGACTTCAGGCCCCTCCCCTGGAGAAGCGTCAGGAGATTTGGGTAAGACCAGGAATCTGTCTTTAAAACAAGTCCCGTGTCATGATTATGATTAAGTGCCTCTTCAGTCTTGGTGTGTAGATACCTCAGCTCTCTCACCTTCCCATGGGCTAATTTCCACAGCGGTGTCTTCGGTGTCTATCACAGCTCCTCTACAGGATGGAGCTCTGCTGCCCCCTGTGGCGGGTGGCGGAATGATACACCCTCTACAGGCGGCACTCCCTCCGCTGTGTCACCTCCCACTTCACAGCCAGGGTTCCCTGCACCTCCCAAATAAGTGACTTGCCCTGGAGTCCTTGACTCAGGGTCTGCTTCGGGGACTCTGACCAAACACACCCAGCATTCATCTCCCTAAAGCCAATCAGAAAGCTCCCTTCCCAAGGAGCCCTGGCTTCTTTGGTGTCTTTGCTTAACCAAATCCCTCTTCCTTGGATAACCGGAAAACATGACCCAATTCCACACCTAGGGTAGGATTCCGTTCATTCCTGTGGGCCCAGTTCTGACTCCTTTCTCTACACCAGCTCCACCCAAACGGTTTTTATCCATTTGTAAAGACACCTGAGGTGGAGAGGAAATCAGGAAGTAGGGGGGTCCCCAAGTTTACAGGAACTCCAAGTCTAATATCAAGCCAACCATAAAGGACTTGTCCAACTAAGAGTCCTGCCATGGATGGTGGCAGCCAACTCTGGCTCATGCTTGTCACGCTGCCCAGAGTCACCTCAGAGTCTGAGGACCTGGTCCTCTGAGGCTTGGGCCCAGATGAGAGAGTCCAGCCTCTCACGCCCAACCCATTCCTTGGCAGAGCGAACTGGCATTCAGGCTGGGCTGCTAATGGCATGCAAATTTTCAAGATAAATATAAAAGCAAAGGTCATTTTCTTCTGCCCAGGGAAGCAGGCACACATGGGCAATCACGTTTGGAAGATATAAATGAAGCCAGTGGCACTGAAGAATGAAAATGCTTTCTGTGGTAGGAGGGAAGGTGTAGGCACTAGTGTGTATCTGGCTCATCCTCTTTTATACACATAAATGGCCTTGAGATGAGAACTTCCTCTTTGGCTTCTGCATTCACTTTTCCCTTAAGCATCATTTTATTGCAAATTGAGAATATGCGGCCACCGTTCCCACCACTGGGCAAGAGTTCACTGCCTTCACACCCGTTGGAGACACTGTCATTCACATTTGTTGTGCTGGCCATTAAATAAATAAAAGTCCACTGGTACCTTTATTGTTGTCTTGATAACTACCTTTGTACCAGGAAGGGATAGAACGAATCGTCTGACCCTGCAGGACTAATAGCTTGACACACAGATTCAACTAATTTTTATTATCCTAACATTCAATGCAAAAACATTCGTCTGTTGATTTCATTGGCAACCGACGTTCATCATAGGCCAAAATCGAAATAACACACTGTTCTGTTTAGGTAAGTTAACCTCGTGGATGCAAACAGACTGAATTAACAGCACCTTAACCCTAACCCTAACCCTAACCTTGGTATTAAGTAGAGACATGAAAGGTGCCTGGATACTTTCTGACAATACTGTCCACTCATCTGAGTGAGGCCTTCAAGGCCCTCCCCTGATCTGGCCCCAGCTCACCTGTCCTTCATCTTCCTCCTCACCCACCAGCTCCATCCCTCTGCTTCCTCCACTCACGCCTCATCCTCTGCTCACGTGGTCCCCACAGCTTGGAACGCCTGCAAAGCTGCCTCCCCACCTGTTCCAGCCCTGCTTATCTTTTTAACAATAAGCCCCCAAATCACTTCCTTGTGGAAGAGCTCTGGTAAGAATTAATTCTTTTTCTTCTACAAGTATGCATGTGTATGTTAAAAGTACGCATACCTGTTTCTAGGGATGTTCAAACCATTCCATTTAGCTAAGGGGTTCTCATCCCTTGTCTAAAAAAAGTAGCATAAGACTTCCTTTAAGGAAATTTTAGTTTTTCAATAACATATAGCTTGAAAGGTGAATGTTTCTTCAAATGCTACTTTTGAAATTTCTGCTGTAGTTCAAATGGGATTAATAAGGCATTTCAATACTCCATAAAGCTTCTTAGTCAAGAAAGGTTACTAAATTCACAGGTAAAACAACTGGTTGTTTAAAGATTTACTTTCAAGTCAGCCAAAGTTTTGCTCATATTTATTTTTTGCTAACAAATTCATCAATCAAAATTACCTTCTCATAATCCGTTGAGAGGTCAAACTTCTTCTGGACAACTTTTCTTAAAATATCTGGGGGGAAAAAGCCACAAAACAACGGCACGATTACTTTTTCAGTAAAAATATAAAATGCATATTTAGAAAATAAAGGTCTATATGTGCTCAGAAATTACTGAACCTTAATATAGTATTCTTATACTTTTATTCCTCTTTCTTAACGTAGGTAAATAATTGACCTAATGAGGCTCTAACCAGAAGCAAAGAATGGAGAACAAATATTTTCGACCTACGATTTTGCCAGCGGCAAAATTAGAGGGTTGCCATCTTTAAGAGTTTTCAATTTCACACAAAACACCTTAATGTTTACCAGCAAACTACATATACCTCATTAACAGTCACTAATAAAATGTTACATTGATATTGCTAATTCTTTTTTTGTCAATAAATCAAGTTTAATTAATTATGATTTATTAAATTTCCAACACCGCCACACCCATATGTTGATTCTGGCTGCTCAGCCATACAAACTACAAGAGCAGGGCGACAGAAACCATATGGTCTCCAGAACCTCCAATCTTTATTAATTATCTGGCCCTTCACAGAAAAAGTCTGCCCTCCTGGTCTATATGAACATGTTGACAGGACACTGAATCACAAGGTTTAAAGTTTTGATGTGACCAGTGTGCATGATTTTTGCTGGTTAATTTATGTAAGCCAGGTTGGACTGACAGCACCACCACTAGCAACAGGAAATAAGGAATCTCTAAACTCTAAATGTGATTTTTCTTTTAAGTTGGAAAATGCATTAACATTTGCATGCAGATTAGGAACATCAGATTTCCTTAGGGAATTGTGACTCCATTTATCCCTAATGTTTTTTGCCCCACAGCCCATGAAATTGCTTTCTTAATTATTTGGAACCACAAATGCAATTTATTCTTTAATACTTCTACTTTTACATAATATTTTACAAATGAAAGGAATCTTACAATTAACCTAATCCAAGAGCTCTTAACATGAGATGTCCCTCTCCGTCTCCAAGCAGTGCACGAAAAACCCAAAATGCTAAGCAAAACTGAATTTTTCTGTGCATGCTCATTTGGGGCATTTTAAAATTCTCACATAGGTCAGGAGCTGCCTCATATCCTGATTCCCCCATCTAGTAATGATATAGCATAGCTGATGGCCAGATAGGGAGGGTGACTTGTCTAAAATCAGTGATCTGTGAGGCCAGACCCAGGCCCAGGTCTTCCTTCCCCTGGTGCGAGGTCCTTCCCACACTGCACATTGTCTTCTGCCCCAGGAATGAGCTTCTGGAATGCTAGGACTGTATCCCGTATAAGCACTTCCAAAGTATACTACTGGGGGTCGCAAATGAAACCCCACAGTGAACGCTTTTTTAAAGCAAAGACGTTCACATGTACAGGCCAGGAAATAAAGCAAGCCACTTCCCCACAGGGCCTTCTGGAAAACAACTTTCCACCTGCACAGAGCAGATAGATACATGGAGCAGACCTGTAAAGGATGTGCTGCAGGAACAGAGATTTTCAAACTGGTAGGAAACCCTGGGAACCCTAGAGTTTCTCCAAGGTACCTTGGGGGCAACCCAGGATCACAGGTGGTCTCCGGCCTTGAACCAGTCTCTTTGCTTTAGTCTGTTGCACACACGTAGCAGGCGTTGCTCTAGTAGAGCTCTGTGGAGGTGAGCCAATGCCAGAGAACATGGCTTGTGTACCCATGGCAACCTCTGGGAAACAGTGACATTCCTCTCTGTCAAACAGATGCCCCCATCAGTTTGCTTGAAGACCCAGCCCCTCCTGAGTCCTTCTGTGATGCTGGTGGCCCTGGGTGTCCCAGGCATGGTCCCAGCTACATCCAACGACAACACTCACTGGCAGTTGATCCCTGTCCTTTGGCTGCCAGCTGGCCCTGACCCTCTGGCAAAGCTGATCCTTGCTGTACTGGCTAAAAACCCATCCCAAGACTTTGGACCAGAGATGTTCTCCCTTCCCGTGGTTTAGAGTAGCACTGTCTTACAGAAATCTATCTCAAGCCACATAAGTAATTTCAAATTTTCTAGTAGTTCCATTTAAAAACATGATTAATTTAAAATTAATTTTAATATGTTTTACTTACTCCAAATATATGCAAAGTAGTGTCATTTCAAGATATCATCAGTGTAAATATTAATGAGCTATTTACAGTCTTGTTTTCATACTAAGAGTTCAGAAGCCGGTGTCAATGTCCTTTAGTTCAGACAAGCTACAGTTCAAGTGCTCCATGGCCACACGTGGTTAGTGGCTCCTGCACTGGACAGCACAGGCTCAGAGGCGGCAGGTCACCCTGCCCACTCTCACCCCGGAGCAATTCCATTTCCCCCAAAGCCCCAAGGCCTCTATCCATTTCCTTATTGCCCCCTCCGTCCCAGCATCCCCTGTCACAAAAACACAGAATGGGCGTCCTTCATGCTCAGGACCACAATATCCATTTTTCCCTTGGCTTCCCTGTGTATCTCTAATTAAGCGGCTCTTAATCAGGGTGAGTGAACATCAGAGAAGCCTGTACAACACAACCCAAGCATCTTTACTTGACAAGCCCCGACATTAACCTTCTGCTGCTCACACCTCATCCGGGAGCCCATGGGACTCCACACTTGGAAATTCTATCTCAGATCTAATAGGTTCACTGCTGGTGAGAACTTGGAATCCATTATGGTCCATCTCAGAAAGCACGTGGAAGAACCAGGGTCTCACTTCTGCCCCACACTTTTCATGGTTCCCAAGTGTCACACTCGTTCTACTGCATCCAGTCCTTTGTCTTTGTCTTTCCTGGCCAGCTCATAAAAGGCTTCTGGTGGAAACCATCTCGGCCTCTGGATTGCCTGCATCCTCGTGTTGGAGGGGGCCATGGACAGGATGTGACCACTGGCTGGCCTGCGAGCTGGACCCAGGCACTCAGAAGCTGCTCACCCCTCCCCTGCCCCTGGAACATCCGTTCTGCCCACCCATCCCACACTAGGAGCTGGGTTCAAGGATGCAGTCTTGAGAGAGTAATGTGTAGTTGAGACCATCTGAATGGTCTACATAACTGAATCCAGTTGAGACCACTACATAAACTTTTAAGATTCAGGCAGGTGGGTGCGGAGATCTACTCATCTTGCAGCTGCTCAAGACAAGCCTCGTAAGTAAGTTCCCTTCCTTCTTAAACTTGCCACTATCCCATCTGGAGGGGTCTGCTTCTTTCTCAGTCCCTCCTTGCCCCCAAGTTTCAGATTTCACTTGGGTCCCTCCTAAGGCTGCGAAGCAACCCCTCAGCAAGTTCCAGGGCTCCAGAACTGTCTGTGGTATGGATGCTGCACAAACACAATACTTCTTTACCAAAAAAAAAAAAAAAAAATGCTGCTTCCACTCCATAGATCAGACAGGACCCCTGAATTCTGTGACTAGTTCCTTGTACTGCCCGGTGGGTATTAGCCATTAACACGCAGGTGGAACAGAGCCCCAAACAGAGAACACGCAAACTGGAAACCTCGGCTTAGCCTTGGTGCTCACCAAAGATGACCATACCGTGACCAACACCAGCTCTGAGAGCTTCCAAATGAACAGATTCTACCCTAATATTCTCCACTGTGTCTACCTGCTTCTTCTCAGCCCTGAGAAGGCGTGCACAGCTCAAAGCAGGTTGTAAAATGATGTCATGATGGCAGTGCGTTCTGTTTGTTGCACGAATCCTGGTGGCTTAAACCTGACCCAGTCTTCGGGTCATTCAACAATATTCAACCACCATATTAAGCGCCTACAGGGTGCCAGGTGCTGTGATCGTGATAGAAAGGAGTAAGACCTCTTGCTTGAGAAACCACGGTCTTCTCCTGCCATCCATGCGACTTCAGTGTGGACAATAGTGACCCCTTTGTCCTTCCAGAGCTGAGGGAGGATCTGCTGAGATGGGGCCTGAAAGGCACCGAGCACCAGACTGGACGGCTCCAGGAAGCCGGTGAGTTCTCCTTGCCCTGAGCTCGGAGGGCGGCCTGGCTACCTTTTTCATGCCCTGCTTCATTTCTCACTATATCTTTCCATGCTCTTTTCCATAACATAATAGTTGCCTCTTAAGGTACAGCAGTGGGAGGGAAATATGTAAGCAGGCAGATGAGAAAGCTTTTTTCATGGTAGAAGACTGTTTCTCAGCATCTGACTCTGTGGGTCTTCCTGGAATGACAGGGACCGTCCGCCTCTCTGTGCTCAGCCCCTAGACCTTACAGTGTCTTCTTATCCGGGACTTACTTTAAATTTCATGTGATGATGGAAATTAAGAAACGTTGCAGGAAGAGCGAATTCTGGCCCCTTGGTTATACCACCAGGTTACAAAGTAGGTTGGTTTTGTTTTTGGCTCTTCGTGTGTGTGTGTGTGTGTAACTTCTCTGTGAGTTGTTTGATGTCTGAAGCTACACAAGCAACATAAAATAAGAAAAGTGCCTTGTGCAGGATCCATCTATAACAGACCCATCTTCCTCATCTTTGACAAGATATTTGTTTCCTAACTGGTTTCTTTTAATACATATGTAGGTTCTGAACCAACCCAGGCAAAGTGCAAGTTCACTTTTGGAATGTTCTCTCATAAAATGGATAGAGAACTTGAAAACCCCAGTTGTTGGCAGGTGATTTATCAGATTTGTGACAAACTTAAGTGCTCCTGGAAAGACTTTGCTGATAATATCTATTTGACAACTTAATTAAGTTAGGTCTCTTAATTTAAAAATGTACCACGGGGCTTCTCTGGTGGTGCAGTGGTTAAGAATCTGCCTGCCAATGCAGGGGACACGGCTTTGATCCCTAGTCCGGGAAGATCCACATGATGCAGAGAAATTAAGCCTGTGTGCCACAACTACCGAGCCTGCGCTCTAGAGCCCGTGCTCCGCAACAAGAGAAGCCACTGCAACGAGAAGCATGCGCACCGCAACGAAGAGTAGGCCCCGCTCACTGCAACTAGAGAGAGTCCACGCGCAGCGACGAAGACCCAACGCAGCCAAAAAAAAAATGTATCACACCTTTCATCTTCTAAATTGTGTTCCTGCCATTTACTGGGAACAGAATCTCCCAAAAGTGCGAAACTATATTAAAAAGTATTTTTGATAAAGATATTTTTATTTCTGATATAAAACAGGCATTTAGTATGTTGTAAATCACTCTACTATATGTAAAACAATATTATTGTAATGTAGTTCTTGCTAAAGTATTATGTAATGTTAATTTTGTTCATAGTTGTTCATTTTTCTGCCAAAAGTATTCTAATTTTAGGTTGTTTTGTTTTAAAAGGCTTTTAGAAAAGCCTTTTAGTCAAGTCTTATATTCAGGTTATTTTAATTTCTACCTGATGTTTTCTAGTTTCTTTGACCAGATGCAACAATATAGGATTATTAACATTAAACCTAAAATTAAGTTATAGACTTAGAAGCATTATGGTGTAAGCATTAAAATTAGGAGAGTAAAATGTTCAGAACAGGTTTTTTTTTTTTTTTAATTATTTATTTATTTATTTGGCTGCGCTCAGTCTTAGTTGCAGCGTGCATGTGGGATCTAGTTCCCTGACTGGGGAACGAACCCGGGCCCCCTGCACTGGGAGAGAGGAGTCTCAACCACTGGACCACCAGGGAAGTCCCCAGGTTTTTCTTTATGAACAAACGTTAGAGGGTGAATCATTTTTTTTCCCTAGATGTCAGGTTAAATTTGTTATTGTACTGAGAACTCTTATTAATAAAAAATTACCCACACACGGAGTTAGCCCTCTTGGGCACTTAAAGTGTTTACCTGGAAATGTGATTAACTAAGAGCATAAATAGTGTTGTGTCCCCCTGTGGAGATGCCCACAGGGTCCCCCATTGACCCCCAGTGGCACTCTTTTATACTCACAAGGTCTGGGGGGGTCTCTGTACTAAGAATGACTTAATCTGTTAATTTGTGCATTAAATCAACACTGGTCAAAGTGAAAGAGATTATTCACATTTTTACTAAAGCTATTAGTTTTATAAGTAGAATAAAATGATATTCAAGTTCAATTTAAAGTCCTACCAACACTGGGCTTCTAAATACATAACTTTAGTAAATTAAACATTACTTAAAACATAACTTTAATTGTTTCTTTCCAGGCACAAAAGACTTCCGTCTACACCAAATTCCTGAGAGGATGAGGGGCAGAGAGGCAAACCGAGTGGAATGCCTGACAAGTCCTGATAAAACACAAACTTAGTTTGAAAAGTGTGAACTTCTTGGACGTGCTGGCATGACACCGGGTGTGGAAGAGCTAGTGGCATTTTGCCCTGAGAAGGGTGTTTAGGGCAGTGCTCAGTATGTTACACTAACCTGAAAATGTTGGCGTCTGTCCTTCACCTCCACCCTTGTACCACACACGCTTCACTGCTCTGCCCTCTCCAGTTCTTCAGCCTGTGGCACCAAGTGAGTGCTCAGCAGAACCATGTGTGGTCTCAGTTTCCTTGGCCCACTGCCTGATTCCCCAGCCCCCTTGCAGTTAGGTGGGGGCCCGTGACTTGAGTTCTGGTCAGTGGAATGTGGGTAGACAGGCATGCACATCACTTCTACTCCTGGCCTCTACAACCTCCTGTAAGACCCTTGATGGTCGCTCACTTGACCCATCTACCCATCACCCACTGGAGGAGCCAGTGGAGAAATCCAAAGCCCAATAGGATGACGGAACCATTACAGAGTGCCCAGCCCTCACCACTCCATCACTTCTACATTGGACTGAGCTGTTAGAGAGAAATGTTTTTCACCTAAATTTGGGCTTGTTTGTTATAGCAAATGGTGTCACTTACCCTAACTAAAAAAGCCTTAGCCAATTAAGACCCCCAACATTTTCCATTGCAAGCTTCCTCTACAAATAGCCTAACCTGCTAGCTTTGACCAAACAAAGGCGAACTCACTTTTCTCAGGAGCAAGTATACACATAAATAACATAGCAGACTAAGACTTACTGAAGCCAATAGGATGGCACTAACATAAACCAGGATTTTAAAAGATATCTTCATTCAAAGATCAGAATTTCTGTATTCATGATCCAGCAATCCCACTCCTGGGCATATATCCGGAGAAAACTATAATTTAAAAAGATACATGCACCCCAGTGTTCATTGCAGCACTGTTTACAGTAGCCAATACATGGAAACAACCTAAATGTCCATCGACAGATGAACGGATAAAGAAGATGTGGTAGATATATACAACAGAATATCATTCAGCCACAAAAAAGAATGAAATAATGCTATTTACAGCAACATAGTTGGACCTAGAGATTATCATACTAAGTGAGGTAAGTCAGACAAAGACAAAAATCATATGATATTGCTTATATGTGGAATCTGAAAAAAAAAAAAGATACAAATGAACTTATTTACAAAACAGAAATAGACCCACAGATATAGAAAACAAATTTATGGTTACTGAAAAGGAAGAGGGGGGAGGGATAAATTAGGAGGATGGGATTAACATATATACACAACTCTATACAAAATAGATAACCACAAGGACTTACTGTATAGCACAGTAGGGAACTGTACTAAATATTTTGTAATATCTATAAGGGAAAAGAATCTGAAAACCAGTATATATATGTTCAGTTTTATATATATATATATATATATATATATATATATATATATATATATATATATAACATGATATTGTAAATCAATTATACTTCAATTTAAAAAATTATTTTTTTAAAAGAATTTTCTGTACTCATAAAAGAATGCATGAAATGGCATTTGAACCCAGAAAAATCACTACAAAATGCAATGCAATATAGCTCAGATAAACTCTCTTGCTGCCTGCTCCTCATCCATGGGTCTATAAAGCCTTGATAGTCATTAACAGGCTTAGCTGATAGGTCCATAAGCCTTTCAAAAGCTTCACTACCAACTGAATTTTCCTCATCTACAAAACATATGTTCATAATCAGTTTAAACCACGAATTCAAGCATGTCTCTAGTGCTAGACTATTTACATAAAATACTCTCAGGTAACAGTATTATCCTGGGAAACGTGCATCAGATAAGGAGTTAAGACTAAGTGGATGTAAGATCTTGGTACCCTCTCCAAGAGTTATGTGCACAGGCTGGCTGGTAAAATGGGTTGTGAGCACCAGCTAACAGGTCCAGGCTGTTCCTTCTGGAGGAGAACGCAGATTTAAATCAACATGGAGGGCTTTCCTGGTGGCGCAGTGGTTAAGAATCCGCCTGCCGATTCAGGGGACAGGGGTTCGAGCCCTGGTCCGGGAAGATCCCACATGCCGCAGAGCAACTAAGCCCATGCGCCACAACTACTGATCCTGCACTCTAGAGCCTGCGAGCCACAACTACTAAGCCCGCGTGCTACAACTACTGAAGCCCACCCACCTAGAGCCCGTGCTCCACAACAAGAGAAGCCACCGCAATGAGAAGCGCGCGGGCCGCAGCAAAGAGTAGCCCCCGCTCACCGCAACTAGAGAAAGCCACCGCACAGCAACAAAGACCCAACATGGCCAAACAAAATAAATAAATAAATAAAATAAATTTTAAAAATAAAAAATAAATCAAGATGCAAAGGTAGTTGGTGAAAATGTACATTTACATAATTTGTATGTGGTCCCTAGAACTTTCCCCAGAGCCCCATGTGGAAGAGGTCTTATGTTGGGTTACAGACAGAGGTATTCCACTGCAGTTGGTTGAAGCTTGTCTTCTCTCTTTGGTCTAGGTTTTCTGTGGATTGTTTTTATGCTTTAGAGCTTCCTGATTCTGATTTCTAAAACGAAATTTGATTCTTCTCTTGACAGGAAACTCTCACTAATTCAAACAAATTAGGAAACTTCTGGTTATTTGGATAATTTGACTCAGTTTACCTTTTATCAAGAAAAATGTTTAAGGAGCCAACTCATTGCATGGAAAATGTTTAAATCTACATTACATTAGCATAGTAGGTGTGATCCGTTCTGATAGCTGACAGGTTAGTGGAAAAATAAAAAGAAGGGACTCATACCTTAGACATTTTATTTTAACTTAAAGTATATAAATACAAATATATTTGACCATCATTTGATGCAAAGCCGAGGTCCTTTATTGGATATCAGTCCTCTGGCTAGAATGGAGGTGAGTTAAGATAGCATACAAGGTAAAAAAAAAAAAAAACACAAAAAATCTCCTCACTTATTTAGAGGCAGACTTGTGTAAACCATCCCATCACCAAGCCACAAGATTAGGGTAGATGAAAAGAGCCCACATGGGCTCACAGAGGGACACTGTCTACACAGAACGTGGTTACTTCAGAAAAAGAACTTGGTGATCATAAACTCTGCCTCAGGAAAAATGGAAGAACCTTGCTTATTTGATTCTTCAGTGGTTGGAATGGGGGAGAGGGCTAGAATTTTCTCCAGCTACGCACTACTCACCATCCTCATCCCCAAACTTTGGGAATAACTGCCTCTGTCAGTCAGGTTCTCTGAAGAAACAGAACCAGTAAGTGGTGAGATAGAGACAGAGATAGAGATAGAGACAGAGACAGAGATAGAAGAGATGGAGATAGAGATAGAGACGGAGACAGAGACAGAGATAGAGATAGAAACAGAGATAGAGATAGAGACAGAGCTAGAGCTACAGCTAGAGATAGAGATGGAGAGGGAAAGAGAGGAGAGAGACTGATTTTAAGGAACTGTGGGCAC
The DNA here is from genome assembly GCF_949987535.1 of Balaenoptera acutorostrata. Lineage (NCBI taxonomy): Eukaryota > Metazoa > Chordata > Mammalia > Artiodactyla > Balaenopteridae > Balaenoptera > Balaenoptera acutorostrata. The sequence continues at coordinate 100,351,736 of NC_080068.1, read as the reverse complement.
TAGCAAGTTGGAAATCTCAGGGCAGGTTGGAAACTCAGGCAGGAGCTGACGTCACAGTCTTGAAGCTGAATTTCTTCTTCCTGTGGAAATCTGGTTTTGCTCTAAAGACCTTTCAGCTGATTGGATGAGGGCCACCCACATGATCGAGGGTAATCCCCTTCACTGAAAGGGTTCACATGTAGGTGTGAACCACATCTACAAAATACCTTCACAGCAACACCTAGATTAGCATTTCATCAAATCACTGGCTACCCCAGCCTGGCCAAGTGGGCACAGAAGACTAACCACGACTCAGTCACGCCAGCTATGTTCCCCCATAGAACGGGTACGCCCCGTAGGTGTGCTGGAGCAGAGGGCATCTGAGCGGCCCTGTCACCACCATTAATGGCAGCTCCTGACAACCTGAGCCCCCAGCCAAGTCATCGGGGTCCAGTTAATTCAAGGACAGGAGATCACACATTGTCTCTGAGGACAGCCGACCTTGAATGATGGCCCTGAACAACCTCCCAAATCAACTTACGTTTGGTGTGTGCAAAACTAAAAGGCAAATAAATATATGCCTTTTGAGAAGATTTCCATCAAAAACGACAGAACTAAATTAGTTTGTCACTCTCAAGGTCAAGTGTTGCTTCTCTGAAGAATGTACTTTAGCAAGCCCATCTTCCAGCCGCCTGGTTTGGTTAAATGCGTTCGCTGTCCTTTGACATTGGAATGAACGTTACCCACCCGGCTCCCTGGCTCACATCTTCCTTTGGCTGGTGTGGATGAGGATTTGGGGACCCAAACGATGCAACAGCCTCAGGTCCTGGAGTTCACCATATTTCCTTCTGGAGCGGCTGCAATGAGTCTGTCCAAATTTAGTACTTGAGAGAATGCATTTTTTTTTTTTTTTTTTGGCTGTGTTGGGTCTTGGTTTCTGTGTGAGGGCTTTCTCCAGTTGCGGCGAGCGGGGGCCACTCTTCATCGCGGTGCGCGGGCCACTCACTATTGCGGCCTCTCTTGTTGCGGAGCACAGGCTCCAGATGCGCAGGTTCAGTAGTTGTGGCTCACGGGCCCAGTTGCTCCGCGGCATGTGGGATCTTCCCAGACCAGGGCTCGAACCCATGTCCCCTGCATTGGCAGGCAGATTCTCAACCACTGCGCCACCAGGGAAGCCCGAGAGAATGCATTTTAACAACCCCTTCAAGCAGCCAAAGTCCTGTACCTTTCAGTTTCACGGAGCTCTTACTTCTGCTGTTCAACTCCTCCATCAACATGACTAGACCCTTTGGTTTGGTTTTTAATAAAGGGATTGATGCTTCAGACATTTGGAAGCCAAGCTGGGTTTATTAGAACTTATCAAAAGTATGCTCCCTGCCTCCAAGTATATAATCAAGTATTCCAGAGGGCGAGCCCCCTTTCCTGTATTTAAAATCCAATTCAATCACCCTTGGTGCAGTTTTTCCCTTCATTTCAGCTGTCAGCACGTGACTGTGCAGTCCTCCTTTAATTGATTGGAGCAGCTTCCCTGCAGGACTGACACACATCGGCTTGCACGAGAATTCACGATGGCACTAACTCGCTCTTCCAGAAAAGAGCTCAGAAAAATGCTGCACAGGAAGCAATTCTTGGAAAAGCATCTGGGACCAGTCTGGCCCTTGTAGCCTTCCCCCGGCCACATGTTCACACAGATCCATGCCGGGGGATTCTATTTCACTGTTAGGCCACATGCATTCAAGCCTGTGACTGGGCAGGCTGGCCCTTAAATCATTTCAAGTGCTTTTAGAGGAAACAGGCTCTCACATTGCACAGGAGCAGGGAGACATCTGGGGTCGCCTGAAGCTCAGAATCCTTGACCAAGATTCAAGTCGGATAAGGGCTCAGGGCTCTGTGGCCTCCCTGATGATGGGACAGGGCTGGGAGGGGGCCGCTGGGCCTGAGACTAAGACGGTCCAGCAGCTGTGTTACCATCACTGTTAAATCCAGGGAGGGAGGCAGGCAACATGGCCAAGGTACCTGTGGAGTCCCAGAGTTCGTTTCCTCCCCTAAGACATTCCTGGAAAGCGTCATTTGTCTCTGCTGTTCATTTAAGGAACATTGGCCTTGAGGATGTTTGAGTCGCATTTTTTGGTCTGCACCAAGGTGCACATGATCGCACAGACACTCCCATGAGAATGTGAGTCAACACCACCCCATTTTGTTCTGTTGTGTGACAAAAGAAGGCTCAGCTATTGACCATGACCTCCCCCAAACTAGGGACTGAGAATGGAACTAGGAGCAGAGTGAAGGGGGATTTTTTTTCCTGTATATATTTTGAGCTCACTTGAATTTTTAAGAGAATATTAAAAAAATTTTAAACAAAGTTCTTTCATTGACATATTCTTCCACCCCTTTCCCAATACTCTCCTCACCAAAAAAAACACAAAAAGACAGAATTTGTAATACTACCAAGTTAAAAATTCTAGTTCCTGTAAATGTAAATCAGAGTTGACAGTATCTTGTGTAGGAGATGTGATCCGGAGCCATTTTTACAGTATGTCAGCATGTAGTATTTGTCATGTAAAAAAAAAAAAAAAGCCTGAAAAGAAATGAAGCTAAAATTTGCACAATTTTAGATGTTTGCCAATAAATAATCATTGGAAAAGTAATAATCAAATATTCAAGACTTAGAAAAGCCCCAGTTTTGTCCCAACAAGTGTGTGGTCCAGGCAAAATATACTCTTCTAGTGTTTTGTTAGTAATGCACCAGAAGCACCTTTTTTGTGGTTTTGTCTCCACCCTTTCTGCTCGTGCCAGCTGAGCTGTACAATCTCCAAGAGTCTCTGGTGTTTGTTCCCAAACCACTTCCTGTTAGTTGTACTTATTGGTGCAATTTCAGAACTTATTTAAATATTATGTAAACAGATAAAACATGACTACAAAAAGCAACAGTTGTTTATACAAATTCTAAATTGAATGTTTTTTAAAACTCAGTCAAGAGGGGTTGTTTTACAAAGAAAAAGAGCTGTTGAATGCAATGTAGGAAAGGCAACTCTAAAAGCCCTGATAGAAAACCAATAAAAATCTAGAAAAAACATCAGCGCTCACAGTGGTTAAGAACCCGCCTGCCAATGCAGGGACACAGGTTCAAGCCCTGGTCCGGGAAGATCCCACATGCCGCGGAGCAACTAAGTCCGTGTGCCACAACTACTGAGCCTGCGCTCTAGAGCCCGCGAGCCACAACTACTGAAGCCCGCACGCCTAGAGCCTGTGCTCTGCAACAAGAGAAGCCACTGCAATAAGAAGCCTGCGCACCGCAACAAAGAGTAGCCCCTGCTCGCCGCAACAAGAGAAAGCCCGCACGCAGCAATGAAGACCCAACACAGCCCAAATAAATAAATTAAAAAAAAAAAAAGCGAGAAAAAATGTTACTTGTTTTATATGTATGTATATTGCTTTTATATATGTTGCTTTTATATTAAAAATAAATGTAGTTTTATTTTAATAAATATTGAGCAAGAAACCAATGTATACAATTGGACTCATTTGCTGATTCAGATTTTTAAAAAATATTTATTTTATTTATTTATTTAGACTGCGCTGGGTCTTAGCTGCAGTACATGGGATCCTTTAGTTGTGGCATGTGGACTTCTTAGTTGTGGCATGCGGACTTCTTAGTTGTGGCATGCGGACACAGTTGCGGCATGTGGAATCTAGTTCCCCGACCAGGGATCGAACTGGGGCCCCTGCATTGGGAGCGTGGAGTCTTACCCACTGGAGCACCAGGGAAGTCCCTTGATGATTCAGATTTAATTCAATACTTATTCCTTCTCTGTTCAGGTATCCCCAGGAGCCCTTGTCACCTTTAGTCTGAATCATACAAGATGTTCCTCACATCACAGCTATTTCTCGCCCTTGAACTCTTCATAGATATTTAATTACTGTTAAATTTGGTAATCTTGTTGGCTAAAAAATTATAAACTTGAGTTTTCCCATGAAAGTAAAAAAAGCAGCAATCTTGGTAATAAAGTTTAAGTTTCTGAAATATAAATAGCTATCGCAAAGTTAATACACTTTGAATTCTATAGGAAAAAGTGAAGCCACCCACTGCAACTCACCCAGATAGTTGTATAAGGTGACGTGTATAAAGTGAAGTATTAGGATTTGAAGAAAGTGGAGATAAATTAACAGCTGACAATAAAGAAACAAAAAAAATTCAAAAATCTGACAGTAAGGGAAATTCTAGAAAATAAATTAAAAGCAGAGCAACATGCTCTTTCAGAAGGGCTCATTGCCCTGCAGATTTTACTGTATGATAGTTCGGTGATATCATCGTGACACTAGTATTTTAAGAGAGTACACATAGCAAATAAATGTTCAACCTTTGTTAAGTAAATAGAGAAAGAAATTTGTAGTGGTTAGAGGAGAAAGTACAATATTTTTAAAAGTTCAAAAATACCAAAACAAAAGCAAGAGATTATGAAGGATCTCCAATGTGCCAGGCACTGCTGGCATCAATAAGTGTACAATCTAAGACAGCAAACTATTAAAAGGCAGTGTTATACATGCAATAGTAAAAGTGTATGAATGACACAGATAGTACAGACAAAATGATGCAATGAGAGTCACCAGATTTCCAGAATAGGTATCACATGAAGAAAGTTTTAAAGAAACCAAAGGAGTTTGCCAAAAGGCAAGTGGAAGGAAGAAGGCAACAGAATGAGGTGTTTGATCTCCAGGGGATTAGGTCCTCAGGTCGAGCAGGAAATGCGGTGAACAAAAAGCAGGCAAAAAAGAATTGTTCATGAAAGTCCCTTAAATCTCTTGTCTCAAGCAAGCAGTGACAACTTTTAAGCGCTGACGGAGGAGGCGGCTTCATACTACATAATGCAGTTGTACAACAGTAGGAAGAAACATTTGTACTATTCAAGTTATTTCTCTCTTTTTTACTCTTCGGCACATAGAGTTGAATCTTCATGAATTAAAGGCTTGGAGGATGTGACTATTCAAATGTACAGTGGAGGCTCTGGGAGCTAAACCCCACTTTGCAGCTGACCAGATGACCCAGCCATCAATTTCTTCCCTCAGAAAACATGGCTGTGCACCAGCCCTCACCATGAAGTCACCATTACCACCTCTGTTGGGTACCCTTGGCCCTCTGCAAACACCAGTTCACTTGTTCACTTCCGGGGTGGATTAGTGTGCTAGAGCTGTTGCAACAAAGTACCCCAAATGGCTTAAATAACAGAAATTTATTGTCTCACAGTTCTGGGGGCTGGAAGTTCAAAATGAAGGTGTGAAAGGTGCTCCCCTGAAGACTCTAGGAGAGGATGTGTCCTAGATCTCTCCTGGCCTCCGGTACTTTCTTCACTTGTGGCAGCACGACTCCAGTCTTCACGTGGCATCCTCCCTGTGTCCAGATCTGTCTCCAAATTTCCCCTTTTATAAACACACTAGTCCAAGTGGATTAGGAGCCCACTCTACCCCAGTATAACCTCATCTTAACTAATTGCATCTACAACAAGCCTATCCCCAAAGAAGTTCACCTTCTGCAGTACTGGGGGTTAGAACTTCAACATATGAATTTTAGGGGGAAACAATTCAACCCATAACACCGGCTTTGCTCCCAAGCTTCTTTCTGCCTCTTTATACATAATAAGTAATTAAATATTATACAAATGTGTAATTAAATAATACACAAACTAAGGAAATATGAACATAAAAAGAATGAGCATTGAAAACTAAGTCTAATGTTCTATAAAGACTTAGAAAAGGCAAGTACATGTGAGTAAGCTGTAAAAGTCTGGGGAGAAAAAAATCAAACTAAAAATCCAGAGCTCTGAACTCTGTTTTGCTTCACTTCAAAGAAATCAAAACAAAGAACCAAAAATTATACAGGATGCATTATGGGTGCTCTTTATATCAATTATATACCTAATTGATGTTAAACTTCAAACAATTAACTCATAGTAAAAAAATGTAAGCCTTGGCCGTACATCAAAAGATTGGTGAACGAATGTTTTGGGTTCCTTGCTTTTAAATTTTATTTTAGGCAACACACTTATAGGAACAGACATGAAGAGATGTCCACAATAAAATGTTAAGTGAACAAGTCAAGTTACAAAATATGCAAAGAATTCCATTTTTTTCTTAAGAGTTCCAATATGTTTGAGAGTATATTTGCAAACAATTTTGAAAGGATTGGACCTGCTATGAATGAATGAATCTAGATAGTGACCATCAGTGCTGCTAACATCACAAAAAAAGAGATAACCATATGTTATCCATCTCCTGATGCAAATGTTCAATACCATCTATAAACTGTTATTTCTCCCAAAACAAACCTGCATCTGATCTTTATAGGTCCTAGTTTATATGAAATGCAGAGGACAGAGAAACATGTAAAGAACACCATGAAGATGGAATCAGCAAAATTCAGCCCATGGGAAATACTATAGGAACAGTAACAAGGCTCTTCAACAAATAAATTGCAAGGGGGAAAAAAGACCTGGCAAGGCATCCTATAAGTTAAAAACAGACATAAAGAGACAAATTAACCAACTGCAATATATTGGTATCATTTGGATCCTGATTCAAACAAACTGTTTTAAAAACTGCATTTATGAGACAACCAAGAAATCTGAATATTTCCTGACTATTTTATTATATTGAAGAGCTACTGTTAACTTTCTACAGTATAACAGCATGATGTCTTTATTTTTAAAGAAATACACTGAAATATTTACAGAGGAAATGATAGAAAAACTGAGATTTGCTTCAAAATGAAGGGGGTGAGGAAAAGGAGTGGGTAGAGGTAGAAATAAACAAGATCAGTCATGAGTTGAGTTGTTGCATCTAGGCATCCTACAAGCTCCTGTCTCAACTTGCATCACTCAGGCCCCTGCTTGTGCACCTGGAATGCTCTCCTCTGCTTCCTGAACTCTTCCACACCCGCAAAGTTCAGTTCAAATGTTCCTTCCTCCAGGAAGTCTTCTGCAATTGCCCCATCATGACTAATCCCTCCTCTGGACAGCCATGAGCACACTATTCATGCCGGACAGTCAGCATGGGCCAGCCCTCCTGCATCATAGCTGACTGTGGAGGTGGCCGTCTCTGTGCTCAAGGTCAGCCTTTTGAGAGCAGGAGAACCCAGTCGACGCCACCTCTGCCAAACAGCAACAGGTCTAGCTCACTACATACTTACAGGATGGAAATTCAAGAACTTGGAATCAGACAAGTCAGCTCTGAATCTGGTTCCATCATTTTTCTGAAATATGACCTTGGGCACATCACTTAATATCTCTGAGCTATTCTCTGGAAGAACTAAAGAAGTGTGTCGTAGGTGTCATGGGCTGAATGGTTGCCCCCAAAAAGATATGTCCAAGTCCTGACCCCGGGAAACTATGAATGCGACCTTATTTGGAAAAAGGGTCTTTGAAGATATAATTAAGTTAAGGATCTCGAGATAAGATCATACTGGCTATAGGATGGGCTCTAAATCCAATGACAGATGCCTTTATAAAAGAAAGCAGAGGGAGATCTGAGCCAGAGACACAGAAGGCAGATGTGAAGATGGGCAGAGATTGGAGTGATGCAGCCACAAGCCAAGGAACACCTGGAGCCACCAGAAGCTGGAGGAAGCAAGGAAGGATTCTCCTCTAGAGGCTTCAGCCTCCCTTAGCGCCAATATCTTGATTTTGGACTACTGGTTCTCAGAACTATGACAGAATAAATTTCTGATGTTTGAAGCCACTCAGATTTGTTACAGCATCCCTAAGAAACCAGTACAGTGGGAGTCAAATAAATACTTGCTCTTCTGTCCATGTGATCATCAAGACATAAGATTAATTTAAAAGCTTATAATGAATATGGGTTTTATACATTCATATTTTACTCAACAAACACTTATATAGCACTTAGTTTATCAGACAAGGTCCTCATTGCTTTATAAATATTATTTAAATATTATGATGATCCCCAAAGTACTATTATTATTATCTTCATTTTACAGAGGGAAAACTCAGGAACAGAGAGTTTAAGTCACTTGGCCAAGGTCACACAGCTCATCAACATAGAAGCCAGGAATCAAACCCAGGCAGAGGCTCCAGAGTGCAGGCTCATCACTACCACTCAAGGGTTGGGCTCATTTCCGAATCTAGACCCCAGCCAAGCAGAGGGTACGTGGCAAGCCTGCCTCAGGCCACCCTTCCTGTAATGTCCCTCCTGCTGTATGCTTCTGCCCCAGCACTGCCCCATCCAGACCACACTGGACAGCTGCTTCTCCAAGTGTACATTTTAGAACTTCTCTTCCACCCAGTACACAGCGATGTCTAATACCACATAGGCTTCATCCAGCAGCTGCTGGGGTGGCCTCTCTTTATTTACATTCATACTTAATCTCTCATTTCCTGCATGTATTTGAAGAGACCAGGAAGCTTTCCTTCTTGTGTCTTTCACGGCACTGGCACACATTTATTCTCCAGAAGGGCACAGCCTACCTCTACTGCTCACTTACAGGAAGGCAGGGAGGGGCATGTTTCAGGACTTTGTGGACAAGCTTATGGGAATACAATCAACAGGACTCATTTTTCAGTTTAGCACTGGAAGCTGTACTATGAAGCAGAAGACACATCAGATGGATTAAAGGAGTGCCTGTTACAGTCCCCAGACACACCCCCTTCCAGGGAGCACAGGGGGAGACAAGCCCAGGCGTGGGCATCACAGGGCTCTGGGTCAAACCTTGGCTTGGTCCCTTAGCCGTCAGTGTGTGTGACCTTGGAACACTCCCTTAACTTCCCTGAGTCTCACTTCCCTTATCAGCAAAATACAAGTGGCAACTATGAGCCTGGACCATCAACCCAGCCTGCCTGAATTCAAACCCTGGCTCTGCCACTGGCTAGTTCCGTGACCCTGGTCAAGTCAGTTAGTTCTCTGGACCTCAGCTTCCTCTTCTGTAAAATGAGATTAATAGCCCCTAGCTCACAGAGTTGTTGAGTTGTTCAAATCCCTGAAAGCAGGCACATACTAGCTGTTTGCTGTTATAATTGTTCGGATGCAAAGAGATGACAGCCGTAGACTGCCCAGCACAGTGACACTGGGGAGACAGGATCAATTAATGTTAGTCCTTTCCCTCCATGACCTTATTTATGGCCAGGCCCATTGTCAACATGAGTCACGTGATGTAAAGAAAATAGTGCTGGCTCCGTCTGATTAAGTAAGAACACACAGGTGCTGGATATAATAAAACATCCTAATTCCAGGTGGACATTGGCACGGACACACCTATCGGGCTGTCCGTCCAGCCACCCCTTTTCTGGAAACCACCTCCCTGCCTGTGATGCCACGGGGCCAGCAATGCCTCACAGTGCCAGGCTCGCAGCACCCGGCCCAGGCACGAGGTGTGACCGTAGCCACGGTCACCCTAAGGGCCCGTGCTTGGTGACTGGCCCCGGGCAGGACTGGAATTGAGACTTGGGACTAAAAGAGAGAGAATGCCCAGCCACTCACTCTCCAGGACGCTGGCCTGAAACCTATGACGTTGGCAGCCTGGTTCTCCACCAGGAGGATTACAGGATGGGGGAACCCAGAAAGGGGGGTGGGAAGGAGGAGGAATGAAGAGGCCACGGGGCAGGGAGGAGCCAAGATGGAAGCCAGGTCGAGTCCCTGCTGCCTTGATCCCCTCCCCAACCCCCATGAGTGTCATGAAGTAACCCGGAGTCCTGATGATAAACCCCTTTTTTAAAAATTTTTTTTATTGAAGTATTGTTGATTTACAATGTTGTGTTAGTTTCTGGTGTACAGCAAAGTGATTCAGTTATACATATATATACACACACACTCACACACACACACACACACACATACACACACGCACACATATATATATAAAAGAACATATACATATATTCTTTTTCATATTCTTTTCTATTATGGTTTATTACCAGATATTGAATATAGTTCCCTGTGTTATACAGTAGGACCTTGTTGTTGATAAACCCCTTTTCCGATTGCCTTTGCTAATAGGTTTCTGTTACCTGCAACAGAAAGACTCTCAGTTAATATCACATCCTGGTGGCATCTCAAAGTCTGAGGAAACCAAGCTTAACTCTTCCCTCTTCCCCACTTCTATCACTTCCCCAGCTCTGCCCCCAGACCCACCAACTCCCGGGAGCAAATCAGATTAGCAGAAAATGCTGTTACAAATAGGTCAACCATCCTAAAATCTAATTTAAAAATATGACAAAACAGAGTGGAAAATGATTTTAGAAAATTTCTATAGAAATAAAAGCAGGGCTTCCCTGGTGGCACAGTGGTTAAGAATCCACCTGCCAATGCAGTGGACGCGGGTTCGAGCCCTGGTCCGGGAAGATCCCACATGCCGCGGAGCAACTAAGCCCGTGTGCCACAACTACTGAGCCTGCGCTCTAGAGCCCGCGAGCCACAGCTACTGAAGCCCGCGCACCTAGAGCCCGTGCTCCGCAACAAGGGAAGCCACCGCAGTGAGAAGCCCGTGCACCACAACGAAGAGTAGTCCCCACTCGCCACAATTAGAGAAAGCCCGCGCACCTAGAGCCCGTGCTCCGCAACAAGGGAAGCCACCGCAGTGAGAAGCCCGTGCACCACAACGAAGAGTAGTCCCCACTCGCCACAACTAGAGAAAGCCCGCACACAGCAACAAAGACCCAACGCAACCAAAAATAAAAATAAATAAAATAAATAAATTTATTAAAAAATAAAATAAAATAAAATAGAAGCAGAGGAGACTTTTTTTCACTTGTTCCATTAAAAAGGCTCGGACCTGGGTCATGATTTATGCCAAATTCATCACAGACACCCAAAACTGGAAAAGGCACTGCTCACCATCCACACGAGATAATCTTCTGCAATGCACGCTTTCAATGCGCAAACATTACTATTTTTCACGGTAACTCACGATCATTTTAAAAAGCAGTATGATAAAATAAAAAGGAAATCAATTACCCACAAAGTAAGCTGTAGAATATAGGAAAAATAGTCCTGGAGACAGGGGGTTCTCAATCTGCCACTGGCTAGTTGTGTGCTTTGAACATGTAATCTTGTCCTGACTTAGTTTTCCAATCTGTAAAGGGGGATGTAATAAATAGAAATAAGACCACCATCTACATCCAACCTCTCAAAATTGCTGGGAGATTCAAATGAGCTAACACTTTGCACAGTGTGCGTGCCTTACAGCAGATCCTGGGGAGAGGAGGAGAGAACAGAGAAAAAACAAGAGCCCACGAGATGCAGATATTTTTGTGGGAGTAAAGACTACTCAGTAAACTAGCATTGCATCCAAATCCTGGCTTCTAGAGCCAGTTCTGCTGCTGTGGGGCTTGCTGCACCCCAGTGTTCATTGCAGCACTGTTTACAGTAGCCAATACATGGAAGCAACCTAAATGTCCATCAACAGATGAATGGATAAAGAAGATGCGGTACATATCTACAATGGAATATTACTCGGCCATAAAAAAGAATGAAACAATGCCACTTGCAGCAACATGGATGGACCTAGAGGTTATACTAAGTGACGTAAGCCAGACAGAGAATGACAAATATCATATGATATCACTTATATGTGGGGTCTAAAAAAAAAAAAATACAAATGAACTTATTTACAAAACAGAAATAGACCCACAGACATAGAAAACAAACTTATGGTTACCTAAGGGGAAAGGGGAGGGGAGGGATAAATTAGGAGGATGGGATTAACAGATGCACACTACTATGCATAAAATAGATAACCAACAAGAAACTACTGTATAGCACAGGGAACTATATTCAATATTTAGTAATAACCTATAAGGGAAAAGAATATATATATGTATAACTGAATCACTGTGATGTACACCTGAAACCAACAGGACATTGTAAATCAACTATACTTCAATTTTAAAAAAAAGTCACGGGTCTTCCCTGGTGGCTCAGTGGTTGAGAGTCTGCCTGCCAATGCAGGGGACACGGGCTCGAGCCCTGGTCTGGGAGGATTCCACATGCCGCGGAGCAACTGGGCCCGTGAGCCACAGCTGCTGAGCCTGCGCATCTGGAGCCTGTGCTCCGCAACAAGAGAGGCCGCGATAGTGAGAGGCCCGCGCACCGTGATGAAGAGTGGCCCCCGCTTGCCGCAACTAGAGAGAGCCCTTGCGCAGAAACGAAGACCCAATGCAGCTAAAAATAAATAAATAATAAAAATAATAAAAATAAAGGAATTCCTTTAAAACAAAAAAAGTCATGTACCAAGGGGAAAAAAAAACCACGAAAAACCATGATTGTCTCATAGTGTCCTTTATGTTGCAAAGCACCTAATGAGCACTTTGAGGCTATTATGAAACCTAGTAACTGGGTGAAAGAATATGAATAATGGGATGGTGGAAGAAAGCCAACACACCAAGACAGCACCTGCTAAATTCAGTATTATATTCCCTAAGCAACCTGACAATTTTTTCTGAAAGGGGTAGTGCTGGTCTGTTTCTGGGAATTTCTTTCTCCGAAGTAATAAGTATTGATGAAGGTCAAGGGACAAGCAAGGTTAACACCCTCAGATTACATTAGGATTTAAATTCTAGACTAATCATGATGTTGGTGGTGAAAACCCTAGAATGCATTAGAAGCAGGATGTCTTTTAACCTGATCATTTGAATGAAGACCTTTAAAGATACTGTTTTCCCTTGTGAAACAAGTGTGAGGAAGCCTTCACATGAAATCTAGAGGGAGAAAAATAAAACAACATATGGAAAGAGATTACAGGATTAATTACATGATCTGCCTTAGAATGACACAGGAGACTTCACAATCTTTTTAAAGAAGTCACTGTAAATTCGTATTAAACAACTGAATTCTATGCTTTTTACATAAAAAAACAAAGAAGCCAAGACTAAAAACACTAGTAGGTGTTTATTTATTCAATTATATTTACATCAAGTCCAAAAGTAAACAAAAAGATATTTATTGAGAAGAGTGAATTTGTATTCAACATGAATAAATAAACTTAGTTTGTTTTCTACTTCTGTCCTTTGGATTTCCAAATTTAGTCTTTTAAGCAGCGACATAAACAGTAAGCAGTACTTGTTCAGGACTCTCTTCTGTGACAGTAGGGCTCAGGGTGATTTACTTCATTGAATCAAAATTTAAACTAACAAAAAATTGAAAACTACACTTCAAACTGTTTCAATTGCTTAATCTGAGACAAATAAATGTAAAAAATTCTATGTAAATGTATATTAAGAAAATCTGTAAGCTGCTCATAATATAAACAGGTGCTGAAGTTCACTAAATACATTTTCTCTCTGTCTCTCTGTCTCTGTCTCTGTCTCTCTCTCTCTCTCACACACACACACACACACACACACACACAAATAATCTGCTTATGAACAATGGCTGGCCAGCTAAGGAAGATGATAAAGATTACTACAAATTTTTTATAATATTTAGTAGTCACTGATAATATTCAAATCTTTGTAGTTTAAAGAACAAACTTAAGCTAGACCTAACATTAAATCAATAAAAATTTAGACTGCCAAACCCTAATAGCAAACAATTCCCACAGACCATTTAAATTTTCATAATCCCATTCCTGAAAACATATAACCGGAAGACTTCCGAGTACAGATGAGCCGCAGTGGTAAGGCCAGATAGTACGCACACAAAACAATAGCACGATGCCATGAAAGTTCCCTCCTGGCTTCACACTCAAACTCTTAGACGTAAAGCAAACAAGTTACCCAGGTAACAGGTATGGTCCGCCCTGGCCTTGCCCTAAGCAGTGTCAAAACTGCATTTTGCAGTGGGTAGCAGAGAGTTAAATTTGTAACTTTAAATGGCCATGAGAGGTCATTATTCTCGTTTGATGACAGAGAATTTGCATTTGTACCCTAACTTTTACCTTTGGTATGAACTTGAGAATAATTCAATACTCTAACCAAAAAACAAAACAAAGCAAAACAAAAAAGGAGGGGAAGAAGGATAAAGAATTGGAAAAACAACATAGCAACACAGTTTGATTTCATTTTATCATCACATTCCTGACAACCTATTTATTTTTCTTAACTTCTGGCTAAATACTTTCTGCTCCTGTGCAATTCAATCACTTTGAATCTCATACTTTAATATACGGAATATATTCTGCACTGATCGTACTGTCATTAACAAACAATATCGTGTGTGTGCCCGTGAGTATGTCTGGAGATATATTGTATCTTGTCCCGCCACTGGCACTTACCTTCAGGGAAAGCATTAGGCTGCACCATGTGTAGAAAGATGTGCACAATTTGAAAGAAGATGCCAGTGGGTCCAGCTTCATAAGAATCTTTGGTCTCATAGTTCGTTGGAGGAAATTCAAATTCCAAACCATCAGGAATGTATGTGGATGATGGCGGCGGCCCCTCTGACATGGTGTCCCCATGAAGCCCCAGCAGCAGCAGGAAGCCAAGGAGAAGGGCCATGGCTAGCAAGATGCCCCAAACATGAGGTAGAACTGGGGGCCTCCCTCTTCAGAGGTTCTGGAAGCCTTGGGGAAGACAGGAGTGTGTTTCTGTGCGGAAGAGGCGTGGCGAGGACTGAGTCTGCGGAATCCTTGGTTTTCTGGCTGGGTTGGCATGCGGTGAAGGGTGGCAGAGAACCTTCTCGGCTGAGGGGGTACAGTCAGTCGATCAAAGCACCATCCCTGGCAGGGAGAGAAGGGGCGGGGTCACTAATGCCTGCAGCCTGCCTGCACCGGCAGCTCCCCTGGAGGAGAGGCTGCAAGGCTTTAGAGCAAGCCCTCAGCCTAATCCGCTGCGGAGGAAGCAAACACAGAGCCTGCTTCAGAGCACAGGGGCAGGAAAGCTGGAAGGTTCCATGCTAGGGGCCAGACCCAGAAATACCAGCTAGTGTAACGAGTGTATGGTCTTGGAAACTGATATTCATTCAGCACTTACCACATTCCAGACACGTTCTACATGCTTTATGGGTAGGACCTCGGTTAAGGCATTATCCCATTTTACAGATGAGGAAACTGACTCAGAATTTCAGCAACTTGCCCGAGGCCATAGTTGATTCATGGTGGGGTAGAATTCAAACCCAGTAGTTTGCTTTCAAAGCCCAAGTTTGGACTCTCCCAACTCCAAGACACTCTCCCTACAGAGCCCTCTCTCGCAGTCAGAGAAGCAGAGGCCCCCAGCAATAGATGAGATGCTTATTTTTCCTCCAATTTTGGGTTGTTCTCCCCATCTCTGGAGATATGTCTTACTCCACCTTTTATTTTATTAATGTGCTCACTGATCTCATTTCAACCCACCTTCACTCACCCCCAGCCCAAACTAGACAAGCATGGCCTCAAGGGCAGGGAACAAGCTCTTTAAGGCCAGTGACACTGGTTTCTGTCTAATATGCTCATCAGGTAGCCGTGATGGAAATCCCTGTCCCAAGTCACCACCTGGATGACTCGGGGTCCAGGCGATGAGAGGCAGAGCACAGGGAGACTCCCGCCCTCCCCTGGGGAAAGGGAGAAAGATCAGGAACCTAAAATCAGCTACCAGCCCAGTGTCTAGTGAGGGCTGCGTGGACCCGTCCTCCTCGAGTTTCTCTCCCCAGAACTGAACATAAGGCAGGCATACAGTTGGCTATCAGTAAGAGCTGCTGAATATAAAACCAAATAAGCCAAAACAGCTGCTTTGCTTGTACCACTGCAACAGGCTAGCTGAATCAAAAACAACTGGGATGGGGGCTTCCCTGGTGGCACAGTGGTTGAGAATCTGCCTGCCAATGCAGGGGACACGGGTTCGAGCCCTGGTCTGGGAAGATCCCACATGCCGCGGAGCAACTAGGCCCGTGAGCCACAACTACTGAGCTTGCGCATCTGGAGCCTGTGCTCCACAACAAGAGAGGCCGCCATAGTGAGAGGCCCGTGCACCGCGATGAAGAGTGGCCCCTGCTCGCCGCAACTAGAGAAAGCCCTCGCACAGAAACGAAGACCCAACACAGCCAAAAATTAATTAATTAATTAATTAATAAAGTTCCTCTTTAAAAAAAAAAACAACAACTGGGATACTCTGCTTGCCCATTCTTTTCTGGGGTCAGGAACACCCTGATTTCCTTTTCTACATCAGATACACACTAAGGAACTTTCAAAATAAAGACAGGGTGCTCCTGAAACACACACTGCAAGATGGAGGAGAGGGACTACCAAGAAAGTGACACACTGCACAAAAGGCTAGAGGACCCGCTACCTATATTCCACCAAGTTGAAGAAAGCTCCACACAACAGGTAGGATTTAATGAGCTATTTGAATGAAGACGTTCATTCATATCGGGTCCCCTTAGATACTGCCTCACCTTCTAAGCCTCCTAACCACTCCTATTACTTCCGCACAGGCCTGCCAATGGAATGACCCTTGACTCTCCCATTATCAAATCATGGGCTGCTCAGATCCCCAGTGACACCGAGTGCCAACCTCATGGAACCCCTAGCTTCCAGGTCCATCTCACCCACAGACACAGACACACCAGGACCCTGGGGACTGTTTCCAAAGGGCCATCCCTGCCAGGCATGGCTGCTGCCAACAACCTGTCCTCAGGCTCTGAAGTGCTCTAGCCTTTCACTGGTTCTACCAGGAACCAGCACCCTGCTCAGACTTCAAATCATATCCAGAGAGAACAAATAAGAAGGAGGAAACAAAGCAAGTCGGCTTTTGCAAGGCCCCTCTCTGGAAGCCTGCAGGGCTGCACAGGGCAGGAGGAAGAAGCGAAAGGAGAGGGGGCGTGTGGTTATTCAGGTAGGATAGGACCGTGCTGCTTCAGGCAGGCAGGTGGGCATGCACACACACATCACACACACCGTGCATGCACTCACAATGACACACAACTCACAGAGACGAAGCACACACCAGGAATGTACACTCCACACACTGACACACACAGGCACACACCACATTCCCATCTTATCTTGTTATCTGCTAAAGGACAGGCAGGAGCACAGCAGCTGGATGGATTAGAGGCTCAGCTGCTAAGAAAGGCTGACTTCCTGGTAATGCCACCAAGCCTCAGCTGGGGACAGAGGGAAACACAGCGGGAGGGAAATGGCAGAAGGCCCCCGGGAGAGCTATGAATAAACAGACTTCCAGACATCCTCGGTGAAGAAGCAGGGGAAAAGAAATCCCAACGGAAATGCAAAGATGGGGTGTTCCACTGAGTCAGGGCGGCACCTGAGCAGCACGTGCGTCTTGCTCCAGAGGGTAGGTCCCTCTTAAAGTTTAGACCACTTTTAGGAACATCTCACTATTTATGAAACACTAGACAATGGATAAAAGTCAAGGCAAAAAGGAAGAGGGTTTCATCTCAGTTTGAATCGTTGTTCCAAAAAAGAAGGTCTGGGTACTTCCCTGGGAAAGCACACTAGGTAGCGAGAGCCACTGAGAGCAGCTCAGGGAACTGCCAGCAGAAAACCCAAGACGGCTCCCGACCCAACAGCCGCATCAGCATAAAACGGAGTCTGTGTTTAAAATGAAATTATAGGACCTCATTTCTGGAGATGTGGCCCATTAATCTGCATTTTTAACATGCTCCCCTGGTGACAGATTCTTAGACAACTAAGGTTTGAGAGCCAGCACTGTTCCTGAGTTCCCTCCTGGCTAATCCATGCCGCTTTCCAAAGACACCTCCATCTTCCCAAACACAACTGCAGAACAACAGACGTGAGGCAAAAGCACCCCAAACGCCCTTCTTGTATCACATTGAACTGATCTAGCCCAACAGCTTGGTGGGGTCCCTGACTTCCTCATCTTCTCCATACCCTTGGAGTCTGGCGCACAGTAGGCACTCAATAAGGATGGCTGACATCAAATGGTGGCAGGTAGAGAGAAGACTGACACAAAATGGTCAGGTTGACCTATTTCAAAATTGGTCAAGCACCTGTGTATGAGCAGTCTACAGCCCGCGGGAGGGAGGTGTTTGATTGCTTGTAGCTGTTTCCTCCAACACAGGGAGCAGACTGTCTCCTCACTGGATTCATCCATGACGGAACAACTGGTCTACCACTCTGGGGGGCCATACTTTCAGCTGCAATCCTTGACTTAGCAGGCTTTGGAAATCGCTCCCTTGGGGCCTCTCTCCTCAAACAGGCACTAGACTAATCAATAAGGTAGGTTCACCATTTTCTGGTTTATGGGATGAAGATTCCTGGGTCCCATGGAAAGGGACCCAAGAACACGAATTTTAAGCAAATACCTCACATGATTCTGAGCCTGGGGTCCAGAGATCGGCACTTCCATGAACACTGGTTTAAAAGCAAATACGATGACCATCCAGCTTCACTTCTTCTCTACTTTTTCTTTTTGATGGAATTTTTGAAGGAATTTCTTTTAAAAGGATCTGTGTAGGTGTTATCTAGGGTTTTTGCGGGGTGGGAGGGTGGATGGGAGATGCCCAACTTCTGAGCCCACCTTTGTGAGTCTGGGGGGTGGCAGCCCTGCCTCTCATTGTGAGGCCAGCTGAGGTGCCCAAACTGAGCCCAGGCTCAGCCAATCAGACGCTTACTCCTGGGCTTGTGCATGAGACGCACTGAGGCAGAGGCAGTTTCCACTTCATCCTAGCAATGATGGCAACATGCCAGCGGCCGCAGCCAGAGTCTAATGGTGGCAGCCATGGCCATACACCCATCCGGGGTCCTGTTGCATGTCCTGAGTCCCACTCCTCCGGGCTCCTGAGCCTGGCTAGCCAGCCTTTCTGTCACTTCGCTAAGCCACCCGGTAACCAGTCCCTTTTTGGCTAAAATTACCCAGAATTGGCTTCTGTCATTTTTAACAATGCATCCTGACCTTGTTCAAATCTCAGAGCGAACTCTTGACCCCTGCAAAACTGATTTCCTTCATATTTTAAACAGTCCCGACGAAACAATATTTGGTTTAAAGTTTTATTATTTTCAACCTATCCTTTGATGCACTTTGCTTCATCTTACTAGATACACAGAAATAGTCCAGCGTGGAACTCATAAGGAAGTTCATTAAAAAATTATGGGATACATTAAGAAAACAAAACTAAACTAAGGGGTGTTGCTGCAGGGACCAGAGCCCTAGGCTTTCGAGACTGGGAAGTCTCTAGTCCCACTGATGAGCTCTGTGACAGCAGTTGCTTACAATCTCCACGCTTTCCTTTTTGCTAGTCTGTAAAATGGTGTTTTAAATAGTGTGGGAGGGTTGGAAATGGAATAGGTACAACGCCTGGCACACACACAACTGGCCGTCGATTGAGGGTTTGGACTGCCCCTGCGAACAGCAATAATCTCAACTCCTCCATGGCCGCCAGGCGCACCCTGACAGGCAGAACAGCTTCCAGAACATTGAAGGAGGAAACTCACAAATGAGTGAGAAAAGCCTAAGTAGTTAACTTCACACACATTGAATAATAGGAAGTTGGTGATATTCAAGTCTTGCGAAAACGGCAATTTCATACGGTCCAAGCAACCAAAGAACAGCAGCTGTTTGGGTCTCCGGTGGGTGTCTGTTGGGATGGGGGGAGGGGACGTTCAAGGACCTCAATCACACCTGCTTGTGTTAACAAAGATCAGCCGCCTCTCTCAGAAACCCGGGAAAACCTTCCTCCAGCCCGGGCAGGAGCAAGGTCAGCAGCCGCCGCGGGCTACAGGCGCAACCTGTTGCTACAGAAAGCTGGTGGCGCCGCTTCCCCAGCCTTCCCCTCCAACCCACCTGCAGGCCGGGGCCGCTCCTGCCCTCGCTCCCTCCGCGCCAGGAACCTCTCCCCGGCTGCGGGACAAAGGATGGGCGGCAAGGCGGGCGCGGGAAGCCAGGAGACTCGAGGAATCCGCCGTCGCCTGGGGGAGGGGGTTGCCGGAGTAACTTGGCTGCCCCGAGAGAGTCGGCGCCGGTTCCCCGCCGAGGCGCGGGTTGGCGTGGACTGGGGTCGCCGTCCTAAGCCGTGTGCCCCAGGCACCCCTGATCGCATCCCCCGCCGCTCTCGGAGAGGGCTTTCGAGGAAACTGACCTGGGGCCCCCGACTCTCCCGCACCGCGAAGCTCCTCCTCTGTCCACGCTTCCCTTTGTTGTCCTGGCCGGCGCCTAAACCAGCGGGGTGCGCCTCCATCATCCCGTTCTCCATCAGGCAATCGCCAAAGGTCCCCGCGCTGTGCACCCAAAGCGGACCGGGGGGATGCATCAAGCCAGGGGTGCGTGCGCTCCCAGATGGGCAAGGCGATAAGGCCTCCCATGGCACCCCCAGAGCCCCCCTCCTGTGATGGTCGATTGCACCGCATACTTCTTTTAGCAAACCAGAGGAAGGTAACCCCTTTCCATACCCAGCTGGGGAGGGTCAGTGTCCCGCACCCCTCGTTCCACTCCCCAGGACTCCCCTCACCGCCGAACAGTTCCCAAGCCCCGGACCAACCTCGCCTCGTCCGCCGCCCTCTCAGAGAACGAGCCGGTGGCCTCGGGGTCTGGGTCCCACTCGCGCTCCCACCGCCTGCTCGCGCCCCGGAACCTGGCCACAGCCGCCAGCTCCCCTCCAGTGGGCGGAAAGAATACCCACCACGCAGCCCGCAAAGTTTGCGTGCGTCTGCGCCCTGCCCGGAACTCTCGCAGGGTCCACGTCGCCGACCCTGCAGCCCCTCTGGTTCCCCCGACGCTCCCGGGCTCGCACCACCTGCCGCGGCGCCGGGGAGGGTGTGCCGAGGGTTGGGACGAGAAGGGAGCAGAGCAAGCCCCTCCATTCCCCATTCCCCGCCCCCAGCTTTCTGGAAAGGGGTGCACTCAGCCCCCGGGTCTGGGCCGCAGACACCTTCCGAGCTCCGGCGTGAGGACGCGGCTACTCACCGTGCGCCCGGTCCAGCTACCGGTCAGCCCTCGCCGCCGCTGCCGCCCCCCTCTTTCCTCCCAGCCCTGCTCGCCCGGCCCCGGCTCATGAATGATTTATGAGTCGGCTTCGGGGACCACCAGGATGGCTTCCGGAGAGGCCGCCCCGCTGCCCCGCGCGCCGGCCAGACCCCGGGACGGGGCGGGTCCGGAAAGGCGCCTGCCTTGGAGGAGCGCCGGCGAGGCCCAGGGTGCCCTTGAGGACCTGTTGCGGCCTCCCCAGCTCCCGGGCGGGACTTGCGGATGAGGCTGCCGCAATGCACTGCTTCCTGAAATGTACTCACCCGCGGCGGGAGAGCTGAGCGCGCAGCCAGGTGGCCGGTGGGGACTGACTCGGTACTTTAGAGATAGCTAATCCTGGAGTTCGGCTCGCGCGCTCCCGGTTGGACCAGCTGAGCAGCTTCGCCACGATACCCCGGGGCACCCGCTGGGACCTAGCTGCATCCATTTCCTGAGGCTAGAGTCCCGCTCCACAGAGCACGTCCCTCCCACAGGACCCACGCCTCCTTGAGGCAGGCTGAGCGGTTTACTTGGAACGCCGCTTCTCTTCTAAAAACTTCGCATCTCTCTGGTTCCACCTCAGACCTGCCTCGGTTGACTCTCTCTGCCGCTTTAGACGATTCTATTGCGTTTCCAAAACTTAAAAAAAAAAAAAAAAAAAAAAAAAACTACTCAAAACAAACCCCCAATCATTTGGTTCCTTAGCGTGTACCAAGCGTAATGCTAGTGGCTGGAGCTATAAAACCGGCAAAAAGCAGCCCTTGCTCCCATGTACGCACACAGGCATCCGCTATAGTTCCAAGCACACGGAGCTTTCATTACTCATTTCATATAGGTCTCTTGGCTGTGCGTTGCCTGCTATCCCCTCAAACTGAGGGGTGGGGACCTTCTGCCAGAAGCAACCACTCCCTCTTCTAACTGTGCTCACCTCACTCACTCACTACTTCCTATCTTGAGTGGAGGGTACTCTCTGGTAGGAAAAATAAGACTAATGGAAGAAAAGCACCTTCCGGACGGTGTCTAGCACACAGCAGGTGTTTAATGTTTGTGATATGGATGGATTGATGGATGCATGGAAGGATGGACAGACTGACAATTGAATGATGGCCAGGAAAGTTAACTCAACAGCTCTTTCACTTACCCCAGAATCTAGCATAAAACAGGTGCTCGAAAGAGCATTATTTTTGTTTGATTTAAAGTTTAAACTGATCTTGAATGTGCATCTTTCCTGGATAAATGCTAGTTCAGGAAACTTCTGAAAACTGCACTATAGGCACGCAAAGTTAGGTGGTGCCCTGAGACATCTAATCAGGCCTGCTGTTTCTCCCTCTGAAACTGGTCAGGGCCTCTGCTTGAACACCTCCAGAGGCCCCAGCACTTCTGCTCAAGGGCAGCCCTCTCTGCGTGGGGACCAAAGGTGAGTTCTTCCCTCCTGAGGGCAGCCAGCTCTGCCCTGCCTCAAATTTAGGCCCTGTCCCTTTTCATCACTGTGACTTTGGCTGCTTAATCTCACTGAGCCTGTTTCCTTGTCTGCAAAGTAAAAATAATTATGCCTCACGAAGCTCATTTTTACTCCTAATAATAATGATGATGATGATGATAATAATAATAACAATAATAGTGGTGATAGCTAAAACTTAATGAGTGCTCACTACAAATGAGGCAGTATGCCAAGTGCTTTATGTGCATTATTTCATGTAATCTTAGCAACAACAGCAGCATAGTATTATCTCCATCTTAAAGATAACGCTAAAAGAGTTTCAGTAATTTGCCCAAGGTCACAGAGCTAGTAAGTGACGCACTGAATCTGAACCCAGATGTGGCCTCCAGAGCCCATGATTATCCTAACATACCAGTGCCCCAAAGATAACATAAAACCCTCTGGGGCCTGTACTCTCCCGACAGATAATGTAGTGTGGATTGAAATGGTTGGCCATCAGTCTTCCTGCAGGCACTGAATGCTTCAGCTGTTTTTATCCATTTCATACCCCCAACACCTACTCTACCTGGGCCATCATAGGTGTTTAATAAATGAATGAATAAATAGTAAACATAGAACACAATATTAAGATGTGTTCTGAGCATCCTTAGGCAGACTGTAACAGGAACTAATGATTTATTCTGTTCAACTTGGCTTGGAGTTCTAATCCTACAGTCCCACTATTCAGCACAACTGAATTCTTTTCTCTTTTTTTAAAATTGAGGTATAGTTGATTTACAATATTGTGTTAGTTATAGATGTACAACACAGTAATTCAATTTTTTTTTTTTGCAGATTATATTCCATTATAGGTTGTTACAAGAAATTCAATATAATTCCCTGTGCTATCCTTGCTGCTTATCTCTTTTATGTATCATAGTTTGTAACTGTTAATCCCATACTCCTAATTTGTCACTCCCCACCCTCTCCTCTTCGGTAACCATAAGTTTGTTTTCTATGTCTGTGAGTCTCTTTCTGTTTTGTATATGATTCATTTGTATTATTTTTTAGATTCCACATGTAAGTGATATCATGTAGTATTTGTCTTTCTCTGAGTTATTTCTCTAAGCATAATACTCTCTAGGTCCATCCGTGTTGCTGCAAATGGCAATATTCCATTGTTTTTTTATGGCTGAGTAATATTCCAGTGTGTGTGTGTGTGTGTATATATATATATATATATATATATATATATATATATAAAACATCTTCTTAAGCCAGTCATCTGTTGATGGGCACTTGGGTTGTTTCCATGTCTTGGCTATTGTAAATAGTGCTGCTATGAACATTGGGGTGCATATATCTTTTCGAATTAGAGTTTTCGTATTTTTTCCAGATATGTACCCAGGAGTGGATCATATGGCAGCTTTATTTTTAGTTTTTCAAGGAACTTCTGTACTGTTCTCCATAGTGGCTGCACCAATTTACATTCCCACCAACAGTGTAGGAAGGTTCCCTTTTCTCCACAACCTCTCCAGCATTTATTATTTGTAGACTTTTTGCGGATGGCCATTCTGACCAGTGTGAGGTGATACCTCATTGTGGTTTTGATTTAGTGCAACTGAATTTCTATGTCATATGTTATACGCAATGCCAGAGGGGGTGATGTTATTCCCATACACACACTGAGTCATTAGATGCAAAAATTGTCCCCCTTTCTGAAATTGCTTCTCACTTTGCCTGCCCAAATGAAATCTAAACAGGAGGCAGCAGGGCATCCTAGAAGGATCCAGAAGATTCATTCAGGTTCAGTCACGAACAGCCAGTGTGTTCCCTGGTAAGTCATGTAACCCCCCTGGGCTTCACATTCCTCACTGGTCAATAGCCATGGTCAATGACCACATAAGGCTAAAGGCTACCATCTTGGACAGTGCAGACAGGACATTTCCATCATCACAGACAGGGCTATTGGACAGTGCTGGGTTAAATAGTGAACCATAATAAAGGGAAAATTACAACAGGACTACAATAACAAACTTAAGTTTAAAGAAAAGTGATCAGGGTTATGTAACATTAGAAATGAAGTGTTGATTGAAATCAGTTATTGTCAGAGTACACAACACTTGGTCATTCAACAATCCTTGATCTTTGACAAGATGTTCCTTATGAAGAACTTTGAATATTTTTCTCTGAGTCACTAAGACTAAAACAAAATAGGTTACTGAGTATATTATTCTAATTAACCTGAAAATTTCTATAAATAACTATGTTCTCCCAAAATAATGTATTTGTATGACCAACAAACATTGCATCATATGATGCTTTAGAAAAACGGGTTTATGCAATCTCAACATCCACTGCCTTGTCTTCTTAAGACTGAAATTTGTGTAAGAGACAGCCAGGGAGAGAGGGTAAAGGAGAGAGAGACAGAGAGCCAGTGAGAGGGAAAGAGAAATTGTTCTAAATAGAAATTCCACTAGTTTTGAAGGGAATGACTTCATGCAAGCCAAGGTTCTCCTATAAATGTTTTACCTCATGATTTCCTGTTAATCTTGCTTTTTTCCACTTGCCTCTGGGCTTAGATGCCAAAAAATAGCATTGCTGGTGTTTAATAACCAAAAGCCAAGAATACATTCTTCCTGTACTTTGAGAACATTCAGCTAAGATTTGTAACTCATCCATCAAGCCCACTGCATAGTAATTCAGAGGAAAAAAACTTCAACCTAGTTTGGACCAAGAGGAGGAAAGAGAGAGAAGGGGCCAGGCCAAGGACAGTACCTCAGAGCCTGGATTCCAAACCTGGGGAGAACTTGGAAAACTCAGTCGCAATTTAATGAGGCAGGTATTGGGTAGTTTTATATTTTATGTGCTGTATCTGTCTTTCGGTAACTGTTTCAAATAAATGCCTCATCTCTAGGGCTGGCTTTCATCTGTGGCTTTCCCCCTGACATCATTTTTAACATGCACTAACTCAGATGGGGCTTCATAATCTGTCTTTAGTAACAGTATGGAAAAAATGAGAGCAGCAGAAGGTCAGAGAATTATAAAGTGTTAGGATACTTGCTCTTATTTTCTTGAGGAAAGCAGGGTTCTTTCCAGCTAAATTGCAGAGGAGGTAGACAGAAAAATTCCACAATTTCTGATTCTATAGTTTTCAGTTTTTATTATATCCCAAAAGAGATTCACCCAGGAACTTTTATTTATACAACACAAAACTTACATCTATGCATGCAGTGTTTTACCCCTCTGGGAATACTTACTATTATTACTTTCCTCTAAAGAACTATTAATTTGCATTTATCTTCTGCATCATCTGAAAGCACTTATTAAACATCTGTTAATCATTCATACATTCATTCATTCAGTAACATTTACTCAGCACCTGAAACCGAGCATGACCCTGAGGAGTCCTCCCAGCTAACCAGAGATTTATGGCTCAGATAATGTTCCAACCACAAGAGAGAACTGATGGCTATTTGGAACCATGTAATCAAGACAATCATCTCTGAAAATAGAAGATTACCCCCTCCCTAGCATGTAGCCCCTTCCTCTTTTCCCTATATAATCTCCAAGCAAAACCTGGGGAGTTGGGAGTTGGTTCTTTGGGACATGAGTCCACCTTCTCCCCAGGATTGCCAGCTTCCTCAGTAAAGCTATCTTTCCTTTCACCTAACACTTGTCTCTCAGTTTTGGATTCTTGAGCAACAAGCAGCTGAATCTGAGTTCAGTAACACTGCTACTCGTCAGGAGCTAGAGATTCTAGTTACCCTGACCCAGAACATACTTATGAAAAGTCAGTCACACTGTAACAGGGGCAGGTGTGGGGAAGTTTTATATTTTGTGTGCTGAATCTGTCTTCTGGTAACTGTTTCAAATGAAACTTATGAAAAAAAAAATATTTTATCAAACACTATCTTTTCCTCTTATTTACCCTCATTGTAAGACTTTCTTAAAAAGCATTCTCTGCAAAATTCTCTTTTGCTTCATATTTGATGTGCTACCTAAGCTATCATCAGATATTTATTTTAAATCAATATTTAAAATATTTATTTTAAATCCACTAAAATTTCTGCTAATTAAAACAATATTCACTTTTGCCAGAGCAATTAAGGTGTTAAATTATAGTCCCAACCACCTACTCGTGCCAGAGAGTGAAAGGTGGAACTAGGTTTTGTGGTATAGTGTGGAAAACCTGGGAGGTAGAGCTTGAACTGAACTGGGAATGAGCCCTAGCTCTGTTACTCCATTCACTCACTCATTCATTCATTTTTCTCCTTCATTCTTTCACTTACACATGCATTTGACAAATGGTGATTGACCACCTTCTGTGGGCCAGACTGAGCAAAGAGATAGGGCAGAGAATAACAAAGGACACCCTTGGCCTCCCAGAGCCAATCCCCTCATAAAGGAGACCATGAGACACACAAGCCAACAAATCAATAAGCGTGTTCACTGTACACCCTTCAGTAAGTACTTGACATCTCTGATCTTCAGTTTCCTCACCTACAAACCACAGGTTTTGCAAAGATTAAATGAGATGATATATGTAACATACCTGTAGGTATGTTGAATGGCAGCTATTATTTCTGCTCTTACTATTTCTCTGTCAAACTCCCTTTCACCCCTACCCCCCATATTTATTTCCAATTTCATAAATTAGGGTGTAGGGCTATTGGGTCCACAAGCTAAATATTCATCCCATAAATATTTACATAATATGTCCTAAGGATTTGTAAGGCTCCAAGCCAGAGAGGTTGAAGAAGCTGGATATATTCTGACTTCTGCTCTGCAAAAGAAATTGTCCAAAACTTGGAAATGGGCAAAGGAGATGACTGGGCATCTTTTCAGTGGAGTGAGGGGCATGATCTAAAGGACCTTCTGGGAATTATTGGATCTTACAGAGGTGTGTATTTGATAGTATTTATATTGACTAGGCTATATCACAACTCTGTAAAGGTAGAAGTTAAAACTGTAGAACACCAGGACTTCCCTGGTGGCACAGCGGTTAAGAATCCACCTGCCAATGCAAGGGACATGGGTTCGATCCCTGGTCCGGGAAGATCCCACATTCCACAGAGCAACTAAGCCCATGTGCCACAACTACTGAGTCTGCGTGCCTCAACTACGGAAGCCCATGCTTCATTATGGAGGGAAGAAAAATTACAAACGAAGTGAGAATATTGTTCTAGATCAGGGTTTTTTAACCTCAGTGCTCTTGACATTTGGGGCTGGATAACCCTTTGTTGTGGGTCTGTCCTGTGCATTGTAGGATGTTCAAGCATCCCTGACTTCTACCCACCAGACAGAAGTAGCGCCCTGCCCCCTTCCCCCGAATTGTGACAAACAAGTATTTTCAAAATCTAGAGTTTGATTTTTTTTTTTAAGTCACAGGAGAAATGACTGAGTTTGGGCAGAATTTATCAGCTATATTAAAGAGGGAGTCCCTGGTATCAGTTTTGGCAAGTGCTAAGCGTGACGGTCATGAACTGAAGCATACTGTGCACCCAAGCCGCTTAATCCATTCACATCACCTCCCCGGCCCTGGGGAGTCAGCCCTCAGTGACTTCCCATCGCCCCAGTCACAGCCTGCCCTGGAAGAATTGCAAAGTGAGTTGTTTTGAGAATGCAGCTACCTGCTTGGATTCCTCCGCTGTGACCTTCACAAACCTCCCCTGCTGTGTGCTTGCTCTGAGATTAGCCTACCACTTGGAGAAACTCGACATCTTACTTATAACTGTGAGCATAGAAGCATTCAGAAAAAAGAATAGGACAATTCATGAAATTTCCCATGGGCTAATGAGAAAGGGCCCGGTATGTAATAGGGCTTCAATAAATCTCAGAGGAAAACAAGGGGAATGGGGGGGAGCTATGAGCTCATAAGAAGACAAATGAAAGCAGTGATGAGATTAAAATTCACATTTTAAGGCAAAATAAGAAAAATTTAAACATAAAACTTCTTCTCTGCCCTTTGGTCTCCTCCGTCCCCACTGGTATGCATTGCGCACCTGCACTGGGTGTTAACCAGACCTCCCCAGAGGTAAAGATCAATTTTTCTCCTACTGGCGCCAGCCATGTAACTCCTTAGAAGATAACATTCCTTTCTCAATCCTGTAAAAGGTCATGATGACCCACCCTCACCTTGTACATGCAGAGATCTTCGGTGAACTTTATGTACAATGCCAATGCAGAATTTCCCTTAAAGACTGGTGCTGAACAGACTGGTCAGTTGACCTGGGGAGACACTGGACTGCACCTAATGGAAGTTCATAGCTTAAATACTTACTTATGCCCTTACCAATATTACCAGCTATACTACTTGTATTCTGCTCGTTTTACAAGATTATTGTTTCTTGCATTACCAAATGTGTGACTGAGCCTCAGATAAAATTAATGATGATTAGGTGACTTGAAATGATTGATCAAACGTATAGTTCTGTGAGATCAGTGATTGTGGGACTTCCCTGGCGGTCCAGTGGTTAAGATTCCACACTTTCCCATGACAGTGGGGGACCAGAAAATCTGCAGAGCATGGAGGGTAGAACCCTAGGCCTGGATGATAGAAAAATAACAACAGCTAACATTTTACTGAATGTTCACCATGCATTGGGCAGAATGCTAGTTTCCATGTGCCAACTCATTGGCCCTTATAATAACTCTATGAGGTTGGTTCTGATATTATTTGTGCTTTACAAATGGGGAACCTAGTACCAAAAGGTTAAGCAATGTTCCCAGGGTCCAGGCTCCCCATTAACGTGTGGGGGGCTCAGGGCAAGAGTACATGGAAGTCCATAGACCACATGTCAAATATTTGAAAGTTAAGAATCCAGCCAACAAATTGTTAAATAAAATATGTTCTCTCATCCTAAAAAAAAAAAAGAAAAAAGAAAAAGAAAAAGATTCGTGCTTCCAACGCAGGAGGTGCAGGTTCAATCCCTGGTCTGGGAACTCAGATACCACGTGCCATGTGGTGCAGGCCAAAAATTAAAAAAAAAGATCGATGATTGTAATAGTTAGTGTAACTCTAGATATGGGAAGAAGCAACAGGAGGGAACCATTTCCTGGACCATAACAGACCAATGAGACAGGCAGTCCAGAGGCTTTTGCTTACAGTTAACAGGGCCTAGTCCAGTAATAGCACGGTGAGTGGCCTATCAACGCAATCCTTGCCTGACCTGGGGATGAGCATTCCTAGCGCCGTGGGACAAATTGATCACGAAATGCCTCCCAAACCTTGGTTGAAATTAAGACCGAAAAGGAAGGGATTGTAAAATAAAGAATGTTGCCCACCATCCAGTCCGTAAGAATCAAGTCATTAGGCGCTGCAGCGGCTGACCTACACTACACCCTGGAAGGAATTCAGGGAGAAGATCAGGATGACATGCTCTGTGCTCTGGGAAAACTGGCAGAACAGGCCTTCGGGTAGTTAGATATTTTCAGGAGAAATTTTTTAGGAGCCTGGATTTCTGCATCTTCCCATACTTAGAAAAGCACTGAAACCACTAATTAAGATGTTTATCCCTCAGGACTAGCAGCAACCTTCTACTGAGATGTGTGCTTGATTGCAGGTACCCCCTTCACCAAAATCACATATATACTGGCTGGCCTCCCCCCTTACCTTTTTGGAGTAGTTCTCAGAGCTCTCTGACAGACTGACTGTCTCCCGGGTTATAATCCTCAGTTTGGCTTGAATAAAATTTTCCACACATAAATGCCGGAGGGTTATCTTCCCATTCACCTGTCATGCACCCAAGGCATGGCCTTACCCAGGCCCGACCAGTTGGCCACTCCTGCCTGTGACTTTGACTCTGGAGTGTGTGCTGCTGCAAAGACTGTGATGCCAGCTGCCAGAAACCGTGTCCTAACCAGGCTGTGTCCACTGCCTTTGCATCTGATTCTGTTCACCAGCCTCCTGACAAGGCCAGGAGCCATCCAACACCCTTCCAGTACGTTCCTTTCCTAAGATTAGCCAGAGTTGCTTTCTGCTGATGCCTGATTAATCAATGCACCACCTTTGGGACTTCCCTGGTGGTGCAGTGGTTAAGAATCCGCCTGCCAATGCAGGGGACACGGGTTTGATCCCTAGTCCGGGAAGCTCCCACATGCCGCGGAGCAACTAAGCCCATGTGCCACAGCTACTGAAGCCCATGCGCCTAGAGCCTGTGCTCCACAACAAGAGAAGCCGCCGCAATGAGAAGCCCGCACACTGCAACAAAGAGTGGCCCCGCTCGCCACAACTAGAGAAAGCCCGCGTGCAGCAACGAAGACCCAACGCAGCCAAAAATAAAAATTAATTAATTAATTAATTAAAAATACATACCACCTTCACCCCCCTCCCTCACCTTCACTTCACTTTCTAATCCATGGTCTCCTCTCCAGTCTCTCGGTGGCAGGGCTAACTCAGCCTCTCAGCAGGTACTGCTGGAGTCGTCTTCCTGAGCAAAGTACCTGGGGACGGGACTTAGGAAGATGAGTGATAGGAGTTATGCAAGGGCCGGATGGGATCCTGTCTTTATTTAGCATTTTGAGATTTGTTCATCACAGAGTTTGGGGCATCAATATGGATTTTTTTTAAATTGCATTAAAATATTATGTATCTTTACATGCCATTTGCAGCAACATGGGTGAACCTAGAGATTATCATACTAAGTGAAGTAAGTCAGACAGAGAAAGACAAATATCATATGCTATCACTTATATGTGGAATCTAAAAAAACATGACACAAATGAACTTATTTACAAAACAGAAATAGACTCACAGACATAGAAGACAAACTTATGGTTACCAAAGGGGGAGGGGGAGGGATAAATTGGAAATTTGGGATTAACAGATACATACTACTATATATAAAATAGATAACCAACAAGGACCTACTGTATAGCACAGGGAGCTGTATTCAATATCTTGTGACAAACCACAGTGGAAAAGAATTTGAAAAAGAATTTTTATATACGTGTGTGTGCGTGTTATGTGTGTGTGTATATATATACATATAAACTGAATCACTTTGCTGTACACCTGAATCATTATAAATCAACTATACTTCAATTTAAAGAAATTACGTATCTTAATTAATGAGCTTTTAGGCGCCCCTTACATTTTGTGCTGGCCCTGTATGACTCCATGCAACACTGGCCAAGACCAGAGCTTATCCACGCATTTCCCTTTGTTTACTAAACAAGTTCTTTGGGGCGTGGCTCTGCATGCAGCTATACTAAGCTCTAAGCCTGCAGAGATGACGAACACCAAGCCCAGCCCTCAAGATTGTCACCATCTAGTGGGGGAAACAAACAAAGGACACTCTGAATTCTAGGTGCACCAACAGAGAGCGAGGACAAGGTAAGTGTGGGCATAAAGAGAGGAATCAAAGCTCCGCTCAGCCCCAGCTGGATCAGGGAAGGCTTCCCAGGGGCCCTGGTGCTCAAGCTACTTCTCTGGAGTGAGAAGTTCACCAGGTGGAGAAGGAGGAGGACATTCTGAGCAAAGCAGTCAGCATTCCTAGGTGTCTTTCTGAAACTGAGCAGGATCCTATGGGGCCCTGCTGGGGAAAAAAGCCTTTCCATGTCCCCCCATTTCTTGTTTGTAGGAAAAAGGCTTCAGCCTCCTAGGCCTTCCCTGAACTCCAAAGGGCAGATTCACACAGTTACTAATTACTGGAGTGAGGGAAAGCAGAAACAAAGGAGGAGCAGTCAAGAGACAATGGTGCAGGGCTTCCCTGGTGGCACAGTGGTTGAGAATCCGCCTGCCAACGCAGGAGACATGGTTTCAAGCCCTGGTCCGGGAAGATCCCACATGCCGCGGAGCAACTCAGCCCATGCACCACAGCTACTGAGCCTGTGCTCTAGAGCCCATGAGCCACAACTACTGAGCCTGTGTGCCACAACTACTGAAGCCCACGCACCTAGAGCCTGTGCTCCACTGCAAGAGAAGCCACCGCAATGAGAAGCTCGCGCACTGCAGCGGAGAGTAGCCCCCGCTCGCCGCAACTAGAGAAAGCCCACACACAGCGACGAAGACCCAACACAGCCAAAAATAAATAAAATAAATAAATTATAAAAAAAGAACAAAAAAAGAAAGAAACAATGGTGCAGTGATGGGGCAGGGTCCTGGTTCCTCCTCAAGGGATATACAGAACAATCTGATACACATTTCTGAGTTCTGCCACAGGAACTAAGGCCCCCACACAGGTGGAGGTTGGTACCTTCAGGCTGAGCACAAGCACGTGGACCCCTTCTGGTTGGAATCAGAAAGCTGATGATTGATATTCCTGGAACACCACCCCGTAACCTCAACATCAACCAATCAGAGGAAGGTCACATAACCTGCAACCCTCCCTTCAAATTCTGCTTATAAAAACTCTTCCCCAAAACCCATCAGGGAGTTCAGGCTTTTTGAGCATGAGCCATCCATTCTTCTTACTTGGCCCTTGCAATAAACCTTTTTTCTGCTCCAAACTCTGACGTTTCAGTTTGTTTGGCCTCACTGTGCTTCCAGAACTGAACTTGGGTTTGACAACATTCAGATTCAGTCAGTGATATTGTAGGGTTGGATTGCAAAGTGTGTGGAACCCAATTTGGAGAAAATGAATAATGAAAAGTGAATCTAGAGCAGGAGGTTGGAAGGGGTCAGGCTGTGAAGGGGCTCATACACCAACCATGCTAAGGGGTTTGGACCATCTGAAGGCAATGGAGGAACCATCAATGGTTATAAAGTAGAGGAGTAATGGTATGACATTAGTTTTAGGTAGATTATTCCAGAAGGAGGGCTGGGGAGGAGGAAGCTGTGTGGTGTGGGAGAGAGGAGCCTGACAAGACACTACCCAGTGTGGGTGCTCAGGGGCTGGTTCACAAGGGCCTTGGTGTCCTATTCAGGAGTCTGGCTTTTTCCTCTATTTTGAAGAGCTCTGGCCTTTGGAATATCCATTAGATTAACTTCTCTTTGTGTTGCCTCTCTCCACCCAATTGCTGGCAAGAAGTCTAATTATTATATGCAGCAAATGTCTGCTGGCCTCAACACCCTAGATCGACAAAATAAAGTCTTGGGGACTTCCCTGGTGGTGCAGTGGATAAGACTCCATGCTCCCAATGCAGGGGGCCCAGGTTCAATCCCTGGTCAGGGAACTAGATCCCACATGCATGCCACAACTAAGAGTTCACATGCCACAACTAAGGAGCTGGCAAGCCACAACTAAGGAGCCCGCCAGCCACAACTAAGGAGCCCGCCTGCCGCAACTAAGACCTGGCCCAACCAAATAAATAAAATAAATAAATAAATAAATAAAATCTCATTTACATTTCTGTCCCAATTAGAAGTCTCCATGCCCTGCCCCACCCCCTTACCTAAGTAGAAAAGTAGATGCCTTTTAAAGTACCAATGAGGTATTTTGGGGAGTCCCCAAAGGTGTCTGTTCTCTGCCTTCATCCACCACTCAGAGCCCAACATGGCCTTCAGCTGCTGCTCTGACACCCATGGCCACAAAACCACCTGAGGAAGCCTGTCTCCTGCCCCTGCAGACACAGCCCATCACAGGACCCAACATCCTTATCACCACCATCTCCAAATTGCTACAGGGCCCTTAAAACGTGGAGCTCCACAGGTGCTGCACAGATCTGGGGTGTATGGCCTCATCCCCAGATCTGGGCCATAATTTGGAAGGCTAAAAGAATCCCCAGAGGGCGCCTGGCCCAATGGTTCTCAAACTCTAGCCCACCCATCACTGAGAGCCGGTCTGAGGGATTCCCCCACTAAAACCCAATAAGACCCAAATAAACCTGGATCTTCTTGCCCCTTAAGGCCTGCCTTCACACGCCGTGGCTTTCCAGGTACACCCCTCCACTATATCTGCCTCCTAAATGCCCTGCGTGGTGACTGCAGCCAGTCTCCCAAGGGACGAGGAAGCTGAGGAGAACATCACCCAGCATGAGGCCTGCAGAGCTTCCTTACCACCCCCCTTTTCTCACACCGCCACTCAGATCTGCCCCCTCCCTTCTTTCCAGAAACTCCCTGCTCACGTAGTCCTTGATGCTGGCAGGAGAAGCCGCAGGATTCAGTAGACTGTAGTTAGAGGATCACTGGAAGATGAGTACCAAAGGTTCCGGATCCTCAGCTCAGGGATCTTTCCTTCAATCGCACGATAGGGGAAAAGAGAATACTGGAGAAAGCCCAGACCAGGCCCCTGCATCACGGAAAGAGAGGCACCGTGGGGGGTGGAAAGGTGTGGGCATTAAGCTTTGCAGAACAAAAGGCACAACAGCGATGTGTATCTTACAAAGATAATACTTGATAAAAGCCCATTTACTCCCCCACTACCGGAAGCCTTTTCTCAAAGGGCTTCCATTCTGAGTGTGGTTTCGTAACTCTGAGGCAGGGAGCCCTAGAGTTTGCTCAGGACAGGAGTCTTAAGTCCCAGCCCCATTTCAAGGGGAGCAAACACCCAGGTGTCAGTTACATATGTTAGGTTACTAAATAAGATGTTCATTTAAGAAAAAAGCATCTATCCTCTACCTCAACTCAACACTTAAAATTGGCCTAGGAAAAGCCCTGAACTTGACTAGTAGTCAAGCAGCACACAAACAATAAGGATGTGGCCAGGACTGCTCCTTGCCCACCAATGTCCACTCACCCCTTCTTTCACTCATTGAGATCATGAATAAGCAGTACCCATAGCCTCCTCCAGTAAAGATTACATTTCCCAGCCTTCCTTGGAGCTATCACTAAATTCTGGTTATGCAGAATAAAGCCAGAGCGGTGTATGCAGTTCTCGGAAATGTCCTTAGAGGGCGTATTAATGAGGGTTCTCCAGAGAAACAGAATGGGAGATATATATGGAGATTTATTACTAAGAATTGGCTCACGTGATTTTGGAGGCTGAGGAGTTCCTCAATCTCCCAACAGCAAGCTGGAGCCCCAGGGAAGTCGGTGGTATACTTCAGTCTGAGTCTGAAGGCCTTAGAACCAGGGAAGCTGATAATGTAAACCTCAGTCCACAGACAAGAGAAGATGAAATGAAATGTCCCAGGTCAAACAGGGGAAAAAAAGAGGGAAATCCCTTCTTACTCAAGCTTTTGTTCTGTTCAAACCCTCAACAGATTGGACAATGCCCAAACCACACTGGGGAGGATAATCTACTAAGTTCACTCATTTAAGTGCTAATTTTATCAGGAAGCCCCCTCACAAACACACCCAGAAACAATGTTTAAACTGGGCACCTGTGGCCAGTCAAGGTGACACATAAAATGAACCATCACAGAGGGAGAGGGTGCCTCCTTCTTCATCTCTTCCTCCTACCTGCTGCCCAGAATTTGGATTGATGGTTGGAGCTCCAGCAGCCATCTTGGGCCATGAGTTGACCTTGAGAAGAGAAGCCATGCACAGCAGAGCAACATAAAAGGAAAAGTGCAGCATCACTCCAGCTCACACTGCCTTCCTTCCACCAGTGTTATCATGAGTGACAAACAAATTTCTATGAGGTTTAAGCTACAGTTTTTTGTTTTTTTGTTTTTTTTCTGTTCTGTTACTTGTAGCCAAACTTCCTCAAAACTAATAAAATGCCAATATATCACATCCAATGAAAGATGGTGGGTCCTGTGGGGGCTTTTTTGTCATTCATATCTGCCTTTATTAGTATAGTGTATTTGGACTCTCTCTCTCTAACCACAGACTCTTCATTCAGGGAAGGTCTGGCTATAGTTGCTACACATTTGATAGATAGAGCAAGAGGCTGGGAGGAGGGAGGACAAATTCTAAATTTAAGGCAGAACAAACCACTTCCTCCCTGTCATTCGTTTGTTCTTTTTAATTTAACCAATGCTGACTGACTCTGTGCCAGGTACTATGCAGTATCTCATCTAATCCTCACTGACAACACAATGAGGGAGGCATCATCCCCATTTTTCAGATGAGGAAACTGAGGTTCTGAGAGGTAAGGAAATGGCAGAGTGAGAATCAGTCTGCCTCCCTTGATTCTGCATTGATTATTTTTTTTAAATCATCAAACATATTTTCATTTGGCTAGTGGGAACTTGATTCCACAAACTTACTTCAACAAGGCAGAGAATGAAATAGTATGAAGCATCCAGTTCTCAGGTGATAAGGAGGCTGGGGTTGGTCAATCAGTTAACCACTATCTATTGAGCACCTACTGTGTGCCATGCACTATTCTTCAAGTGGGTCGTCACCAATGTGATGTTTACAGAGCACCTTTCCTCTGAAGTGCAAGCATCACTGTTTCTGTGCAGAACCCACACTGCCCTGGCACACTCTCGTGGTTCAGAAGAAAAAATAACAGCCAGGGGTACAGGGACCTAGGTCTGGTTCCATCTCTACCACCTGTCCACTGTGCGCCTTCAGATAGGTTGGGTAACCTCTCTGGTCTTCTGTCTCCCCTTCAGGGCCTTTGAGACTTTCCCCTGCCTTTGCTTGTGCTTCTTTTGAGTGTTCCTTAATTCAAACTTGGTCAAAGCTTGTCGGGCAGTGCTATTTAGAGTTGTCCAGAAAATTTCACTCTCAATGGAAATTCAGGAACCTTCCATTAGGTCCCCAAAATAATTCACATAAACAAACATCGGGCTTCAGTTGCAGTTTCCTTTTATAAAAGAGAGAAGACATTTGAGAAGGAACTGTTGTTACCGTTGAAATAGTCCCTGGAATCATGTTCTCACCTCCTCCTTGACTTTTTTCTTTTAGGAACCTCCTCTGGGAAAGAGTCCCGTTGGAATGTGTTTCCAAAATATATTTGGTGATAAGAACATGGGGCTCTTGATTAAACTAACAAACCAACAGAAGCAGTATCCCAAGTCAGTCTTGGAGTTGTGATTCTGCAGATCAGAATGAGGCCAGGAATAAATATTCTTACGAAGCGCCCAGGGCCTGGGCTAAACCAAGACTTGAGTCCACATCCTGAGGCTACATGGAAGTTGGAATCAGAAGTTTGAATCCTGATCTTCCTATTTATTAGCTGTGTGATCTTGGGCAAGTGTTCTACTCAACTCACAAAGTATTCATGAGCAAGGGTCCGTATGACACGCCAGATCATGTGCCTGGCTGAGGTGCTGATGGTGGAAGGTGAGAAGCCAGCCTGCCTATGGGTGTTGCAGAGCCTGGAGGGGAGACTACCAAAGAGCAGGTACCACTAAAGGTGAAGAATGCCACCAAAGCGGAGGGGGACCCCACAGAGGTACCCAGCACACCTGGCCCGGTCTGCAGGGGACGGGAGTGGCTTCCCTGAGAAAAGGCGGTTCAGGATGCAAAGGCTGACTAGGACTCGGCCAGGTGAGCAGGTTGGACGAGAGTCCTGCAGGTATCAGGACAAATGCGCAGAGACCAGATAAGTACCTGAACGCGGGCCTCCTGAGTCCAGAAAGAAATCCAGGAGGCGACGGGGTAGCCGTGGAAACGGGGATGGGAGGGGGAGGCAGATCACACGTGGTCTCATCCGCGCATGCGCTCTATTCTAAAGGCGGAAGGAAGTCCCTCAAAGATGAGGGGTGGTCATGGTGCCGTCGGATGTAGAAATCACGTTCCTGAGCCTCCGAATCTTCATCTGTAAACGAGGGGTTTTGAGGCGCCTCTACTTTTCTCTTTCCCACCTGTGGTCTAATTCTCCACCTAGGGAGCGATGTTTTCACACCGGAAGCCAGATCCTGTCCCTCCTTTGCTTAAAAGCCCCTGATGGCCCCCATCTCAGAACAGCGTCCAAAGTGCCCAGCGTGGCCTGTAACAATATGCCACGCCCTTCCCGGGCCTCCCTGTGGCCCCCAGGCCCCCAGCACACTTCCCCGCAAGTTGTGCCGCGGCTGCGTCCTCCGCCTGGGGTCTCAGACCCAGACGCCACTCAGCCCCTCCCGACGGCACCCCTCGCTGTCCCTTGAGGTAGCTCAGTTTTTCTTTGGAGCACATTCACCTGTCATCTCGTATATTTATTTGTCTAGTTCTTTCCTGTCTGCTCCCCCCAGTAGAAGGTGAACTCCCAGGGAGCAAGGATTTGGTGTCTGCTTGCTGCTGTCTCCCCAGGGTCTGGTGCAGAGCGCCAGCCCATGATATCAGAACAATACCTATCTCACATGTTTGAGAAGCTCAAATCATAGAAATATTGTATAAGTAGCATTGGGTTCAGTAAGTACTTAGGAAGTACTTCCCTGTTTCTTTCTACCCCAATCCCCCATCTTCCAGACTCCCGTTAGAAGTCCTTCCCAGGGCACCATTTACCCCTGAGCCCCCAATTGCCCCACTGGGCCCTCTGCCCCGCCTGCCAGCCCCTGACTCTGTCCCTGACTGACCTGCAGGTTTCGCACTGCCCCGCTGCTGGCTTGGCTGTGTCCCCGGAGGAGATGGGATGTGTCACGGTTGCCACACACTGTGGCCGAGGCTGTTTGGAGGTTGGCAACTCTAGTCATCGTCCTGCTGCCCCTGGACCCTGTGTGGTCAGGGCCTGGGTGTGGCCATCAACCTGGGCGGCATAAAATGCATGCCAGGGCATGTAATGAATCTGGACCCTTTTGCAGGGACAGAAAAAACAAAACCCTTCCTTAAGCTTTGACTGATGGCTTCTTTTCTCCTGACCCCGACACAAACAGATGGTTTTCATCTGATTTTCTCCAGCAGTGACCTGGGATCACGTGCAGAAAGCCTGCTGACTGCCCCTGTCCCTTCCTACAATCCACCTGCAAGGGTCGTGGAGATGGCAAGCAGTCTGCAACAGGGAGGCCCAGGCAATGTTCTGGAAAGGCTCTCTCCTCCTGCCTCTTACTCAGAACTCACAGGGATTTAAACAAAAAGCGGGGTCTTGCAGCACACGGGATCTTCATTGTGGCGCACGGACTTCGTTGTGGCACACATGCGGGATCTAGTTCTCTGACCAGGGATCGAACCCAGGCCCCCTGCATTGGAAGTGCTGAGTCTTACCCACTGGACCACCAGGGAAGTCCCCCAAGAGGGGGGAGGTCTTTAAAATCACCTAGATCAGGGGTGTTGAACCTGAGGCTTCTGATTGGCTGAGGGGTTTGGACTTGGGCTGTGAGCCTGTGTGCAAGATGGTGTCAGTCTGTGGACAGAGGGTGCTTGATTTTTTGATTCTCAGAACCGACCTGTGCAAACGTCCGGCCTGGGGAAGAGGAATAACTCATCTGTGATCACACCGTGGATGGCAGCTCAGTCTCCTGGGGCTCCGAGACCTCCATCTGCCAGGTCACCAGCGCTGCTCAGGACAAAACCACGGGCAGATAAATAACAACAAACACGGAAACAATAAAAACCAAGCTTAGAAGAAACAAAGCAAAAGGAGATCAACATGTTAGCTACAATCGTTTCTGGGAGCAGTGGGACAAAAGTCTTTCTCTTTTCTATTCTTTTACATTTTTTTCTGTATTTTCCAGATTTTCTATTTTAAAAGCCTTTTCTTGAAAGCATCATTAAAAGAAGAAAACTTTCTTTGAAGGAAAAAAAAAATCACTAGCATTGTATAAAAGTATCTCCATCCAACCCCTCTTTTTATATTTTTTTAGGTTTGAAGGTTTTTCTATTGTTCGAGTTTGTAAGGAATACATTTTGGTAACCAACTTTTCTAGAAAAAAAGCATGAGGTTTAAGAATGCATTAGTTTTCACTCTGGAAGTATTTAGTTTAAGGATTTCACAGAAATGCTTTAAAGGACAATTTTCATGTTCTGATAAGTTCTATAAACGGCAGAGTGCATTATTTGGAAAGATGCTTTTTTATGAATAGTTTTTTATTTCACTTACACTGTTGTAAAGTTTTATTTCTTCAGGGACTGAACAAAATTCAGGGAGCTGAGTTTGCCCTGAGATACCACTTCAGGGCAACCCTCTTATTTTTCTATTCTTAGCTTCAATGGAGGTTTTAAAAATAAAATTTTAAACTGTGGCTTCAGCTGATGAGTCCAATGTGATAGCTACTGAACCTGATAATTATAAGATTTCCTAGAATAAATTTAATTGGCACACAAATACTTGCAATCAGCTGTTATTGTTGCTATAAATATCTCTAAAGCCCTGGGTAAAGCTATGCTAATTGTTCTGGCCTCCGGAAAAATGTTAGTTAGGCATCACCCGTTTATGGGCCCTCATTGTAGCCAGTTGTTTTGATTCATCTGGGGCAGATGTCTATGTAGTTCAGAGAAACTCCTCACACACACAGAAGACAGCAGAAAGTTATTCTCATTCTTGTGGAAAAAGGACACTTTTTTTTTTTTTAACCCCATTTGGTGTGTTAGAATCAGGTTTACAAATCCATCCCTGTTTATATCTAGCTATGTCATCTTCTAGAATTTCATTCTGAATTTACAGGGACAAAAATAATTTGAATATAAGCCATTAAGCTAAATATAAGCCATTTTGTCT
This sequence comes from Balaenoptera acutorostrata, assembly GCF_949987535.1. Classification (NCBI taxonomy): domain Eukaryota; kingdom Metazoa; phylum Chordata; class Mammalia; order Artiodactyla; family Balaenopteridae; genus Balaenoptera; species Balaenoptera acutorostrata. Next base: position 100,311,150 of record NC_080068.1, on the reverse strand, counting down.
TTAAATATGTAAGTCTGACTTTAAACCCTTGTTCTGCTTCTTCGTAGCTGTGTAACCCTAGGCAGCTCACACAACTTCTCTGATCCTTATTTATAAAACAGGGATGGTAATATACATGCCAGAAGATGTATATGCTGTTAAGACTGCAGTTTTTTGGAAATAAGGTTTTGGGAACTAAAGTATAATATGGCATTATTAGCACAGTGTGGAACACACAGAGCACATTTAAATTCATTTCCTTTTCCCCAGGTAATTCTCAGAGAAGAATGTCAATTTTATTCAATTAAGCAAACATTAATTGAGCACTTATTATACGCAAAGTCCTGGGGATACCAACCCTCCATTCAAGATTTTTAAGAAGCTCATCATCTTCTTTTTTTTTTTTTTAATTTATTTATTTTTGGCTGCATTGGGTCTATGTTGCTGTGCACGGGCTTTCTCTAGTTGTGACGAGTGAGGGCTACTCTTCGTTGTGGTGCGCAGGCTTCTCATTACGGTGGCTTCTCTTGCTGTGGAGCACAGGCTCTAGGAGTGCGGGCTTCAATAGTTGTGGCTTACAGGCTCTAGAGTGCAGGCTCAGGAGTTGTGGCGCACGGGCTTAGTTGCTCCGCGGCATGTGGGATCTTCCCGGACCAGGGCTCGAACCCATGTTCCCTGCATTGGCAGGCGGATTCTTAACCACTGCACCAGCGGGGAAACCCCGCTCATCATCTTCTAAGGAGGACAGACCTCCTCTTATGTCCTAATTATACCAGATTGGGAAAACTGCTTTAACTGAAGTCTGAAGAACGTGATCAGTGTTCCAAGGGAAAGGAATATTAGTTTTGACTGGTACAAAAAGGTTTTTATGAAAAGGTTTAAGAGCCTCAACCTAGCTCTCAAAGGATGAATAGTTCTGACCTGAAAGAGAAGAAAGATTTGGAAAACAGAGAATGGAGAAAGAACAGTGTAAGAGGCAAAAGCATGAAGGAAGGCAAGACAGAGTAAGTGTGTGTGGTGTGGTCGAGGAGCGCTGAGGAGGACTGTGTCTCCTCAGGGGAGATGACCAAGTGCCAGAGAGAGAAAGATGGGAAACAGAGTCGCCAAATAGGTAGAAGTACCTGTGGCTCGTCCACATTGCCTCTGTCAGTGCCTGCCCCTTTAAGGCAGGCTGATCTCCAGAAAGGCAAGTCTTGGAACTCTAGTGGAAGGTCAGTAGACATCTATCACCTTTAATTATTTACTCAACAAATACTCATCGAGTATCTACTATGTGCCAGGCCCTGTCCGAGACCCTTGGGAGGCAACAGTGAGCAAAACACCATTCCTGCCTTCATGGGGTTCCATTCTACCAGGGCAAACAGATGATAATCAGATAAACAAATAAGTGTCCTATAGAATAAATTTTTAGGGCACAGTGCTGTGAAGTACAAGAAAGTGTACGGGATAGACATGAGCTATTTTCCACAGGGTCGTCAGAGATGTCTCTCGGAGGTGCTACTTGAGCAGAGATCCAAGTTAAGTGAATAACTGTGGGAAGAGGGTTCCAGGGAGAAGCACGGCAGGTGCAAAGGCCCTGATATGGATAGGGTCGCTTCACGTGCTCAGGGCAGAGCAAGGAGCCTAGGTGGCCCCGGTGCAGGGCTTGGAAACGAGGTCAGAGATTTGAAGATGCAGATGAAGGTTTCTAGACCCTAAACTCTGTAACGCACCCCCCAATCATGCTCTGACCTTCTGAGCTTGGTCCCCCTGGATTTTGAACTTGGCTTTTCCAGGGCAGATTCTCTTGACTCCATATTGTCTCCCTCTGCCCTTACAGGAACCCCTGGCCCCCATGCCACCCAGGGCACGTAATTCTGGACACTAGTCTTTGGAAAGGAAACGCGTAGAAAAGGGAATTGGTCACATGGGTGGCTGTGCCTCCCCCCACCAGTGTCCTCAACAAATTCTCACCTTGATTCTCCAGGCTGGCGGCAGGGAGTGGGATTCCCCAGTGGGGAGGGCCATGGCAGGCTTGACTCTGGGACTCCCCTGGTGTCATCACACCCCTGCCGGCCCTTTACCCTCTCTGACCTAACCCTGAACACAGACCCTTCCATCGATTTGTTCCAGCCCAGCTGAGACCAGGCTGGATAGTTTAGCAAGATTTTACAGGGGGCTTAGGGAACACCAAAGGGATGTAACTAGAATAACTGACAACTACCACCGCCACGGCTGCTCTCAGAACCCTCAAGGCCACCCACAGCTGTCCCCTGCCTGGCTCAGCCTCTTCCCAGCCACTGCTCCCTACTCCTGGGGTCCTGGTCCCCACGGGGGGGCCCACAGAGAAGCAGGCGGCCAACTCCTCACCAGTTTAAGGTCTGCCTTCCACATGACTTCCCGTCCCAGCATCCTCCTCTTCCCGCGTGATTGACACCAGGGTCGCTGTAGGAGACCCTGCCCAGCACCCCAAGGGCTTGTAGCCCCAGCTTAATCATATCAGAGTGAAATCGAGTCCCCCTAAAACCAAGTTCCCTTACTGAGTTTGTTATTAACCTCTCTATTCAAAACTTCATTGCCTTTCTTGTCCTGCCCTAGTTCCCCTCAGGATGGAGGAGTGTCAAAGAAAAGTGGGGATTGAAACCAAGCAGGACCCTGTGAGGCCCTTCTCTATGAAAGGTCCTCCATGCCCCCGTCTCACTCTTTTTTTTTTTAAACTCCTTTATTGGAGTATAATTGCTTTACAATGGTGTGTTAGTGAATCAGCTGTACATATGCATATATCCCCATATCTCTTCCCTCTTGAGTCTCCCTCCCTCCCACCCTCCCTATCCCACCCCTCTAGGTGGACACAAAGTACCGAGCTAATCTCCTGGTCTCTTGTTTGTAGAAAAAAGGCTTGAATCCCCTAGGTCTTCCCGAAGTTCCAAAGAGCAGACTCAAGCAGTTAACGATTAGAACAATAGAGTTGATTTCAGACACACGCAGCAGTAAGTGGCAGCTTGCAGCAAGCGGCAGAGAGCAGTAGTTGGAAGAAAGAATTTAGTTCCCGGACGGGGAGTTCTAACTGCTAGACCACAGAAGCCAGCGGCTAGGGCCTAAACCCCCAGTTCTTGCCTGCCTTGTCAGGAAAGAATTCAGGCTAGGAGGCAGAAGGTAAAGAAAAAAGTAAAGGGGCTTCCCTGGCGGCGCAGTGGTTGAGAATCTGCCTGCTAATGCAGGGGACACGGGTTCGAGCCCTGGTCTGGGAAGATCCCACATGCCGCGGAGCATCTGGGCCCGTGAGCCACAATTGCTGAGCCTGCGCGTCTGGAGCCTGTGCCCCGCGACGGGAGGGGCCGCGATAGAGAAAGGCCCGCGCACCGCGATGAAGAGCGGTCCCCGCACCGCGATGAAGAGTGGCCCCCGCTTGCCGCAACTGGAGAAAGCCCTCGCACGAACCGAAGACCCAACACAGCCAAAAATAAATAAATAAATAAATAAATAAATAAATAAAATCAAGTAAAACTTTAAAAAAAAAGAAAAAAGTAAAAAAATTATTGGTAAAGCAGAGTACATGCGGAAAGATGCTCGGGCGAACTCAGAGATAGTCTCAACTTTGGGGAGTTTAAATCCTTTATAAGGGGGCAGTTTTCCGGGTCTTTGTCTTCCTTCTGGCCAAACATCTTGCTTTGTGCTCCCTGGCTAATTTGTCTCAGGACCCTCCCCTTAGGTGCTTACGCATCTCTTAGCCAAGACGGATCTTGACGCAAAGGATTCTGGGGGAAGCAAGACTCATTATGGCCTGGAGTTGTCCCCTGATTTTGACCCCCAAAGAGCCTTTCTGCACATGGGTAGTGTCTCCCTTGCCCCAAGGAGGGGGGAAGCAGAGATCCCTTGATCCTTTACTCAAACAAGGTTTTGCCCCTCTTTGTTCCTGCCATGACTGTTGTCTTAAGGCCTCCACAAGAGACAAAGCTTGGCTAATTACCCAGTCCCTGTCATAGCTTCCATTTCAGAGAGTAAACAGGAGGTTGATTTTAAATGTCTAACCTGGAGCCCATCTAACTCTTGTCTCAGGAAATGCAAACAGGAGACTAGTTGTAAGTGTCTGGCCTGAAGCCCACTTTTTCCTGCCCTACGAAATGTAAACAGAAGGCCAGTTGTAAATGCCTAACCTGGAGCCCACCTATCTCCTGCCTCAGAGTCACCAGACTCCTAGCTCCTCCTGAAGATACAGAGGACAATCTGGTGCATATCTTTCAGTTGTTCTATAAAAACTAAGACCCCCACCCAGGGGGAGGATGGTGACTACATGCTGACCGTAAGCACGTAGACCCCAGGCTGGTGGGAACCAGAAGGTTGATGATTGGGATTCCTGAAACACCACCCTGTTACCTCACCACTCACCAGTCAGAAGAAGGTCCACGAGCTGGTCAGGCATCCTAGGACATCCTATCCCCTAACACTGTCTTTAAAACCTTGCCTGGAAGCCATCAGGAAGTTGGGGTCTTTTGAGCACAAGTTGCCTGTTCTTCTTGCTTGGTGCCCTGCAAATAAACCCTTACTTTGCTGTAAACACTGTCAGAGCTGTCAGAGCTTGGCTCTTGGTGCCTTGTACACATGAGCCCTTGCTTGGTAACAAGAGCATTGTGCTCTCAGTGTCATTCAGAGGCCACAGATTCTCCTATGGGAGGATTCCTCACAGCTTGACCGGTGCCCCTGGACTCCGTTCGCCCCTGCCCTGAGCTGCTTGGGGCAGGAATTCCCACCTGGCCTGGCTTCCTGAAGCTCATCTCTGCTCAGCTGCCCCAGCATGGTGGGGAGGGAGCGGGGGGTAGCCTGGAGGGGGCTGGCCTCCTGTCCTGCACTCTGCCCGTGCTGCTGAGTCTCTGGCTCAAGGGGCCGGTGGGCTCACCGGGGGTGTCCTGAAGTCCAGCTAGTCTCAGGGTACGGTACGTGGCTCCTTCTACCCATCATGCCTTGAGCTGAAGAAGTGTCACCCTGTTTACAAGTTAGACACCGAAGCAAATGGAGCTGAGTAGTTCTCCAGATTCAAATGGGACACAAAAGGAGCAGAGTCTGGATGAGTTTGGAAGACAGAGACCAAGAGGGACACGCCATGCAACGTAGCGGTTTATACTGATAGTGAATACATGTAAACTTGATAGATTTGACTCAGTATCATATTATATCCCAGACACAATGCATGGGATCCATTTTCTATCTTTTTTTTCCCAACATCTTTATTGGAGTATAATTGCTTTACAATGGTGTGTTAGTTTCTGCTTTATAACAAACTGAAGGGGCTTCCCTGGTGGCGCAGTGGTTAAGAATCCACCTGCCAATGCAAGGAACATGGGTTTGAGCCCTGGTCCGGGAAGATCCCACATACCGCGGAGCAACTAAGCCCGTGTGCTGCAACTGCTGAGCCTGCGCTCTAGAGCCTGCGAGCCACAACTACTGAGCCTGCGTGCCACAACTACTGAAGCCCACGTGCCACAACTACTGAAGCCCGCGCACCTAGAGCCTGTGCTCTGCAACAAGAGAAGCCACTGCAACGAGAAACCCGTGCACGGCAACGAAGAGTAGAGCCCCCATTCGCCACAGCTAGAGAAAGCCCGCACACAGCAACGAAGACCCAACGCAGCCAAAAATAAATAAATAAAATAAATAAATTTATTAAAAAAAACAAAAAAAAAGTGAATCAGCTATACATATACGTATATCCCCATATCTCCTCCCTCTTGTGTCTCCTTCCCACCCTCCCTATCCCACCCCTCTAGGTGTGATCCATTTTCTTGATTCCCAAGGTGAAGAGACTTGGCAAAGTTCCATTGCTGAGGAACGGGGGTGGGGGATTGGGTGCAGATTGGCCTGACTCCGGGCCTGGGATTTTGGCTGCCACGCCACACTGCTTCTTAAGTGAAGATGCCTGAAGTCTGGGGAGGAGAAAACAAAGTCGGGAAGAATTCACTGAAGCAGGTTCCTGGGCCATCATGACATTTTGTGCTGAGCTCATGGCCCTTGTCCATCATAGAGTGTACAGTGGAATCATCTAGAATACAGTAGGGAACCACCCAGCTGCCAAGGCAGGAAGAGGACCATAGTAGCATCCCCAAGACAAAGGCTCCCAAGCCTCTAGGAGAGAAAATCGAACACATTTATGAATACTTCCTCACCCCCGATTTCCTATCATCATGGCAACCACCCTGTTATGGATTGAATTGCATCCCCCAAAATCCATGTTGAAGTCCTTACCCCTAGTACCTCACTATGTTACCTTTTTTGGAGACAGGGTCTTTACAGAGGTAATTAAGCTAAGGTCATTAAGGTGGGCCCTAATTCAAAATGACTGGTGTCCTTATAAAAAGGGGACATTTGGACAAAGACAGACATAGAGGGAAGATGCTGTGCAGAGAAACAGAGAGAAGACGGCTGTCTACAAGCCGAGGAGGGAGGCCAGGGACGCATCCTTCGCTCACTGTGAGACAGTGCCTGTCTGCCGTCTCGGCCACCAGTTTGTGGAACTTGGTTACAGCAGCCCTAGCGAATGAATCTACACCCCATGTGGGAAGAGTTATTGTCTCTACCTTACAAATGAGGAAACAGAAGCTCAGAGAGATTTCATGTCCCCCTCAAGGGTCCTTGCATCCAGTAGGAGGCTGAGATATGGGCTGCCAAGCCTTTTCCCACTGCCTGGAGCTGCTCCTGCGGGGGGCAGGGGGCAGGGGGTTGGGGAGCCCTGAGGTTTCCCACACCCGGGCCAGGCTGCGCCCTCGTGCTGCAACAGAGGAGGCCCTGACTCTAATTATGATCACTTGTTCCCTTCTGTGGTTACGCAGCAACCGTTCCAATGATCTCCCGGGTACTCACACGGGACAGGGCACCTCCTTCCTGGAGGCGGGAGGGGATCCAATGCCTGGCAGCCAGGAGGAAGAAAGTTTCCTTATTTACACAGTAAAGCTAATGAAAACCTTGTTGGAAGTCCCAGCTCTTTACACCCCCAGGTAGGGGAGGGGGGAACTGAACCCTGGGAAAGTAAACAAGGTGTTTGCAGGAAATGTTTGAAAGTGAAAGTATGTGGCCCTCGGTGGCCGTCCCCTTTCCCATGCTGGTGTCATCCCATCACAGCTCAGGGTTTACTGACTCCCGCCCAGGGCTCTTCTGGCCTTCACCCCTTCGCCCATCCCAGCCTCTCCACACCTTGCAGGGGCAGGGGCTGCTCTTATTTCTCCCTTGGACAGAGAAGGAAACCCAAGATCAAGGAAGCAGGAAAACGAGCCCAAATCCGCCCGGCCAGTTAGTGGCAGAGCTGAGAGTCATACACAGCCTTTACTTGTCTCACCATAGAAATCATCTGGAGACCGTTGCTGAGCACTTGCTGTTTGTCGGAGGGAAGGAGGGAAGAATGAAAACAGGGGCCTGCCTCTCCAGCCTGTCTGCAGGCCTCTGAGCTCCCTCCTGCTAAGAGCCGCCTCACCCACTCGGTCTCCTGAGAGTGCTGTTGAAACTGGGAACCAGGTTGGTCCTGCGACCGAGGCCCCGAGGCCACAAAGCAGGTGCAGCCGCCACCTCACCTCCATCCCGTTCGTCCTGTGACACCGGCTTTCCAGTCTGGGGCTCGGGGAGAGCCAGGGGGTCAGACTCGAAGGATGGAGGGGGCTTAAGGGGGAAGTGGCTCACCTTGAGCGAGCACATCAGAGGTAAAGAACAACGATTACGTCCAGCAAAGGGCACAACATCCGCTGGCCCTCCACACGACACTCCCCACCCCCTCGCCGGGCCCCGACGGCTGCACTGGGCTGAGACTGCACAGGAAACGGGGGGAAAGGCCCCTCATCCAGAAAAGGGCCTCAAGGCTCCAAGGGGCCTGAGTGGCCCCTCGCCCTCAGAGGGTGGTGGGGTGCACAGGGAGGCACAGGGCGCTGTGTGAGAGGTGCTGGCCTCTCCTGGAGCTTCAGGCAAAAGCTCCAGAGGACGATTTCTCCGCTGCAGCTCCTTCCTTGAGTAGGAAGAGGGGGGAGGGTCAGTCCAGCAGGTGCAGCCACTGGCTGAAAAAATTGAGGTAAATTCACATAACACAAAATTAGCCATTTTAAAGTGTACAATTCACTGGTGTTTAGTACATTCACAGGGTTGGACAACTACTGTCCCTGTCTAGTACCAACACACCTTCATGACCCCCAAGAAAGCCCCGATCCCATTAAGCAGGTGCTCCCTTTCCTGGCCTCCCAGCCCCTGGCAGGCCCCATCCGCATCTGTCTTGATGGAGTCACCTCTTCTGGATATTTCCCACCGATGGAACTGTACGACCCTCCCTTCCTATCAACAACCTGCAGAGCATCAGGTCGAGGAGGGCTGAACTGGAGATTTCATTCTGATATATTTTAACCTTTGCTGAGACTTTTTTTGTGTGTGATAAAGAAAGTCACACATTTCGTGGTAGAAAACCTAGAAACGGAGAAAATCCCAAAGAAGAAACTTAAAATTGCTCCTTGTTCCATCCCTCAGAATAACTATACTAATATTTCAGAGACAAATATTCCACTTTTTCCCCCCAAGCAAATATCAGTGAGCATCTAGGCTGCTCTACCCGTCTATGTGCCTTGGGTTGGTTTCTTAACCTCACTGTATCTCCTTTCCTCACCTGTACAATGGAGATGATAATAGTACCTACTTCATGGGTCCATTGAGAGGGTAAATAAGTGAATAATACATGGGAAGCACTGAGAACGGGGCGAGCCACAGAATAAATGCTCCGCCAATGCATCCACATCAGCTATTATCATATTTTTTCCCACAACTCAATGTCATGAGGATTATTATATCTGCAGAGGAAGAAACTGAGGGTCAGAGAGGTCAAGTAATTTGCCAAAAGGCAAAAGGAAGCAAATATTCTTTCTTGAGTACCTCTGTGTGCTAGGTCATTATCACTGCCTCATTTTACAGAGAAGGAAATTGAGGTGCTGGGAGGTTAGCGTGTCCAAGGTCACACGGCAAGTTGGGGGCAGAGCTGCTTATTAGCAGTCCTGGTGTCTTCCTCCATCCTGCCCCACTGCCTCCTTCCGTGGAACAAAGGCCCCTAATCTGGGATTTACAATCACGTGGCCAGGGCGCCTCACCTCTGTGCGGTTCCAGGCATCCGGTTCTGCCTTCCTGGTTTCCCAGGGCTGCTGTCGGCTTCCTCCCTGGCTGCTTGCTCTGGTCATCTTTGGGCTGTAACTGGAGACACTCCTGCAGTATCTCCAGCGTCTCTCCGAGCGGAGTCAAACACCCCGTGGAAGCAGGCTTGTCAGTGCCCCGGTTTCTACTGCCGGAGCCCCTCGGGTGCTGTTCAGAGACAGCCCAGGGCCTTTGAGCGAGGCCTCTCCAGGGTACACTATCTGCCGTGAGCTCAGGGCCAGGCATCAGGCCTCCCTTCACAGATGCCATCCCCTGAAGCCTCCCACCTCTGCCCTGGAGCAGGGTAAGCCCTGCGAAACACCGAGAAACGCCTCAAGCGCGGTGAAGCAAGGAAGACGTCTCAGGCTGGAGCCCAGAGCTCCGCCAGCCCACCATGGTCAGCACTGGATGTTGTTACCGAAACAATTCATTGGGCCGTAGAGCTTTCCCTGAGATTCCACAGGAGGGCTTCGAGGCTGCAGCCTTTTCCCAGGATGCTAATTAGAAGCACAACCCGACCAATACAGCATCATAAGTTATTCAACTTGGAGGACCACAGGGACGCAGGGTTCACGCTGCTGCCCGCGTCCCTCCAGAGCATGCTTGTTCCTGCCGCCCTCCGTCTGTCTGGAGATCTCCCGAGATGGGAGTACTTCTCCGCAGGAACTGCTCCCTAGTCACGGGGCCTAGAGGCCCGCACGGCTGCCTTGGTCCTGGCAGCCCCACTGAACCCCATCTGGGCTGCTGCCTGGCTGGGCTGTAGATGAGGCTTCCTGGCTTGTCAAACGGGAGCTGAGTCTGGAAACTGGACACGCCTCCCTTCAGTGAAGTTCCCCAAAGTCCTCCAGCTCGGGGCTTGGTGGGAGTCGGGTAGACCTTCTGTTCCTGAGTTCCCAGAGCATACACAGGTGAAGACTTATTTGTGAATTTAGAAATTGCAAATGCCTTGGACTCTGTCCGTTGAGGATGTTGGGCACCTGCTAGGTGATGAGATGCCCGAGCATGTGTAGCTCCATTGTGCTGTGCTGCACGGATGGGGGTGCTGTCAGTGTGTGGGTGTGGCTTCGACACCGGGGAAGACTTAGAACGTCCACACGGAATAGACCTGTGGGGCAGGTGATGCCTCCGGGGGCCTCTGCCTACCCAGCCTCTCTCCTTGGCCTTTCTGAACTAATGAAAACTCACTTAATACACCTGGAAAAATCCTATCATCCACGACCCATGGAGAAGGCTCCCAATAAATAGAGAAGGTTCCCACACTTGGACTTCAATTGAAGGATCAGAGGACAATGCAACACAGTCGCTCTAACCTCTAGACCACACTCCTATTATGCGTGTGGCAGACCCTCCAGGGGGTGTTCCTCAGCTGGCTCGACTCTCTTCCCCTGCTGCCAAAGCCCAGACCAGATCTGGGCACCCCCTCTCCCACCTGCCCAAGGGAGCTAGTGTCTCTGTGGCCACAGGCAATGAATATGGCTTAGTTTGAGCCATTCGTGGTCCCTCATTCCCCACATCCATGATTGCTTAGGTGCGGGCTTGGGATGTAACCCTAGCTCCTGATACAAAAGGAGAGGGTCCTTTGGGGATTTGGGGAAGGATTTCCTCCCTGATGGAAAGGATATGTGAGGAGAAATTGCCCCTCCTGTTCCTGGACATGATTCTGTGAAGATAGGCGATCAGAGGCTGAGGCCGCCATCTTGCAACCATGAGGCAAACCTGAGGACAAAAGCCAGTAAACCAAGAAGCAGTGTAGAAAGTACGCAGGCCCTTGATAAAATTAAACAACCTGCTCCCAGCTGCCTTTGTACTACTTGTAGATGAGATAATAAATCCTTAGGTGCTGAAGCCGTTGATTTCCAACCTTTAGTGTGTGTATGAGGATCACTCAGGGAGCTTGTTAAAACAGGGACATCGGGGCTGGAGTGAGGCTCCCTAATTTGCATTTTCAGCAAACTCCCACATGATGCTGATGCTGGTCCAGGGACCGCACTTTGAGTAGCCATGGCTGAAAGCAATTTTAGCTGCGTGCTCCATTTCTCACAACCCAAAGCATCCTAGCTGATAAGTGCTTTGGGCTGGTACATGACAACGAAGTTTACTTCATATTCACAAAGCTCTGATGCAACGCTAGTTCATTTGATCCTCACCACCGGCTTAGGAGGTGGCTTGCTTTGCAGAAGAGGAAACTGAGACTTAGAAAATTTCATTTGCCAGAAGCCTTTTGTTTGCAAGGCACAGAAACCTGGCTCCAAAGGAGTTTAAGCACAAAGGGAAAGTTGTTGACTTAGGTGTCCAGAAAGAATAGGGGGAAATCCAGGTACAGCTGGATCCAGTGATTCAAATGATGTTGCCAGGGCTTCATTTTGTTTTATTCTTTCTGACCTTTGACCACCTTTCTTCAAGTAGCAGAGAACCGGACCACTAGCCACCCAAGGCTCCCATCCCATCACACTGGATTAAGACTCTAGAGTGGAGTGTTTCTCTTGCCCAGTGTCCACATATGAAACCCCTGGACCAATCCCCGGGAGGAAAGAAGGGAAACAGTGAGAATGGTTAGGAAGTGACCCAAATTGCCAGGCATGAGATAACATGGCTCATATCAGGCTGGGAGGCATGAAGGTTGTGAAAAGCAGTCAGTGTGTTTAAATTCAAATACCTTTGTAAGATTTTCATTTCAATATATTTAAAAATCAGACAAAAATACTTTACCAGAATTCCTGTTGCAGGGCTTGGTCCTGAAAATGTGACTCTCTGTGGTTGTAGTTTTTATCTGACCCTCCAGCTTGGAGATGTTAATTATTACCTCCTTCATGAGTTATGGGGCCCTGAGAGCAGAAAACATGTCATTCATTCATTTCCTCAACAAATATTTGTGTGCCCAGCTCAAGGAATGGCGCTGATAATGCTGTGTCCGTCCCAGTGAGGACGTGGCATCTGGGCAGTCGGGCTCCCTGTGGACCAGGCATCCAGGAGGTACGTCTTTGTGCCCCTCCTGGAGCACAAAGAACCACTTCAGCACACTCTCCTCAAATTTCATTCTATGATTGTAATATTCAGCTTTGTCTTGGCTTTGAATAAAGACTGATTTTACGATCTGCCAATTTAGAATTTGGTCAAAGGCACATTTAGTGACCCCCAGAATGTGTGCACGCATGCACGCGTGCGCACACACACACACACACACACACACACGCCTCATTATCCCAATGTCTCCAAGCCTCGCCAGGATGGAGTTATGATCACATTAACCATAATCCCTATGGTTGGCAAGTAGTTCTTTTGTTTATATGCTCAGCCTTTTCCATCCCAAAGAGCATATTAGCTGGGTCTGAATGGATCTCAAATATCAGCTTCCAGATGATCTTCAGATCCCCCACACTGCCCTCTGGACCTGAAGTCTTGAATCTGACTTGTTTTGCCAAAATTCCACTTCTGTCTTCAATTCCCTTGCAAAGATCCCCCAGTACTTTTGGTGGCTGTGTAAATTCATCCATCTCTGGTTCACAGAAAGACAAGGAAATCACAGTTGGGGTGGTTTGGGCTGATATTAGATTTGGACCTAGTTAGATTTGGGCTTCCACACGGTGATGCCCACCCACATGGTGATGCCCATTCATGTGGTCATGCCCATTCATGCAGTGATGCCCATCTACATGGTGATGCCCATCTATGCGGTGATGCCCATCAGCCAGGCAGAGCAGCCATCTTGGAAGTTCTGCTTGAAGACTTGAGATAAAACTGGGGCATCTACAGAGGAGAGCAGACACAAAAGGGAACTCACCCTGGGTTACAACCAGGGTTGAAGGGCAGGGAGAAAGCAGAGCAAATGTAAATGGAAGAGACAAAGAGGCAGTATCTGGAGAAAGGGCAGTGCAAGATGGCTGAGTCCAGGCAGGAGCATTTCTGGAGGGAAGGAGAAATGCAGCGAAAGCACCAAGAGGGCAAAGTCAAGTGGGACCGACAACAGCAGAGCAGGCGAGTGGCAGAGGCGAGTGCCTGCCTTCCTGGACCTTCTCCCTGCCTCTGGAGGTGGGCACGGCAGACACTGCGATCCTGTGATCTCTAGTTCCCAAGTGAGTCTGCTGAGGACCAGAGGACTGTAGGAACTTCTTCAAAGTCACACAGCTTATTCTAATGCTCATGTGTCCTGGGACCTTGGCCAGTGTCCTTTTGGCTCCATCCAGCTGCCAGGGACAGTGATCACGCCGATGGGCAGCAGCTGCGCAGGAAGAATCGGTCATTGGAAAGGTCAGCTGAACTACAGCTCAAACACGTTGAGATCTGAAATTTTTTTTAAAACCCACACAAGCCTGCTGAAATTAACCGTCCAACTTCGCCATCCAACTGTCCTCTCAGGAGACAGAGTTTGTGCATAAATTTCTGTAGATCATTACAAGTTTCCAAAAATAATCTTCCTTCTCTGTGTTGGGGAAACCGACCAGACTTCCCAGGAGACATGACGATACCAGAGGCTTCCCTGCATCCACTAAATGGAAAACAAGGCTTTAGCACTGTTGTGAATTCCCTAAACCACTGGTTCTCCACACTGACCGAGAGGTTAAGTCTTTTGTGATGTTGTCTCCCAGCCAGGGGACGGTTCGCCCCCAGCCCTACCACCAGCTGGTCCCATCTACTGCGAGGAGCCTGGGAGAGAGATGATCACTAAGGTAACCCAAGGCCCCGGGGGCGGGCAGACACAGACACACAGCAGCTGCCACTGCTGGGCACGCAGCCTATGCCCTGCTCTGGGGCGGACTCCCGGGGGCCTTGGGCCAGCTGAGGCCTCAGACCCGAGGCCTGCGGGGCTGCCTGGAGAGAGCTGCTTGGAGAGAGTCTTCTTGGTCTCTGCACACTCCTGTTGGATCATGGAGACCCCAGGGACCATCTCCAACTGGGGAGACTGAGGCCAGGAGTGGAATTGACACTTAGCAGCAGAGCTGAGACTTACCCTCAGTGGTCCTGATACCTGCTCCTTCTTTGGGGTGATGTCTTGATGCAATGGGCTCCCCAAGATCCCATAGAGAGGGGTTGAACAGTGCTGCCGTGGATGGCATTCATTCATTCATTCATTCACTCAGTAGGCATACCAGATGTCTACTATATTAGTTTCCCAGGGCTACCATAACAAATTACCAAAAATTTGGTGACCTGAAATAACAGGAAGTTATTCTTGTACAGTTCTGGAAGCAAGGAGTCCAAAGTCAAGGTGTTGGCAGGGCAGCGCTCCCTCCGAAGGATCTAGGGGTGAATCCTTCCTTACCTCGTCCAGCTTCTGGTGGCTCCAGGCATTCCTTGGCTGGTGGCTGCATCCCTCCAAACTCTGCCTCCTGACGTGTCCTGAGCTGCTGAAGTGCAGGCCCGGGCACCTTGAGACCAGAGCAGAGTGTGGTGACACCATGGCATGAAGACTTGGCTTTTGAATTTCAGGGGCCACAGGCAAGTGGCACGCCTTTCCTGGAGCTGCCCTGGATGCACAGCGAGGCGTAACAGCAAGGGGAGCAATCTGCATCCCCAGGGGCTGGACAGGCCAAGGGAGTCCAAGGAAGGAACCAGACTAGAGACTTCCTGGGAAAAATTCTGCCCAAGAGGCTGCTTGCTGGGCAAGGGGACCTCCAGGGTGAACCCTAGGGCTGGAGATGTGATGGGCAGAAGCTGTGAGAGGTTAGACAGAGAGTGCACCTCCCACGCCAAGAGCTCCAGGTGGTGACAAGGGTGGGTATCAGGGGAGGGGGATATCCCTGAAGAGCCCACAGAACACCCCATGAAAGTGAGAGGAGAAAGAGGGCCATTATGGGTGAGTTGTTCACCCCCACCCACCAAATATGTTGAAGTCCTAACGCCCAATACCTGTGAATGTGACCTTATTTGCGAATGGGGCTGTGACTAATGTCATTGGTGAAGATGAGGTCACACCGGAGTAGGAGGGGCTCTTAATCGACTGTGACTGGGGTCCTTACAAGAAGAGGGAAAACTGGGCACAGGCACAGAGAGGAGAAGGCCGTGTGAAGACAGAGGCAGAGACTGGAGTGATGCTGGCAGAGCCAAGGAACACTTAGAGCCAAGAGAAGCTGGAAGAAGCAAGCGAGGATCCTCCCCTGGAGACTTCAGAGGGAGCACGGCTCTGCCAAAACCATGATTTCGGACTTCTGGCCTCCAGATTGTGAGAGAATAGATTTCTGTTGATTGAAGGGCCCCATATTGTGGCTCTTTGTCATGGCAGCCCTAGGAAATTAACAAGAGGACCAACCTTTGAGCATCCACCACATAGCAGGTACCAGGAGCCAGATATTCCAACAGGAATTCAACAGAACTGCCTTGCCTTCACATCTCCTCTCCCTTTGCTCACCCTTCTCCTCCACCTCTGGAGGAGCCAGACACGGCAAAGCCTATGGGGGAGAGGGGAGGAAAAATATGAGCCGAAGGACACACAATGCCCTCGTTGCTGCTGTTGTTCTGCCTGAACTGGGGGAAGGGTACTGCTTCAAATGGGATGTGAGACAAAAAAAAAGAAAAAAGGAAAAAAAGGTCTGCCTTAGATTAGACTGGAATCTTTTTTTTTTTTTTAATTAATTTATTTATTTTTGGCTGCATTGGGTCTTCATTGCAGCGCCCAGGCTTTCTCTAGTTGCGGTGAGCGGGGGCTACTCTTCGTTGCAGTGCACAGGCTTCTCATTGTGGTGGCTTCTCTTGTTGCGGAGCACGGGCTCTAGGTGCGCGGGCTCAGTAGTTGTGGTTCGTGGGCTTTAGAGCACCGACTCAGTAGTTGTGGTGCACGGGCTTAGTTGCTCCGTGGCATGTGGGATCTTCCCGGACCAGGGATCAAACCCATGTCCCCTGCATTGGCAGGTGGATTATTAACCACTATACCACCAGTGAAGCCCTAGACTGGAATCTTTATACTATCTGAAAATGACCAGAACGGGGTACGGGATCCACCTATATAATGTGGGAAATTGCCTCCAAGAGCCAAGAATGGGAAAGAATTCATAGGAAACACGCAGGTAGAAATATCTGATGGGCTCTGATACAAAACTTCCCCCAAAGCCTCAGCAGGAGCCAGAGTGCCTCTCTATAGACGAGGGTGGCGGCAGGAGGTTATCTCGGAATCCTTGCCTTCCTTTGTGCTTTTCCAAAATGGAAAGAACCCTCAATTCAGCTTCACAGAAGTCTTCTCCAGGGACTGAAACCTAACCTGGAGCCCAGGTCACTGCAGGGAAATGATCCAGACTTCAGGGAATTGTAAAACATGTACTCAGGCAATAGCTTTACCTGGAGGCTGGCCAACGAAAGTCACCTAGTGGCCAGGGCAATATTCTGTAGTTGAAGGAGTGCTTTCCGAGAGGGGAAATCCTTTGAGACTGGAGATGGCGATACAAATGCCAGCGTAAATAGAGCAGGGTTTCCTGGTTGAGGGCACAGGTGCTCGAGGCAGACAGTGTGGGTCTTTGTTCTGGCCATCTGTGCAGTTGGCTAAGCGGCTTTATCATCAGGGTCAACTGCAGGAAACAAAAGCCTCTAGTAGTTTCTAGGTAAAAAGAGAATTAGTACAGGGAATTAGGTGCTTACGAAGTCATCTGAAGGCTGAAGGGAGTAGGGGGCTCTAGACTCGGTCTCCAGGAGTATTTAAAGAGTAGATAGGATTTGTTTTCATCGTTATGATAAGGTACCGACATGTCAGTGACTGTTGTCAAGGAAGAAGTGTGTTATCCTCATAGATCCCTAGAAACAGAAGGCATAGCGTGCTATGTAGGGCCACATGGGGAAGCACCATGGTCTGCTGGGGGCAGTGGGAGCAAGGGGAAAACATGGACAAGAAAGAGCCTTTATCATGGTTTCCAGGGGAAGGAACTTGCTGCAGGGTAGGCAGACTTGGGTTGGGATTGGCTGGTGTGAATAACTTCAGCAGACTGTGGGGCATAGGTGCTGACCTTAGTTGTCTGGTACCTGGCCTTGGGGTGATTAGGGCAGGTGAATAGAGGCTCAGATGGTGAGAGTCTTAGAGGAGGTGGCTGGGGGTATGGGCTCTGGGTTATTGGCCGGTTTGCATAGGAAACACATGTGTACAGACCAGCCATTGGCTGTCTCTAGGAATTAGCTACCCTGGAAGGGACAGTTCCTCCAGGGTCAGCAAGGCCCCAAGATGTCAAAGCATCAAAAATACAGAATAAAAAGACTCGATTAATACAAGAATGATTTCTTTACTACTGTAGAATTGACCAATAGGATGCGGAATGGTTTCTGCAACCTTCTGGAAGGTGAGGCAACAGGCCACAAGGACGCTACTGAGTGTGAGAGGATACAGACATGTATATAAACCGCTAGCAGAGCTAAAGGCATCAAGTCTTCATAGTGACTGCTGTCATTCTTATTATTGTTTTGAATTCTGTAACTTGGGCAGCACAGAAAATGACCATTAGGCTTGAACTTAAAAAGGGAAAATGTCCCTGTCATTTGATTATCCATTAATACAGTACTCCCAGGGACACAGGTCTGATCGCATGTGCGTACTTGTCAGCCCTTAGATGCACCACGTTAAATTGAACTGCGGTGTAATGGGGATAAGGGAGTAATTCTGAACCTTATCTTTCCATGAGGGCTTGAGCATTGTTGGGGGTAAAGTTGCCTATGAGAGGACCTAGCAAAAATTGTTTCCAGCACCTTCCTGAAATATCCCAAGAGCTTTTCCATACGTGTAATGTTTTCTGCTGCCCACCAGGTAAGCAGCGGAGTGAGGCGAGCCCCAAAGCAGGGTAATGAGGAGGCAAACCCTAAACCCAGCCAAGGAGGGCCAACCTCTGAGTCCGTTTCCTGGAGTTGGGGAAACAAAGCGAGGGAACCGTTCAGTGGGTGGGGCCTCAGGGACAGCAGGGGGGGCAGACCACAAAGCCCCCCCAAGTCCACATAGGCCAATGTTGGCTCCTTCCACCTGGCTTGTCCCACCCAGTTTCCCTGACTGAAATTGCATTTCTCTGCACTTTCACTCACAAGTTTTATGGGTTGCATTTTTTTTTAATGAAATAGCTCTTTTTTTTAATTTTTAAATTTATTTTGGCTGCATTGGTCTTCCTTGCTGCACATGGGCTTTCTCTAGTTGCGGTGAGCGGGGGCTACTCTATGTTGCAGTGCGCCGGCTTATTGTGGTGGCTTCTTTTGTGGAGCACGGGCTCTAGGCGCGCGGGCTTCAGTAGTTGCGGCACGCAGGGTTAGTTGCTCCATGGCATGTGGGATCTTCCTAGACCAGGGCTCGAACCCATGTCTCCTGCATTGGCAGGCAGATTCTTAACCACTGCACCCCCAGGGAAGTCCATTATGGGTTATATTAATAACATGTCCCTCACAGTCACAAAAGTAATAGACACTCACTGTAAGACAGAGACGTGTACACTGTATAAAAATAAATCACCACACTGACAAGGATGACTATATTGCAAAGGATAACAGCAGGTGTTGTAAGGATGTGGAGCGATTCGAGCCCTCAGACACAGCTGGCGTTTAGCACAGCTGCTCTGTAGAACAGTCTGGCAGTTCCTCAAAATGTTAAACAGAATTATCCCATGACCCGGCAATTCCACTCGTAGGGATATACACAAGAGACATGAAAACATATGTCCACATAAGAGCTTGCCCATGAATGTTCATGGCAGAATTATTCATAATAGCCAAAGAGTGGAATCAATGCAAATGTCCATCAACTGATGAAGAGATAAAGAAAATGTGGTCTATCCGTACAATGAATATAATTCAGCAATAAAAAGGAATGAAGTCGGGGAGGGGGAAGGGTAAGCTGGGACGAAGTGAGAGAGTGGCATGGACATATATACACTACCAAATGTAAAATAGGTAGCTAGTGGGAAGCAGCCGCATAGCACGGGGAGATCAGCTCGGTGCTTTGTGACCACCTAGAGGGGTGGGATAGGGAGGGTGGGAGGGAGACGCAAGAGGGAGGAGATATGGGGATATATGTATATGTATAGCTGATTCACTCTGTTATAAAGCAGAAACTAACACACCATTGTAAAGCAATTATATTCCAATAAAGATGTTATAAAAAAAAAAAAGGAATGAAGTACTGATACAGGCTACAACATGGATGAACCTTGAAAATATTAGGCTAAGTGAAATAACTCACAAAAGACCACATATTGTAAGGAATGTCCAGAAAAGGCAAATTATAGACAGAAAGTATATTAGTGGTTGCTTAAGCCTGGGGTGGATGAGATGGGGACTGACTACTAATGGGTACGGGGTTTCTTTTGTGATTACAAAAATGTTCTAAAATTGAGGGTGGTAATGGTTGCACAACCCTATGAATATACTAGAAATCATTGAAGTATAGTCCTTAAATGGGTGGATTTTATGGTATATAAATTAAATCTCAATGAAGCTGTTATAAAAATTAGTTATGAAAACTTATGTCCACACAAAGACCTGCATATGGATGTTTATAGCAGCTTTATTCATAATTGCCAAAACATGGAAGCAACCAAGATGCCCTTTAGTAAGTGAATGGATATTGCAGTACATCCAGACAATGGAATATTATTCAGCGCTAAAAAGAAGTGAGCTATCAAGCCATGGAAAGACATGAAGGAAACTTAAATGCATATTACTAAGTGGAAGAAGCCAATCTGAGAAGGCTACATACTGTATGAGTCCAATAATCTGATTTTCTGGAAAAGGTTAAATTATGCAGACAGTAAAAAGATCAGTGGTTGCCAGGGGTTGGGGGGAATGGAGGGAGGGATGAGTAAGTAGTGCATAGAGGATTATTAAGGCAGTGAAACTATTCTGTATGATACCATAACAGTAGATACATATCATTACATATTTGTCGAAACCCATAGAATGTACAACACCAAGAGTCAACCCTCCTATAAACTATGGACTTTGGGTGATCATGATGTTTCCACATGGGATCATCCATTGTAACAAGTGTACCACACCCTGGGGGATGTTGATGGTGGGAGTGGAGGTGGTGAATGTCAGAGACCAGGGTGCATATGGGAACACTCTGTACTTTTCTACTCAGTTTTGATGTGAACCTAAAACTGGTCTTAAAAAATAAGGCCTATTTTTTTAAAAATCACTTAAAATTAAAAAAATCACTTAACAGTCTGATCACATATACACATGATAACTCAAACATTTTAATCATGTGCTTGGAGTCTTTGTAAAGACTTTTTTATATAGTTTCACGTTACAGTATTTTAGCCTGTTTTTCTTCACTTAGCAATATAATGTACACATTTTTCTATGTCAATAAAGGTTTTATTACACTTTAAAATATCTGCATGGAAATCCATTATGTAGATGAGCTATAATTTATTTGAACATTCCACATTTTTAGACATCCTTTTAATTTGTGTTAGTATAAAGAACACAGTGGTAAACATCACATGCTCTTGGAATAAATTCTTAATGATAATAAATAGTGAATATTTGTTGAGTGCTTATAAGGGCCAGTGAATGATCAAATGCTGTACAATTTGTCTCGATTAACAGATGCTCAGAGAAACTTAGGAAGCAGGTACTATAATTGACCCCATTTTACAGATGAAGTGACTGAGGTTTGGAAATATTAAATGACTTGCCCAAGGTTAAACAGCTAGTAAATGACGAAGCCTGCAATCAAACTTAGGTTCAGCTGATTCTAGAACTTTGAGCTATTAATTGTTTCTGACTCCTAAACACACGGAATTAGTTTCTGTAACTTTTCATTCTTTTGATACCTTTTGTCAAATGGCCTTCCGGAAAATTCACAATAATTTATAGTCCCCACCAAAAATGCAGGAAAGTACTAATGACTCTCACCAACACTGGTTTTATAGTTCTATGTAATCTTTGTGCTAATTTGATAGTCAAAAAATGATTTCCTGTTACTGTTTCAATTTGTAATTTTTTTTAAGGGGCAGAGTTGTCATCTCTGAGGATGTAGACATGTTTTCTTTTTGTTCTTTTTCTTTTTTAATTGAAGTATAGTTGATTTACAATGTGTTAGTTTCAGGTATACAGTAAAGTGATTCAGTTATATATATGTATATATTTATATATATAAATATATATATATATTTCAGATTCTTTTCCCTTATAGGTTATTACAAAATATTGAGTATAGTTCCCTGTGCTATACAGTAGCTCCTTGCTGGTTATCTATTTTGTATATAGTAGTGCGTATATGTCAATCCCAAACTCCTAGTTTATCCCTCCCCCACTCTTTCCCCTTGGGTAACCATAAGTTTGTTTTCTATGTCTGTGGGTCTATTCCTGTTTTGTAAATAAGTTCATTTGTATCTCTCTCTCTTTTTTTTTTTTAAGATTTCACATATAAGAGATATAATATGATATTTGTCTTAGTCTGGCTTACTTCACTCAGTATGATAATCTCTAGGTTCATCCATGTTGTTGCAAATGGTATTATTTCATTCTTTTTTATGGCTGAGTAATATTCCATTGTATAAATATACCACATCTTCTTTATCCATTCATCTGTTGATGGACATTTAGGTTGCTTCTATGTCTTGGCTATTGTACATAGTGCTGCAGTGAACACCAGGGTGCATGTATCTTTTCGAATTATAGTTTTCTCCATGTATACGCCCAGGAGTGGGAATGCTGGATCATATGGTAACTCTATTTTTAGTTTTTTAAGGAACTTCCGTACTGTTCTCCATAGTGGTTGTACCAGTTTACTTACCAACCAAGATATAGAAGGGTTCCTTTTTCCCCACACCCTCTCCATCATTTATTGTTTGTAGACTTTTTGATGATGGTCATTCTGACCGGCATGAGGTGATACCTCATTGTAGTTTTGATTTGCATTTCTCTAAAAATTAGTGATGTTGAGTATTTTTTTCACATTCCTGTTGGCCATCTGTATGTCTTCTTTGGAGAAATGTCTATTTAGATCTTCTGCTCATTTGCAATTTGTAATTTTTAAGTTACTTGAGAGATTGTATATTTTTATGTTTATTGGCTGTATTCATTTATTTTCTCAAGGATCAACTTTGTACCTGCTTTTTTTTCTCTTCCATTGGGCTTTTTTCTTATTATTTGTTTAGCAATAGCCTTGTTGTTATATAATTTTCAAATATTTTCACACTGCATGCTTTTGCATTGTAACTTGACAATTTCCATTATTTTTCTTATTGACTTTTATTTTTAGACTTTAAAAGTGTTCCCTTACCAACTCCTCTAGACACGAGTACAGTAGCAATGAAGTTCCACAATGAGCAAGCTGACAACAGCTAGTCAGGGAGCCAGCTCCTGAAATGGTTTAAAACCAGTCTCTGCTTTTATTTTCTCTCCAATCAAATCCAGAATAAATATCCATATTCTTTGCCTTCTGCCTGGAAAAGTCAGAATACACATCAGATGTAGGAGGCCAGTATCAAAAGTGCAATTTGGAGCTGACATTTGGTCCATAAGACAGCAAAAATTACAGCAAATTCCTCCATACTTTTGCTAACTGATGAAAAATTTTAAGGTATAATTCACATACCATGAAATTCATCACTTAAAAGTATAAAATTTAATGGCTTCTATTATATTCACAAGGTTGTACAACAATCACTACTACTTAATTTCAGAATGTTTTCATCACCCCCCAAAATGACACTCCATACCCATTAAGCAGTCAATCCCCATTTCCCCTCCCACCAGCCCTGGGATCCAATAATATACTTTCTGTCTCTATGGATTTGCCCATTTCCTATAAATGGAATCCTACAACATGTAGTCTCTGTCTAGTTTCTTTCATTTTGCATGTTTTTTTTTTTTTAATGATTTTTTTTTTCTTTTGTCTGCGTTGGGTCTTCATTTCTGTGCACGGGTTTTCTCTAGTTGTGAGCAGGGGCTACTCTTTGCTGTGGTACGCGGGCTTCTCATTGTGGTGGCTTCTCTCGTTGCTGAGCACGGGCTCTAGGGGCGCAGGCTTCAGCAGTTGTAGCACACGGGCTC
Organism: Balaenoptera acutorostrata; assembly: GCF_949987535.1. Classification (NCBI taxonomy): domain Eukaryota; kingdom Metazoa; phylum Chordata; class Mammalia; order Artiodactyla; family Balaenopteridae; genus Balaenoptera; species Balaenoptera acutorostrata. Next base: position 100,288,092 of record NC_080068.1, on the reverse strand, counting down.
AGTAGTTGTGGCTTGTGGGCTTTAGAGCGCAGGCTCAGTAGTTGTGGCTCACGGGCTTAGTTGGTCCACGGCATGTGGGATCTTCCCGGACCAGGGCTTGAACCCGTGTCCCCTGCATTGGCAGGCGGATTCTTAACCACTGCACCACCAGGGAAGCCCTAGCATGTTTTTAAGTTTCATCCATGCCATAGTTTGAGTCAGTGATTTTCTTTTTGTGGCCAAATAATATTCCATTGTATGGAATTTTGTTCCTCTGTTTGATGTTGATGGACATTTGGTTGTTTCCACTTTTTGGCTATTATGAATAATGCTGCTATAAAAATTCATTGCTACAAATTTTCATGTGGAGGTAAGTTTTCATTTCCCTTGGGTGTATATCCAGGAGAATGGCTGTATCATATGGTAACAATGTTTAACATTTTGGAAAACTGCTAAACTTTTCCATAGAGTCTACACTATTTTTCATTCCCACCAGCAATGTGTGAGGGTTCCAATTTCTCCACATCCCTGCCAACCCTTGTTATTTTAAAATGTATTTATTTTTATTATGGCCATCCTAGTGGGAGAGACTTTTACACTGGGTGAACTTTGAGTCTGTTAAAATAAAGACAAGCTTTCTGAGTGTGGGTCTTCCAGGGAACTACTAGACAGGTCAAATGATGATCGTTCTTTGTGAATGACGTTTTGAAAGAATTCCAGCTTTGTTCTGCTCCATCCAGGACGGGGAATGCAGACGGTTATTTTTCAAGGCTACTGCTGAGCTGGAAAATGAGGGATGGGACTAGAGCAAGTTAAAAAACAGAAATTATATTTTTATGCAGAATTGCCTGATTTTTAAAACACCTTTTGATAGCCCCAATTGAAAACACTTGTGGGTCAAAATCAACTGCAGGCCCCCGTTAGGAGCCTTGGACACAGAGAGAGGTGGCTTGGTGGAATGGAACGGTTTGCAATTGTTTTAAAGTAGTAGAAAATTTTTGTCAGATAGCATTTTATTCAGAAGCAAGGGTGATATGGAAAATATTTCACAACCCAAAGGCATAGCACCGGCCCATCAGACCAGAAACAACTTTAGCTGTGCCAGGTGTTGCCCTTTGAGTGGCCGGATTGTGGGGAGACGGAAGGGTGTCCAGGAGAGGGGCCCTCCCGCAGCAGCCGGCAGAGAAGAAAGGATGAAAGCGGAGCTTCCTTTCGGGGAGGGGGGGGCGGGGAAGGAGAACGTGGGCGCTGACCCCCGCGGTGCCCCAGACCCTGTGCAATCCGGGCTCCCTCTGATCCCACACCCTGCGCCCGCACTCCTGTGCTGCGGACCCCACTGCTCCTCCCCTGCTCCCCCTCATCCCTTGCTTCTCCCCTCCCCCGTTCGGTCCCCTCCCCACTCCGTGCTCCGGACCTCCCCCCCCCCCACCGTGCGCCCCCCGGGTCCTGGTACCCGGACTCCGCTGTTCCTGGGCCCCTGCACCTTCCGCCCCTCCCGCAGCAGCCCTTAAAGTAGCTCGGGGAACCCTGAGCTCCGCGGAGGAGTTTAAAACTTCCTGCTACAGGATGAAGAGCGTAGCCCACGCCAGGGCTTCCCAGACTTGATCCCTGGGGGTCCATTCTCTGAGCCCGCGGAGCCCTGCCCTCCCCGCCCCACCCCCGGCGCCCTGGGGGGCTCGGTTCTCCGCTGGGTGGGCGGGGCTCGCGGGGTCTCTCCTCCACCCACCCCCGCAGGCACGGGGGGCGGCGGCGGCCACCCCTTCCCGAGGGCCAGCCTCACAGGCGGTTCCTCCTCTGAACGCAGACGGGTCGCGGGTCCAGGGCGGGGCTGGCTGAGGGCGGCGGTGGGGCTCGAATCTGCCGCCTTTGTTTCCTCAACCCCGCGGGACTGCGTCTGGGGGAAGGGTCTCCCCTGGGCCCCCAGCTTTCCCCAGTCTCCCTTCTGTAATGCCACCCTCCTTCGTGTGTTTTGTAGCCTAGCTTTGCTGGATGCCCAGGTCTCATAGATGGGTCCTGAGTGGGCCCAGTCTCTCCGCAGGAGCGCTGGTTTTTCTTGGAATCCACCACATCTGGTCTCCCGTAAAGAAAGCATTTTCGGGCTGTGATGTGTCTTGGCTCCTGATCCTTGAGATACGAAAGTTACTGAGGTTTTTGGTGAGGGGCTTCTGAGTCCTGCTTGAGGCTGGTTTTTACTGAGAATCAAGTCGGCACGCAACAGGCTCTCTGCCGTCTTGTCGTTCATGATTGGCACCAGCGCCCCTGGGATTGTTTCTCTGATCCTGGACGGGGATGAAAACGTCTCTTTACCGTCGGCCCCAAGGGCGTGGTGTTGGGTGTCAGCAAACTGGGTTCAATGCTCATCTCCACCAACTGTTGTGTGTTCTCAGGGGGTTCACTTGGCCTTCCTGGACCTCAGGCTCCTCAGTTATAAACCCGAGATAAGACTGTCCTCCTTATGGAATACTAGCCATAAAAGAGAATGAAATAATGCCATTTGCAGCAACACGGACTGAACCAGAGATGATCATACTAAGTGAAGTAAGTCAGAGAAAGACAAATGCCATATGATATCACTTATATGTGGAATCTAAAATATGACACAAATGAACCTATCTGTGAAACAGAAACAGACTCACAGACATAGAGAACAGACTGGTGGTTGCCAAGGGAGAGGGGGAGGGCTGGAGTGGGAGGTTAGGGTTAGCAGATGCAAACTATTACATATAGAATAGATAAACAACAAGGTCCTACTGTATAGCACGGGGAACTATATTCAACATCCTGTGATTAAACCACAATGGGAAAGAATATAAAAAAATATATATGTATAAGTGAATCACTTTGCTGTACAGCAGAAATTAAGACAACATTGTAAATCAACTATTCTTCAATTTAAAAAAATAAATAAAAGCATTAAAAAAAAAAAAAGACTCCCTCCTTGCAGTGAGGACTCAAACAGTGTGTGGAGAGAACCCAGCCCTCTTGCTGGCATCAAGCAGGCCAGCAACAGAAGTGAGTATCTTTCTTTGCGTCTCTTGGCTTCCTGCGTTGAGCCAGCTGGTGTCCATGCTTTCTGGAGGGGCCGAAAGGAGAGGACGATTCTATGATGCTCTGCTGTCTGCCATTCCCGTGGTCTCTGGACAGGACCATGATCAAAGCGGCAAACATGGCCCCAGGGCTGCAGAAAGGCTGCAGGTGGAGCGAACAGCACGGTGGTTCAGTAGGGTCTGAAGCCAGACACCTTGGGTTTGAATCCTGCCTCCGCCACTTCCTGTGTTCCTTTGAACTTGCAGCTTCTATCTTAAGTCAGAGTCTTATCTATAAAAAGGAGTCGATTGTGAGAGTACCCAGCTCAGAAAAAGTACATGCAGAATGAATGACCTAAAGCACCCACCGTACGTGAGCAGAGAGTCCAGACGTGGGAAGGAGCACCGCATCAACACACACTAGTGTTATGTGTTTTAACCTCACGGGACTGCCCTGAACATCCAATGAAATCATGGTATGTGGGCTCTTGGTGAGTTGTAAATGGTTTTTTGAAAATAAAAGCTTTTTGTCATTTGATCAAAACAGCAAAAAGGGAAAATGGCCCACTCTAGGATGAAAGCCAGGGGTTGGGAGGCTGCCTTTGGGAGTCTAGACCAAGTTCAGGAACACACAGAGAGATTCTAATTCCTGGGTGGGCTACTGTGTCTGCACTGAGTTATAGCTTCAGCTTTTCAAACCCGGGTCAGCAGCTTGCTAGGGGGTTTATCTTGTGGCTTAACTACGTAGTTATAAGTAAAAGGACTTTTGCTAAGTAGAGGAAAGACAGCATCCATATCAGTCATCTGTGTTAAAATGGCAGAGCTAACTAATACCATTTTAATTAGGAAATCGTAGGAATTTAATTTGCAGTGGCAGTAGGGTGCCCTGCTCAGGGGGTGGGGTGGGGTAAACCCGGAGCTGCGAGTCACAGGGCTGCATCTGGATGAGTCATACCTCCATCACTAGCCAGATGTGTCACCTATAGGGCAGGTTATCTAACCTTCCCAGGTCTTGCGTTCCTACTCTGAAAAATGAGTATAGTCAAACCTATTTCCTTTATTAAAGATAATTAATGAGAACACAGTCCAGAAAGTATTAGGTCCTACACAAATGCAAGGTTTCATCATCATCACATCAGATCCTTTCTCTCATCTCTCAGCCCAGGGGCCCAAGTTTATCAGAGAATGGAGATTTTTGTTTCTTTGTTCATTAATTCTTTACTGACCATCATTTAACAACAAGGATTCCAAGTAGCATGTAGAAACATACAGAGTCCAGTAGCATTCCAGTAAATACCACAGTGAGTTCCAGAAGGCTATTTCTTATAAGCAACGCAGTACAGTAAAAGTGATTCTTTGGGATTCTTCTTCTCACTTGGTTTGTTGAGTGAATGAATGAGTGAATGGAAGATAATGAATTGAGATTATCCCTTTAAGTAAGATTCCTTTGTACATGTACAGGGAGTACATACTTTTGCAATGTCACGATAACCTGTTAGATGATCTCTCCCTTACAAGCATAATCTAGTCACAGAGGATCGATTTTCTCTCCATCATCACTGACCATGAACTTTATGACAAAGAGGCTGACACTCCAAACTGACAGGAGTCAGGGTGCAGGATATGGTGTGATCAAAGATTTGGTGAAGCACTCCTCCAACGGCATTGAAATGATCCACTGGTAAAAACACAGATGCTTTATTTCTGGACACTAAGGAACTGAGCAAAACCCTCCTTTTGGGGGGAATTTTGTGCCTGGCCTAGACAGAATGGGGATCAATTGCCGTGTCCCCAGTCTTTTGGGGCAACAATGATGGAGGGGAATGAGAAGATACTGAGTGCTGTGTCCAGAGACAGGGCCCAGTCCATTGGATGCTTTATACATTGTGACTCAAGGTGATGTGGGCCCCATCGAATGTAACTCCTGATCTGCATTGCATGGTTGTCCTTAGCCATTGGAGAAACATCCAATGAAGAGTTTAAATAGAACTTTGGGGGAGGATTTGTTACGATGCGCGCTTGAAAAGACACTAGGAAAACTTATCCTACGTGAGGAAGAGTGCAGAGAAGTAGTTGCAATCTGAACACACCTGAAGAAACAGCACTGGGCTTGGTGAATAGCCCAGAGGAGGGCGAGCCTGCTATCCTAAAATGAACCTTGAAGAAAGGCCACTGGGGATCTGAGAACTCCTGCCCAGGGATAACTCTCTCCATTATGGACTGAATGTTTGTGTCCCCCCAAAATTCATATGTCGAAACCCTAACCCCCAATGTGATGGTATTAGGAAGTGGGGTCTTTAGGAGGTGATTAGGTCATGAAGCTGGAGCCCTCGGGATGGGATTAGTGCCTTCTTAGTCAGGGTTCTCCAGAGAAACAGAAGCAATAGGATATATATAGTTATACACAAGAGGAGATTTATTCTGGGAATTGGTTCACAAGGTTATGGAGGCCAAGAAGTTCCACAGTCTGCTGTCTACAAGCTGGAGAATCAGGAAAGCTGAGGGTATAATTCAGTCCGAGGCTGAAGGCCTGAGAACTGGGGAGGCTGCTGGTTTTAAGCCCCTCAGGCCAACGGCCTGAGAACAAGGAGCTCTGATGTCCGAGGGCAGGAGAAGATGGACATCCCAGCTGGAGGAGAGAGAGAATTCACCCTCCTTTCACCTTTTTGTTCCATTCCGGCCCTCAACAGATTAGATGGCGCTGCCCATATTGGTGAGGGCGGATCTCTTTGTTCTTCTTCTGAATCAAACACTAGCCTTTTCTGGAAACACCCTCACAGACACACCAAGAAATAATGTTTTACCAGCTATCTGGGCATCCTTTAGTCAACTTGATACATAAAATTAACCATCATGGCGCCCTTATAAGAAGAGACAGGAGACAGAAGAAACAGGCGAGAGCTTTCTCTCTCTGCTTTCCGCCAGGTGAGGCTACAAAGAGAAGACAGCCGCCTGCAAGCCAGGAAGAGGCTTCTCATCAGACCAGATCTGCCAGCACCCTGGCCTTGGACTTCCAGCCTCCAGAACTGAGAAAGGTTTGTTGTTTAAGCCGCCCCCGTCTTTGGTAATTTGTTACAGCAGCGTGACTGGTTAAGACACTCCCTGAAGGGGCTCTCCTGCAGCCTGGCAGTCAAGGCCCTCGGGGGCAGGCGGGGCTCAAACAACTTTCCCAGACAATCTCCTTCCATCCGTCCCAGAGCCCAGCCCGCCTGGTGCTGGACGCGTGCTTGTTCACTCACACTGCCGCTCTGCCAGGGTTCACGTGTTCACACCGGCCCATCCTTCAAGGTCTGATGTCGGCTCTGTTACATGTCTACCTGATGTCTCCCTCCCTTTTATCTGTGCTAAAAAAACCCTGATTTTGTTCGGAGCCAGTATGTTCCAGGTAGTTGATTATGCTTGGTGTAAGCCGGTGTTTTTCAAACTATGGACACAATCCATCACAAGATTATGAAATCAATTTAGTATAGTGTGACCAGCATTTAAAAATTATAAACAGAAGAGTGAAGGTAAGTATTGTTTGGTGAAAGTTTACTTTTCAGTTATATATGTGTGTGTACAGTGGTTTCAATGTGCCACGTATAGTTGACCCTTGAACAACACGGGTTTGAACTGAGTCCAACTATACGTGGATTTTTTTCAATAAATACCACTACAGTACTACACAATCCACGGTTGGCTGAATCCGAGGATACGGAAGCATGGATTGGGAGGGCCCACTGTAAAGTTATACACGGATTTTGGATCTTCGACTGCAAGGAGGTCGGCACCCCTAACCCTCCTGTTGTTTAAGGGTCAGCTTTATTACCTATTATGGGTCTCCATCAGAAATTTCCAAAATCACTGGTCTAGGCCAATCAGGAGGCTCTCAAGTCCCCATCTCCCAGCCCCACTTGCAGCTAACACCAAAAAGAAAAAGATATAAATACACATGCCACTAAGATGAAAAATAACTAATAAATATTTTAAAAATATTTAATCACACTCTTAAAACTAGGTACCCTTTTTAAACATCTGTAAGGTTGCCAAGGATTAGATCAGGGCTGGTGGAAGTGCGGGGTTCCAGGTATGCTCATATGTGCATCTAGAAGGTAATTTCATAACTACAACAAAAGTCGTTTGGAGACTTTGTCCAAGGAATTCCAGCCCTAGGAATTTATGCTAAGGAGAAAATCAAATGCCCAACAAAAAGGAATTGATTAAACAAATTATGATATGGCCGTAAATGGAATTCTAGGCAGCCATTAAAAATATTTTAAATCACTGACTTGGAAAAATGTCCACCACGTGTAAAGGAAAGGAAGCATGTTATAAACCAGTATGTAGAGTCTCATGGAAATATATTTACATGTAGGAACCTATACCTGTGTATATATTGTCAGAAACAGTTTGAAAGAAAGTACAACAAATTAGATGGTAAAATTATAGATATTCCTCTCCACACCTCTACCTTTTTCTTAATAGTCTTCTGACTTTGCTATAACAAATGTCTATTACCTGAGGATTGACAAAAGCTTTTAAATTATGCGGTATTTACCATTGCTCAAGCCAGGAAGGCGGTCCCCACCCTCCTTTCTTAGCACGTGATCAGCGATGGGGGTCATGTTATGCCCACGTGTTTAGCAAGCATGTGCCCCACCCATGGTCAGGAGCCCTGCTCCGAGGTCCTGGCACCACACCCAAATTCTTGGAAAACCAAGATCTTGGTCTCCCTGTTGGTACATGGACATCAGGACCCACCACACAGGAGTAAATGAGAAACCAAGTGCTAAGCATCACATAAATCCATGTTGTCATGCCTCACACCGTCTAGGTTCCTTAGGGAGAAAAAAAAGGTGATTCAACAATAAGCAGTAGAACCAGAACAATCCATTCATAGTCCAAATTCTAAAAATAGCACTCAGCAAAGCCAACCTATGGAGAATTGGAATCATATGAGAGTCTGGAAAATGTGAACTGAAAAGAGGTCAGGAGGAATGGAAAATTTGTTAAATGCTCACGCTTTTGTTGGAAAACCACTTGATTTAAGAAAAAAGTCTTATGCGTATTGGTAAGAGCTCTGGTGCACGGCTGTCCTGGGGTCTGAGCACTGCACAGTTGTGAAGGACCAGTGCTCTGCCATTAGATGAACCAGCCTTTAAATCTTGGTCCTATTCTTCTCTAGCCGGATGACTGTTGAGAAAAGCCTCCTAGCCTCAGTTTCCACATCCATAAAATGGGGACTCTGCAGGCATATTGTACAGATTAGATGAAGTATGAATTAAAAGGGCCTTGTATGATGGTTTGCAGTAGATGTCTAATAAGTACTGCTCTAAAAATCATTAGTCTTCTTATTACTACTACAGCTCTTGCTTCAAGCCAAAGCTAGATGACACTGGGGTACAGGAGAAAAGTAGCTTGCCCTGGGACAGAGGTTAGGTGATTGTTAGAGCCCCTTCAAGGCTAAAATTCCATCTTTCTAGGACCTACATCATCTTTAAACATGTTCTCTTTGAAGGAGAAATGAACATCCATTACATTTGCAAGGGAAAGTCATATTCCTTCCTGCGGTGTTTTCTAATTAAAGATGGGTAGGATCTGAAACCGCATGGCTTTATGTCACCCCGCCACCTGCTTCTTTGTTTCCAGTTCTCTGTCCAGTCCGGACAATGAGGGAGCTGAGCCCAGTTTCCTGCTATTCAGCCTGGGGCTCTCAGGGTGCTTCCTTCCGTTGCCTGTTATGCAAATGTGATTTCCATCCTCAGCCGGTGACCGGGTCCCAGCCTGTCTGGGCAATCATTCCAGGGGTAACAGACCTGCAGGCTGCTCATCACTACATCATCCAGTGAGAAACAGAAAATCAGACAGAGATTGATTTTGCCTACGTGCAGTGTCAGTATTGAAAAAACACAAGGATGAAGTCTAAATCGAAACCTCTGTTATGTGTCTGTATGGCCAGTGGAGGTTTAAAGGTTCCTGCAGAGGTACTGCTTTTTCCTTCCGAGGTGGAGACAGAACCAAGTCAGCCTGGGGGGCTCCTGGCCTTGCCCCGACTCCAGGCCTCCCTCGCCTGGTTAATTCCATAAAAGCAGCCCCCCCCCCCCGGTGTCCCTGATTCCATGCTAGCTGCCCTACAACCCATTCTTCACACAGCAGGAAAAAGCAACATCCTAAAACTCCTTATCTGGTCCCCAAACCAGGAATATCCTGGCTCCTCCTGGTCTCTGGGCTGGACGCCCTGCCATAGCCCACCTCTCACTGCATTTCAAGCTGCATCCTGTCCTTAACCCCACATCCCTTCAGCCCTGACTTCCTTCTGTGGGAAGAATACACCCTTCTCACTCTCATCTCAGCAACCTTGAACTTGCTGGTCTCTGCCTGAAAGAAGGTCCTTCTACCTCAGGCCACATCTTACATGTCACATTTCAGACGGCTTCCCTGACCATCCCCATCACATTATCTTGTTTTCTCTATGGCATCCATCACCCTCTGCACTACTCAGCTGTTCCCAAGGTTATGGTCTGGTTTCTGCACTGCAAAGTAAGCTTCCAAGTGAAGGACCCTGCTACCTCGTCTGCTGTGTCCCTAGTTCCCAGAACAGCAGGCTGCTCCCAGAGGGGATGAATCTCCCGCAAAGGGTTTTGGTGCCCAATTGCACAACTTAGTGGACTGTGTGTCCTTTCTCTCTTCCTCAACTTTGGTGATTAAAACTTTGGAGTGTCATGTGATATCTTGACCCAGTGCTCTATGATTTCTGCATGATTTATCTGAAAAGTTCTACTGCCAGAGGTTGGGGGTGGAGCCTTGGGGGTGCAGTAGGCGGAGCATTGAGGCTTGAACATCTGGAAGACACCGGTTCAGCCCTGCTCTGCCTCATCTAACTGCCCTGTCTTGAGCAAGCAACATCAGTGAAGTGTGGATTTTAAATAAAATGTAGGCATATGCTAGAGAACTTTGGCTCCCCAATTCTATTTTAGTCTCTTCGGTCTTTACCTTGGGAAGAGCAGCTGGAGTTGTTTCTGGCCCCATAATTTGAGGTCCAGATCCTAGACAGTGAGGGCTCTAGGCCAGGGGTTCTGAAACTTGAATGTGCACGTGAATCACTTCGATCGTCGGGCACCACTTCCAGAGCTTCAGATTCAACGTGGCTGGGCAGGAGCCAAGAATCTGCAGTTGTAACATCTTCCCAGGTGATGGGATGCTTCTGTGCCAGGACAGTGCTTTGAGGACCACTAACCTAAGCTGCGAGGCATCAGGTAAGGATGGTCAGCACAACTTAGATTCGTACAGTGTTTTATCATTGACAAGCCGAGTTTTAGATGCATTATCTTATTTGCTCCTCCCAACAACCCTGAGAATATTATCAAGCCCAGTTTAAAAACGAGAAGACTGAGGTTTGCAGTGTCACACAGAGGAAGTCCCTGACTCAACACCACACAGCCAGCCAGCCCTCCCCGGACTTCCTAGAGGGGTAAACATTCTAGACATCCAGCGTCCACAAGGTCACCATGCCCTACACCCCTTAAGTCCTGTTACTCTGGCATGAATGACCACAGTCACCTCTTTAAGGGGTTTCCCTTCATTCATTCATTTCTGACTTGTCCTTCCTTTTTTTTTTTTATCCGTTTAATTCCTACTCTTTCTTCAAAGCAGCCTAAGTGCACATCCTCCACAATGACTCCCAGGTTTATTCATCCAATAAACATTTATTGGCTGCATCCATGTGCCAGGAACCGTACAAAATGCCAGGGCTACAGTGAACATGGTGAAACCCATCTGAATTAGATGTCCTGTCGCAACCAGCACCTATGTTTACAGTAGCACTTACCTCAGTTAGTGGTCCCCTGTCAGGCTGCAGATAAACTCTGTAAACAGAGAGCACAGCTTATTTAGTTCTGTGCTGTGCACAGCGACTGACCGTGCCATGAATATTTTACATCAAGCCCGACAAGCTATTTATGCATTTTTGTTGTATTTCACTTATCTGGTTAACCCTGACGTGATAGCTGTCTCTTTCCCGAGTATTTACATTTTTATGTAGACATATCTAAAATGAAATGGAAATAAGCTTGTTGAAAATAATTGCAGTTTTGAAAGTACCCACTTTGCAGGTGATTCACCCCTCAAGAGCTTAAACACTCTGTAATCCCTGATCTAATTCCCTCGAAAAGGTGCCAACTGTACTCTCAAAACCCTCACTTCATTTCCTCACCTGCCAAAAAGAAAGTTGTAAGTGAAAAGCAAAATACATCGCGCAGATACGTTCCCTTCTTTGTCATCACTTTAAATATCAAACGACTCCAAATACAACTTTACTATGCTGTGCCAAAACGTGCCTTTCGTTAACTTGCCAGTGTGTGTTGCTTTTCTTTTCTTACTCAAATTTACAACAGCAAGGCCAAGAGTGCACTTGCTGAGCATTGCCTGTTACTAAGGAAACGCCTCAGATAACAGAAACTCCATTGAACGCCAATTTCTTTTTTAACAGCTTCCCCTCTCAACTGTACACATTCTTCCTTAATCAGATTAAACATAATCTAAACCATCCGAGGTGTCTCAGGCATATATGAATACTGCATATCACACTGCTCACTAACACAGGGATATTTTCAGCCATCACGTACACGGTACCATTTGCTTCAAACTGGTCCCAGATGATCATGATTTTGCTGCTCTTTTGACATATTAACTCCTTTTCTTTCCAATTCTCTGTGCTGTTAGGCTGTACTCATAATCTATACTTCCTGTACAATTTCCTGAGAGACAAGGGGCAAGGCACATCTGTTCTGTAGAGTATATGAACAAATAGGACTTTGCCACTTATAAACACACTTAATGTGATGACCCAGGGTGTTGGAGTCTGACTGCTGAATAAGTGGGGCATAGTCGTTTTATCTTTTCCTCTACAAACAACAAATAGTAAATATCCAAAGAGTATTTTTAGAAGCACACGTTTTAGGGAGTTAGGTCTAACACCCACTCCTTTTATGTAAAGATCTCTAAATAGGCCCTTTCAGATTTCCAAGTGTTATGAATGTGGGCTGTAATCCAGACCCTCCAGATTCAGTGGCTTAGAACCAAAGCCACTTACATCTCTCTCATGTATAGTCTAAGCTGAGTGTCCCAGGTTGATGGGCAACTCCACTCCGCAGAGGCATTCAGGGAACTGGGTTCCTTCCCCGTTGAGACTCTGCCATCCAGTGAGCCCTGTGCATTTACCTGCATGGCCGGGGCAGGGCCACACCTTCTCTGGGTTCCAACTGGTGGGAAACGGAGAGGTGTAGGGGACCCGTGATGGTATATACCCTTTGGTTTCCATCTCTTGGTGAGAATTAGTCACATGGCCACATGTAACAGCAAGAGGGGCTTGGGAATGTAGTCCCCAGCGAGGCAGCTAGGTGCCCAGCCACAGCTCTATGCTTATGCCACAGAAGATGCTGGTGGACAACTAGCAGTATTTAGTAAAAAAAAATATTTTCTTTCCTTTTTTTTTTATTAATTTATTTTTGGCTGCATTGGTACTTCTTTGCCGCGCGCGGGCTTTCTCTAGTTGTGACGAGTGGAGGCTACTCTTCGTTGCGGTGCGCAGGCTTCTCATTGCACTGGCTTCTCTTGTTGCGGAGCATGGGCTCTAGGCGCGCGGGCTTCAGCACTTGCAGCACGCGGGCTCAGAAGTTGTGGCTCGCAGGCTTAGTTGCTCCGCGGCATGTGGGATCTTCCCAGACCAGGGCTCAAACCCGCGCCCCTTGAATTGGCAGGCGGATTCTTAACCACTGCGCCACCAGGGAAGTCCCTCGTATTTTTTTCTATTTTATGGAAGCACTGTGAAACTGCTATACAATTATTTTATTTTAAGCAAATCCAATAGGAAAAAAAATCAGATTTAAGTTAAAGAACTATATTTATTTTAAAACTGAAATAGACCTGAGAGATCATTTGGTTATTAGACAACTTGCCCCCAGCAGCTGTTATTTCACTGACTTGTTTACCATCAGTCCTCCCCAGGAGGGCAGGGACTTTGTTCATTGCTGATCCCAGCAGCTAGAGCAGTTCTGGACACATAGAAAGTGTTAATAAATCTTTATTGAAAGAATAAATAGATGGAACTGAAACAATCCAAAATGTAGTGATTTTAAATTATATTGTGACTTTATATCCATCTCTGCTGAGTTACCAGGGATGGGAGGAAAATTTCTGAGGTTCTAACAAGTTTCTTCCATGTATACGTCTAAAGAGTATAAAGTCTAACTGCTAGGCAAAGTACAAAAGTACAAAGAAAATTTGGACAAGCTCTGAATGACTCTTGGTGTTTATACTTCTATCCCAAAGAGAAAGCTATGAGTCTGACTTACGTTGTGCCTCAGATTTTTTTTTTTTTAACCAAAGTACTGTCTTAAACTTGACTCCCAGATGTGAAAAGCACATGGTGTGACATTCAAATAGCTGCAAAATGAAGTACCTTAATTTGCTGAGAGATATTAAACGGTCTATGATCAAGACCCAGCCTATTTTTTTTCTCCAAAGACAAAAATCAAACATTTTTCTCCCATTAAAACCAAAAGAATAATTCAAATTAGACAGTCCTGTCACTTGTGAACTGGAAGGAAATTCTTATTATAGAGTGGGAAATTCACTCCACTGAATATAGTAGTAAATATTATTAAAATAAATTCAGTGACCTTTTTAAAAAAGATTATAAAATTGAATTTATTGAGTTTCACACAAGATGCACTTATAAAATTAGTACTGAATGCCATTTTAACAGAAGAAATGAACATCATTCCAAACTCCCAATATATTCTGCCAAAAAAAGATCTTCCAAAAATGACAGCACAGTAACAGAGTAATTCAAGCTGAACTGAAGATATACCCAAATCATATTTTTGCTCTGATCAGGGCTATGTTTGGCAAAGTTATCCCCAAACTATTCCCATTCCTTGCGGACACTGTTCCTTACGTTGGTGAAGAGAAGATGGAAAAAAGAATAACAATCCTAAAACAGGCCTTCATTGAAACATACACAAAACAATTTAAAGTCTTTCATTTTTAAGTTAAAATAATTCCTGGTTTCACAAAAGCGTTTCTGTACAATTGTCTTTTTTACCCTATGTGAACATTAATTTCGATTTCTTTAGCTTTAATGCAAAACATTAAAATCCACTTTTGTTTTTCAGAGGAACAAGCCAAAGCATTAAAGCATGCTTTTTCACATTTCACCCAGGAAACAGACAAATCAGCTAAAATTTACCTTCTGCACATCACATGGTGGAAATATCAGCACAAGAGCTGAACTTTAAAATGAATACATCAAAGGAAGTTAACAGTTAACGGTTAACACCTGGACATTCTGAAATTAGACCCTGTAGAATTTTTATAAAAGTGCAGAAAGGTTCCTCAAGGTAAAATGTGGTGGAAAATAACCTGTCCTAGGACGTGGGCCACAAACTGGTAATTAAGCAGAAATGGAATACTGATGTCAAACAAAACCAAAAAGCACCTTTTGGCTGCTGTTCCCAACATTCCCGCACAAACACCTGTCCACACCCAGGCAGACACCTGAACGCCCCGAACACCCCATTCCCTTCCCCCACGCAGCCTGCCCAGCCCGGCGCAGGCGCACGTGACGGCCACACCTCCCCGCACAACACAGGCCCGCCCAGGCGCAGGCACACAGACAGACCCACCCACGCACTCCAGAAGCCGAAGCAAGATGCTGCCCCATCCGCTAGAGGATGCACTTCAAAACTGTTGCTTGGAAAACCCACTTGAAGTCGACACCTTTGAATTTTGTATGTTGACAGTTCTTCAGGCTGTTCAACACCAAATCCTTTCAACTGTAACAGTTTAGGAAGCAATTAATTAGTTTTAAGGTGAAACCAGTTAACTATAAAGTTAACACTGCTCCGCTTTCTCAGTATAAAAAGTGCCTTTCTGTAAGGGAATTCCTATTTTATCCACTGCAATGAAACAATACACAGCTCACGTTTTGCTGTAAACTGAAAAATTATGAAACATTTTCTCAGTGATGCATAACCTTCATTAATTAATATTTTTTAAATAAACTGGCTTAGGGTCTTTTTTTCCTCTATAAAATGCTACTATTCATCATGTCTTATTTAAGGTAGCTTTTTATTCTGATTAATTCAGGTACATCTTCAAAGATTATTCTGGTGGTAAGAAACACTTATCTTGACTTAAGTTTAATTACTATTATTATTTTTAATGGTTTGGCAGATGAAGTGACGTTTGAAAACTGTGGAAACAGAATGAGGCTGGAAAGGGAGCATCGTGCTATAAGAGCTTCTCAGTTTTCCAGGTATATCCTTATACTGAAGAGGACGCACGTCAAAATCCGATCTTCTGGAAGCACAGATTGACAAAGCAAAGTGACGTCCGTGCCACTCCTGTCGGGCCCAGAGAGACTCTGCCGCTTTGCCAAGCAGGAGGAACTTTCCCTAATCCGTCAAGTTTTCCAAGGAGTCAAGGCTGGAGGTCACTGTTGGCTGACTCACGTGACCTGACCTTCAGCCAGAGCACATCACTGGAAGAAGGACACTAAGATTTGCTTTCCATTAATAATTTAAGTTCTTAAATAAATATTTAAGTGCCATTTTCAGCATCTGTCTGTCCTGGTAGCACAGCATCTGCTGCCCCGGGACTCTGCATCTTTGGCACACGCAGCTACAGAAATCAGTCAATTCGGTTTCCACAAATTGTGAACCTGTCTATCTCTAACAAATCTTTCTTTGAGGATCTGTGTTTTAATTCAGAGTTTTCTTGCGTTATGTCCTTCTCGTCACCATCTGGAGTTGTCAGAAACTGATCAGAATTGCTTGTCACAAGTAGTGGTATGACATTTTCCTTTTGATGAAGAGGCTGGCTGGTGACCGAAGCAGACAGGTTTTCTTCTGTGGAAAAACAGATTCATTTAATTAGAAAAGGGTTTCCCCCCAGCTTATAATAACCACAAGCTTACCAATATAGTGGTATTGAAAAAAAAAGTGTTGATTATCCATGCTTTTGGATAAAGCGAATAACAGCCAAATAGCAAGTTGTATAAGCCCCAGAGTTTATAATGAAACTTAGAGGCCACACTATTTCTGTTTCCTCGTCCAAAATTTTATATAAAAGCTATTATGTGGATCATGTCACACAAATAACACTGTTACCTGGTTTTGGAAAGATCAGAACTCCTATGTAACAACCCTCCTCCTATAAAACCAATAATAAGATTGTTGCCAGAGCTGAAAAATTAACATTGATTCCTGAACTTAGGACATCAGGGCTAAGTAGACTAATCCATTCCACCTCTTATGTGTAGTCACATTAGACATAGTCAGCATTTCATGTCCAGGAAGTCCAAATCAGAAATAAAAACAAATCAATGGACCAAACCTCTAATGTTTATTTTGGGCCATGGGGATCCTGAGCCTGGCCTGAGGAGCAGTGGTCTGGGGGCCTGGACCCACCAATCTCTGAATCATACATTCAGTCCTTGTAAGAGCAGCTTCGTCAAGGTAAGGATGACATACCACAGATGGTACATATTTAAAATGGATCATCTGATGAGTGTTGACACACATATACACCTGTTGAAACCATTGCCACGGTTGAGACAATGAATACATTCATCTCTCTTGGTCGTCCCTCCCTCCTGCTGTCCTTTGCTTCTTTTAGAACATGATGGACTCCATGCTGTCTTGACAGCCAGCCGCTCTTTTCATATGCAAATTGGGCCTGAGCTGCCCGACTTGCAATATCTTCCTGAATGGTCTCTGGCCAGTGGTCTCCTGACCTCCAAAACATCCTAACCAGACACAAAGGCACTCGCCCAAAATGCACTTCTTATTACAGGGCTCTGGATCCAGTGAACTTGAACTGCAGTGAGTGCTACAGGTTTTATCCCCTCTTCAACTGGAGGCTTCTTGAAAGCAAGACCGATGGTTACTAGTTTCTTAATGTGTTGAAGGAGCCTAGCCTAACAGAACAAACATGGACCCATTATGAACTATCCAGGTAGCTGAAACAAATGCAGTCCCATATTACCAATGGTACTTATACGTTCTTTAAAATTAAAAATTATTTTCAAGTTAATCACAAGTTTCTGTTCTACTTTAAAATAAAGCATACATGACGAGCATGGCTCTCTCTTCAGACTGGCCTCTGGCCCAGCTCTAGTCTCATCTCTTATTCCTTCCAGAACAAACTCGACGCTTGGAATACTGACCCACTAGTTCTCTTCTTTTTCAGGCCTCCACGATTCAGCCCATGCTGGTCCCTTTCCTGACGTGCCCCGATCTTCACCTGGGCCTATTTCTTCTCACCCTTCAGGATTTAGTTCAGGCGTCACCACCTCCAGGAAGGGCCCCTCTCCTGTCCCCTCCACGCCCCTGTCTATAACCTCACTCACCAATTTGGATTATCCACTTTTGTTGTCTCCCCTGTCAGTCTGTGAGGCCCTAAAGCATGATTTATTTACCTTTGTATCTCCAGCATCTCATATACTACCTGTCACACACATTGCCCCAGTTCTTCCTCCAAATCTTCCAGGCCAGAAACCCTGGACTCATCCTCAGCTCCTCTCCCACGGCACAACCTCACTGGCAAGCCCTGGGCTCCTCCTAATCCACCAGAATCTGGTCAGCTTGCCCGCTCGCATGCTCCCCAGTGGCCTCCACCTCTGGGCTCACCCTTCTTTTTTTGTTTTTTTAATAAATTTATTTTATTTATTTTATTTTTGGCTGCGTTGGGTCTTTGTTGCTGTGCGGGGGCTTTCTCTAGTTGTGGAGTGAGGGCTACTCTTCCTTGCGGTGAGTGGGCTTCTCACTGCAGTGGCCTCTCTTGTTGCGGAGCACGGGCCCTAGAGCACAGGCTCAGTAGTTGTGGCACACGGGCTTAGTTGCTCCGCGGCATGTGGGATCTTCCCAGACCAGGGCTCGAACCCGTGTCCCCTGCATTGGCAGGCGGATTCTCAACCACTGCACCACCAGGGAAGCTCTGGGCTCACCCTTCTTGAGGTTAATTTCCACAAAGACTGAAAACAGTCCTTTTAAAATGTCTGCTGGATCGTGTCACTCCTCTGCTCCAAGCCCTGCAACAACCCCTTCACACAGGGAAAGCTGAGATCCTCACGAGAGCCCACAGGGCCCTGGGTGACCCGGAGCCCTGGGCAGCCTCTTGGACCCCCTTCCAGTCCCTCCCGATCCCGGGGGAGAGGCTGTCCCTTGACACGCCAAGCACGTTCCTGCCTGGGGCCTCCAGACGCATGGCCTGTGCCTGAGAGGCTCCTCCCTGGAAGGCTCGGTCTCTGCCCGGATGCCGGCTGCTCACGGCTGGGGAGTGCCCCCAACCCCCGTCACGGTCCCTCTCCTGAGTCTGCTTTAGTTTTCTCCACAGCACTGACAGCCACCTGCCGTAGTGCACACCCACCCCCTCTCTCTCCCCGATGATCCAGCTCTGCCTGCCCCACTGCTGCATCCCTGGACCTGTCAGGTAACGGGTGCCCAATAATCATCGACCGAACAACCAACGAAGGAGTGAAAAAGCTCGGAGCACTGCGTTAGGGGCACCTGTGATGAGATCCACAGCATAAACATTAAAAATTGACAGCTAAGCAAAGTGAAATCCAATCTTGAAAGCATTGCTAAACGTCAACTGAACAGTGATCTTTTTATTAAGTAGAGTTCAGACAATTAATTCATTATAGAATGATTCATAAAAGTGATAAAAAGAACCAAACCTACCTTGAGAGGGTTTACATTTATTTTGTGATTTATTGGATGGTTTGCTGGGAGCGCTGGTTGGGGGAGGGTTAAACAACTTTTCTTCCATTTTGGCTTCCTTCACGTACTGGCATGATTTTCCCAACAGGACAATGCTGTTCAGTACTTTCAGAGATATCAACCTAAAACCGGAAAGAAACAACCAACCACTGTTGGAGTCCCTCTCAGTCACTGGGCAGGCAGAGGGGAGGGGGAGAGAGGATCACCCAGGCGCCGCAGGGCCCAGTGCCTTATGCAAAACCCGAGTTTCTGGAGGCTTCTTTACCACGGGGGACCATTTTTGAAAAACTCCTTAGTTCTCATTGTAAGAAGAAATTATACTTAGAAGTCTCACCTGGTTCTAAATTGTTTGACATTTATTCTTTTATTACAAAACAAATACATTTAGCAAATGCAGATGAAAAACAACAACAAAAACTTATAATGCCACACTTCAGTACAAATCACTGTGACATGTGGCATATTATCCTTAAGTCATTTTTGCTCTGAATGTACATCTATTCATACTTCCCACTGTCCAGAAATGGGGTCTCTTCAGAAGGCAGTAGGGCACTGGAGTTCAGAGCGAGTGCAGGGACTCCAGGGGCCAAGTGCTTGAGTTCGAATCCTGACTCCACTGCTCAGGACCTGTGTGGCTCTGAGTGAATCTCTTAACAGGTTAATCCATAAAGGAGGTGATTTCAGTAAGGTGCTCAGAACAGTGCTGAGCACATAGAAGTGCCAACAACTTTTGTCATTTTACTACCATCGTTGTTGTTGACATGACAATACATCATGAATATTCTCCAGAACCGCTGGTGTTCCTCAATGACGTTATCTTAATGGTCTCACAATGCTGCACTATATTGGTTATCATATAACCAAGCCCCTCAAAGCCCTTAATTTCTGGTTACTTAGGCTATTTCTAATATTTTGCTTCCATTAAAAAGTTTCTGGTTAGGAAAACTTACGTTAAATCTGTGTTTCCTTAAGGTAAATTCCAAAATACATAATTACAGAAATGGGATTTCTGGGCCAAAAGGTACATAACTTTTTTAGGCATTTGAAACAAATCTGGCAAAAATTCTGGAAAAAACTCTTCACACTGGTATCGTCACACAAATAGGGGCCCTTAAATGGCACAACACCAAGGACCTCACGGCCAGTTCTACAGTGAGTGAAGACGTGGGTGGCTATTCCTTAGGCCTGATATGAAATCCTGGCAGTGACACAGAACTACGCGTCAGTGAGGGGAAGTCCGAGGAGGGGCGTGGAAGGAGGTCAAACAAGAAGCAAACAGGCTTCCTTCACTCTCCCCGGCCTCCCCACTCTGCACTCCGGAGCACCGAGGGAGTGGACCCAAGGCTGCAAGGACCTTCCGCGTGCGTGCACCAGTCTTCCAGGTTTACTGCTGGCCCCGGCTTCCCCCGCCCTCCTTACTCAGCCCTTCCACTGTTTCCTTGACACCACTAGGGGATGTCTAGTAGGATCTCAAGCTTACAAAACCCAAATAGGACTCTAGATTCCAGCCCCAACCCTCCAAAAAAACCAAGGCGAACCAGCCCCACGTGCCTGTCTTCACCGGCTTCCCCATCACAGTGGATGGCCAGCCCATCACCCTAACTGCCTGAGCCCCACACTCTGTGATCACACTTGATGCTTCGTGTTCCCTCTCGCCTCACATTCAGTCAATGCATCAGCAAGTCCTGTACATCTCCAGCTTCAATGTATCCCTAGTTGACAGATTCTTAGCACTCACTGCCACCATTCAGTTCCAGCTGTGGTCACCTTTCCTGGGAACGACTGGAACAGCTTCCTGACCTGGCCTGACTTGTGCTTCTCTCCTTGCTACACTCCAGTCCATTCTCTGCACAACAGCCAGAGTGGCCCTTGCAAAAAGCCAGATGGATCTAGCCCTCTTGTGCTCGCAAGACTCCAGTGGTTCCCCTCCCTCAGGGCTGAAGCCCAGGCCCTTCCCGGGGTCTGCCGGACCGCCGGCCATCCTTGCCCACGCTCTCTGCCTGGCAGGGTGGAGGTAAACAAGGAATGATACTAAGAACTTTGGAGGGCAGTGTGAGCATTTGTGCCAGGGAAGGAGGATCTCCCGTTTTTTAATGGCAGTAACTGCTGAAAGTTACCTTAATACAGTAAAGCATTTCTACGTTCATTCAAACAGTAAATGGTATGCAATCTGATCAGAACCACATCTTGCTTTGGGCATCACTGACATTGGCCGCGTAGCCTGAAGGCGGCACTGAGGGTGCGGAAAGCTTATTTGTAACTCACATACTTGGTGGAGACGGTGAACACTGACCGCTCCTGGGCTCCTGCGTCAGACACCTCTGGAGCACCTGCCGAGTCAGTCAGCAGGCAGACAGCGGTGTAGAAAACACACTCAAAACGTGGAACCGGAAATACCCAGATGTCTCTGGAAAGCGGACCTCGTCCCAGAGGCAGATTCTGGGTGACTCTCTGGCTGAGGTCACTACCGCTACGCTTATCCTCTCGAGATACTCAGTTCTGACTGCCGCCCAGAGCACGGCTCCTGATGCACCACTGCACGTGAGCACAGGGACCAGGGATGGGGTCCCTTTCCGCTAAAGTAAGTAAACCTAAAGCTAGGCGGGGCTACTTTATCATAAATTCACGTCGTGAAGAAACTAGCTGTGGCAAAAATGCCTTTTTTATATTATTTTCTTCATACCGCTTATTACTATCCTAAAGTATTTTAGTGGTTAATTTGTTACCCTTTGTCTTTCCCAACAAGATATAAGCCGCATGAGACCAACAAATCCGCAGATAAAAGTTTAACCAGTCACAGGCAGAGAAATGATACATTTCTGCAACTCCTTTGGGTCTATATGACATAGGCCTAGAGCATGCTAAATAATCAGTATGACAAACATAGTAGAAACAAAGATTTTTTTAAAACATAGAACAATATCTGATTACAATGGTAGATTTTATCATAAAACATGGGTGAAACTTAAGTCCTAGGCAGAAAGGGCTTTAAGTGATTTCACTAAAAGATTAAAATTAAATCTAAAGTGTTATTAATGCTACTACCAAACAGCATATTTAATTTAACTAGAATTTAACTGAGTCACAAATACATTTGGAGATACATGTTGTCAAGGGAGACCCCCAAGACAGTTGGGATGGGCATATTGTTATGATTTAGCTGCTATTAGCTTCCATCACATCTTGCATTTATACTTTACTGTATAACCAAAAACATATTCAAGAATGGTTAATCTTACCCAAAATAGAAGAGTATGACACAGGCATAAGACAGGATTCCTTGCACTTTAATTGAGCTTGTTACAACTCTGATGAGCTAGGCAGAAACAAACCAAAACAACAAAACACATAAACAAAACATACAAACACAGAGTTATTAGTTAATATTTAAATAAAGATTTCTCCATGCAGATTTTAACACTTTGGGCACATACCTGTGGCCTTTGTCTAAACTCAAGAAAGCAGTTCTAGTTTTGTTGATTCATATCAGAATCTGGCTGCTTGTGAAAGCTTCTGTGGTAGATTTGGATTCTTTAGACAAATCCAGGATGTCTGTGGCTAATGCCACGTTCAACTGCTGACTCTAAAGTCAGACACTGTACCTAGTTCATGAATGACATGTTTACCTGTACTTATTAACAGAGATGCAAATCAGCTGACTTTTAAAATAAAAATTATTCTGGAAGATACAAATGAATTCATCTTGCTGCATGTGTCCCTACCAGAGCTAGAAGCATTTAGTGGGCATTTCCCTCTCTCCTGCTTTTTCTGTCCTTTTTTCTTTGACTCTCTAAGAACCCCCAATGACTTGCAGGGGGAGAGAGAAAAGGGAAACTTAGGGGGTTTGTACTGTTTAAAAAAACTAAATACTATTACAAAATTACTTAAAGGCCAGAAACGTTCTGCCTCTTTTGGATAGTTATGATTAAACACCTATTTTCTTACTTATCTCACAGAAACATAGGAGTAACAGCACTATCCTTGGAAGTTTGCTGAATAAATCTGGTGGGATCTGTCGCTGGAAAATGTTTACACATTATAGGTTCAGCTTGATAATGAGCCCACATATTAGGGTATAGGGGGACTGCTATGTGAAAATAGAAAATCAGGTTAAATAACTGACCTTATCTAGTAATGTTATCATCAAATGGAAGGGTTTCTAAATAAATATCATAAGATACATTTTAAATGACATTTTAAAAATGTTTTTAATAAAAGAGCAATTGGGAGAAGACAGACAGAATGGACTGCCATATATTCAATAAAATTTCACGATGAGGAAAGATATGGAAGTCCTCATCTCTGTCACAGTCTCTAATGGGGAAATGACCTGTCGTACAAACATTTGTGACGGAAAGTAACATGGTTCTAGAATTTTATTCATTAATATGAAAGGCAAACCAATGATCACATTCAAGGCTTAAATGACTTCATTTTTACCCAGTACATTATTAGGTAACTTTAAGATACATGTGTCCCAAGTCCAATTTCCTTGAGACCTTAACATGATTTATTTTACTTTTCTTGGATATGAATTCATTCTAGGACCAAAAGTAACATTTACAAGGAAACACTGCCACTCTTGGCCTTAATTAAAGAATTATCTTAGTTACTGAGGCCTCAGCTTATTCTTCAGGGCCCCTAGATTTCTACCAAAGCTAGGGTGTCGCTCTGGCACTCTGTGAGAAAAGCGCTGCAAAAGAAAACCTGCTGGATCCTCGCATAACTACGTAATCCCCTTTGAAACTACAGGAGGTTTCTCAGAAGTGTTCTGCTAATCAATTATTAATTAAATTTAAATCTTTTCGTATAACAACCATAAAAACTTACTTAAAGAATAAAACAAAGACTGAAGAAAAATCTAAAAAAATCTACTAGTTTAAAAAATTCATACTAATTATGAATCGAGTTTTCTGGCAAATAAGTTACTAGATAAATAATTATTATTTGGCAAAGCAGGGGCACACTTAAATCCAACCACTTAACCAATCCTTTTAAAAAAAAAATAAAGTCAGGCAAACTAGGTTTATTCTCACACTGTTGTATACTTTTTCCAGTTCTAGAAAACAAATGTAGAAAAATTTTAAATTCTATTTCATCAATCTCTTAAACCTTTAACAAATAATTTTACTCTTGAAAAATTTTCTGTTTTTCCAAAATTCTAGGAGCTCCTTTTCCCAAGCAAAAGAAAGCCAAATTAGTTAGTATATAATAAAAACAAGCTCCTAATACAACGGAAAACATTTAGGATGTGGTTATTAGAAGAGTCCTGCTGAAGTTTAAATAACATTAAATCTATTCATCATCCATCCTCTAAAAAAATGTTAGGCAAGCTGGTCAAAACTACAGTTAGTATAATCTACAACTTCTTTATACATCTCTTAGTTAATTTCTATGGGACTCTGCATTATAAGAGAACTTCAGATGTCCTTTGACAAAAAGATGGTTGCATTTGTTTTGATATGAGAATAGGTCGCCAAAAAGGAATATAGGGACTTCCCTGGTGGCGCAGTGGTTAAGAATCTGCCTGCCAATGCAGGGGACACAGGTTCCAGCCCTGGTCCGGGAAGATCCCACATGCCGCAGAGCATCTAAGCCTGTGCACCACAACTACTGAGCCTGCGCTCTACAGCCCACGAGCCACAACTACTGAAGCCCGCGTGCCACAACTACCGAAGCCCACGCACCTAGAGCCCATGCTCTGCAACAAGAGAAGCCACCACAGTGAGAAGCTCATGCACTCCAACTAAGAGTAGAGCCCCCGCTTGCTGCAACTAGAGAAAGCCCGCGTGCAGCAACAAAGACCCAACACAGCCAAAAAAAAAAAAAAAAACCCAAAAAAGAATATAATCATACATAAGTGCAGCCAGCAAATCTTCTTAATTAACATTATTACAGCCTTAATTAAATATTACAGTAACTATATGCAAGGCTGTTCTGAGCAATTCATTAAAATATCAGAAGTTGATGACTAATTTTTTTTGGTTGATCTAGTAAATTTCAGTGCTTATTATTTAAAAATATATATGATTGGGCTTCCCTGGTGGCACAGTGGTTGAGAATCTGTCTGCCAGTGCAGGGGACACGGGTTCGAGCCCTGGTCTGGGAAGATCCCACATGACGCTGAGCAACTAGGCCCGTGAGCCACAATTACTGAGCCTGCGCATCTGGAGCCTGTGCTCCGCAACAAGAGAGGCCACGATAGTGAGAGGCCCGCGCACCGCGATGAAGAGTGGCCCCCACCTGCTGCAACTAGAGAAAGCCCTCGCACAGAAACGAAGACCCAACACAGCCATAAATAAATAAATAAATGAATTAAAAAAAAAAAAAATATATATATGATATTTCCTGTGTATAACAGTAGAAAATCTCCTTGTAAAAACTTCGGAAAAAATTTAAGAAGTAGTGCTTATAATGAACACAGAATATTTCTTCATTTGTGCATACCATATTTATTTAATCTATTTCATCTGTTGCCAAATTTTTACTACTATAAATGCCACTGCAATGCATAACCTTGCCTATAAATCATCATGTGCCTTTTATAACTATTTTCTTAGGATAAATTCCTAGAACTGGAATTACTTCATCAAAGCATAATACTGTCACAGTGCCCTTCAGAAATGTTGGATCAACTTATACTTCCACCAATATGTGCTACAGTGGCCACAGCAATGCCTACCACTAGGTATTTCCACTCTGAAAGAAAAATCGTTGCCAAATGAATAAGCAAAAATGAATATTCTCCTTGTCAGGAAAGCCATTACATAAAACAGACCCTTAATATCATTTACCTATTGGATGGCTCAAAATCCAAAAGGAAAACACTATAAAACAAAATTTCCTTCTAAGTCATGTACCTTTAATTTTTATATCAAGTCCTTTTAAAACAAACTTATTGATAATCCATTTATTAATATTCTGTAATGACAGTCATCTCATCATAAAAAAGGGAAAAGTATGGACTTACTAAAACAGCTAGTGGGAGAGGAATAAACCCCATCCTCCGTGCCACGGAATCACTGTAATCAGTATATGCCTAGACAGAGAAAGGAGAAAAGGATTTAGGGGATTAAACAGCATTTAAAAAGTACAATTCACTCATCACCAGCAAATGCTATAAACAGGTGAGGCTGTGAGCAAGAAGAGAACCTAGCACCTATAACGTAATTTAGTAAAATGATGTGGCAATCTAAAGGTTCATAAGAAGTTTAAAATACAAAGCTGCATAACTGTTACAACACTGCAGAAATCATACCCTATGTAATGTTACATATTAGTATTAGTTTTATTATTTTGTAAACATTTAGTGTCGAGAACAGAGATAAGTAGGAAGTTTACCTAGCTTTCCCTTAATTAATATCCCATGCTAAATTAAACCACTGTTCAGTTAACTTCAGACTATGTCTTTAATATAATACTCACATTTTTCTGTCGACTGCTAACAAGGTCAAAAGCAAGGCTGGCTCTATATTCACTGTAGACCTAAAGACAAGTAAGAATGAAATATTCAGTAATATAGTGCAAACATACAACGTGGAAAGATTTACCTTGTAGATAAGATGTTCAATAACTAGCCAGGAAGAAGATGCTAATAACTAAGCGACATCTGGGTAGTTCTCCTCTTATTCGTTTTCCTACAATATGGGTAAAACATAGCCTCAATTCCCCCAACTGGTAAGTTCACAGGCTTTGTAAAGGTTTCTCTTAAAGAGGGATAAATATTCAACGATTATGATCCTGAGAGTTTAGAATTTGGGGAGGAGTGGCTATTTTAAGTAGTGTAAGGCACAGAAAATAATTCTGAAAATTTAAATTAAATGAACACTTTGAAAAATATTATTACTGTATATCTAATGATAATGATGCCTTCTTAGAAAAATGAATGGTAAACATGATATAAAGCTGAATTCGAGAACACAGTTATGAAGGCACTTGTAAATTGTTATTTCCACTAAAAACTGCACTAAGTATTCGAATCAATCCTATTCGTTTTGACTTATGTTGCTGAGAAAATGATCCCATGAAAAGGAATTCTTGTTTTGAGGAAGCCAAGAGAGTAAAGGGTAAAATTACTTTATCAGCGTTTTGCAAAAAAGTGCAAAATTATATTTTATTCAAGTATATTAAAACATTCAGAAACCCAATAATCCAAACATCACATTATAGCAGCTGCAACTGCATTACATTTTAAGTCTTTGCCTTTTGCAATAAAACAATAAGCATCAGAGTAAGACAAAGCACAACCAAACCAAACCTAGATAACTGGTGAAATTACTATTCACTTTGGTCCTGAGGTAGGAAATGAGGACTGCACTAGAAAACTTGCCTACGTTTTGTTTACAAGCCTACAGTCCCACTTCTATTTCTGGAAATTCTATAGAATACCTGGTTATAATATAAAACAAATCTCTCAAAGTTCCAGCAAATGCTTTCACTAGAAAAATATAAGGCTCTTGTCTTCTAGGACTTCTCAGAAACCTATTCATAATCACGGAAAAAGAATCAATTTTTAAATATAAAATATTAAACAATCTAGGCAGAGAGAGAAGTTTTGATATCTAATGTTTTAAATAGAAACAATGTGATTTTTAAACAGTTTAAGTAGACAGATTATGATGGTTATTAACCGTTTATAATGGTTTTGAGTTAGTGACACCCTGATCTCAACTACTGGTCAATCTATACCTCTACCCAAATGTATGGAACCAGAGCTGTTTAATATTGAAATAATGTACTTTCAGTAGTACAATTATTTTTAGAAATTTAAAATTATAATTCTAACTTTAAAGTAGTAGTACTTTTCTATTTTCTTCATAAATGCAGTAAACTTAAACTTGCTCTTCTACAACTTTATAATATTAACCAGAATTCAACACCAAACACTGAACTGCTTATTAAAATACATACATCTGCAGTAATGTCATTGAACTTTGTGATAAAGGCATGTTTTACAATATCCACAGCAATTTCTGATGTAACCACCATACAGACATCTGGAAACAACACCCAGAGATGATCTATAAAGTAGGGGAGAAGAGAGACAATTAAATCTCTTAATATGGACAGAATCCATAATATCCTATCACAGGGTACCACAGAAACCTGCAATCTCCACAGGGCAAAACTATAATGTTTTCAATAAGTGATAATAGAGAACCAGCATTCAATTAATTACCAGAAGAGCCATATTTTATTCAGATAAAGGATAAGTCATTCAACAAGTATTTATTCTGTGCTTCCTCTGTGCCAACCCCTATTGAAGCGGGCACAGTGGCGAGCAGAGCCCCTGGCTTCCTTCCCAGACCAGCACGGGAGGACTGGTGGGATGGCTAACTAAGCAGGCTCCTTGGAAAACTCTCTGGCTGCCTTAATGTGACGGTAAATAACTACTAGGAACGTGTGCTGAAGTCAACTGAACAAATTCTTTTCCCTCCTTGATCACTAAGACTTAAAGATACTGATCAATCATTTATTTCACTGTCATACAGATGTAATTTGTCAGATTTGCTCACCTTTACCATATTTATTAAAATGTCAATTCAGTACCAAGTAGACCAAAAAATGCCAACAGATAACCTCCTTAGACCTTGAAGAAGGATATAAGAGTGGGACAGAGCAAGAAAAGGATCAGAATTGTTGGCAGGGACCTGTAGCAATCCAGCACCTGGGCAGCTGGAAGGTGGGGTGGAGAGAGCACAGCTGGGGCTCTGCCTGCTGACAAGACAAGGCAGTCTTAGGGAGTTTCACATCCTGTTGAGGTTTCGGGAATCAGGGAACCTCTTTCAACAATAAACTCTGCCACTGACTCGCTAGATGATGCTGGCAATTACCTAAGTTCCAGTTTCCTCATCTACAAGATAAAAGTATCTACACTTCACCATTACGAGAATTAAAAGAGACAATGATGTAAAGTGCATAGCAATGGGCCCAGCATACAGAAAAGCTTGTACTATTTTTATGTTGTTCATCATCTTGGGAATTTAGGGTAAGCTTCTGTAAGTGGTATTTGGTTTAAAAAAATTTTTTTAAAAACCTAAAAAAAACAAAAACAAAAACAAAGAGTGAAAGAATGATGAATTTACCAACAAAGAAGTGTTCCTCTTATCATACTCGCAAAGAAAACTAAGATAACTTGTTGAAAGTCAAGTACAAATGAGAACACGACTTTAAACATCCAGTTGTCAGCAGGTTTAGGGATTACTGTCCTGGGGCGCAACAATACCGCTGTTTCGGGACTGCTGATCCCATGCGGGCTCTGCTGGGACCAGCCACACTCGCCCGTTACTGCCTCTCATGGACATCCTGTTAGCTGACTTAGTTATAAAGCAAGAATCCAGCTATGCAGAGAATCTGGGTGTGTGTGTGTGTGTGTGTGTGTGTGTGTGTGTGTGTGCGTGCGCGTGTGTGTGAGGGGCTTTGCTACCACAGGTCAAGTAGCCTTTGGATCTATTCAGATGAGACGTCAAGCCACTGTTAAGATATACCATTTGATTTTATGCTTTCTACAAGAAAATAACTCCTGGAAATATATTTCCAAGATCATATATCTCATTCTACATCTGTTTCTGATGTTTCACACACACCTGAAAACTAACAAGTTATTAAATACCTATAACATGCACGGCATTGGGGGTATTAAACTGCAAAACATGACCTCGATGCTTAAGAACAAGGTTATACAGAAATGTCAGACGTAAAAAATTCTAAATTACTTGAGATACCTGATCATTTCCCACCAAGCTGACTTCAGCACCACCAGACTGCGTTCTAATTACCTATCTATTTCTTCTATTAGCTTGTGATTCCTACGCACATCTTAGTCCTTCTTACCTGTGCCAGTGCCCAGCACATAACATATACTTAGTGAATGTCTGCTAGCTGAATGACTGATGAAAGTTGATGGAATCTCAACAACTTCCTTGCCAGCCTTGATTCAGAGAGTGTAAGTAACAAAGTTTACTGCTTTACATTATATTTCTTTAATTTATCTTTATTCAAAATGCTAATTCATAGGCAGTGAATGAGTAAAAGATAAATTTTAGGAAAGAGTAAAAGTTCTTCTGGTGAACCCATAAAATGAAAAAGATCTGACTGTATTTAGATAACCACAGCACACTACAGTTAGAAAAATCAGCAAAGAGGCTTGGAAGCTGCAGTGCTCGACAGGGTCCACTCACCCACTGGGTACACAGCTCTAGAGATGCTGTGTGGCTCACGGGAAATGACGGGCCAAACACTACGGCACGTGGTCTGGCTCCCACCATACCACAGAGAGCACACTCAATCTGTCCTACTGGAACGGTTATTTCCAACACCCAAAGAGTTGAACGGCTAAAAATTTTGAAGTTTTCTGCAATATTCATTTTATTCCATGGAAGAGAATGATTTTTGGTTCAAGAGTAAAATTGGAAGGCACCGTATTTGTTAAGAGTTACTTACCTGGATTCCAAGAAAATTGTTCCATGTTTCTTAGACACACTATTAGCAAAAGCACATAATTTGTGAATCGTTCTTTAATATCTGAAACAGAATTTAACATACAAATAGTAGATATATAACAAATTGTATATAAATAACAATTATAGAGTATGTATCTAAAATAACTTTTAGTCAGAGCATGATGAAATTATATATGTAAATGTGTGTAGAATTAATATATTATAAAATATATATAAAATGTCTGTAAAATTATATATAGGGTGGTGCTACGTTGATAAGCCATCTAGTTCTTTCACCAACATAATTCTAGTATGGAAATTCCAGTTTTCTACAGACTTCAAAAAATATTCAAGCCATCAATCTGCTCATATTGAGTCAGACTGCTCCTGTGGTCTTTGGGAATGTAAGAAAACTGTTTTCATTTTATAGAAGAAGAAATAATAGAAGAGTGTAAAATATAAAACTTTGGGTAACATAAAACCCCTGCTTCCCAGACTATTTCCGATCTGGTAAATAGTAAGAATACAAGTACCGACCTGATGAATCCTTCAGCTAAGAAAGTGCTAGTACTACAATAGCATTAACTAAGAATATATGTGGAACTTAGGGGAATAAAACAAGCAAAAAATTAGGTTTCATGATATTTACCGTAAGTTATTAAGTATTCTGAGCTTAGTCTGAATGAATTTAATAAAAGCAAGTAAGTAAATTCCTGCTAAAGGCTAGTTTTACACATTTCACTTTTGAAGCTGTTATCTTCATCAGAGCCTAAGATACTATGTAACCAAAAAATGGAATGAAATAAATCTATGTCTGTGCTAAGTCTGGTACATCCATGTGTTGGGTCTATGCAATGGTAGGGCTGTGGCTAGAAGCCATCATGCATATAGTGCCCATCTCAAAAGCCTGTATACATCTGTCATTTCCCTAATAATCTAATATCTCAGGAATTCAACTGTGGGACCCCCTGTAGCCCTCTGCATTTCAGTTTCACTCTGAAGTCCTTCCTGGGACTGCCTTGTTCTTCCTTTCTGATTTCCACCTTTCCCTGTCACTCTAGAGCAAATGATTTGGACTTTTATTCTACAGCTAAACCTCGGCCTCTCTGTAAGTGAGCTGGCGTTTTCCATGTGTCTTCTTCCCTAAATTCCTGAACTCTCTCTAGTTAGTAGCAGTACCTCTTTTCTAGGGTAGCTCGGCTCCTAGCCCCTATTTGTGAGGAGTCTGAGCTGTACCTTTACTTCTTCAAAGGCCAGGGGGCACAATTTGCTGTTCTATTATGAATCCATAGCGTTATTTCTTACGAAATGCCATGTTCTGGGGTATAAGCTCACAGCACGGTGAGTCTCCAGGGGAAGAGCACAGGCGTGCCCCCTCGAAGGGCACTGCAGACTTGCAAGGAAGCACACTGTGGAGTGTAAAGCACACATGTTGTGACTAGTTCTAGATCACATTTTCAACTTATTCTGTGATTTCAAAAGGGAGTATAGGTTAAAAGAAGCTGAGAAAAGCCTGTCCTAGAATAATTTCCATCATAATCTAAATAAAATGTATTCCCTGCTACTTATGTATAGTTAACTGTGGGACTTAATTCATGGGACTAATTAAATTTGTCCATGTACTTTCAGTTGGAATTCTGTACAGGTATTCACAGAGCTGCATCTATATGTGTGCTAAGCCCTTTGGATTTCTAATGTCCATCAACAAATTTAGCGAAGAAATGTACTTATTTCTGACGTTTCCACTTTCCATGATACTGACTTGGTTCACTGCAGAATTATCTGGAAAGAAACTGCCTTGTGAAATTTAAAATAGTATTTGAGATAAGCCAACATAATTTTTATGAAGTCTTATATAATAAAACAAAAACAAGAGCAGTGTTTAAATTAATCATATCTGATTCTTGGACACATGGTAGCTGCCGGCATAGAGGAAACCTATAATCATTTCAATTCTAAGAATACTGATAAAAGGGGAAAAACTCCATTTTATTAGGGGGATGTTTAAGGTCAAATAGATTTTAGAAAAGCAAACTATTTCAAAATACTGTAGAGATTAATAAAAATTGATAAATTCTGGTAGATAAATGCAATTTTACACTATGAGGGATGTGAAAGGTGCTAAGTGTGAAGATTAAAAACACAATAAAAAAAGCACTCATTTATCAATCTAACTATGAAAATGAGGCTGCTATGTGGCTATTAAAAAATCCCACTATGTTTCATTCTTGTACTTTCACAATTTTATTTTTTGTACATTTAAATAATTTACAGAGATTTGACTTTTAAAATTTGAGCATCACTAAAGTATACCGAAATTCTGACACAGTTCCTCCGCAATAAAATAAAATCTTACATAAAGAAGTAAGATTTTTTAGAATAACAGATTCTAATAATGATAAGATGTAAATATGTTGTTGATTGAATGAGTTATCTATTTTACAATATTAATAATGCAATCCACAACGTATTTACATCATATCTCATCTTCAGAACAGTTTTGACTTGGATTGAACTCGCATTAATTAAAAAGTGAAACTCCTACCAAAATGGGAATGTTTTCTCTTAATCTTTATTAATGAGCTTAAAAACACTGGTGATTAATGTTTTAAAAATATTTCTGATATTCAAATGATTAAGCTCCTTTTTCCTCTTCTAAGTCACCACTAACAGGGATATATTTTAACATATTTACAGTCACAATTTAAATGTGCAATGAGTGACTCTTTTATTTCCAACAGTCATTCAAATTAATGCAGGTACACAGGCTTATGTTAAGAGAGTTAAACAGAATCACCCTGAGCTGGAACCTTACTTCAGACCAATGTAACTCCTGCAGGATCTTTCTGAAGGTACAGTTCACATTGTCAGTGGGTTAACAGCTATGTAAAAAATTTCATTTTAAGAACCCAGGTCAGAAAGGTCTACGTTCCATACTCAGCTGGGGCTTACAATGACATGATGTGGAAGAAAGGACAAAATGTTAAAAGTTGGGTTTTATTAACTAAACTCTATTTCGTGTGTCCTCAGGTAATTCCCCTAAAGACAATGTACAGTCAGGCAAGAAACTGAAAGGGATAAAGTCACTCTAAAATTTCCAAACCAAGTTTTCAACATTAAACTAGCATGAGGTACTAAATCTGATCCCATGTACACGGCAGCTCAGTTTTCCAGGGAAATTCACAAGGAAAGAAATAGCTGGTGTGTGACTGGCAGCATCCTGTGGCCTGGCTCTCATTTCACAGCTGCTAATGCACGTGGAGGAGGCAATAAACTCAGTCACCACGTGAAAGGCAGGCGGTAGTGACTCCTTTCCTATCCCTTTAATATCTGAGCACCACCTGCAACATCAGCGAGACTGTCTACGACAGATTTTTCTTTTTCTTACTTGGGAACAGGTTTTAAAAGCTACCTTAGGTAAAATTAGTTTCTTATAAAACTTGAAGGGAGACAGAAGGGGGTACAATGCAGATCACCCTGCATTGTAACGTGAATTATTTTACCTCTAACAAAAAGCAAAATTTTTCATGCTGATTACTAACCATTTTAAGCCAAAATATACTTCTGAATTTCTTATAGACGCACATGCATTGCTTGATTAATATGCTACTGTTTTCAGAGTTTTCTTAGAACTGAAATATTGAATTCCTTATCTTTCTAAGCTAAGAGATTAAAATTTGGGGGACTTGTTTATAAAAGAAAGGAAAAAGGGATATTAATTATATCAACATACTGGCGATAAGGTTGAAAATCGTTCACAGTCTCCTCCTCACGATACATAAAGACTGAAAACCTTTACAACTTAAAGATCTGCATGTCTAGTTTAAAGCTCTACAAAGAGTGCCTACTCAAACCAGGTTATTAATTTAAATAGAAATAATATCATTTCTGCTACAAGTGAAATTCTTGTAGTTGAAGCAATATATTCTCGAGTTAACTCCTGAAGCTGAGAAGAGCATGTCCCTTTCCTCCTACCCCTCCCCTCCTCTTTCATTTCAAATGTAAAGAGCTTGGCAGCACACGTTTGAAAGAATATTACTGCACAGAACGACACCGTGCCAACTGCCCTTCAGAGCTCTGAGATCTAAGGTCTATCACTGCTCCACAGAATTGTCTAAAGTTTTTCATTAGTTCTTTCTGTTCCTTGCCTAGTTATCAAATCTCCTATAATTCTAAACAGTCCTTTGCTTTAATATATTCATATGCCATTATTTTCCTTGTCTAATATATGTACAGCAAAATTTATGTACCGTGAAATTTTACTTTTAAGTGTACAATTTGATTGAGTTTTGATGAATGCACAAGCTATGCCACCATTCCCATAACTAAAATATGAACAGTTCCATCACGACAGTAAGTTTCCTTGCATCCCTCCCAGTCAACCCCACCCCCAGTAAGTAATCACTCTTTTATTTCTATCATCATAAATTAATTTTATCTGATCATAAACCTCATAAGTATGAAATCACACAGTACGTACTTATTTGTGTCTGGCCTCTTTTCACTCAGCATAAGGCTTTTGAGATTCATCCATGTAGCTGAATATACGCAGTTCTCTCTAACTGCTGAATAGTGTCCCACAGTGTAGATATACCAAAATTTATTTATTTGCTTTCTTCTTAATGGGAGGATTTGGGTTGTTCCCAGTTTTGCGCTATGGATAAAGCTGCCATAACAATTCTTTACAAGTACAAGTCCTTTTGTGAACCTGTGTTCCCGCTGGTGAGTGATAGGGTAGGTGAATGTGTGACTGTGTAAGAAACCACCAAAAGGTTTCCCAGAGCAGCTGCAGCATTTCACATGCACCATCAGTGCGGGGCCCTCCCCAGCGCCACTGACACACACTGGCAGCCACGGGACCAGCCATTCCAGTGGGCGCGTGACCTCTCACTGGCTTTTTCACCCCTGTTCTCCACCTCAGTGCAAATGGCAACATGGTGAAAGAGATAAGTAATGTCTTCATATTCTTACGAAAACAGTTTTGACTTTGCAGACTCCCCTCCAGGGTTCCATGGGCCACACCTTGAGAACCAAGACACTGTGCTGCTATGATTATCCTAACTATGTAAGATAAGGTTTCTGGGGATAAATTCTGTGCCCTCACACATCTTAGAATTAGAAAGGAGGCAGTTAAGGCACAACTGAAAAAGCCGAGAACGAAGAGCCAATCTGAGGTTTATCATCAGAATTCTCTCAGTAGCTAAGTGAGTGACCTTAGGGAAGTCAAATTACTCTGTTTCAACTTTCACATCTGTAAAATGGAATAATATCAGCTGCTCCTAAGAAATTTCTGGATCAATGAGAAGCTTCTGAAAGTATGGTAAGGTGTGATACAAATACCTGTAATTTTTTACTATCTTAAACATCCTGAGATTACAATAACCAAAATAATAATAATAAAAAAACTTAGTAAAGATGTTGAGAGAATAAAAGAAAGCACTGCTTAAGTCAAAGAAAACAGTGGCCCGTAGGAAACGTGACATTAGAGTTTCAGAATGAGTTACAAAATAATACTGCATAAAGCTGCAAGTAGAATCTGATTGTACATACCGCTATTTGACATTTGAAAAAGATTGTTCTTTTCAAACTTCTTGAAAACACTTCCTTTAATTTCAACAAACTGAAATAGTAAACACAAATATCATCTTCATCATTAACGCAGTTTTAAAAATGGACATGCTACATATAAAACTTCTTAGAGAATAACATTTAGAAAAAATAATTTTTTCCCATTCAGAATACTGCTGTTAAAGTACCATATAACCTCCAAAATGTAAAATAAAATCTCATACTTACATTATTAGACATCATAATAGTAAGCAGGGACTTGTTGTGTGAGTTAAAAGCCACGTTGAGAGTTGTTGCCTGAACCATTATAAGGATTGCATGCAAAACTAGCAGTAAGTGATGTCAAGGAAAAAACTTGTCTGTTTTCAGTTTATATTAATAGATAATGCTATAAAATCCTGCAAGTTTATAATGGGGAAAAAAGATGACTATGCTTTCTAAATCAAGTCTTACGTAAGTATTTTATTATCTCTGTAATTTCCCTATTAGCTATAGTTGATACAAATTTGATGGGATAAGATGTATGCAACTCATATGAAACAAAACAAAAGCAGAAATGAATCCAGTCATTAAGACTGTGAGTCCTGGAAAACAGTTGTCTTGTTCTTTCTGGATCTTTGGCATTTGGTACAATGCTTGGGAAATAGGATCTCAGAAAAGTTTATTAAATAAATGGAAAAAATTATGGTAAATACTGAAAGAAGAGACCTAGATATATACATTGTGAATTAAGATAATTTGCATTCTAAAATAGAAGAGAACACAAAGTAAAAGTTAGTCTGGAACTGATTTTCCTCTCTGGTTCTGCAGGGGGCGGGGAATATAATAAGAAATGTCTGATAATTAAGATTCTTCTTCAGATGTCATTTTTGAAGACATCCACAAGCTGCAGAATTATACTCATATTACATATGGAATAGTTTATTTAAATTAGAACAGTAACTTTTTACTTCATTATACTTGGAACATAGCTTTTATTCGCCACAGAAATTTTTCCCACAGAGTCCTTTAACTTCCCAAATATTAATCCAATTCTTTCAAGCATTGCTCTTTCAGAGACAGTACAGAAAAAAAAAATCACACTACACATTCCTTTGAACGAGTCCTGATCCCATATGGACCTTAAGTGTAGGTATGCATGTGTGTGTAAATATACATACACGTGCACACCGTGCTATACAGTAAAGCATTTACCCTCCAAAAGAAAAGCTTTCAGGAGAGGAAAGAGGGAGAAATAAAAGCTCAAAAATTCCTCCCTAACCAATTTCAAATTTTATTTCTAGATGAATTGTATACATTTTAAGCTGAAGGTTAAAACAAAGAATTCATAGGTTTAAAGATAACTTCAAAAAAATTCTAATATATGTATGAAAAAGTTATATAGATCTATATAAATCTAAAATATGTATAAACATACTATCCCTTTATTCTAAAATCCTTCCTTATAATCAGTTACACTGAGAACAGAACTATTTTCTAGCAGTTCAAAGAGTCATGTACACATGAGACTCTTTAAATTAATTTACAATTACAGCTGACCCTTGAACAACATGGGTTTGAACTGCATGAGTCCACTTATATGCATATATTTTTTAATAGTAAATACTACAGTATTAAATGGTCCGTGGTTGCTTGAATCCTTGGATACACAGGGCTAATTATAAGTTATACTTGAATTAGCCCCTGTGTTGTTCAAGGGTCAACTGTACTATTATAAGCAATTTCTCAAAAGATAGCAGAGGGTTCACATTAGTCTTCAGGATACGGACACACACACACACATCTTTAAATTTGAGAAACAGCTAACCAAATAGAATAATGTAAAATATGCATTGATGGTTGGAATTTCCGAGAAGTCTAAAAGGATACAGACATAGAGAACGGCCATGAAAAAGTGAGGAATCACCCCGATGTGTGCTGTTTTTCTTTCTTTGGGCTCTGTTGCTGTCCAATAGAGAGCATCTAATATATCTTGTCCAAATGATGAAAACAGACGATCTGCTACCTAAAGAGAAAAATTTTGTTAAGGCGTTTCTCAATATTCCATTTGAATATGTTACTAAAATTCAGAGGTGAACTCAAATACTGGAAATCTCACTTTTTAAATCCTACTAGAAGGTAGGCTCCAAAAGAGAGCAGGATCTTTATTTACTTCTTCACTTACATTTCCTTATTCTCTGACACACAACGAGTGCTCAAGTTCTGTATTATCTGAATTAGACTTTGTCTAGTAAACTCTGTTTGTAACAAGGAAAGTTTTAGTAGCAAAAATAAAAGGGAGAGGATACATCAAAATCACAGTTCCTCTGGTTTTAAAACTCTTTGAATTCAAATTCAGGATTCAAACTTAAATCCTTTAGGACAAATATATCATTTGACCCACTCTACTCACACCTAATATCGGTAAATAACAATAGCTGTAATTTGTTTGAGGTTTATCATATAAGAATATAATAAGCAGATTTGCTTCCTAAAGACATTTTCAAGTTCTGATCTCTATCAATACAGTATGATAAATAAAGAGAAGCACATAAAAAAAGAAAAAAGGAGGGCTTATCATTCAGGATTCAGTCACATTCTAAGAGAGGACCTTCCCAGACCATCCAGTCTTTTGTGGCTCCCGTGGTCTCTAACGTGTTACCGTGTTCTTCTTCATCACGGTTGTTTATTATTTCCAAATACCTCCTTGTTTACTGCCTCTCTCCCACCTGTAGAACATAAGCTCCAGGGGATTAGGCTTTGTTCATCTCTGGATCTTCGGGATCTTGGCATGTAGGGAGTGTTGGCTGAATATTTGCCGAATGAAGGGATAAGTCGCTACCATTTAGGGAGCTCCTACCACATGCCTGGTTTGTCTCATGTAATCCTGGTAATTGCCCTAGTATCTCCATTTCACAGATGAGAAGCTGAAGGTTAGAGTCATTCAGCAACCGGCGGCCATGCGCAGGATAACCAGGATTGGAGGTAGTTATCTCTATACTAGAGCCTGGACTCTTCTACACTATGCTGAAACCACTCATCAACTCTAGTCTACGAAGTGAGTAAGTATTTAAGCCACTTAGATCAGCAATTCATGGATCCCTCTGCTTGCCCTGTTTCCTAGTGACGGTAATGCCACCGCCTTGTGAGAGGGCTGTGTAAATAAGGAGGCGTCTGCCTTAAGTTTGGGAGTAGGGAGAAGCCCGGTCACCTGCAATCCCCCGGGAGGGAAGGCATGGAGATTAGTGGGGTGCTGGCACGGAGAGCCACCCACGCGGCCGGGGAGGGCAGGAGGCCTGGGCTTTTCCTTCTGTGGGAGGGAGGGCAGAGCAGGATGGCTACTCGGCTTCAAAAACCACACCCACACCTGACGGGGTGAAGCAAGTGCATGGCCTACAACCAGGAAGCTGGGGTGTGGTTTTAAATCATCCCAGTCAATGAATTAAGGACTAACCGGGACGGCTAGAGTTCTGCGGCTTCTACGAAGAGATGGAAAGCCCCCA
This sequence comes from Balaenoptera acutorostrata, assembly GCF_949987535.1. NCBI lineage: Eukaryota > Metazoa > Chordata > Mammalia > Artiodactyla > Balaenopteridae > Balaenoptera > Balaenoptera acutorostrata. Next base: position 100,248,835 of record NC_080068.1, on the reverse strand, counting down.
GCTGCCCGGGCAGCTCAGCTTCAGGGCAGAAAGGCCAGCAGCCTCCACCCCACCCCACGTGTCTACTAGCCAGGACAAGCCCGTCTGTGACTAATTCAAAAGACAGGTAGACCTTACTTGTATCCCCAAAAAGTAGTACAGGAAAGTACAAATTGAGTCTCAGAGGTTAATTATATAACCCAGGTTGGCTTACTATCTAAAAGACTTATTAAGTTTCTGCCTATAAAGCAAAGCATGTTTTTCTTTGCTTTGTGTAACTGTTAATTTACATAAATGCAGATTTTCATATGATGACTGCTCTAAAGCATAGCGTACTTGGAAGACATATTGTATTCAAAATGTTAAGTACTTAGAGAAACTGGGAAATTGTTTACTTGCTTGGTGTGAAAATTCAAGAGCAACTTAAAATATAAATCTACTATAGCCAACATACACATAACCCTGAAAGTATCTTCATAAATTTAAAAATTCTAGCAAAAAGTATACATGGGTTTCCAATAAATTTGCAAAATACATTTCTCTACCATTTGACAGTTTACATTCTCAAGGGAGCACTGACTCAGAAATGTCTAGGCAGCAGGTGCCCCTCTTCCCTACTTGAGGACACATTGTGCCCTGGGGACCTGCTACCCTCAGTGTGTCCCAGGACCGGCAGCACAAGCACCATCTTGTTAGAAAGACGCCCAGACCTACTACATCAGAATGTGCATTTTAACAAGGTCGCCAATGACCGGATGAACACGGGGGGCCAGAAGCACCATTACCAGAGCCTGCAGGAAAGGGTTCTGTTCTGGAAGGCTTGGAGCAGTGTGCCACCGGCCAGGCCTGTGTGGGCTGGGGCGCTGGACTGCCTGGCGGGGAAATGAGGGCCCGGACGCACCTCGAGCATATTGTAGATGATGTAGAGCTTGATGACGGACTGGCCCCTAATCAGGTGATACATCATGGAGTAGTCCACATAGTGCATCATGAAATAGCAGATGACCAAAATGACACCCTTCAAGATGTCACACACCTGGGCAGGCTGAAGCAAACGTCTGTCCCTGAAATATATGAGAAGAAATAAAAATATGAGTTTTACCTTCTGTGTTCTTGAATAAATAATCTTCACTGGACATACAGTGGCAAACAAAGGTAATGGGGCTTAGGTTGATCTTTTAAAAATTTCAAACTAACAAGGAAAGTTATGCTGACTACTCAACAGTATGAAATTTTCTGCCCAAGTAGAGAATATAAAATATTAGACCAGAATTACTGCTAGAAGTGGGGAACCTAAACAAGTGAACACCGAAGGCAGGCGGCTGCTGATAGAGCGCTCGGAAGCAATGGATTTCCACGAAGAAGACGCAAGCCTCCCACCTCATCGGGAAGCCCTGGAGCGCACTGGCTCAGCCCTTCTTACGCACTGCTAGCGTTCTACGCGTGGTGTTCTGCACTTTGCACTTTCTTTTTTTTTTTTTTTTTTTTAAAGGTTTTTATTTATTTATTTATTTATTTAATTTATGGCTGTGTTGGGTCTTCGTTTCTGTGCGAGGGCTTTCTCTAGTTGCGGCAAGTGGGGGCCAATCTTCATCGCGGTGCGCGGGCCTCTCATTATCGCGGCCTCTCTTGTTGCGGAGCACAGACTCCAGATGCGCAGGCTCAGTAATTGTGGCTCACGGGCCTAGTTGCTCCGCGGCATGTGGGATCTTCCCAGACCAGGGCTCGAACCCGTGTCCCCTGCATTGGCAGGCAGATTCTCAACCACTGCGCCACCAGGGAAGCCCTGCACTTTGCACTTTCTATTGAACAGCATAACAGATCTTTCCATGTCAGTTCATAAGGAACTCATATTTACATGACAGTGCAGTGCTCCACTGTGTGGGTGTATCATAATTTACTTAACATATCACTGACAGGTTTCCAGCCTTCTGCAACTATAAACCATGATGCAATGTACATGTCATGCCATGTCAGTGAAAGTGCATCTATAGGATAAAGTCCTAAAACTGGAATCTCAGGGTTATGTTCACTTGACATTTTGATAATAGCAGCTGCGCTGCCCTCTGCAGGGCTTGTACCAATTTACACTTGCAGTAGACACCTGTAAGCCCACGGGCATCAATTAGCATTTGATCAACTTTGGGATCTCTGCCAATGCCACTGGTGAAAAATTGAATCTAGTAGTTTCAATGTTAATTTCTCTCATTAGGAGACTGACATCTTCTTTATATATTTAAGTTATTTATACTGTCTGTGAATTCTCTCCTCACATCTTTCTCTTACTGGTTTGTAGGACAGCTTTTACATTACAGAAGTTAGCCGTCTATGACATGAGTCGAAAATACAGTTGTTCCTTAAACAACATGGGTTTGAACTGCACAGGTCCACTTATACGTGGATTTTTTTCAATAAATATGTACTTCAGTACTACGTGCTCTGCGATTGGTTGAATCCATGGATGAGGAACCATGGATACAGAGGAATCTCGGACACGGAGGGATCGTGTATACGGAGGGCTGGCTATTGAGCATAGGGTCGGTGCCCTAACTCCCAGTTGCTCAAGTGTCAACTGTGGTTTTTTCCTAATTAATACAAGCAGAATCATCCCTTACTTTTGAGGTCAGAGTATAAGGAGCTAAACCTAAATTGTGAATGGAAACGTCTTCCTAAGACACAGCAAAAAAATACATTAGAAAAGAAGAAATTTAAGACTTCTTTCACTGAACGTAAAATTCCTGTGACAAGAATGGGAAAGGTGTTTTCTCTAAGTCGACTGCAGGCTGATTCCTCAAGATAGAAAATGCTCAGTCTCCTGCTTTGGCAGCTTTTACGTATGTATCGTACAATCAAAAAAAAGCCTGAATACTGGCATTAGGAGCCGCAGAGTCTCTTCATTTCTGTCCGTTGTGACAACACTTTAGGACCTACCTAAGGGGTGAGCTCCCTTTCCAGAGGGCTATTGGCGTCCTGAGCTCTCTACTTACTTGGTATTTCCTGGCTACCTATTCTCTCTGGAGCTCCTTCCTAGCCCTTGTCCACATTCAGATCGGGGGCTCTTTTCTTCCAAAGATCCTTGTAGGGTTCAACAAGGAACCCATAACTGCTACCCAGAACACTGCTCTGTAAGATAACAGTGAGGCATGCAATGCCAATTCTGCCAGATGTGTTACAGAACCTCACACTTGTTTTCTACAATACATACTGCATTGCGTACTACATTGTAGTATGCAGAGGTTTTCAGTCGGGTGTGAATTTGACCTCTTCACAGAGAGAATATGGAAATCTGCAAAAATCCTGAAAAGAGACAAATTCTGTGAAGACTGGGTCCAGGGAGGGCTAGCAGAGGATGAGAAAACACTGGGCTGAACCAACGAGCTAGATGGAGAGACGGGTCAGAATAGTCCAAGTCACACCACGTGCCCAAGTCATACCACCACGGCACAATAAGCCGAGGGAAGTTATTCTTAGTAGTTGAAGTTGAAATCTTGGGAAAAACTGCCTCAAGGACAAAGTTGATCAATCTCTATCATCATTTTTCTGTCCCTTTCTGTCTCCAGTGCTGTTCCTCTCTCTCCCTGCAGACTCTGGCCCTTTTCTCCTCATGAAATCCAGAGTGAGCTGCATCTCCCATCTCCAAACACCTAGCCCAGAACACAGAACTCTGCCAAGGGCTGTTCAAATATCGAGGTAATTCGCTGCTGGACCCCAAGATAAAAAATGGAAGCGGTATTATATTTGTCAAGAGTTGGAGGTAAACATATTTTTAATTCAAACAATGAGAAGAGGAGACATTCTGAACACTCTTGGGCTCCTGGCCCGTGTGCCTGTCTCCTCTGGGATGGCCAGGGTCAACCCGAAGCATCAGCCAGGAGTACACACCCACCTCCTCCTCAGAAGTGCAGGCACAGCTGAGCATATGCTGAAAAGCACAAATCACCCATAGTCAGGGTCCTTTGTGTTTAAGAACTAGAGGTCATGTTTTATGAACTAAAGAAAACGATATGAACGAAAAGTAGGGTGGTATTAATGAATCTGCATTAATTACCAAAAAGATTTAGATAACTAATTAAAGTAGAAATCTATACTTAGAGCTTTTGGTACTAGATTGGCATCTACTTAGTTAAGTGATCTCAGTCAAAGCACTTTATTTAAGAGATAAAAGGATTTTTAATACATATCTGTCCAACTTTGTTTCTTTATAAACATTTGCAACAAAGGAACAGTGTGTTAGTGTATCTAAGGAGGAATATTATATTTGATACAAGTCATTGTTAGAAATTAGCTACCAAACATTGGAAAGCTGTCTCCCCAAATAACGTAATACCACACATTTTAAACCAAGATGATAATAAATTAAAATTTTTAAATTTTAAGTAAACAACTTTAATTTAGCTTTCTTTTGCTTACGATTAAACCAGGTTGTAAAAATAGCGGAAGAGTTGAAGAAACACCTTATGCTACAATCCACAGGTCCTATAAGGCAGGCACCGTTCTAGGCACTTGGCACGCATCTGTTCTAGTTTCCACGACAATCCTATGAGATCCTATGAGGAAGGTACATCACCATCCCAATTTCACAGATGACGCAAAGAGTATCAAGAACGTGCCTGCAGCTGCACGGTCAGGAATTAGATGTGGGGGACCAGGGATCTGACCCTCTGCATCTGGCTCCAGAAGGCATGTTCTCACTCCCATCTACCGTCCCAGACTTTTCTTTAAAAGAACTTTTAAACTTACAGGAATCAGCAACTCAGTATCTTTTATCTTTCAGCATAATTTAATACTGTATAATTTATCACTGTACTGTCATCTCATATGGAGAAATTATTGTGCTAAAAACCAAAAATAGCTATAATTTTTCATTTCTAAAAAGAGGGAAAAAAGGACTATTTCCACTGGATCTGTGCACTGCTTTCTGTGCACTCTCTGCTTTGATGAAAATTTTCCATTGCTTACATCATAACTGGGTGCTACAGAGATGACTCTGATTTTCTCCTTAATTTCAAAATTAAGGGGATTTATTCAAATAAAAAAATAAAAGCAGAACTCTTAAGAAACAAGGGTCTTGTTTTCATATAAATTTCCCTGTAAATGAAAAAGTTGCAAAAAAAAAAAAATCGTTTCTAAGGGGGCATCACAGCTTCTCTGAGTAAGAAAAGATCTAACCTCAAAATAAGTTCAGCTGGTTAAAACAACTTGAACCAGTTCCAACATTTGTTTCCCTTTTCTGCCAGGACATTTTTGGATATGATATATGATAAGTATTTCCAACTCCATAAGAAGCTTATCTACATCCCTGCCAATCAACTCTGAAATGGTTTATGAACAATACTTTCAGGCTGAAGCTCTTCCTTATAAATGCCTGTTAAACAGTGGTTACTGGCAATTCATTTTGCAAGCACTGAAAATCCCACACTAACACATAAACAAGTGGAGGAAGCTGTTGGACAAAGTGAAAAACCCACTAATCTAATTTACAGCTGGCTGTCAGTTATCACCAGACAAGTAATATTAAACAAGATAGTCAACAGAACTTAAAAATTGTTTTAATTTTCAAGTTAAGCCACTCTTACAGAAATTAAATTGTCTACATTTCTAAATTTTATCTTTTGGTCTTTCAAATACTTTCCCTGGATTTGCACAATTACCGAATAAAGTGACCAGTTGTTTCAAGGGCACTTTTGGGGAACAGAATGATGTAGTAAACCCAGATGATCAGGTGTAGGCTTTTTCTGCACCCTGTTCAGCAGAAGGTACTATGCCAACTAAGATTAAAGTAAAAACTGATAGTGAACAGAAAAAGATCAGGAAAGAAGAGGAGGCAACACAAATGACTAAGAGAACTGGGATAAGCCCTGCCTAGTTAATTTTCAAACTGGTGTTGAAACATGCCAAGGTGTCAGCATGAGCTACTTCATTACAAAATACGCAGACCGGATCTTTCTTTTTTTCTCTCTTTGTCTTTTAACATTTTTAGCTCTTTGTGGTATAACTGAAAGAATGAAGATATACAAGCACTACTGAAAAAAACGTGAAATATTAAAAATGGTCTCCATTTTTGAAAGAGAAGTCGTTTTATAATTTTAGAGTAAATTGGAATAAAGTATTCAGATTAAGATGTTTTCCTTAATTAGGAGACTGAAAATTTTAAACCTTAAGTTTTGGCGACAGACAGTAGAAAAATAATTATAAAAGCTTAAACTGAATGACTAAAGCGTCCCTTGGGCTTTGAAAATAATTTCAAACTCTACTAGGAAAAAACCACTGGTTTTATAAGCTATGTTTGGTACTCGGAGGATGCAAAATAAAAACTGCTCGCATTGAAGGGCTCAGCTGACTGATGTGGCATTGGGAATGAAGTACTTGATGTCAGGTCTAGTCCGACATGTATAATTAAAGATCACTTTATCAAGTGATTTTCTTACGTTAGATGAGATCACGGTGAAATCCTGCACAAATGTGGACAAAGCTTTATGACCAAGTAAGGACAGAGAACCACACTTTCTTCAGTATGTGTCCATCTCCAAATGGTTATGTCTGTATTTTTTCATTATAATCAGTATTCGTTTGTACTGATGTCAATTTGGCCGAGAGTATAGAAGGAAAAATCAGGGTTTACTCACCACAAGGAGTCCCTGTGACACCACATTCCATTCTATAAAGGAAGTGAAAGTGCTCCTCCCTTCGGTCTGATTTACGAGAGAGAAAGAAAGAGAGAAGGTTGTAATGTTGCTACGCTACTTAAGAGCGTCATGGTGAGGAAACACGGGACAATAAAACCTGAGGTTAGGAAGACTCTCTAACAAATATATTGCTCTCTACAAATCAGCCATGTAGACCAGCCCTGGTAAGAGGAAATGACAGACGTACTTGTTTCCCCAGAGAAAGTTACCAAGAGCTCTCCCTACCTGCGCGACAGGGGTGGCATGAATCACTCAGGCCAAAAATAAGGCTTACATCTAAAAAGAGAAAAATCTATTATGTATATGTGTGTGTGTTCATATGTGTGCAGTTAATTTTAGGTAGAACTACCTTGGAGGAGGTAAGGCATACGGAGGAAACCCAATGGGTTAAGAAACTCTCAAGCATTTGAAATTCATAATTCTTCGGGAGATGAGAGCTTTCTGTGGGGTAAATTCTCAAAAGAAAAAGACACCATTGCCTCTTAAAAACAAAGAAGTACATAAAGCCTCAAGTAAGAGTTATGCCTAAAACCAAGGTGAGAAATCAGTAAAATTTACTTGCACATATTTTATTTGCCCCAATAGTAAAAGAAAAATACTCTAGCATTTATTACTTAAACCTACTCTACACTTATTACTGTCTAAAATATTTTAGCAAAGTTTTCAAAACTATCAGTTCCTGGCACCAGATAGTACTGCTTTTCTCTACAATCTCCCTCAACTTTTCACTCAAATGTGACTGAGGCTTCTACAACACAAAATGAAGCCACAGGTTGGAGGAGGAAAAAGAATTCAGAAAAAATGCCAGGCAAATTAAAAACACACATACAACTGGTTATTATTTATTTATTCTATAAGTAAATTTGGAAAAAATAATGTTGGATACCTCTCTAGCATAATATAGAGCAGTCTACTTTTCTAAAAAATAAAATACTTTCATTCTTCCAAGAAACAACGATACTTCATATAATGAATCAAAACTTAATTCTGATTTTCATGTCCTCATCATTAAAAAAATTATCTTAATTCAAGAAGTTTCTCAAATGTTTTTAAAAAAATTATACTATCCTGAGAAAGAGGGAAGACAGACATAAATCAGTTGGCTTTTAAAGAATCTGGATGTATTTCTTTATTTTAGTCTACAACAAAATAGTTAAGGGCAAAGATTTTTCAAGACTGCCAATTCATTAGCAATAGTTTTCACCTAAATATTCTTGAAATTACTAAGGACAGGTGTCAACTTTTTATGCAAGCAGTGCACCCTTTGCAGAAAACACACACACAACTACCGAGTCAAGAAAATTACCCTGCCAACATCTCAAAATGAAAAATATTTTAACAGGGTCAAAAGCTGGCAAAATGTCCACCAGGGGAGCAATCACGATAAAGACTGGTTTCTTAAGAGCTGCAGATTCACCCTGGCCCTCAGGCTTAATGAAAGGCAGAAAGTCTATTCAGTTGTCAGTACTGACAAATATCCCCAAACCAAAACCCATGGCAAGTTTGCAGAAGATTTAGAAATAGGTTCAAAAAATCAATTCTAAAGCAGAAAACCCGGGAGGCTGTCAGCTTTCAGAAGCCCCTCACAAATGCTGTACCAGATATAACTCGGCACGTAGAGGAGGTGAGAACACCAATCCCATGTCTGAAAAGAGGGCAATAATAGGACTCTGCTGGGATGTGACACTGAAACCACAGCACTAGAGCCTGCAAACTGTTGCTGTTTTCATGTCAGCATCTTGATTACTTTGACAAATATCCCTTCCCACCCACCCTGCTTTTTGGGAATAATTTCAAACAACTAAGAGACTAGGAATATATCAATAGTAACTTTCTTTTTTTTTTAACAGAAAGAAAACTAAAATACAGGAGAGTGAGAAAAAGAAAACAGAAAAAAGAATACAATCAACCTCTTTGCTGGTCTCTTTAATTTCTTCTTATCTCTTTGAAAAAATAAAGTCAGACTGAAGGAAAGAGCACTTTTTGTTTGCTTAAGAAGATGGGACATGATACAGCTACAGGCAAGACAAATCAAATAATCTTGAATGGAAGTAGAGAATGTTAGAAGAAAAGCTATAAGACGACAAAACTTGGCTGATTAATAATTTTGTAAAAATAAAATGTATTTTTATATTCCTAAAATATTTGAAAGGTCTTAGACTTAAGATTAACAATAGTTTTGCTAATTCTGATAACGTATACTTAAGGCACTAAGACAGGAAGGCAGTATCTTCATATTCTGTATAATCTGCCTACACTCACAGAGTATTTAAAGTGTTGAAGTTCTGTTATATCATTTTAACTGCACTTCACGTTATATATACACATATTTATTAGTGATGGCATAAAATGTAATTTTTCAGTTGATCCAAACTGCAGAAATAGCAAGAACTGTTTGCCCAGGAAAACTTAGCGGAGTCTTCAATGTAGTGTGATGGGCTGACCTCTAGTGTCAGTTTGGCCATAAAAACTTGAAAATAGAATGGACTTGAATTCTGTTTTAAAATGTTATTCAAATTAATTTAGATTGAAAAGTATTTTAAAGTAATATACAAAAGTTATCATCTTTACTTTTTATGCCAAAAAAAAAAACCTAGACCATCGACCACTCACACTAAAGCCAACAAGGAGTAGAGGGATGAAGGCTTCCCAGCTCTCTGCAACACCTCTCCCAGTTTTCAGAACAAACACTGAAAGACTTCTCTAATGCGACTTTGGTGCCTTCCTCCCCAAGTGACAAGGGACACAGTTTAGATGCCTGTGCAACAACAAGATGGCTCTTGTTGATTTTAGGTTACACATCCTTTTAATGCTATATCTCATCGTGCCAACAGCCACGGAGAACATGCTCTGTCTTTAAAAGCCATTCGCTTAAAGACAGCTAGAGCACGAACTTGCCTCCCATTGCTGATCAAAGAATAACTAAAAAGTAATCTAGCTCATAGTGTAGACATGAGTTATTTTATTTCAGGTAGCCTCACCTGGGCTTTATCCAACTTTCCATGCGTCTATTCTTGTTATGCAATCACACATGAAGACTTCCATTTAGTAATGTCTTAGATTTTTTTCTTGGTCTTCTGAAAAGGTAACTGAAATAACCATGATTCTACTGAGCTCCCAATAGTGATAAAGGAATAGTGACAGTATACAAGGTTAGGCTTTCTGAATATTGGAGTACCATGCTACAAATGTCTGAAAAAAAAGGTTTGCTGATATGAATAAAGTCTTCTTAAAAATTCTCCCAAAGGCATAAAGCACGTACTTGAATATCTTAAAGTTGACAGTAAATTCCTAAAAAAGATCCTCCCATTTGATTAACAAGAAATTAATAAAATATGTAACATAATTCTTTCATTCTGGAAGGAGAGGAAGATTATAGAATATAAAGTATCACATATAACAATGATGTGATCTTAATTCTTATATCTACCCCATGCCATCTTGCAAAGAAGAGCTTTTACTCTTATCACAATATGATCATCATGATCGATAAATTCTTCCAATTTACACTGGAGGGATTTCTTCCTTATTAAGACTGATTAAGGCCATCTTTAAAAGGACTGTATGTGTTACTCCGTAAGTACTAGATATCAAGTATATGCTCGTTTATTACTTTAAAAGAGACTCTTCCATGACTTTAGTCTTAAAAAAAATCAACATATAATTCTGTATGTTGATCAATAATTTTATAACTCAGTTTCCATGGTTACTGATGATAATGTTATTATTCATATATTTAATATACCATGGAAGAGTCACCTACTTTATAGTTAAATAAAGTTTCACATATTATTGTCCATTTCAGTATTTTGTAACTTTTTCGGAATGAAACGTATTTAGAAACATGAGGCATGTGAGAAATGTAAATTGGGCAACTATGCTAAGAACACTGTAATGTTACAAAGAGTGACCACACAGAGCAGAGGCATGTTGATGTAACCACAGAGGAAAAAACTGTAAAATCCAAATTTCTAACCTCAAGACCAAAAAAGCATTAAGATTCACATAAGCTTTACATTTTCATATTCCTATTCCTAGTTTTGAAAGAGAAGGAAGGAAGGAAACTAGTATTTATTCCTGTCTACTACGAACCAGGCACTACACTAGGTATTCTTTTCACATCTCTCAGTCTTTGTGGTAAAAGATGCTGGCTCTAAACATCCCCTTTTTACTGATGGGGACACAAGCTTAGAGAAGTTAGTAGTTGCTCATGACTCATCAGTTACTCAATGCTGGGCCAGACTGTCTGATCCTTCCCACCAGGACAATGGTCTTCAAAAGCTTTCCCCTCTCACAAATCAGAGGGGGGGGTGGTCTCACCTGTAAGCAGTAACTAAGGCTAGCTAGGTCATGAAGACAGAGACTCTCAAATGAGATGGAGGAGGAACCCTGTATTAAGCGCTCCCTAGGAGAGTCTGATGCCAGCCGCCGCCCACCTCCCAGCCTAGCACCTGGTCCTCACTTTACAGATGATGCCCAGGAGGCCAAGGGACTTGAAGAAAATAAAAGTACAGGCTGAGCTAGCACAGTGGCAATGTGGTTGTCCTTGACTCTCAGTGCTAGGCCTTTTCTATTCTTCTACACAGCCTCCTGCATTATTAACATTTGTTTACTGGCCAAAGCAAAGTTCTGGTCCAAAACCATTTGGGAAAAAAAAATGTACATATAAAAAGTACAAATATTATATAAGTATATTATATAATACTCATTAAAAAGATAAACAGCATTAGTTTATGCATTAAGGGCCAAAGTGTGAAAGAAACTGAATGATTATCCCTATTCTAAAAAATCTATGCAAGTGATTACTTAGCTCAACTACAAGTAGTAAAAATAACTTAAATGTTTAAAATAGTTCATAATTTAAACTTACCTTAAGCCATAGCAAGGCAGTGTGAAGAGCCTGAACAGCGCCAGGAAAACTCTTAAAGGAAGCAGGGTGAACACATACAGAAATGCATCCAGGCACAGAAAGATTCCAAAAACCATGAGCTGGATTTTAAAAGCAGAGAAGAACATAAAAAACAAAATGTAAAATAAATATTCTTTAAAATATTACAGATGAAAATTTCAAACAATCAAGGAATTTCTAAACTTTGTAGGAAATTCATTTCTGATAACTTATCTATGGGAATAACAAGTTAGTACTTCTCCTTGTGTATACAAGCCATATTCTAATGAAAAATCCCTTTTCAAAATGCAAGTTTGTAGTTCTTCTTCCAGAGCCTTTGGTTTACCACCTACACAAGTCAATTACTCAAAACACAAGTTGCCCTTGACCACAGCATCTGATGTAGCTTTCTGGGTACTTCCTCAAACTTTAGAGATATTATAGAAAACCTTTCAGATAAAACTTGTAAAGTCTATCCTTACTCTTATGTAAAGAGATTACTAATTTTAACAAAATTTCATGTATACTTTAACTTGCTGTACAAAGAAGGCATTATTCTTAATTGGAGGAATAGCTGCTAATATCTGTAATGTTTCCCCCTTTCTTGTATACTTGCCATATAAGGAGGACAGAATCTTTTGATGGCTTAGAGAAGTAGCCATACCCAGGCTACTAAACTCCACGATTTTAAGAGTGGTGACTTTCTGTATGTCTGACACACAAACACGGTATGATATATACACCCTCACACACAGCACTTGATGTATTCTTTGTCAATAAACTGTCCTACATATATATATTAAGCAGTTAAAATCCACACTGTTACTGGCAGAATCGCATCCCTCCCCACCAAATTCAGATGTTGAAGGCCTAACCCCTGGTACCTCAGAATGTGACTGTATTTGGAGATGAGAGTTAATTAAGTTAAAATGAGGTCATTAGGGTGGGCCCTAATCCAATATGACTGGTATGCTCATAAGAAGAGGAAGTTTGGACACAGACAAGACACAGAGGGAAGACAATACAAAGACACAGGGAGAAGACAGCCACCTACAAGCCAAGGAGAGAGGCCTCAGAAGAAACCAACCCTGCTGACACTTTGATCCCAGACTTTTAGCATCCAGAACTGTGAGAAAACAAATTTCTGTTGTTTAAGACACCCAGTTTATGGTACTTTGTTACTGCAACCCTAGCAAATCCTTGCTTTACACACAAAGGAGTGCTATAAAAGACTCAGCAAGGTCCACCTAAAGCTAGTGGTCCTTACTTATTACTCTCCTGTCACCAAGAATCCTTTCCCTGTTTGCTGGTGATCTGTTGTTTACACTCCAAAGGCAGAAAATGACAGAAACCTGACATTCCCAGAAGGTATTTTGCTGTGTCCGCGTAAGTGGCTGTCCTTCTCGTGACCTTACACTGGGGATTAACACATCACTCATGCATCAGCATTTACTAAGCCGTTAATACGGGCCAAGTAAGACGCTCCGCCTGGCGGGCACAGAGCCAGGCAGGACCTCATGACGGGGTTCCTGCCCTCAGCAAGCTTATTCGCATTTTCACAGATAGAGACACCAGCATGCAGATAAAGGAGGTCAATGCAGAGGTAACGGTTGCTATGACAGCACTAAGTATACAAGGACCAGGGGAGCCCTGAGAAAGAATGGCCAACCCAACTTTGGGAGATTTAGAAAAAGCTCCATAGAAGAGGAGACTCTTAATGACATCTGAGATGAGGGCTACTGACACCTGGAGAGGGTAGACTGGGCGGGGGTGGAGGGGTGGGAACAGGGGAAGGAAGCTTTCCAGGGGAGGAAGAAGCATGAGCAAGAACACCGATGAGAAAAGTAATCATAACAAAAACTGCCTCTTAAAGAATCAAACTTTCTTTTAAAGAACAGTCACCTTTCTTAGGCTTAGAGGAATCTGTATTAGTATCATGGTAAACAACTAACAAAAGTCTAATGGGCCTTCCCCTTCACTTTTTTTTTAATTTTTCTTTTTATTGAAGTAGAGTTGATGTACAATGTTGTGCCAATCTCTGCTGTGCAGCAAAGTGACTCAGTTATACACATACAAACATTCTTTTTTCATATTCTTTTTTTTTTGTTAATTAATTAATTAATTAATTGATTTTTGGCTGCTTTTGGTTCTTCGTTCCTGTGTGCGGCTTTCTCTAGTTGCGGTGAGCGGGGACTACTCTTCGTTGCAGCACATGGGCTTCTCATTGCGGTGGCTTCTCTTGTTGCAGAGCACGGGCTCTAGGCGCATGGGCTTCAGTAGTTGCGTCATGCGGGCTCAGTAGTTGTGGCTCGCGGGCTCTAGAGTGCAGGCTCAGTAGTTGTGGCTCGCGGGCTCTAGAGTGCAGGCTCAGTAGTTGTGGCGCACGGGCTTAGTTGCTCCGTGGCATGTGGGATATCTTCCTGGACCAGGGCTCAAACCCGTGTCCCCTGCATTGGCAGGCAGATTCTTAACCACTGCACCACCATGGAAGCCCTCTTTTTTCATATTCTTTTCCATTATGGTTTATCACAGGATACTGAGTATAGTTCCCTGTGCTATACAGTAGGACCTTGTTGTTTATCCTCCCCTTCACATTTTAAACCAGCCCAGTAAACTCAGTGGGCAAAAAAAAATCTTCCCCCACAGTATGCTGACCACATAAAGACCACCTGGAGCTGTCGATACGACAGATCTCAATATTAAAATGGAAGGAGGGACTTCCCCGGCGGTGCAGTGGTTAAGAATCCGCCTGCCAATGCAGGGGACATGAGTTCGAGCCCTGGTCTGGGAAGATCCCACATGCCGCAGAGCAACTAAGCCCGTGTGCCACAACTACTGAGCCTGAGCTCTAGAGCCCGTGAGCCACAACTACTGAGACTGCGTGTCACAACTACTGAAGCCCGTGCGCCTAGAGCCCATGCTCCGCAACAAGAGAAGCCACCGCAATGAGAAGCCCGCGCATCGCAAAGAGGAGTAGCCCCCGCTCGCTGCAACTAGAGGAAGCCCGCGCGCAGCAACGAAGACCCAACGCAGCCAAAAATAAATAAATAAATAAAATTTTAAAAATAAAAAATAAAATGGAAGGAAAGCAAGTGGCTGTGATCTAAAGAAACTTCAACTAGGCGGAAAGAAGGCATCCATCTATGTGAGAACATGCAATATACAAGTGAAGCAATAGAGATGCCTTTCAGGGTTTAGAAACATGGAAAAGTGACCCAACTCCTCTATCTACTGTTCAGGTGTTAACTTTTTTCACAAAGCACAGCATTCTCTTAAATTCTTTACAAATGAAAATGAGGAAACTTCCTAAAAAAGTAAACAAGATGTAATCCTGAAAACATTCATCCTTGAGGGAGGTAAAGAAACCCCTGCTGGGCTGAGTGTGAGCCTGGCGCCCTACTGGGCGCTGGAGGGCATCTCATTTAATTTACCTGGTGATCCAGGAGTCTGAAGGAGATGTGCCAAGAGGGACCCCTGTGTCCTCCGTCCTCCAGGCGAGTGCTGAGTGCTGACTACTTAATCCCCCATCAGCTCTTGAGCTAGTGATTTTCATCCCTGCTCAGCACACGAGGAAACCACAGCTCTGGCGGCTGAACACCTGCCCAAGGCTGTGGGTCAGAGTGAAGGAACTGGCCTTCACGCCTAGGTCTGTCTGCCTCAGGGCCCTACATGTTCTCTTTGAAGCAGTTTAAGCACAGCAAAAAGATCTTACTCTCTATTTTTGCTAGGCACAGGAGTTAACGTAATTTTCTTTGTGCTAACTTGTCTTTTGCCAATTTGCCTAGTGTCATAAAAAATGCAGAAATAAAAGGCATTTAATGAATCAAATTTACAAAAGGCATAAACATTTCACATATATAGATTTACTGCTAGCTTTGAAAATGTTATCTTAATAAAATTAAAAGGTTTGAGTATATATTATTAACAAGAATAATGTGTACTTTCACACCTTCAGTTAATTTGTATGGCATCTTGATAAAATAGGCAAGTACTATTTCCTCTTCACTTGGACCAAATAACCATAAAGCATTCAAGCAGTCTTAAGTAACAGCTAATGAAATCTGCCCTGAAATATAATAGGTGTGACTATAAAGCAATGAAATTGGTGTCATATGCCACCCTGTTTCCCTTTTGAGAAACACAAAAATCTCCTTTAAATGCCACTTGAAATTTCAAAATAAATACCATGTTGTGGCTAAAATCAAAGAAGCCCCATGCTTCTGGAACACGCCTCTTTAAATCACGGGTGAACATCCGTCCTATCAGTTGATAGTCGTGCCTTGTGCACTGGACCCTTGTTGCTCTCTCACCCCATTTCCCCATTTCTCTCCTCCTCTGCTACTGCTGCTCCAGCCCCGCCTCACTTTATCCATCTTGAAGAAGGCGGTATCTTACTTTAGCTGAATCTCACCTTTACGGGGGGTGGGGTGGGAGAGGCCTTATAAATATGTCATCTCTTTGAACTGGCCATTACATGAATAACAGAATGCAGAAAACCGAAGCATAATGAAGAAGCTTCAAGAAGAAACCTCACACTGGAGTTTTTGGCTTGTACCTCTTTTCCATTCCATGTTATTTTCCCGGGGATGGAAGACAAAATGCTACAGAAGGTTTTGTGTGAAAACTTTCCAGAGCTAGCTCAGTCTTTGATTTGTTCCTCCTTCTCTCTCTTAACGAAACATGTACTGCATGCTCTAATGTTCCCTGGTCTTTCTGTCTGGCGGGAGATCTTGTGTGGAAGGGCTTCAGGAGCCTTTTACGGGTACTGGGCAATACGGCCAGGCACTGGCCAGGTGCTGTGCACAGGGCCTGAGGGCCTCCGTCCATCCTCACCTCCAACCCGAGCACGCCGCCCCTGCCCCGACTCTGCAGTGAAACTCGGGAGCTTGCCCAGTTCCTGAGCAGTAGGGGCAAGGCCAGTAGGTCTGCAGAAGACATGGCTTTGAAAATGAAGCACTATTTCTACTGAAGACACCTGTCACTCAACCTCAACCTCGCCACTGGATTTGGCCTTATATGTTTAAAAAAAAAAAAAAAAAAAAGATTTAACAGAAGTTTTTAATAACTGAACATCAATATTAAAACTACAACAATTCTGTAACACTTCTGGTCAACAAAACATCACATGCTAGTGAAAATTTCCACAACCAGCTCTTACCACACTCGTTTTGAACCTAATACTATTGCTCTTAATCATATGAAAAATACTAGCCTCAAAAGAAATAAACAAATAAAATGCCAGCCTCTCTCTGTGGAGAGTGGAGCAAGGTTTCTTAACCTTTTAAAAATGTTTCCTTTTTTGACAAAAATCTCCTGCCTTCCTTTTAATGCCATTTGAAATTTCAAAAAATAAAATGTTATGGCTAAATTTAAAGCACAGTGATTCTGGAATATGCCTCTTTGAGTTGCACAAACCATCTTCCGGCAATTCTGAATCCACCTCCTCCACCATGACCGCCAAGTAGTGTCCAGAGCTGAGGGCGGCTGCTCTGGGGTGGGAGTTGGGAAGCAGTAGTAAAGCAGGAAGGGTGTTTTCTTTCCTTCCCCTGGTCTCAGTTTATAAAGCTCTGGGTCTACTCCTGTAAGAGCAGAACCCGCGTCCTGCTTAATTCTACGCGGGGGTTAAAAGGTCATTTAGGAAGGACATCTTCCCCAAGGAATTCAAATCTAGTGAGCGGGACCCAGACTGCAGAGCAAGGGCCGGATGAAGGATGTGCTCTGGATGCGCTAAGATCAGGTCTGAGCAGCGAGCTGGGGGCGGGGGGGTGAACTCGGGATGGGCACCTGGGGGAGGGAGGAACGGAGTTAGCAAAGATCTCCCACCAGGAGACAAGATGGGCACTAGCTGCCACCAGGCACAGAAAGGAGGAACAGCATTTCAAGCGAAGACAAGAGCGTGCTCAGGTGCAACGTGAGAGGGAGGCTGTGTGGCCAGAATGTAATCATCAGATGAGAGGGTCAGGAATCAGCTCAGTTAACCACTAAGGGGCACAAATCTTCATCCTGTGTTCTGGAAGTTCTCAACAAACTCACATGCGGGGATCAATTAAAAGGATGTCAAGGAGAATGGGTTATCAGTAAGGAAGTTTACAAATGACTGACTTTGAAAGCAATTACTGCTTCAAGGTCATCCCTATAATAAAATAATTTTTATTCATCTGAATTCAAAAGTTCATACCCCTGGGAAGTCTACACTCTAGGAGATGGTAAACAAAGGGATTACAAGGAGCCAAGTACTTTTATGACAGGCAAAGTCACATAAACGCATGTGCGTACGGAAAACAAAGTAATTTTGATAAAAGGCTTCATAACAATCAACTTATACCTGACATATTTAACACAAGGAATAAATTTCTTTGGAGGTAAATAAATATATTGAAGATTTTAATCTGTAGAAAGACTGCACATGGAAAGATCTTGAGATTTTCCTACTTCTCTTATTTTTAATCATTGTTGAATACTGTAATATTCTAAGCACTTGACCTATATTAACGTACTTAGTCCTTACAACAACCCTTGAGGCGGGGGCCATTACCTGGTATTTTGCGAGGACCAACAGGGCTGTGATGTACAAGGCTGGGTGTGCCCGCAGGGCCCTATGGCACATGTGCCAGGTCTCAGCAGCTGCTGCAGGCCACAGTCACACACCGCCTAGGCTCAAATCTGCTCTTTTTAGGGAGTGACCAGCAGCACTGCAGCAGGAACAGTTAAGAAGGAGAATACTAGTCTGAGGGAGACATCACAGGGGCCTGATACAGCACAGTGGAAAGAGAGAGGAAGAGAAAGAGTTTAGACTGTCTCCAAAGCTAACGTGACAGAAATAAGTTACTGATCCAAAAAGATAAACATAAAAGATAAAAAGATAAACATAGCCCCACAGTGCCAAGATCACAAATTGTCTTTTAAACACATCAGTGAATGGGATGGAAGCCTGAAGTCTTTGGCTGGTTGCCCTAGAACCATGTGATGGGTCCTATGTGTCTAAGAGGTACAGGGCCGACAGCAGGCCAAGGAAGCCCCGGATGCCTGGGCCATCCCCCATCACCTCCAAGCCCCACCTCTGAAGTGGGCTATTGGTGCCCCCGCCAAAATGGATCTGCACTCCCCCCCTCCCCACGCCAAGAAGCGTTAGGAAAGGTAAGACAGTCACACAAGACACGTGGAAGCTGCTGTCACCACTGCCGCAAGCCAGGGGCGACAAGCCTCAGAGAGGCCAGGAGGAACACCAGCCAAGGCTGCTGAGATGCTGAGATGAGCAGATACCCTAGGCTTTCTGGTGTCTTAGTAGTCATGTGGTGGGACATCTTGAGTCAGGGTGTGTCACAAACAAGAGCTGCATCATGAGAACAATTTAGGGGGATGATTCCCCACACGTTTTCATGAAAATTAGAAACCGAGCAGGATGCCCAAGAAATCACTGCCATAAACAGATCTAAGTACTCTCTATTAGTTTCACAACAAAATCTCAGGACTGTTTTATTGAAATAAAGGTGAAACATTGGCTATAACTACATTTTCTTAATATACACTTACACTGTGAAACAACAAAAAGGCTTTATATATTTTCATTAAGTTCATTATTTTGAAAGGAACTTTTTGAATTATTTTTTCCTAAATGTTATTACCCCTTCCAACTCTCAAAAAAGCAGAACTAAGTTCCTCCACTAGAGATGTAAAGTTTCCCTTCTGTGAATGTTTCCATTACTCCCATTTCCTCTGCCCCTCGTCAGCAAACTCATTCCCATGGTCATGGACTACCCACCCTCCTGAGATGACCTAGTCCAACTGCCTAATCTTAGACGAAGAAAGGCAAAGCCAAAGGAACACCATGATCGGGCTACTGGGCTCTTCCCTCCGGACCCAAGAGAAGCTAAGGTTGTTCACCTCGACCCCAAGACTCCCCTCTGTGACAGTAACCTCTCCCTTCCAATAATAACAAAGTCTATGACCCAAACACAATATTCTATACCTACTGTCATACTTATATCTTCAACCTGATGAATTTAAGTAGTTCTATTTAAGACTAAGCAGTTGGGGCTTCCCTGGTGGCGCAGTGGTTGAGAATCTGCCTGCCAATGCAGGGGACACGGGTTCGAGCCCTGGTCTGGGAAGATCCCACATGCCACGGAGCAACTGGGCCCGTGAGCCACAATTGCTGAGCCTGTGTGTCTGGAGCCTGTGCTCCGCAACGAGAGGCCGCGATAGTGAGGGACCCGCACACGGCGATGAAGAGTGGTCCCCGCTTGCCACAACTAGAGAAAGCCCTCGCACAGAAATGAAGACCCAACACAGCCATAAATAAATAAAATAAAAATAAATAATAATAATAAAAAAAAAAATTAAAAAAAAAAAAAGATATCCTTTTAAAAAAAAAAAAAAAAAAAAAGACTAAGCAGTTGAATTCAATTTTCTAAAAAAATATATTAAATAACTATAACATACAAAGCATGGTAATGATGAAATAAAAGATTGTCAAAAAGCATAGAATTATAAGGTAAAGTCAAAAATATATTTTCATTTTAGTTCTACCTCTTATGATATACGCAAGGTTACATAAACATATGTAACTACAGAAAAGTAATTTTGATAAAAGACTTCATAATGATCACAACCTACATATGACATGTATTTAACACGAGGAATAAATTTCTTAAGAGGTAAAATTAATCAACTGATTCTAATCTGAAGAAAGAGCGTACATATGGAGGGATCTTGAGCTCTCCCTGCTTCTCTTATTTCTAATCCATGTTGAACATTGCTATGTTTCAGAGGCAGAGCTCTGAGGGGTGGATAACCCGATTATCATTCTTAATCAGTTTCTCCCTTTGTTGGAAAAGCGTGATATTCACTGGCCTAGTCTCCTGTGCAGCAGGGATGGCTGTGTGACTCAGTTTGGCCAATAAGACATAGCGGAAGGAAGCATGCTGGGGCACCTCTGGGAAAGCTTTTAATTCTTTAGAAAAGGGACAGTGGAAAAGGTGGCACTGTCCATCTCCTCTTGTTTCTGATTATAATGCAGATGTAATGCCCAAGGTTGCAGCTGTCATCTTCCTATTAAAAGGCAGCAACAAGAGGACTGAGAGCCAATTTGCCAGCAATGGTGAAATAGAAAGATAAAAAGGACTTGAGTCCATGCTGGCCTCATTAATCCGCTGGAACAATTAAGATCTCCTTCCTCTTCACTTGTTAAAAATTTTTTCAAAAACCTTTTTGTTTAAGTCACCATTAGGTATTCTGTTACCTATACAGCTAAAAGTATTCTTGAGAAATAAATTTTAATTTCCTCCCAAAGCCAGTCTAAACTCCTTAGCCTAACCATTCAAAGTAACCTGGATCCAGCCCAACCTTCCAGTGTACCTGTCCTTTCTTGTGTGTTCCTAACAATTTCCCACCTCTGGATCTCCCTAGTACAACCACCCCTTGTCCCCGCCACATACGCCGTAAGATGTACAGAAGTGACTTCTTTTTCCTCATCACCTTGCCATTACCTTCACGAGTCTTAGTTTATCTCTCTACTCCCACACTGTAGAAGTGCCTGGAACATAGTGAGCACTCAAAACAAAGACTGAGGAAATTAATACATAAATGCATGAGTGAGCTGTATCTCTCTAAATTAGTATTTAAATACATTAGGGGATTTTAGAAAATATTGGGTTGGCCAAAAAGTTCGTTCCGGTTTTTCTGTAAGATGTTAAGGAAACATGTAACATCTTATGGAAAAACCCGAATGAACTTTTTGGCCAACCCAATACCATGGTGAGCATTTCTTTACTACTTCCTGCAGTTTGGGATTCACTCAGATGACAAAACTAGCCCTTGGACAAGGGATGATTTTGTACATGGTGTGGGGTAAATTGTTCCTATGGGGTCAAAATGCAGAACACACACTGGCACGTTTCAACCAAAACATGGGTTGAAGATGAGATCTGTCTGGGCGTCTATGTGGGACGGCAGAGTGTGGCAGGAAGAGGACACGGAACTTTCATGGTATTTATACCTCAGGAGGCTGCTGATGGGATTTAATGTTAATTCGTTTCAGGTGCTCAGGACAGTGCTGAGCATCTAATCCTTATTTGATAAATGCTACTCGTTTTATTAGTAACACAGAAATGGATGCCAGAGATGGGATGTAACTGGCCAAGCCAAGTGGGGTATGGAGCAGTGAAAATCACTCACCAGGAATTTCCTCTCTGGGAAACTGGTGATCCCCTGCCCTGGTTCCACCAGCACCTGATTAAAGCAACCATTGTCTATCCTAACTGTCAGCTCCAGCCACGTGCCTGCTGAGGTCAGACTTGAGGGCTCAGCAGAAAATGTCAGGGTGTAAGGTATGTTATCTCTATGGCCATTAGCTAAATCCTCATGAAAGAGATAAGCTTTACCCTAAGACAGTCTGGCTAAAAAGAGGGAAGAAAACAGTTTTCCCTAAAGGCTCTTTCCGCAGGAGGTCAGCAATCCAAGAGGGCTGAGAGTCAGAAAATCATGGCGCTTGCAGGGTTAGAAAAGTTGTTTATTAGCTAGCGAAGAAGGAAGATGAAAGTATAGCAGGAGATGAAAGAGGGACACAGGAGAAGCTTGAAAATCAGTCCGTTCCCAATCACTTCCTGCTGTACTCAGCCCAAGATGACAGCTACCCCTATTGCAAATGAGACTTCCACTGGAATGCAACCTGGGGACAAGAAACCTTTCAAAATTTTTCTTGTTCTCCCAGGGCAAGGCATTCCCAATTTGCTGAAGAGAGGCTTGTAAAGATTTTAAAACACTTACAGAAGGCTTACCACAGAAGAAAATTAGTCCAGGCCTCACAGTTAATAAACTGTGGGGCCAAGATTCAAGTCCAGGCAGACTGGCTTTAGAGTTCATGCCCTTAACCCACTTTGCTATCCTGGCTCTCAGTTCAGGATGCACAGTTCAGCCTCCTCCTTGTATGGAAGAGAAAAACACAGCCCCCAAAGTGGACCATGTAAGCAGTTAGCAGCAGATCTAGGACAAGAACCCAAGAGGTGTGTGTGGGCACAGGGGAAAAGGGACTGTGGAGGAAAAGAGGAAATGTTGCCCCAAAGCCAACAAAATGCTCCAAAATTTCATACGTTTACATAAGATTGAAAAGTTCAAATGTAAAAAAGTGCTAATAATTGGAAATACTATTTTAAATATATAAGCAATTCACCTCTATTAAATGTCAAGTATAATGTGTTTATCCACTGACACAAAAAACCTGGGATTTTTTTTTTTTTTTTTTTTTACAATCACTAAACAGGTTTGGTAAGAGATACTAAGCTGACCTTTCTCCTGACTCTAAAGTATAAGCAGTAATGACACGCTTTATAGTGTTTGCAATCCCTGTAGATGCAAAGTGCTCTTTAATTATCAACTCTCTCTTCCTGCAAAGGTTAGGTGGAAATATATTAGCACTTACCCAAAAAAAACAAGAACAATAAAAAAATGAGTAAGGTATTACATATTAGAATAGACAAACACAAAGGAAACCAATAAAAAATAAATTAGATTAGCGTGAATATCTAGATAGCCTCTCACCTCTCACAATAAAAGTCTGAAGTGGGATCCCCACATATCAAATAAAGGCCTTAGAGAGAGCAGAGTGAATTCATGCCGTTATGAGAGACATTTAAGCCTGGAATTAAACTGAAATCTAACGCTGCTTTCCTCTGTGCTTCACTTAGTCTTAGAAGAAATTACTCTAAACTGAAAAAGAAGACATTCTTTCGTACATTTTAAGCAGTAAAATTGCTAAAGTGTTGTTCTAAGAATGAAATTTCTTAAACAGGCCTAAAGCTAAAAGCCTCTCTCATGGGAAACAGGATTAGAATAATTACAACTGTGCATGAGCAGTGCCCATTCAACTTTTCTGACGTTAATACGTTTTACACACATAGAAGTGAAACCTAAGTTTTAAGAAAAAATACTTACCCTTAGCACAGGCAATGAATGCAATCTGATACTTCTTCTATTCTTTAATTAAAAAAAATAAATCCTAATTGATCAGTAACTGTATGGGTGACTCCACCTATCAGTGGTCCTGTAACGGATCACAGTTTGAAAAACAATGGTTTATACTGCAGTCCCAGAAAGACCTGCAGGGATTTCCCCCAGAAGACAATTTAATACGATAACGAACATGAAACGCTTACAAGTTTCTGTGAGAAATCTACCCAGAAACCTGGTTGTGATTTCAATGTCGCTAATAAAGAGAGAAGGGTGGGAGTATTGAACCTGCCTCTGATGAGGTGACAGGATTACGAGAGGATGCTGCCACCACGCACTATTTCTGCCACAGGTGGGATGATAAAACGGGTCAGACGGACACCTCTCCGTGTCGAACCAGCTTCCCGGGCGTGTCCATAAAGTCTGCCTGTGACTGCAGGCAAATCCCTCTGTGCTCTCCCAGAGCAAAACGGGAGTCCAGGGCAGCTCAGACAGGTGGGCGGATGAGGCCGGCACTGTCCCAGACAAGAGTCCAGGCTGCAGAGGTCCATGCCTCCAGCAGTGTCCTCACGTTTCCAGCCATGGCTTATCATTGGTAGAAAAAAGTGAGCTTTGAAAAGCAGGTTGAAGTGTTTTAAGAAAGACACAAGACTTACCTTAAAAAGACTTTTTTTTTTCTCAAGCAAAAGAAACATCACCCCCTAGGTCCCCCCAGGACAAAAATCTTAAAGCGACTCCAATACACAGAATAAGGGTGATGTTGCACCTGGGGAGGAGTGCTGCCGAGGGTGCCCCCCCACGCCTCCACCTCCCTCCTCACCTCCAGCCCTTGGCCCCTCCACAGAACCCTAGAACTCCCCAGAAAAGCAGCAACACAATAATAGCTACGCATGTTTAATGATCCTGACCGAAGGCAACGAGCTGTTTCATTGTCTCAAACGTCTGCTGGCTCCCTAGC
Source organism: Balaenoptera acutorostrata (assembly GCF_949987535.1). Lineage (NCBI taxonomy): Eukaryota > Metazoa > Chordata > Mammalia > Artiodactyla > Balaenopteridae > Balaenoptera > Balaenoptera acutorostrata. The sequence continues at coordinate 100,224,378 of NC_080068.1, read as the reverse complement.
TCTCTAAATCTCACCCGAACACAGAACCTCCCAAAGCTTCAGCACACGACGATGCGCCGCTAAGAACCTCCCGAAAGCAACATCTCTCAAAACGGGCATCCTTCCTTCTCACTGTACCACACCTCCTGTTGTGATAATACACGGAGAAAGCAAACCAACTCAACTCTCCTGATACCAACTCCAATAGTAAAGTATGATTCCAGAGAAGCGACTGGGACATTACAAGTTTTACGTTACTATAAAAGTATGAAAACGTGCTTCAGTATAGCTAAAGCTGAATTATTTCTTAATTCTTTCCTTCCTGCTCAGACTCGTCAACTCTATCAATGCAGACAGAAAGAGCGGCCTTGATTTCGTATCTGACTGGTCTTGATGGCCTGGGACACAATCAACGGAGCACGCGATGTGCAAAGATTTAATGCCGCTATTACTACGTTTATCCTATGCTGAGATGTTTTCTGTGATGAAGGTGAAACAAATTGTCTTTTTTCTTTGAAGAAACTGTTTTTAAAAATGAGGGCTTTCTGAGAAACTGAAACCTTAAAAAAAAAGGGTGCAATTAAATAATTTATATTACGCTGAATAGGAAAAAAAACTGCTTCTAGTAAAACAAAACTGAAGAGAACTAAAGGAATAAGTAGAGAGCAATTCCTTGAAAAAGTTATTTGGGTGGGACACAAATGGGAATACGGTAAGTTTAATAAGTAGCAAAGTTACAAATCATTGGATCTTACACTAAAAATACACTTTTTAAGACTCTTCCTGAATGGGAATTCCTACTCCCCCAATATATTTAATTATTTATGATCACGTTATTTCCAATATTTTAAAAACGCAACTCAAGCTGTTCACAATTTTTTTAATAGAATTAACATATTGACATAATTTTCAAAACGACGAGTTAAAAAAAAAAAAAGTACCTTTTCCAATTCTCTTGGTATTCGCATACAAGTGTATACTCTTTCTCTTCTTTCTGTATACTTGGCCTCATTATGTTCAAGGAAGTACCCTCTGGTTAGTTCAGCACTGAGGAACCTCAACAATGAAAGCTCTACAGGAAAAAAAAAAATGACAAAACAAAAAGAACAGTATTTATCAAGGAACTTCCATGCTAGCTGGTGCTACAGGTAATGTATATGTAAAACAACAAGAGAATAAAACAAAGTAATCTACATTTCTGTGCCCAGAACTGAACTGCACATAAACCACCAGCAAAGACTGTTGAGAAAATTGCTGTTCTGTGTGATATAAACTGAAAAAGTCACAGGAATATAAAAGGGACGATTACTATGAGCCAGAATAGTTAGAAAAGTGTTTTGTGAGAGTCTAGTCCTGGGTGTTACAGGTGATACAGGACCTGGACTGATGGAGAGATGAAGGCAGGTAAAAAGAGTAGATACCAAGTATATACAAAATGGAGATACACACACACACACACACACACACACACACACACACACACACACACACACACACAATCAAAAGGGAGCCAAGTCACGTAACAGGCATTGCTTCAGTCCAAGAACTATCCTGGGTGAGGTACACAGACACCAGTGCAAATTCTTCCTTCTTCAGCCTCAGAGATCCTGCAAGTATCTAAATAATGCCATTTCCCCAGGTGAAGGCTTCCCAACATGATGGTAATTACAAGTTATACAAAACAGAACCTCAATCCGATCTGAAAGACCTCCCTTTCCTTGGATTTGTCCACCTGTTTCCTCGGTTCCTCTGAGGCAAATTCACCCACAGTCATCTCATCTCAGCTGAGGAAAGAAAGGCCAAAGGAGGTGGAATACTTTCCACTTGGCTGTACCTGGAGGACTTGAGATGAGAAGTAAGGCTGTTAATGCCTGATCCCAATTTTTCCACTGTGTGACACTTCTCTGACAGCCCACCACCTCGGTGACCTCTCAGTCCCCAACTTCACAGACATCCCTACTTCTACTCTCTAGGAGGACGTCCTCTCTTCCAGAACTCAGCATACCAAAGGTTTCAAATTGTCCTCTTTGCTCTGAGCTGGCCTCGTGGTCCTTTTACCAAATACAGTATTGGTGTTCCCTCCAAAAAATGACAAAGAGGGGAGGTTGATTTCATTTACGAGTTATCGACCCTCATAGTTACGTCTTATGTGATGCTAGGATTTAAAGGTTGCAGGGATGGGGAACAGTGTATAGTCCAAAATACCCTTGAAAAGCCCTTAGGAAGACTCAGAAGTGGACTTCTTATCTCCCAGTGGGCCTAAAAACAGCTTACTTCCCCAACACTGGGACAGATCACTAGTTCTTTGAGCGTCAGGTGAAGTGGCTTGCTTATGTATAGAAGTTATAGCTTCCCCCAAAAAACTACACACATTTTTTTAAAATACAAGATTCATAATCCATTTGGAGAGTCAGTGATACCATGAAAGCTGTCTGAAACAGGAGTCTGAAACAGATGGAGAGAAAACCCGACTTCCACCTACTGCAGCCCAGCGCAGGGGCAGGCCAAATCATCCAGTGCACCACGAGCACGGTACTCTCAGTACATTTATGGTTGAAGCCATGTACACATGAGGTAAACTTCACGGTATATATTAATAGATGTTCAGACTAAAAGGCCTTAGTATAGGGACTTCCCTGGTGGCGCAGTGGTTAAGAATCTGCCTGCCAATGCGGGGGACACAGGTTTGAGCCCTGGTCTGGGAAGATACCACATGCTGTGCAGCAACTAACCCCGTGCGCCACAACTACTGAGCCCACGTGCCGCAACTACTGAAGCCCACGCGCCTAGAGCCCGTGCTCTGCAACAAGAGAAGCCACCGCACCGCAACGAAGAGTAGCCCCTGCTCACCTCAACTAGAGGAAGCCCGCGTGCAGCAACGAAGGCCCAACGCAGCCAAAAATAAATAAATAAATAAATAAATAAATATTTTTTAAAAAAGCAAATTAAATTAAAAGGTTGAGACAGCTGTATGTATGGTGAGGCCACTCAAGGTGGCTGTTCTCTTGCTCTCTGTACTTCCCCTGCCCAGCCAGTGCCTGCTTCACCTACATCTTAGGCACAGGAGTGATCTTCCTGTATACTTGCCTCAGGCCCCAGCCAGTGACTGTTCTTATGAAAGGGGTGGTGAGGGGTGTGCCCCTCTGCTGGTTTCCCTGGTAACTAAGGAGGCCACCTGAGGTCAATTCCCCTACAACTGGTAATCTCCCCTTCCCCCTGGGAGAGAAGACTCCCGCCAGGTCCTGCCTGCTGTCAGCCACACACGGTGGGGTGTCGCTCCAGGACCGTGCTTCCCATGTGTAAGATCCCCCGTCCATTAAACTACTGATGTCTCTGTCGCTGAGTCCAGGCTCTTTCTTCAGTCTTGAAGCTGGGCAAGCACAGGGTTTGTAGGCCTGCAGGGTGCAGCCCAACACTGTACCCTTGTTTACTTAGAAAATTATCCTCTATAATCGTGCCTTCCCTGGTGCCCACGAGATGACCGAGCTTCCACCATAATAAGGGTTTTGTTATGATGCACAAAGAGAGCACAGGATTAGCAATTAGAAGAAGGAAGTTCTGGCACCAGCTCTGTCACTCATTAGTGCTGTGACCCCGCTCGACTCATAGATCTCAATATCACAGGAGAGGAAACCAAGGCTTGGAGCAGTTTTACAACACCTGTTACCTGCTTGCCACCCACAAAGGATGTTCGAGGGACTGAAGAGAGGATTTGAATGAAAGGATATGAAAACTGCAAAGCATGACACAATGCTTGAACTACTGACTAGTAATTTCACACGATCTATAGTATTAACCAATTCTAGTTTGGTGGTTACCTAATGTTTATTGCTATTTCTGCAATCCTGTTTCCATGGATAAAAGGTAACACATCAAGTAAGCATATTTAACAAACTATATAACTTAAGTAACTAATTTTCCTTAAGTTATAAAATATAAACCTATGAAAGTGTTTTAACCATATTGTAAATATGAATAAGTGTCGTGTCAGGATTTTGGGAAAAGTTATGATATTTCATTCCTTCTTAGCAAGAGTCACTTTCATTTGTTATGCCAAACATCTGTCTTTATAGTTTAAGTGCAAATTATTTTCCAAAATAAAATAATCCAATTGTTTATTTTCTGAATACTGTTTGAACTCTTCAGATGTCAACCAACTTTAGTTCATTTATCCAGATCTCACCAAGAAGAAATATTCAGTAAAAGTCTTTTAAAAATATAAGTATTTTACTATTTATCAACAATTATAATAGAAACGAGCTTCTACATTTAAACAAGTTAGTCTTGCCAATCATGAATATTTAACACTAGGAAAATAATATCAATCATAAATCTGGATCAGTTCTTCCAGATTATTTTTATTTATTTATTTATTTATTTATTTATTTATTTATTTATTTATTTATGGCTGTGTTGAGTCTTCGTTTCTGTGCGAGGGCTTTCTCTAGTTGTGGCAAGTGGGGACCACTCTTCATCACGGTGCGCGGGCCTCTCACCATCGTGGCCTCTCTTGTTGCGGAGCACAGGCTCCAGACGCGCAGGCTCAGTAATTGTGGCTCACGGGCCCAGTTGCTCTGTGGCATGTGGGATCTTCCCAGACCAGGGCTCGAACCCGTGTCCCCTGCATTGGCAGGCAGATTCTCAACCACTGCGCCACCAGGGAAGCCCTTCCAGATTATTTTTAATCAATATTCATCTACCACAGAATTGCCTTGTGATCCAGTATCTTAAATTGAGAAAAAGTACAGTATAAATGGTTTCTTCCTCATCCCTAAATGAAGAAATATTATGTTTAATTATCTTCTGAGAGAGCTTGTTTTAGAAATAAAAACCCAGTATAAAAAAGTATTAATTTGAAGTAATGAGTAATCATAAATATATTTACATGTTCAGTAATATGTCTAAATATATCTTTCTTAAAATAGCATTGACCATCAAAAAAACTGTAAAGTAATATTGGTTAACTGCTAGGAAAATACTATGAAACATGCAAATCTCCAGTCTTAAATAATGCAAAAATTTAATAGGCTTTACTAAAGTTACACTAAAATATTAGTTACAAGTTTATTACACAAATACAAAGGCACACCCTTGTACAAGGCCAATTAGGAGTCAATGACAGCAATTTTGCTTTCCTAAGTCAAATACAGTAAAGGTACCAGTTGAACTTTTAAGGTCCTCAAACTGTTTATAAATAATCTCATTTAGGGAAGTAAAGAATAGGTAGAATATTCATAAATTTATAGATGGAAAACAGATACAAAAAGAGTAGTGACTTTTTCCAAGGTCATAAGGTTACAAAGTAAGGACTAAAAATGGGAACAAAATATCATTAACCTGACAGTCAATGATACAGTCTTTCCAAAGACCTCTTTTATGCAAGCATTCCCCAAAGTGGGCTGCAAATGAGCTGCTAGGACTGAATTTTGGAGGGTAAACTAGGTGGAAGTAAACATCTTAAAAAGGTCAAGATACTGAACCAGTCAAAGATCAAAATAAATAACTTTTCATTGCTTGTTTAGTTTACAAGTACTTTTTAAGTAAAGCAAGTGAGACTTTCAAAAGGAGAGCAATCGTCTGTCAGAAGAGAAGAAGCTAATTTTACTCTATCTGTATCTGGGTTGTGTTCACTCCAAGTAATTTCTCAGGCAGTTTTACAATTATTCTTATTTTCCTTTGTAAATGAGAAACTGATTTACTCTAGAGCATAATTTTCAGAATCACAGCCTTTAATCATCCATCAGGATAAGTTTGGGGCCATAAGGATAACTATGTAACATATTACAGAGGATCAGGACTGGTTAAATGAGAATGTATTTTAATATTCAAAATGTTAAATTTTCAAATACACAATGGGACATAGTGAATATGAACAGTTAAAACCTTTGTCCCACTCAAAATCTTTTGTGGGAGCTGCTAAAAAGGAGATCAGTTGGTTTTTCTGAGTCTTAGTCTTTCTTCCTGCCTCTGTTCATTCTCTTATGGAGGTAAAGCAAGAGGTTTAAAATGTAAAGAAAGAGAAGAGAAGCACAAGGGATGGATACCAAGTTTAAGCTCCAGAGTGACGAGTCACCACCTAAAAAGGAACAAAATGGGCCCATGGCACTGCTACAGTCAAAAACCATACTGTTCACCCATACCTTACGTCAAGTTCTTTTGTTTTACAAGCAATACCTATCCCTATGCATACTCCAATACCTGCATTATATAGGTATTGTTTCATCCTCACCAGTAGGTGTTGCATTTATTTCACACCAAGTCTTCTACTGTTAAGTCTCCAGTCACTAGAGCCAACTTAGATACTTCAGATACTAAACTATTTAGTAGTGGAGTTATGAAATAGAGCCAAATGGATTAGGCAAGCATAGAGTCTACGAAGCAATTGAACAACTGAACCAAGCCAAGAACAGATTGCCTAATTCTTAGTCCAAAGTTGACTTGCTGGACCTAGATTCCTAAATGGGAATATGGCTATACAGAAACTCTCCCACTTAGAACTTCTACAGACCTGTGAAGTGGGGCACAAGCATGGAAACACAGTAATATGTACTTTTTTTTTTTTTTTTTTTTTGGCCGTGCCATGCAGCTCGCAGGATCTTAGTTCCCTGACCAGGTATCGAACATATGCAGAGAAAGCAAAAGCATGGAGTCCTAACCACTGGACCACCAGGGAAGTCCCAGTAATATGTACTTATCTGGTCTTATATCAAAAAGGACAATAGAAATTGGTCATATTTTTAAGAAGAGGAAAAAAAGAAGACAGAAGAGATGAATCTGCGGTTCTTGATGACTACTATACCCAGAGTTCAAGACAGGTGACCACATAAGGCAACGGTGGAATACACAGTGACCATCATGAGTGACAGAATGAAACCAGGAATGATGAGTGGGATATCCATTCCTATCTATGTTAAGGTTTAAGTACTAGAACCTGAGAAAAGTCTCAGCCCACTGCCAGGCTACACATAAGTCAGAGGGAGTTCAGTGAACAAAGTGATTAGAAGAGTTTGAAAGGAGAAACAAAAAGAAAGCTTCCCCTTGACGTAGCTGTATATATACAAACTAATATACATAAATATTCTACAAACATATAAATGAACACAAACAGGTATAAAATAAAAACAGGAACCTCAAACATTACATTTTGAATTATTTTACTTGGATTCAGAGGGTTTGGATAATCACCTAATCTGTATATTCATTTACGGGACCCTAGATGGCTAGGGCAGGCCAACAAACATCTAATTTATAAGAGTCCTAAATTCCTTGGGAGAAATGATGACGGGGACTTTGGAACTAACTGATGGTTCACGCCACCAAGACACTAAAATTATGACTTTCAAAAGGAAAGACAAAGGTTGCCCTAAATTGGCAGGGGACGAGGGGAAGACTAGAGTATCAGAGGCAGCACCAGAATATAAAAAATGGACATGTAACACCTTAAGAGCAAGCACCTAAGCTTGGAAGAGATTCGATTCAGGAAGAAATACTTCTCACATGACACTAGGTGGCGCCACTCCAAGGCCCTCTGGCCCAGGGCAGCCCCTAGGTAAGAGTTTTCTAAATTCCAGACAGGAGAGGAAGGAAAGGATGCTGAGCCGTGGAAGGGAGCAATGCTGCAGGGTTAGGGTGAACGCAGAAGCCACTCAGCAGCCCAGGGCATTTCAGAATGACTGAAAGAATTCTAATCTCCAGTGAGGATGCCCTGACCAGTGCGGCATCAGAGTTGTTGAGTGGGCACTGGCAACGGCAACGGCAAGAGCTGTGTAACTAGCGGAGAAGAGACAGACACCCGGGGGAAAGGACAAAGGGCCCATGTGCAGGCCCAGACACAACAACGCTGGCTGGTGACTCCAGCTGAAATACTCCTGGGATTCTCACCTAAGTCCTCATCCCCAAGAGCTGCCACGGTCATCTCTCCTCAACATAACGGACAGCATTGGGGAAACAATGACTACCCTAAAGACTAAAGCCGGAAGTGTGTCACTGATAACGACTTCCTGCAACTCTGGGTTAAAAGCCCAGCTTCAAACATGTTAAGTAAACCACGCTCCGTAACCCATGATGATGAAGAATGCACAGGCGGCGTGAAGTCTATGGAAGTCCACAGTACCAGGTATCCAGACCCATGACCAGCAGGGCCACGGAAGGGGTGCTAAGGGTTACTCCAGGAGCCCAACATCTGTGATCATCAAAAGGCACCTGACAAGTTCATTTTTTGTGCATGCAAACAATAACAAAGGCTTTTATAATGGTGGCTTTCCTAAAACTCATAAATATTTCAAAGAAATTAGAGTGAAACCTGGCTACATTTTTTTCTGTTTGCACCAGAGTGCTTTTAATTTTCAAGTCCAAGTAAGTAAACAGACAGCTGAGAGATTTAATACTTTGTCTTACTTAGATCTGACCAATTTAGAAAGTAAATACTCTCCCAAGCAAGTGTTTAACTGACAACTTAGAGTTGAGAATTTCTAAGTGGTTCATTGAAAAAGACAAAACAAGGCACAGTCTGTACTTAATTTTTCAAAGATAAAGACCTCTTCAAAGTCTAACTTACGTCTACTTCTGATAATTAGCAAATCAATCAGGATCTTACCTGATCAGCCTTAAGTTAGCATTTAAGTACTCCCACATCTTCAATACCTAAGTGCAATCAATGATGCAGTAAGCCTTAGTACTTAAACACTTATTTGCATGAACTGCAGGAAATAACGGCTAATGCAGCTCCTATGGTGTACCAGAAGCAATTTTTTAGTTGGGAGAAATTAATGTAGTTATGGGTCTGTTCCTGCTCAAAACTTAGAATTATTTAAGAATTAAAATGCTGTTATCACCCTATATTCAATGAAACATACATCTCAGTCTTCCCCTTTTTTAAGCTTAATACACGACTGCAATATGAATACAAATGCAACTTTTAAAAACAAGAATAAAGTCCTATCGCTTAAAGAAACAACATTGTAACAATATGCTTAAAACCGGTCATTGAAAGTAGGATCCACAAGTGCATCTTACGCAGCCTTTTTCTTTTTTTTCAAAGTGGCTTAAGTTTCGGTTTAGGAAAAGTTCACAGGTAACATTTGCAGGAGTGCTAAATATTTATGTTCTGGGCAAAACGACTGAACTTTACGGTCATTATTACCACCTTGTTATCTGCAGCAGAAGAACACAAATTCAGAGGGCAAGTTAACATGTTTCGATGACTCAAGTTCGCTTAAAACAGAACAAAAGTCACCTTGGCACACAGATAATGAAATCAGTCTTGCCGTTTCTCAGTTTTGGGCTCCCTGAGACGTGGGGAGATGCTCGCCAACGTTATCGAGGCGGGAGGATACCAGGCGTTCTGTTTTGTTTTTAAAGACCTTTCAAAAGCAGGAAAGTGAGCGGGGACGAACTCCCCGGGCCGCAGCCCTCTCTCTCGGACGCACCTGGCCGGGCGTTTGCCGCCGGGGCCTCGGCGCTGCGCGCGGACCCGCCCGAGGAGCTGTCAGCGGCCGCGGAGCCTCGGGAGCTGCGGCGGCTCCACGCGCCCACACCCCGGCGGCCCCGGAGGCAGCGGCGGCCGCGGAGCTCGCAGCCGGCAGTCCCACGGCGCCCCCCGCCGCCCTCCGCTCCCTCGCCGCGGCCTAGCGCCGCCCGCCCGCCCTTCTCACCTGCGCGGCTGCGGCGCCGCTGCCGCCGGCGGTCGCTCTCGTAGAAGCCCAGTGTCTCCGTGTGCTGAGGCGCCGGCGGGGGCCCGTGACCGTCGCCGCCCGCCTGCTCCGCCTCTCCGCGGCCTTCCCTCTCCGGGATGTCGGCGCCGCCACCGCCGCCTTCTCTCTGGGCGGTCGCGTCGCCGACGCCCGCCATGTTCCGAGCACAACAAACCTTCCCCACCGCCTCTCTCCAGCCTCCCGCCCGGCCTCCGTCTCCGGCCGGCCCCCTTCCCGCCTCGCCCCGCCCCTCGGTGGAGCCCGGGCCGCCGCCGCCACCACCATCCGCGGCGCGCCGGCCGGCGCGCGCCATTAGCGTCAGCTGTGCGTGAGAGACCGCCGCCGTGACGGCCGCCGCCATCTTCTTCCTGCCGTCGCCGTAGCGCGCGCTGGCTTCCCGCGCCGTGCCGGGCTCGGCCGTCCTGGACCCCACGACGGGCTCCATTCCGCCGGGTCGCGCGGCCGGGGAGAGCGAGCGCCTCCGGGGCTCGGGTCGGGGCCCCGGAGGGAGCGGGGCGAGAGCGGAGGCGGTGGCGGCCGGAGGGTCGGCCGAGGCGCCCCGGGGCGGCGGCGGCCGCTGCGCCTGCTGCCCGCCGTCTACGAGGTGGCCGGCCGCTTGCCCGGGGCCCGTTTTGCAGGCTCGGTGCCCGGAGTGCGCCGGCGCCGCCCGCCCGGTCTTGGCACAGCTCGCGTGGCCGCGGCGCTGAGGGGCCGGCTCCAGATCCCCGACCCCCTCGAGGCCCGGCCCCATAGGTCCGCTATTTGGGCTCCATCTCCTCTGCATAGTTATGATCACCTGTCACATTCCCTGGCCTCTAGGTTTTTGTTGACAGCTTCCAAAGCACTTGGGCAAGGAGGAGCCCGGAGATGCTACCCAACAGGTGGGGGCGCGGAGGAGAAGCGATGGTCTCAGGGACTCAGCCCGAGGAGCAGGGTGCTTTATACGTTTTCCGCGCCCGCGGACAAACTAGATTGTCTTTCTGTATTAGGGTTCGAATACAGCTCTTGGCCGCCGTGGAGCCCTTGCTCCATCACCTGGGCGACCTCTTTACTTGGGGTGACTGTCCTTTGCAGCTCAGGCGTGTGACTCCGCACCGAGGGCGGTGCCGAGACCGCCGCCGCAGGGCTCCTGAAAGTGAAGATGCCCGGGGCTCGGGGAAGGGGCCGGGCACTCCATTTAGGGGAACCGTGGCAGGTCGATTTCTCTTCGGCCAACTTCACTTGTACCTCTGGTACCCTTTTGATTAGAAAACGGAAAACTGTAATTCTTCACTTAGCATTAAGCTGTCTGGAAATTACCCTAGACCTAAACTTGAGAGCCAGATATAAACGGGTGTGAATAGAGCAAAGTCGACCTCGTGTTGATTCATCAAAGACCTTGAGTGTTCTGTTGTCACTAGTGAGTACCTACCTGGTTGCAAACTCAGAGTGGGCTGTTTTGGGCACCGTGCTGAGGGCAGCCGCCTAACAGTCTTAACAGCAGGGTAAGAGACTGGGGCGAGGGACCAAGATGGACCAAAAAGGCCCCGTAGCTGGGAACTGACCCTCGGCCGCCAGAGAAAGGAGGAACTGATGCCTTTGGAACATCCTTATTCCCCTTCATAAAACGGAACAGTTCAGAGGATGACATTTCTAAACATTCCTGTGACCATGAAATTCTCTGTTTTGGTTATGTTTGGTCAAAACTGAGTCTTAATGAATCAATCAAAAACAAGTGCTCTGGTCAAATCTTCAGAATCATTTTGAAAATCAAAAGGTACTGAAAATTGTATGGCCTCTAAGATTCCTCTACAGCTCAAATTCTATTATTCTCTGATCTTTTATAGTGTAAAACCATCCCATTCTATTATTTACTGATTGTGAAGAAGGAAGTAGGCTTTTATTGCTTGTTTATGTCAGTTCCCAAGTGCTGTCTCACCACATTTATTGGCTTATGGCCCCTGCTTTTAACTCAACAGGAGCTGGAAGGGAAGGAATCTAAAATTCTGTTTCCTAAGGCAGCCAGTTGTAGGAATGGATTTCTCTCATTTTCTGTAATAGCCTGAGGAAGCACATGGTGTTCCAAAGGCTGTCTCTGTCCTTTAAAATAGTCAGCAAAGAGAGGGAGGGAGCAATGTGTCCAGGCCAGGTCTGAAGGTGTTATAGCAGAGGAGCAAAGCAGAAATGGGAAAGCTGAAGCTCTTGTAGCTTTTCATCAATTGGGTCTTTTCACTGGAGCTGCATTATTTTATCTGACGTTTTGTGAAACTGCACAATTTCAAACACATAATGAAGTCGAATATACTAAAAAGCATTTTTGAAATGAACATTAATATAAATAATTTTTCAATTAACACTATTCTTTCCTTGTCTACGTATTGATAATTAGATAATCAAATATCTTACTGTATATGAAAAATTTTCTCTGACTTAACCCATTGGCAAATTTTCAAAATCCAGGAAAAGGGTATTATCAAATATGTATTCTAAATCATCAAAACTTAAGTTACACATAATCTTAAGAAATAGTTTCAAAGTATAGAAAACCAACAGTTTTCTGAGAACAATAAATAGAACTTAAAATATCATAATGTTCTTTATATCAGTTGTAGAACAAAAGACATAAGCTTAGATTTATAATGCCACCGTTAGGAATTAATAGGAGTAGTTCAAAAACATGATAACCCTCGCCATTAAAGAGACATCAAATAACATTCTGAGTTAAATTATAAGTTGAAAGCAGGATTTGGATGACAATGAGCTACAGGAATTGAACTTAAAACATTAATTCAGCAAACAGTAGGATGGTGTGCTGTTAACATGTCACTATATTAGTTGCTAGTGAAAGAAATAATTCATTGGTGGGTAATAGCTTCCGTAGAGGAAAGTGATGAGCAAGAATGAGAAGCGGAGAAGAGTCTTACATGTAAACGGTACTGAAGGAAAAAAATGCAATGAGTGAAGAAAGTTCTTAAATAATAAGGGACTTATATATTCAAATTATATTTTAATATATATGCATAATAACTATGATTATATAAATTCAATTGAGTTTGTAAAATTGCTACACATATTCTTAATTGTATTCTTTTTTTAATTTTTAAATTTAATTTTATTTTTTTATACAGCAGGTTCTTATTAGTTATCCATTTTATACATATTAGTGTATATATGTCAATCCCAATTAACTGTATTCTTTACCTAATGGTGGTAATATCTACCATGTAGCTATTGTATTTTGAAAATAGCAAAACAAAATGTTTTTAAAAAGAATGAAAATTGGGTGAGTAGAGTACACAATTAAAACAATAAATCGCCTATTTTAGTAAAGATTTAATGATTGTGATTTTGTGACTAAACAGAATACATTGAACACATTGTGTATGAACCATGGATTCAAGCTCCAGAAAATTATCTTATGAAGCCTATAAACTCTGGTTCTCAGTATCTTTCGTTGGTAAATGGGGCAATACCTATACTACAGTAGGAGCTGAAAAAAATAAGATTTCCCTTTTTCTTCCTCCTCAGTGCTAACTTCGAATGCTTCCTTTTGTTTAGACTGAGTAGGTTTTACTTTTCAACTACAAAGCAATTTATCTCTTGATAACATTTCTGGTATATTTCCCCTAAAATATGTTTGGAATTAGTTTCATATACTTTTCCTGAGTAACGGGAACATCAGGCACTTTGATGCCTTGAAGGGGCTCTGAATCAAGAGAAGGCCTGGACCCTCTGGCTCTCCAGTCAAAGAGTCTTTTGATCTAAGGTGACACATGTGACCTCTCTATGCTTCATTTTCTCTACTGTAGAGTATTACACCAGATTACCCTGATGGCCTCTTCTAAAATTTTCTGATAAAACCCTTCCAAACCCTTTTCAGATTCTTGGACCCCTGGGTTATAAAGAGCTAAATATTTGCCTATACTCTGAAGATTCGTAGAAAAGTATGAAATCCTTAATTATAGAGTGACTTTGTAATTGGGTCTAAATTTTGAATGCAGGGAATTCAAATGCAGTAACTTTATTGATAACACATCCAAGGTGTGTCATCTTTAATGTCCCTACTTTATGAGCTAAGCATTAGCTCTTCATCCCTTTCCGTGAGGAGAACTGGTGGTTCCCGCTGACCTTTCCACTCCTCACCCCAAGACTCAGGGTTTCTGTGCTTTTTACAAGTTTTCTGTACTGGACACATGCATAACTAAGAACACCGCTTGAAGGTAGCATTTAACAGCAACTAAAGAGGTATTTGAGATGATTACTGTTGTACCACTCATTTTGGTAGTATAGATTCAACCACTGAATGGAATACAGTTTAAATAATTCTGTATTTCCCAATTGAAAATTTATTTTAGCAGTACATGACTTCTATTCTCTAAACCATAAATACCACACATCTAATTCACAAAATGTAGTACTGAATTTAATTCTTTCACCCTTGTCTTTCCAAGAGAAAAGTATGAATTGATGTTTTCAGAAAATCCGAACAGCATTGCAACTGATGTTCTAAAGAAATAAAATATACTGTGGGACCCAGAGCAAAGCTTTGCAGTAAATTTATGTGAGTTTATTGAATCTCTGAGCTTCAGTAATAATACTTTCTATCTTCGGCAGTCATTTCTGGACTGATACTTATTATGTTTTATCCTGTCTGGGCTTTATTCCATGGATTTCTAAAGGACATCAACTCAGTTTGTTTCTGGAAGATCTAGCACAAATTGAATAATGTGCCTTTGATTTTAATGTACCTGTTACAACTTACCTAAAATGGTCATGAGCAAAATCTTTTTTCTAAAAGCATTTCTCTGGCATAAGAATATAGAACTGAAAACATTTTAAACAGGACCTATTGAAAACTATTTTGTAACAAGAGATATTTTATAAAAGATAGTCTGTTCTGAAGACCTAAAAGGTTCTGTTTATGTAATAAAAGTGTATGAACGTCAATCCATGCTTTATTGGCTAATGAGACCCTTTATTCAAAATCAGATATAAGGTTTGTTTCATATTAAATTTTAAATTTCTGGAAAATTCCAAAATACTGATGAGAGAGACCAAGGTGATGGCTTAGCAAGCTTTCCAGTCCAGATTTCTCTCTTTGAGGAGAAAAAAACATTGTTTATTTACTTATTTTTTAAATAAATAAATTTATTTATTTATTTATTTTTGGCTGCATTGGGTCTTTGTTGCTGCACGTGGGCTTTCTCTATTTGCGGTGAGTGGGGGCTACTCTTCGTTGCGGTGCGCGGGCTTCTCATTGTGGTGGCTTCTCTTGTTGCGGACCACAGGCTCTAGGTGCACGGGCCTCTGTAGTTGTGGCACGTGGGCTCAGTAGTTGTGGCTTGTGGGCTCTAGAGTGCAGGCTCAGTAGTTGTGGTGCACGGGCTTAGTTGCTCTGCAGCATGTGGGATCTTCCTGGATCAGGGCTTGAACCTGTGTCCCCTGCATTGGCAGGTGGATTCTTAACCACTGCACCACCAGGGAAGTTCCCAGTGTTCTGTTTTATGGAGAGTAGTGTAATTGGCTTCTCCCTTGAAAGAAAATAATTTTCTTTGTATTTGTAAGGATTGTAAGGATGTGTTTTTAAAAACAACATATCAGCAAGGATTTTTTTCTTCTGAGTTTGTAATTTTTTAACTAAATTTTCAGAGAGGCAGTGTCTGTTAATTCTTAAGGGACCTATATAAACACACAGGTGGATTCACCCATGCAAGCATTTATTTCTAGCTAACGGATGGTTTTCTCAAAACAGTCTGATTCTTTTGCTTCTTTGCCTAAGTGTGTGGCATATTTGTTTGGGACTACACTCTACAATCTAATATCACGTGATGGCAGTAGACTAGAAAAGGTCTTCAGATAGCGAGACAGCAGATTAAATGGGGAAAGCTATAAACTCGGAGTCAGGAGGCCTGGGTTAGGATTCTGTGCTGCCACTTAACTAGTCATGATAATTAGGATGAACTCTGGGCCTTAGTTCCCTGATCCATACAGCAGAGGATTGGCTATATTGTCTTGAAGTTTCCTTTAAGTTCTAGACTTAAGAGATTTTAAGTACCTCTTGGGGTATTTAGGCTGAAGTTAAATGTTGACTTGGCATAAGCTTGTAATATTATTTTTCTTATGATGAACTCAAGTTCCCTATTCTAAATTATAGTGTTTACCTTATATTACTTACCTTTACTTAACAGACTTTAGTACTTCTTATTCAGCAAACATTAGTTGAATGTTTTTTATGTCAGTTACTACACAAAGCCCTAGAGGAACAACGAAAAATGACATGTAAAAAAAAAAAAAGAAAAATGACATGTAGTTCCTGTCCGCAAGAAATTACATTGCACTGTGATAAGTATTACAGTAGAGGAATGAAGGAAGTGCCGTGGTAGTTCAAAGGGGAGACCGAGTAATTCTGTTCAGGGGGAGCCAGGACAGCTTAGAAGGAAGTGGCATTTGAACAGGTCTTGGAAGATGTGTCTGTCAGGTAGAAAATGGGGCAGAGACAGGTAGCTAAAAGGCCTTACAGGCAGATGCAGCAGCGTGTGCCGAGGGAGCAGGGTAGGAAGATGCAGAGTGTTTGAGTAGAGCTTCAGGACTGGGTTTGTTTCCAGGGCTAAACCCAGGGAAAAAATGGTGGGAGAGGCAGGGCATTGACTAGACAGAAGAATGGGCAGAAATGGTCTGGAAGTAGAATGCGGAACTAGGGGATTAAAAGGTTGCTACCTCTGGGCCTTCTTGACAAGAATAATTCATAGTTTTTTTGAGCCTCATATATAGTGAGATTTGCTTGCACTTCTACCCATAGTTGTTAAGTAGAACAATTAGAAAGTCGGTCTGTGTTTATGGGGCATTTACTGTGTATTAAGTCTTATTCTCAATGTCCAAGTCCCTAAGAACTTTTACCAACATCTTTTTATCTGAAAATTGATCTCTGTATAAAATTTGTAAAACAAACATTTTTTAAAAATTTGTTTTGTTTGGCTATAAGACAAAGGGTTAGGTTTTTTTTTTTTTTCATTAATTAATTAATTTATTTATTTATTTATGGCTGTGTTGGGTCTTCGTTTCTGTGCGAGGGCTTTCTCTAGTTGTGGCAAGCGGGGGCCACTCTTCATCGCGGTGCGCTGGCCTCTCACTATCGCGGCCTCTTTTGTTGCGGAGCACAGGCTCCAGATGCGCAGGCTCAGTAATTGTGGCTCACGGGCCTAGTTGCTCCGTGGCATGTGGGATCTTCCCAGACCAGGGCTCGAACCCGTGTTCCCCGCATTGGCAGGCAGATTCTCAACCACTGCACCACCAGGGAAGCCCAAAGGGTTAGGTTTTTGACAAGGAATCACAGATGCAATTTAACCGTAAGCAATGTATTCTTCACGTATAGAATATCATATTTCACCTCAAAATCCCAAATCAAATCATTTCAGTCTATTGAAAGGGTAAAATGGGATGATGGCTTGGAAGCTGCTTTTTGGAAACTTTAAAGTTCTAGATTATTTTGATTAATTATAAATATCAGAAGGAATACACTGTTAAATTTTATATCTGAGTTTTAGCCCTCTCCCCCAACAATTATAGCATGGGATAAGAACTGTACGTCAGCTTGGAATCAGGCTGTTTTGAGCCATTTAATTTAGACACATTGTTTTAATATAAGCACTTTTCCTTTGGCAGGCAGCATACAATTTTAATTAGCACTTGGAACACAGAAGAATAGGTTGACGAGGTACCAGACACGAAGAAATGTGTTCATAATGGCCTGCCTGAGGACTCTGGCAGCATCCAGGAAAGATGCTTCCAGCATAATGCCCAATGCTTCTGAGAAATCATCTGCACTGGCACTTACACTCATATATTTAATCACTTTAGTGTTTTGAGATGTCAAAATATTGGCATTAGCTGCTTTGTCATCTAAACTACACTCAGAGAGAATATTAATTTCTTAAGCTTATTCTGATGCAGCAACTGGTATATGAGAAAACTAAACTCATTTTCTACATCTGTCCAGGATTCACTTCCCAGCTTTGCCAGTCAAGCTCTTACTCATCCTTTAAACCCTAGTTGGAGTATCCCCCTTCCCAGTCTTCCCTAACCTCCCTTTCCCCTATGGCTAGTCTCTTCTGTATATACCCGTTGTCCATGCACCTACAACTGCATGACCACACTATGTTGTTATTTTTAATGCATTGTTCTCCCTGTTGACTCTCAATGCCATATTTGTAAGAATTGTGTCTCCATATCTGTATCTGGGTTGCATCTAATTAAAAGACACTGCATGGTGGAATAAAAAGAACATGTGCCTTACAGTTAAACTGTTATAGGGTTAATCTTAACTGCTACTTACTTTCTATGGGAACTTGCACAAGTTACCTAACTTCTTTGTGCTTCTTTCAGTGAGGGTAGTAATGCCTGCTGTGCAGGATTGTTGTGAAGATTAAATACTACCCATCCATCTGTTTAACAAGTACATAGAGAGGTCCTATTTCATGTCAGCCACTGTGCTTGGTACTAAGAATATAATGGTGAATAAGGCATGATCCTTCCCTGAGAACTCTATAATTTCTTGGGAGAGACAGATAAGAAAACAGACAATTGCAATATAATTCTTGAAGGAATAGTACAGGGGTTTTTGGGGTTGGATGAAGGCAGCAGGATTTGGGGTGGCAGGGGAAGCACGTGGGATAGGATGCTCTTGAGCCAGAGAGAAGACAGCAAGTCAGGACGCAGAGAGAGACATTGTCTAGCAGTGGCTGCGGGGTTGAGGCTGGAGATGTAAATACCATGAGAGGCCTTGCATGTCAGGCATGAGGCAGAGGGAACCTGTGAAGAATGTATGATCAGATTTGAGATTCAGAAAGATCTCCCTCCTTGGCAGTGTGTGGGTAGTTTGCGATATTCAAGGGAACCAGCACGACCAGTTAAGAGGCTGTTTCCCTGAGGTCATGGTGGCCTCCATAGCAGGAACCACAGTGGGAACGGGGTGATGAGAACATATTGAGAGATATTTAGGAGCCAGAAAAGGCAGGATGGGATCAGATGTGCTGGTAGGGAAAAGGTGGTAAGGAGGGGAGAGGAGTCAGGGAGAGGAAACAGAAGTGGTTTTGGACATAGGTAGGGAAGGAAAAGTGAGTCCGGTTTGGAAATTGTAGGGTTTGAAGTACCCGTGGGGAGTGTGGGACATGGTGATGTCATCATTTTGAGCTCTTGTATATTTTGGCCCTGCTGGTTTTTGTTCTGGAATGTAAACATTTCTGCTAGGTTGATATCAACACGGATGAATTCTGTGGCAAAGATTTATTCCAGAGTGAACTCCATTGAGGCAATTTAATTCCCTGATCCATTTTCTATATAGCATATTAAAACTGTTTCCAATTGTTTTCACTTTCATTTTTTTTTACCAACATTATTTCCATCAGGATAAAATCTTTCTCATGTACCTTTTACAAGGAAGGCTTGATTGTTCAACTTCTTTTTCTTCATCTTTGTCAAATTTTTATAGATTATAGCTTTTACTATGGCAAGTTTCCTTTTAGGTCCACTATTTTTACCATGTCAAATTTTATACATGTAAACTTTTACCAAATCTTTTTGATTTTTCATTAATCTGTGAGCAATAAAAGTTTTTTACCATTTGCTGTTTTGGCTATTGTCCACTGTAGTTTACTTTGCTTTTTTAACGTAGCCCAATATTTTCTGAAATAATTTTTGCAGTTTTTAAATTTAGCAATGATATATGATCCTCAAGTCAGCCTTTCATCTGTAACAAATTTTACTATGTCTCATTTTGGCCCCTGTCAGTTTCATTTCGGTCCTTAATATCAGGGGTCCCCAATCCCCCGGCCATGGACTGATACGGGTCTGCGGCCTGTTAGGAACCGGGCCGCACAGCAGGAGGTGAGGGGCGGGCGAGCGAGTGAAGCTTCATCTGCCGTTCCCCAGCGCTCACATTACCACCTGAACCATCCCTCACCCCCACCCCGGTCCGTGGAAAAATTGTGTTCAACGAAACAGGTCCCTGGTGCCCGAAAGGTTGGGGACCATTGCTTAAGATCAAACTGCCTCCCAATGAGAGAATCAAAATGACATATTTCAGCCCACTGATAGCCAAGGGGAGGTGTCCAGGAAATAGGATATGTATGCAGATATAGTGATTTGGAGAGAAATCAGGGTCAAATACAGATATGGGTGTCATTTGCATCTGGGTGTTGAGGACAAGGGGATGGGTGACATCTACCAGGAGGGTATATAGCATGAGAGAAGAGCACCCAGGAAAAGTAGGAGGAGCACCAACATTCCAGAAGGACATAGCCTGAGGAGGAGGAGTCCATGAAAGAGAGGCAAGAGGCAGGAAGAAGCCCACCGGAGGGTATTATCACGGAAGTCAGGTAAGGAAGAGCAGTGTCCAATGATGATGGCTGCAGCAGAGGGTGTGTAGGAGACACATGAAACATGTCCTTTAGGGTTAGCAGCAGTGACACCATCACTGTCCTCAGTGCCAGCCACCTCATGAGTGGGAGAGAAACACTCAGCTGGGGAGACAAACAGGAGGAGTGAGAAGGAAGTAAAGACTTGGAGACAGGGCTTCCCAGGTGGCACAGTGGTTAAGAATCCGCCTGCCAATGCAGGGGACACGGGTTCGAGCCCTGGTTCGGGAAGATCCCACATGCCGCGGAGCAACTAAGCCCGTGAGCCTCAACTACTGAGCCTGTGCTCTAGAGCCCGTGAGCCACAGCTACTGAGCCCACGTGCCACAGCTACTGAAGCCCATGTGCCTAGAGCCCATGCTCCGCAACAAGAGAAGCCACTGCAATGAGAAGCCCGCGCACCGCAATGAAGAGTAGCCCCCGCTCGCCGCAACTAGAGAAAGCCCTCATGCAGCAACAAAGACCCAACACAGCCAAAAACAAATAAATAAATAAATAAATAAATAAATAAATAAAATTTATTAGGAAAAAAAAAAAAGAACCAGTTAGTCTAGGTAAGTAGGGACTGGTAGATGGCCTTAATTATTATTGTTTTATTGGTTTTTTTTCTTTTTTAAGTAGAATCTATAACAATCTTAGGAGGGCAATAGAACATATGAAATGCACCCTTCTTATCCTAATGTAATCATTTCACCTGCCAGTCTGCCAGTGCACACAGCTCCAAAGGTTAACTTTGTTTTAGGAAGTGGGACAGGTTTCAGGACTGCGATTATCTTCAAGAAAACTTTTCTCCTTCCGTAGCAACTGACCTCAGCTACTGAACCTCCAGGACATTGAACAAACTGCATTCTCTTCGAATCCTTCATATTTGTAGCTAGCATCCCCTTCCACCCTGTCCCTGTTCTGACCCTTTTTTCGTTTTGTTTTTTTTTTGTTTTTGCCTTCAGGACACTTTTGTTGGCTGTTCTTGAGTCTAGTGTATTTGTTTGACCTCTGTGGAATTTAGTTCTGGGCACATGAATTAAATAAAGGTGAACTGAGCAGTCATGATTCCTCCCTAACAAGTTCTCCAAGCTTCTGTCTTTGCTTTGCGTTGCTGTTTCCCTATCCCACGGACATGTCATTGCCTCTGGCCTCCAGCACTGGCACCCTGTGTAGGTGGGACACTGCAGTGGGACAGCACGGGGCTGGGGGAGCCCAGGGAAAATCAGAGATGTCCTGCTTCTGTTTCCCTGCACCAAACCACAATTCCCCTTGGAGTATAAGTGTGTCTAATTAGGTTGAGAAAGAATCAGAGATATTGGGCATATATTTCATCCCCCAAATTGAAGTGTGCAATAAACACTGCATGAAAGTGATCTGTAGACCAATTTAATACTCACTTTAGACTCACGTCATAGTAGGCTGTTGGAAAAAGGAAAGCAGAGGAAATCCTCACCCTGTCCCGGGGCTGGCTCTCTTCCTGACCTGTGTCACGGTTCCGGATGTTGTCCCCGGCCAGAGAATGGGTGGGGTTGGACCTGGGCTTTGTTCACTGCCCATCTTTATAGGTTTGTCTCTGCATAGTCCTTTCACACCATGTGGGTCTCACGCTGTCTCCCTGCCTTGCCTGGAGCACAGGTCTCGGGCCGGGCTCTGCCTGGAGGGTCCCAGCCACACGGCCATGAGTCTTCCTGTCTCTGCCCGGAATATTAGATGGATATTCTCCTCACTCATTCTCAGGACGCCAGACATCATTCTCTCGTTCTTCTTCCCTCTTTCCTGGTGGGTGGGGCAGTGAATGCTGGACAGACAGGCCTTTGTGTTCTACCCTCCACATCTGCTCCCCAGGCAGTACACATGCAGGCACCTCCCTGCTCCGATGGGGGACAGGAGAGCAGAGAGAAAAGAAGGGTCAGGCCCGGAGAAAAAAAGACACAGTTTAGTATTTTAAATTAGTATCCTGCCCCACAAGCAAAAAAATGCTAATAGGGAAGATGGTCTCCCCAAAAAATTTAGAAAAAATACTTCTAACTTTAAAAAGTTTTGGCGAGGGCTTCCCTGGTGGCGCAGTGGTTGAGAATCTGCCTGCCAATGCAGGGGACACGGGTTCGAGCCCTGGTCTGGGAAGATCCCACATGTCGCAGAGCAACTAAGCCCGTGAGCCACAACTACTGAGCCTGTGCGTCTGGAGCCTGTGCTCTGCAACAAGAGAGGCCGCCATAGTGAGAGGCCCGCGCACCCCGATGAAGAGTGGCCCCGCTTGCCGCAACTAGAGAAAGCCCTTGCACAGAAATGAAGACTCAACACAGCCATACATAAATAAATAAATTTAAAAAGTACCTGAAAAAAAAAAAAGAAGTTTTGGCGAATGATGAAGATCTGTGGCAAGATGGAGGGAGACGTTTTTGCAGGCTGGGGGAGGAGGCCTTTTGGGGAAGTGATGTCTTGATCATGCTCCTGCTCCCTTCCTGTTCTCTGGACCACCCTGGCTCTGGACCACTGCCTCTGGACCACTCTCCTCCTGAGCCATATTGTCGCCTTTCTCCATCCATCCCCGTCTTTCCCCGCCATTGTCCTCTCATTCTATATGCATCCAACGAAAGCCGTTTAGAGAGGACCGGCCAGGGCCTAGTAGGTCCCCCTACTTTGAGGGCTTGTCCAGAGGGCCATACACCACAGTTTGACTTCTCCCTGTGGATTACTTCTGTAAAATATCTCCTTTTAATTTCTGCATGAGCTATTTTCCTTGTTTTTTTACATTTAATTTTACTTTTTGAACATAAGATTTGTATGATTCCAAAGTCAACATTAGATGGTTATACCCAGGGCCCTGCTGCTTTCATCCTGTGCCCTCCACCCTGTTTGCCTCTGCTGTCTGCAGGTAACTAATGTTGTTTCTGAAAATTGTCTTCTAATATTTCTTTATGCAAATATAAAAATATATATAGGAAAGGTGGCAGATGACTTGCCAGTTTGCACCTTGCTTTTTGCACATAATTTATCTCAGTATCCATATTGATACGTATGGAATCTTCCTCATTTTTCCTTAAGGCTGAATATACAGAATTATGGGAACATATCATAGTTTCTAAGTCCCGTGTGGATAGGCATTTGGATTGTGTCCAATCCTCTGCTATTATGAATTATGACACAATGAGTAGCCTTTTGCATTTGTCAATGACTTTCTTTAAGTAAAAACAACTAGGAGGGAGGACAGGAGGGCAGGAGAGAGAGGGAGGGAGGAAGAGATGAAGAAGTAGAGAGAGATGCTTGATTTTTTAAAAATATGGCCCTTTGGACAAGAACATTTTTGAAAGAAGGCCTGTATGCTCTTGGGAATTAGCTGAGATTCCAAAGTGTTCTCTCTTCCCAACGGCTTTTGTGTCCTGTGAGAGAACCCCGAGAACTACCCCGGTCTGTCCACAGCCATTGAATTAATGGGAGACCCTGATCTATTTGGAAGTTTGGATTGGTCGTGGTGGGTGGGACTTACTGTCATCTTCTTAAGGAGGTCAAGTTCTCCATGGTGCCAGGAAGCCTCCTCTCCAGCATATTCTCTTGATTTTTACTGACTCCTTTGATAGGAATAAGCCTCTCATTTATGATTAGAGTTGCCCAGGAAGAGAGAACTTACTGGCCTTAGTGTGTCAATGGCATCTGTCCCAGGCACTTTCTTGAGAAGACATTTTGATAGAGCAAAGGACAGTGCAAATGTGATGATGCGAGTTGGGGAAGATGGGAGAGGGAGGAAGGGGAGGGGAGGAGTAAGACACATTTTTGAACGTTTTACCAGGATATCTCCTAATCCCTGCAAACTTCGCATCTCACACAGAGATGGTATTTCACCCCTGGAGCTGCTATTCCCCATCTTATTAATGTGAACCCCCATGCCTTCGTTCACTGAAACTAGAAACCTCAGCTATTTGTACTGATCTCTTTGTCTCACCTACTCACCCTGCAAATGTCATTCGTCTTGTTCCCTCTTCTCTATTCCAGCTATTATTGCCCTCGGACAGACCTTCAACATTTCTGCCCTGGAGGATTACAGAATAGGGGAGCAGAACAGCCTGCGGACTCTGAAGCCAGACTCCCGGGTTTAAGTCACTGCTCTGTGCTTACTAACTTTGACCCCCTGGACCACTTACTTAGCCTCCTGTGTCTCAGTTTCCTCCTGCCATTTGAGATGCACGATAGTATTTGTCCCATTCAGCCCTTGTGAGGATTTAGTGAAATAAAATGTGGAAAATGCTTGGAACAGTGCCTGGCATGTCATAAGTATGCAGTAAGCACTAGAGATCATTTCAAAAGCCTCCTAACTGCTTTCACTGCCTTCTCACCTCTCTCTATTTCTCTCTAGTCTATTCCCCACTGGGTGGGCATACTGGTCTTTACCATCCATATGAACAAAGTGGTTCCCACTGAAATCACTTCCATGATCCTCTGGACCTTCTCAAGCTGATTCCAAGCTATCATCCCAGTCTCATCTCTTGCCACAGCCCTGCAGGATTCCCTGGTCCTACCACTGTGGGATTCTCTGGGTTCACATCTCTGCACCTTGGGGCTCTCAACTGGGATTTCCTCCTTTCTCCTTTTCTCCTTCGTAATCCACTTCTTATCCTTCCAGGCATAGATCAGATGTCCTAAGCTCAGTGAAAACTTTGCTGACCTTCACCTCCTCATAACCAAGTCATGTTGACTGCTTTCTTTTCTGCAGTCCCCTGGCAATCTGTCTATCCCTCCAACTTAGCCCACCTACTGCAGCAGGGAGAATGCACATGCACCCCATGTTACCCTTGCTCTGTGGAGGGGAAGTCAAGCCCTTCCTGCACATCTCGGTTCCCACAGGATTTCCTTGTGCCCAGATCACCTTCTACCTTTCCTCAAACAGTCACACATCCCTCATTGTAGCACTTGCCACACTCCCTAAAGGAATGGAGGGAAGTGTGCTTTATTTTGTGCATAAAAGTGGTTGAGAAAGAAAATGAGAGGAATGAGGGATCTTCAAGATGGCAGAGGAGTAAGAAGTGGAGATCACTTTCCTCCCCACAAATACATCAGAAATACATCTACATGTGGAACAACGCCTACAGAACACCTACTGAAGGCTTGCAGAAGATCTCAGACCTCCCAAAAGTCAAGAAACTCCCCCATGTACCTGGATAGGGCAAAAGAAAAAAGAAAAAACAGAGACAAAAGAATAGGGACGGGACCCGCACCAGTGGGAGGGAGCTGTGAAGGAGGAAAGGTTTCCACACTCTAGGAAGGCCCTTCGCGGGCAGAGACTGCAGGTGGCGGAGGGGGGAAGCTTCGGAGCCACGGAGGAGAGCGCAGCCACAGAGGTGCGGAGGGCAAAGCGGAGAGATTCCCGCACAGAGGCTCGGCGCCGACCAGCACTCACCAGCCCGAGAGGCTTGTCTGCTCTCCCGCCGGGGCGGGCGGGGGCTGGGAGCTGAGGCTCGGGCTTCGGTTGGATCGCAGGGAGAGGACTGGGGTTGGCCGTAAGAACACAGCCTGAAGGGAACTAGTGCACCACGGCTAGCTGGGAGGGAGTCCTGGAAAGTGTCTGGAGCTGCCGAAGAGGCAAGAAACTTCTTCTTGCCTCTTTGTTTCCTGGTGCGTGAGGAGAGGGGATTAAGAGTGCTGCTTAAAGGAGCTCCAGAGATGGGTGTGAGCCGCAGCCATCAGCGCGGACCCCAGAGACGGGCACGAGACGCTAAGGCTGCTGCTGCCGCCACCAAGAAGCCTGTGTGCGAGCACAGGTCACTATCCACACCTCCCCTCCTGGGAGCCTGTGCAGCCCGCCACTGCCAGGGTCCCGTGATCCAGGGACAACTTCCCCGGGAGAACGCACAGCGTGCCTCACGCTGGTGCAACGTCACGCTGGCCTCTGCCGCCGCAGGCTCACCCCGCCTCCTCCGTACCCCTCCCTCCCCCCGGCCGGAGTGAGCCAGAGCCCCCGAAGCAGCTGCTCCTTTAACCCCGTCCTGTCTGAGCGAAGAACAGACGCCCTCAGGCGACCTACACGCAGAGGCGGGGCCAAATCCAAAGCTGAACCCTGGGACCTGTGCGAACAAAGAAGAGAAAGGGAAAACTCTCCCAGCAGCCTCAGGAGCAGCGGATTAAATCTCCACAATCAACTTGATGTACCCTGCATGTGTGGAATACCTGAATAGACAACGAATCATCCCAAAATTGAGGCAGTGGACTTTGGGAGCAGCTGTAGACTTGGGGTTTGCTGTCTGAGACTGATTTGTTTCTGATTTTTATGTTCATCTTTGTTTCATTTTTAGTGCATGAATCGTTGGTGGATTTATTTATTGGTTTGGTTGCTGTCTTCTTTTATTATTTTAATAATTTTTCTTACTTATTATTTTTTAAAAATCTTTTTTCTTTCTTTTTTTCTCCCTTTTCTTCAGAGCCGTGTGGCTGACAGGGTCTTGGTGCCCCGGCCTGGTGTCAAGCCTGAGCTTCTGAGGTGGGAGAGCCGAATTCAAGACAATGGACCACAAGAGACCTCCCGGCCCCATGTAATATCATTCGGCGAGGGCTCTCCCAGAGATCTCTGTCTCAACACTAAGACCCAGCTGCACTAAGGCCAGCAAGCTCCAGTGCTCGTCGCCCCATGCAAAACAACTAGCAAGACAGGAACAAAACCCCACCCATTAGCAGAGAAGCTGCCTAAGATCATACTAAGTTCACAGACATCCCAAAACACATCTCCGAATGCGGCCCTGCCCACCAGAAAGACAAGATCCAGCAGCACTCACCAGAACACAGGCACCAGTCCTCTCCAGGGAGCCTACACAACCCACTGAACCAACTTCACCCACTGGGGGCAGACACCAAAAACAACGGGAACAATGAACCTGCAGCCTGTGAAAAGGAAACCCCCAACATGGTAAGTTAAACAAAATGAGAAGACAGAGAAATACCCAGCAGATGAAGGAGCAAAGTAAAAACCCACCAGACCAAACAAATGAAGAGGAAATAGGGAGTCCACCTGAAAAAGAATTCAGAGTAATTATAGTAAAGATGATCCACAATCTTGGAAATAGAATGGAGAAAATACAAGAGATGTTTAATAAGGACCTAGAAGAACTAAAGAGCAAACAATGATGAACAACACAAAAAATGAAATTAAAAATTCTCTAGAAGGCATCAATAGCAGAATAACTGAGGCAGAAGAATGGATAAGTGACCTGGAAGATAAAATAGTGGAAATAACTGCTACAGAGCAGAATAAAGAAAAAAAGCATGAAAAGAATTGAGAACAGTCTCAGAGACCTCTGCGACAACATTAAACACACCAACCTTCGAATTATAGGGGTGCCAGAAGAAGAAGAGAAAAAGAAAGGGTCTGAGAAAATATTTGAAGAGATTATAGTTGAAACCTTACCTAACATGGGAAAGGAAATAGTCAATCAAGTCCAGGAAGCTCAGAGAGTCCCATGCAAGATAGATCCAAGGAGAAACACACTAAGACATATATTAATCAAACTATCAAAAATTAAATACAAAGAAAAAATATTAAAAGCAGCAAGGGAAAATCAACAAATAACATACAAAGGAATCCCCATAAGGTTAACAGCTGACCTTTCAGCAGAAACTCTGCAAGCCAGAAGGGAGTGGCAGGACATATTTAAAGTGATGAAAGGGAAAAACCTACAACCAAGATTTCTCTACCCAGCAAGGATCTCATTCAGATTTGATGGAGAAATTAAAACCTTTACAGACAAGCAAAAGTTGAGAGAATTCAGTACCACCAAATCAGCTTTACAACAAATACGAAAGGAACTTCTCCAAGCAGGAGACACAAGAGAAGGAAAAGACCTACAATAACAAACCCAAAACAATTAAGAAAATGGTAATAGGAAAATACATATTGATAATTATCTTAAATGTAAATGGAATAAATGCTCCCACCAAAAGACATAGACTGGCTGAATGGACACAAAAACAAGACCCGCATATATGCTGTCTACAAGAGACTCACTTCAGACCTAGGGACACATATAGACTGAAAGTGAGGGGATGGAAAAAGATATTCCATGCAAATGGATATCAAAATAAAGCTGGAGTAGCAATACTATTATCAGATAAAATAGACTATAAAATAAAGACTATTACTAGAGACAAAGAAGGACCCTACATAATGATCAAGGGATCAATCCAAGAAGAAGATATAACAATTGTAAATATTTATGCACCTAACATAGGAGCACCTCAATACATAAGGCAAATACTAACAGCCATAAAAGGGGAAATTGACCGTAACACAATCAAAGTAGGAGACTTTAACACCCCACTTTCACCAATGGACAGATAATCCGAAATGAAAATAAATACGGAAACACAAGCTTTAAATGATACATTAAACAAGATGGACTTAATTGATATTTACAGGGCATTTCATCCAAAAACAACAGAATACACTTTCTTCTCAAGTGGTCATGGAACATTCTCCAGGATAGATCGTATCTTGGGTCACAAATCAAGCTTTGGTAATTTTAAGAAAATTGAAATCATATCAAGTATCTTTTCCGACCACAACGCTATGAGACTAGATATCAATTACAGGAAAAAATCTGTAAAAAAATACAAACACATGGAGGCTAAACAATACACTACTAAAAAACCAAGAGATCACTGAAGAAATCAAAGAGGAAATCAAAAAATACCTAGAAAGAAATGACAATGAAAACACGACGACTCCAAACTTATGGGATGCAGCAAAAGCAGTTCTAAGAGAGAAGTTTATAGCAATACAATCCTACCTAAGGAAACAAGAAAAATCTCAAATAAACAACCTAACCTTACACCTAAAGCAATCATAGAAAGAAGAACGAAGAAAACCCAAAGTTAGCAGAAGGAAAGGAATCATAAAGATCAGATCAGAAATAAATGGAAAAGAAATGAAGAAAACAACAGCAAAGATCAATAAAACTAAAAGCTGGTTTTTTGAGAAGATAAACAAAATTGATAAACCATTAGCCAGACTCATCAAGAAAATAAGGGAGAAGACTCAAATCAACAGAATAAGAAATGAAAAAGGAGTAGTAACAACGGACACTGCAGAAATACAAAGGATCATGAGAGATTACTACAAGCAACTGTATGCCGTAAAATGGACAACCTGGAAGAAACGGACAAACTCTTAGAAAAGCACAACCTTCCAAGACTGAACCAGGAAGAAACAGAAAATATAAACAGACCAATCACAAGCACTGAAATTGAGACTGTGATTAAAAATCTTCCAACAAACAAAAGCCCAGGACCAGATGGCTTCACAGGCAAATTCAATCAAACACTTAGAGAAGAGCTAACACCTATCCTTCTCAAACTCTTCCAAAATATAGCAGAGGGAGGAACACTCCCCAACTCATTCTATGAGGCCACCATCACCCTGATAACAAAACCAGAAAACGATGTCTCAAAGAAAGAAAACTACAGGCCAATATCACTGATGAACGTAGATGCAAAAATCCTGAACAAAATACTAGCAAACAGAATCCAACAGCACATTAAAAGGATCATATACCATGATCAAGTGGGGTTTATCCCAGGAATGCAAGAATTCAGTATATGCAAATCAATCAATGTGATAAACCATATTAACAGACTGAAGGAGAAAAACCATATGATCATCTCAATAGATGCAGAAAAAGCTTTCAACAAAATTCAACACCCATTTCTGATGAAAACCCTCCAGAAAGTAGGCACAGAGGGAACTTACCTCAATATAATAAAGGCCATATATGACAAACCCACAGCCAACATCGTTCTCAGTGGTGAAAAACTGAAACCATTTCCTGTAAGATCAGGAACAAGACAAGGTTGTTCACTCTCACCACTATCATTTAACATAGTTATGGAAGTTTTAGCCACAGCAATCAGAGAAGAAAAATAAATAAAAGGAATTCAAATCAGAAAAGAAGAAGTAAAGCTGTCACTGTTCACAAATGACATGATTCTATACATATAGAATCCTAAAGATGCAACCAGAAAACTACTAGAGCTAATCAATGAATTTGGTAAAGTAGCAGGATACAAAAGTAATGCACAGAAATCTCTTGCATTCCTATACATTAATGATGAAAAATCTGAAAGAGAAATTAAGGAAACACTCGCATTTACCACTGCAACAAAAAGAATAAAATCCCTAGGAATAAACCTACCTAAGGAGACAAAAGACCTGTATGCAGAAAACTATGAGACACTGATGAAAGAAATTAAAGATGATACAAACAGTTGGAGAGATATACCATGTTCTTGGACTGGAAGAATCAACATTGTGAAAATGGCTATACTACCCAAAGCAATCTACAGATTCAGTGCAATCCTTATCAAACTACCAAAGGCATTTTTCACAGAGCTAGAACCAAAAATTTCACAATTTGTATGGAAACACAAAAGATCCCAAATAGCCAACACAATCTTGAGAAAGAAAAACGGAGCTGGAGGAATCAGGCTCCCTGACCTCAGACTATACTACAAAGCTACAGTAATCAAGACAGTATGGTACTGGCACAAAAACAGAAATATAGATCAATGGAACAGGATAGAAAGCCCATAGATAAACCCACGCACATATGGTCACCCTACCTCTGCTAAAAGAGGCAAGAATATACAATGGAGAAAAGACAGCCTCTTCAATAAGTGGTGCTGGGAAAACTGGACAACTACATGTAAAAGAATGAAATTAGAACACTGCCTAACACCATATACAAAAATAAACTCAAAATGGATTAAAGACCTAAATGTAAAGCCAGACTCTATAAAACTCTTAAAGGAAAACATAGGCAGAACACTCTATGACATAAATCACAACAAGATCCTTTTTGACCCATCTCCTAGAGAAATGGAAATAAAAACAAAAATAAACAAACAGAACCTAATGAAACTTAAAAGCTTTTCCACAGCAGAGGAAACCACAAACAAGACCAAAAAACAACCCTCAGAATGGGAGAAAATATTTGCAAATGAAGCAACTGACAAAGGATTAATCTCCAAAATATACAGGTAGCACGTGCAGTTCAATATCAAAAATCAAACAACCCAATCCAAAAATGGGCAGAAGACCTAAATAGACATTTCTACAAAGAAGATATACAGATTGCCAACAAACACATGAAAGGATGCTCAACATCACTAATCATTAGACAAATGCAAATCAAAACTACAATGAGGTATCACCTCACACCGGTCAGAATGGCCATCATCAAAAAATCTACAAACAATAAATGCTGGAGAGGGTGTGGAGAAAAGGGAACCCTCTTGCACTGTTTGTGGGCATGTAAATTGATACAGCCACTATGGAGAACAGTATGGAGATTCCTTAAAAAACTAAAAATATTGGAGATTAATCCTTTGTCAGTTGCTTCATTTGTAAATATTGTTTCCCATTCTGTGGGTTGTCTTTTCATCTTGTTTATGTTTTCCTTTGCTGTGCAAAAGCTTTTAAGTTTCATTAAGTCCCATTTGTTTATTTCTGTTTTTATTTCCATTTCTCTAAGAGGTGGGTCAAAAAGGATCTTGCTGTGATTTATGTCATAGAGTGTTCTGCCTATCTTTTCTTCTAAGAGTTTTATAGTGTCTGGCCTTATATTTAGGTCTTTAATCCATTTTGAGTTTATTTTTGTATATGGTGTTAGGGAGTGTTGTAATTTCATTCTTTTACATGTAGCTGTCCAGTTTTCCCAGCGCCACTTATTGAAGAGGCTATCTTTTCTCCTTTGAATATTCTTGCCTCCTTTATCAAAAATAAGGTGACCATATGTGCATGGGTTTATCTCTGGGCTTTCTATCCTGTTCCACTGATAAACAAACAACCCAATCCAAAAATGGGCAGAAGAACTAAATAGACATTTCTCCAATGAAGATATGCAGATTGCCGACAAACGCATGAAAGGATGCTCAACATCACTAATCATTAGAGAAATGCAAATCAAAACTACAGTGAGGTATCAGCTCACATCAGTCAGAATGGCCATCATCAAAAAATCTACAAACAATAAATGCTGGAGAGGATGTGGCAAAAAGGGAACCCTCTTGCACTGTTGGTGGGAATGTAAATTGATACAGCCACTCTGGAGAACAGTATGGAAGTTCCTTTAAATACTACAAATAGAACTACCATACGACCCAGCAATCCCACTACTGGGCATATACCCTGAGAAAACCGTAATTCAAAAAGAGTCATGTGCCACAATGTTCATTGCAGCTCTATTTACAATAGCCAGGACATGGAAGCAACCTAAGTGTCCATTGACAGATGAATGGATAAAGAAGATGTGGCACGTATATACAATGGAATATTACTCAGCCATAAAAAGAAACAAAATTAAGTTATTTGTAGTGAGGTGGATGGACCTAGAATCTGTCATACAGAGTGAAGTAAGTCAGAAAGAGAAAAACAAATACCATATGCTAACACATATATATGGAATCTAAAAAAAAAAAAAGGTTCTGAAGTACTTAGCAGCAGGACAGCAATAAAGACGCAGATGTAGAGAATGGACTTGAGGACATGGGGAGGGGGAAGGGTAAGCTGGGATGAAGTGAGAGAGTAGCATGGGCATATGTACACTACCAAATGTAAAATAGATATCTAGTGAGAAGCAGCTGCATCGCAAAGGGAGATCAGCTCGGTGCTTTGTGACCACCTAGAAGGGTGGGGTAGGGAGGGTGGGAGGGAGATGCAAGAGGGAGGGGATATGGGGATATATGTATACATATAGCTGATTCACTTTGTTATGCCATGGAAACTAAGATTGTAAAGCAATTATACTCCAATAAAGATTAAAAAAATAATAATAATCAGGCAATGGCAAGAAGTATAAAACAAAAGAAAAGAAAATGAGAGGAATGAGTCTGGGGAACGGCAGATTTATAAGAGCTAAATAGTCTGGTTGCTACGCCTTGTGTCTGCTTCCACAGCTCTCAGAAACTTCTTAATACAAGTGTCAAACTCTGGGAAGTAATTATACCAAGGATTTGCTGCCCTCTTGTTCTTGTGCTCACTTCCTTCCGTGGAGGCAGTTAAGAGAGGACAGAATAAAAGCCTCTGAAAGCATGAAAGTAGTTATGATTTTGTCCTGTTGTTCTGTAGAGAAAAGAGCATTCTCTACCCTGCAGCGGTTCACGCTGGGGCTCCTTGGTTTAGCAATGTAGCACGGGACCCAGATCTGAATCCTTGCTGTTCTGTGTTGAGTTCTCAGTCCCCTTCTGGATAAAATCTTATAAATCCAACTGTGTTAGGTCTGGTTCCCCAGAAGCAGAACCTGGGTCAGGGATTGTTGTGACAGTGATGTTTTGAGGCGGTGCTTGGAGAAGGGGAGTGGGAGGACAAGAGCAGGGAAGGAGAGGAAAGCCCCTCATGGATGTGACCTTGGCAGGGGCTGACTTGGATCTGACCCCTCGGGGAGCTCTGGAGCATGAATTCCACCACGGAGCTGGTCTCCTCTTGAGGCAAAGGGATGGCTTTTCAAAGTCTTGTGTCGATCAGTCATTGTCTCCTATCTTCTCTGAAAGCGGGGCAGCTCCTTTTGGTTGAGCGCCCACAGAGTCCACTATGCCAACAATCTTTGAGCAAAGAAGTGGAAAGAGGTAGCTCAGAGGACGTACCGATGACTAGAAACATAACCTCTTGGGGTGCCTTGGAGAGACTGAAAGGGGATAGGCTAAGTGTGTGCATATGGCTCCTGTATGCATGTGTCTGTGCCTGGATTTCCCAAGGCACGTGGTATGGGGCCCAGGCAATTTCATTAGGATATTGAAGGGATTATGCCCTCTGAAGATACAAGGACTTAGCAAAAGTGAAATAACAGACATTCATTTTTTGATAATCCATGGTCTATTTAAAAGACCAGAGCTATGCCATGTCTGTATCTAGGTCTAGCAGCAATTGACTATGGCGATGTGTTACTCTTTCTACTTAATTTAACTAATTTATTTAGAATTTCTACCCTGGCGTTTTAGAGTTTAACCCATATAAACAAGGCAACTCTGAAAGGGAAGAGTATGCTGCCAAAACCTTTAGTTGAGGACTTACTACAGGGAGTTCTGAGACGTGAGACAAAAATGGGATAAGTTTTGGGTTATAAGGGTCTATTATTTGGGGAAAACGAGGAACTATAATGTGAAGAAAGACACAAAGCTTTACTTACCTCCCCCAACCATCTCAAACCGAATAGGTGGGACCCTTGCATGACTTGGATAGACTTATTCCTGGCCAGGTAGCTCAGACAGCTCCAAACGTGACTCCCAGAGGTTCTAGCGCTGCCTAGTGTCCTTAAATAAGTTCATTGTCTGTTTCAACTTGTACATGTAAGAATGGATGAACTCAGAAAGCTGGAGGACTTGAAGACATCCACGTGGCCAACTCTGTATTTTTATATATTTAAGGATCTTTAAAAAGACCACAGCTTGCTAGTTGACTGTGGTCTGTGGGTCCTGCTGATATTTTTACTGATGTCAGAAGGTCCAGCATTGTATTTCTAAAGTTTTTCCCATCAGATCTTCAATGGACATTCCTAACTCTGCAGTCACTATTTGATAGATGCCTGAGTAAGCTCTTCCACGAGGCAGGGTTATCATTGGTGAAAGAGTTTTAACAGGCCAAGTTTGAAAACCTTGCCTTCCCAAGAGCCACTTGATCCTAAGAACTGTAGATACTGCATTTTTTTCTGTGTGAATGTGTGATTGAGATCTATAGAGGCTGATGCTGTCTCAAAAGCTCCTGTAAATGGTCTCTGACAAATCTGTAATTATTAGCTTCCTGCCTTCTTTCTTTTAGAAGTCTGGAGCAGAAGTAATTAACAGTTGATTGAGACGGTTCATTCATTTGGGTTCTGGTTAAAGTCAAGAAGGCTCTAATCTTAGTGCTATTGACTCTAGGAAATGATCTATCAGATCACCTGTAAAATATCAATAATATTATTAAAGGAAGTTTTCAGAAAAGCAATTTTCTAAGCAGACATAAAAAGATTTAAGATATACGTCTGTGCTTATACCTATGATGAGCACCTGGTGTGGTGGAAATGTTTATTTAGAGGCAAACATAGAAAGTCACATCGGAGTTGCATCCTCTATATAAATATAAGAATTGAGGTATGTCGACTTTGGAAAATGGCATACCGTTAATTTTTTTTTTTTTTTTAATGCTGTTGATTTAGCCAAGACTTCTCCTCAATTTGCAGAGGTTTTGGGAGAAGGTGGATGTATTTGCATAAGGATCCTAAAAGCCTTCTGAGAGGGAAAAAGTGAGGTACCAACCCTCTCCACCAAATCTTAAAATTAGGAAAACCTGCTACAGTGGATGGTGGCGGTCCTGACCACCATTCAGTGACAGAAGAGGACACTCTGGTTCCCCAAAGGGAAACTCACCACAAGAGAAAGTGGAGTTTGGCAGTGATCTGAGCTCCACACAATAGTCCCAAATCAAGGTGAAATCTTCATCTGATACACCACGAGCCTGAGTTCAGAAGATCCACGGGTAGGAGTCAAGAAACCAGTCATCTTGGATGCTATGATAAAAAGCTTAAACATTCCAGGTTGAAGGGTGTTAATCAAGGCAGTGGCCTGGGGTTTGTTTTAGAGAGTTCATTCCAGTGACCAATGCAGAGGCTATGCCTAAGAGGACCAAGAGTAGAGTCTGGGAGGCTATTGTCATGGTCCAGGGAGTGGAATGGGGTCCGAATGAGCCAGAGATAGAAGAGAAAGATTCAAGCAGTGGGAGGTAAAGCTGTCATGTTGTTAATTGATTAGCTCAATGGGAGCAGTACTTAATTTGTTTGCTATTTGTGCTATTTATTACTATTATAAATGGTGAGAATTGGAATAAGTGGCCAATTATTCTTTTCCTGATTCCACTTGTTTCAGCTGTTGGTCTCTAAGAAGACAATTATGACAATGGGGCTTTGATTAGCTTCACTCATTTTCACAATGACTGTGGTTATCATTCCCAGTTTCTTGAGTGGAGTCACTGTTTTAATTTGCATAAGTGGCTTTTGGATATGCAGAGATCCAATTAATTAAAAGCAAGATATCAATGGATATAGAAGAACAATTATCTCGATATGGCCAGACATTGAAGAGAACAAATGTCTGACTGGAGAGTTTGCCAGCATTTCCACTGAGTTAAGTCTAGATGCCAAAGATTGATGGGAGGAGAACATAAAGAAAAGAAGAAATATAGATGGTCTTGGCCAAATGGTACTTCTGCAGCTTAGAAGCATGGTGGGGGAGGCGTGTCATTTTTTTTTTTTTTTTCTAACCAAAATGTTTAAAACTAGAAAACCAACAGATTTTTGTTGTAAAACAACAACAACCTAAAACAATAAAATGGTGCGTATGGTAGAAATGAAAAAGCATCCCCTGTCCCCACAACCTCCTACTTGCCTGGACCCGGTTAGTAACCACTGTTCATAGATTAGTGTGAATTCTTCCAGGTTGAAGATGTCCTTAATGAGATTCTATTCATTTTACAGAATCGATGACAGCACATGTTTCATCAAGGTAAACCTTGCCCTATTTTGTTATCTGATAAAGTCTACTTGATGATTCAGTTCATAGCTTGCTGGCTGGCTGAATGCTAGGATTGTTGCTGGCAGGAGGTGCTGTCCTGTTGGGACAGTAGACAGTGGGGATAAGAGAGGCAGGACAGAAAGCCAGGAAAAAAGGGTCAAGTGAAGGTTGAATACAAATGGCAGATGCCAGGTGTGAAACTAGGACAGGCTTGGCATTGGAGGCTTGGAAGTCTCCCTTCTCTGCCTTCATGTTCTCACTCCAATCCTAGTCACTTTAACCCCTGGCTGCTGAGTTTCTCCCCCAGGCTTCTAAATTACTCTCCCAAAGGTCACCAAGGGACCCTTGGGTCACCACATTGGATGACATTCCCTCAAATTTCACCTTCCTTAACCTCACTGGGTATATGACATTGCCACCAACAGTCCCCTTCACACATCTTCCTCTGTCCTTGGCCACAGTGACGATGTATTCTTGCAGTTCTTAACCTTCTCTGACTGTCCTGGCCCTGATTTCCATCCTGACTCTGCTCCTCTACCAGTTCTCAAATTGTGGGCATTGCCTACAGCTCTGTTCCTTTCCTGCTCCTTTTTTCTCTGCATTTCCTGTTTTTTGGACATTTAATTCACGTCTATGTCTTCAACAATGATCTCTGTGAGGGAGATGCTGAAATATTATAAATATAGCTAGAAATAAAAAGAGGAATTTGGCCCCAATGTTCACTGGAGTTCTGATCTTCTGTTTTTTGTTACCTTCTTGACATGTCCCACGTCTATCTCAAACTCAGCAATTCTAAGACTAAACTTGTCCTCTTCTCCGTCTGGCAGACTCCTCAGCATGGCCTAGAGGGGTCTTCATGATCTATCCCTGCCCACCTGTCTAGTCTCATCTCTTGCCCCCCTCCTACAAGCACCCTCTTTTCCAGTCATACCGAAATAACCACAGATGCATGACCATGCCCTGCTATCCTGTGCCTCTATGCTATAAATTATGTTCCCTCCACCCGAATTGCCCTTCTTCCTGGGCCTGGATTTTTTTCCCCCCAGACAACACTTCTTCAATTCTCAAAACTTCTCTTGAGTATCACCTTCTTAAGGAAGACTTCCTTGAATTCTGGATCTGCTGCCCCTCTGCAGTCTCCTGTATCACCCCTGGAAACTCCTGCTATAGAACTTATCATACTATAGTGTGATTGGTTTCTTTGCTTGTATTCCTGACAACCTGTGAACACTTTGAAGGCAAGGACTATGTCTTTGGTCTCTGCACCCCCAGAGCCTAGAGAAATCCTTTACACATACTAAGTACTTAATACATACTGGATAAGTACGAGAACCAGCTTCCCCCTCCTAGCTTCTCTATTTTTGGTGATTGTAAAGTCATCTGACATTTAGATCTCTAACCCTGACATCTCCCCCAACTCCAGAATCGTATCTTTCCTTTGCAACATCTCCGCTTGAATGTTCAGCAGGTTGATCAAAGATAACATGTTCAAAGCAAAGCTCTTGATTCCTTTGCCCACTATTCCCTACCTCAGAAGGGCACAACTATTTACCAAACCACTCAGAGCAAAAACCTTGGAAGCATCCTGATTTCTCTCTTTTTCTTCCACACTACATCAAATCCAAGAAAAAGATCCTGTAAGCCTTATCTTATCATATATTGGGAATCTGGCTGGTCTTTGTTTTCTCTAAAAATATCACATCAGTCCAAGGCACCATCATCTCTTGCCTGAACCCCTGTCGTATCCTCTTGCTGGTCTCTGTATGTCCACTTTTGTTCCTCTATGAATGATTCTTCCACACAATGACCAGAGGTCCCTAGCCTGGCTTATGAGACCGTTCTAAATCTGGTCTTTTGTTATCCCTCTGGCCACCAGATGCCTCTGTCCTGGTCACTTCCAGAAAGAGGACCCTGAATACACCATCTAAAAAATAATCTCCTGACCCTCCATCCTCTCACCCTGATTTTTTTCTCTTTACCCCATGATATTTTATATTTCTTTATATATCTATTGATGAACTCTTAACCCTAGTATGTAAGCTCCCTGAGGGTAAGGTGTTTGTCCATCAAATTCTTTGCTGCAGCTCAGCATCTGGAACAGTTCCTGGCATCATAGTAAGAGCTCAATAAATGTTTGACGAATGAACGAGTTATACTAGTTTGAAGGCTATGAGTCATCTTTGCTTTCCCACTGCCTTCCTTCCCATGTATAGTCATCAAGTCCTTTAGAGTCTTCCTGATGTTAATTCAATTAAGATTTATTAATGTAAACTGACCGCCTTGCATTGTGTCTATCATTGAGCGACTTACTTCCCACAATTGCCGTATCAACTGAAGTACTTGATGGGAAAAGAACTTTGTAAACTCTAAAGCACCACACACATGTCGTTTGCCTTCCAGCTCCCCTGCGATGACACTAATTAACATTACTTCCGCTTGAACCTCTAACTGATCTTCCTGCTTCCAAAATCTCCCCAGAAAATATATTCCAAACTCTTCTGCCGACTTAATTTTCTTAAAGCATTGTTATAATTATGTTCCTCTCCTACTCAAAAGCTTTGACTGTCTTCCAACTTCTGACCAAATAATATACAAACTCCTTGGCTTGTAACCGAGATCCTCCCCAACCTGGCTCCAGATGGCCTTTTCACCCTCTCCCTCTATTCTCACATTGAAGCTCCTGATGTTCAAGTCCATCTAGACCACTCAGTTCTCCCCGAGGACAGCTGCCTTTCCCCCTCTTCTTCACTCACAGTCTCCCTCTGGCAGGAACTCCTCCTACACACCTTCCCCTGAAAAATTCACACCTGGCAGGGTCAGAGCAAATGAACCTCATGATGCTGCCCTCCCAGTGTTTTTCCACTTCCAGGTGATTTTTCTCTACTCTCCGAATGTTAATAGCATTTAGTTCTTCCTATTGAGGGAGCACTCTTATTTCCAGAGATTTTAAACAAGCTAGAATATTTTTTAACAGGCTAGTTTTCCATTCTGAGCGTGTGTCTGTGTGTGTGCATGAGCGCATTTCTATTTAAAAGTGAACACTCCACATGTATCACAAAATTCCAGACCTGGAAAAATCCTCCGATATAGCCTAATCTATAACTGTTTACATTTGAGGAAACTATGAACTACTTCGGTTACATGAGATATTCCAAGTTACACACTAACTGGCAGAAGAGCTTGGGCCAGAAACTTGGTTTCCTGATTTCCAAATTAGTTCTCTTTCTACTACTCTACTTCATAGCACATTGCCAAG
Organism: Balaenoptera acutorostrata; assembly: GCF_949987535.1. Taxonomy (NCBI): domain Eukaryota; kingdom Metazoa; phylum Chordata; class Mammalia; order Artiodactyla; family Balaenopteridae; genus Balaenoptera; species Balaenoptera acutorostrata. The sequence goes on along the minus strand of NC_080068.1, from coordinate 100,184,554 downwards.
TTAGTACTAAAAATTCAATTCAACAAATACTTATAAACTATTTCCATACATGCCCAGCACTGGCTTAGTGCTCTGGGATACAAAAGAAGTGTAAGAGAAGAGTCCTGCCCGTGAAAAACTTTTGAGCTCACTGAGCAAACAAGGCACACCCACATGAAACAAATATATCCTATCTTACATTGTTATGTAATTATACGAGTTAAACAGAGCTGATAAATCTTCCTGTAATGACAGAATGATTCTTTATCTTTGCTGTTCAGTGGCCAGTATAGCCAAGCATGGCTGCTGAGCACTTAAAATGTGGGTAGTGTTACTGTTACCAACCTGGGTTCTTGGACTACATTTCCTTAAAGGAGGAAGGAAGGAAAAGGATGCAAGGAACGCTTTAAGTATCTCTCTCTTCTCTCACCATTCTTATTTGGGAGGTAGGGAAAGTTGAACGTCCACCTGTCCAAGCTTCTCTGATTCCCGCTCCCTTTCAAATGGGTCATGTGGCTATCTCTCTGGGATCTGCCTTTCAGCAATCAGCATGCATCCGTGGCTCCCGCTTCTATATGGTAGACTTCAAAGACAGGTTTTCATCTTGCGGGATGCAGTGGCCTGCCTTTCTGAGTTGGCAGTGGGCGAAAGCCTCCATTTGCTACAGGATGAGCTCCATTCTCCAATCTAGCCTTGCTGAATTACAAATGTAATGTTTTGGCCTCTGTGCATTGGACTCTATTTCTTAATTGGTTCTGGACTTTGAAGAGAAGGAGCAATTAATTATCATCCTCCCTTAAACATCATCCAGATGACCCATTTGATGCACTCTTCTATAGTACAGATTTTATAATCTTATTCAGATTTGTAACCCAAGATCGTAAGCATATAGAAAGAAGAGGCAATATTCTATACTGTTATTCTTCCTAAATCTCTTTAGACTTCAGGTTCATGGGCCAGTATTTATTTGCACGGAGGTCGTAATGGGCTAATAAATCAGACACTAAGAAAAAAATTAAAAATAAAATACATATGATGAGAAATGGGATGTTTCCTGTAGGAATTCTGGCTGAAACTCAAAGCTAGTTAAAATGTATGACAAATTCCGTATGTTATAAAGAGCAATGCTAGACACATTGCTGTAGGACTTACTGAGAGGTGAAGAAATGGATTCTTCAACTATCCAGAGATTCATCAACTCCATCAACCACCTTCAACTGTATAAGAAAAAGCTGGAGGATGATTTAGATGGGATTCATAGGTGTAAGAGCATCATGGCATTCTCTTGATCTTCAATCTGGGGTAAGAAAGGAGGGCTGTCCCCTTAAGCCAAGCTAGAGTGGTCCTTAAGGCAAACCTAGAAAAGAGGAAAGTCTTCGAGGAGGGAATATCGACATCCTACCCCATGAGACTGGGGCCTTCCCCTTGCCTGGGGTGTCCTGAGGGTGGGAGTCTGGCCAGAGCTGTCTGAGACGGCAGCTGAAGACTGAGGGCAGGGACGACAGGCCAGGACTTCAAGAGGTTGATAGAGAAGCATGTCTGAGTAACCCCGCAGAAGGCATTCAGTTGCCTTAAAACAGTCATACCCAGAGTGATTATGAAGGCAATTATGTGAGAAAAATATAAGCTAGTTACGTTAACGCGCATGAAGCGCTTATCTAGTTCCAGGGTATGGATTATTTTATTAATCCTCACAAAAACACTAAGAAGTGGTACTTTGACTCTTATTTTATAGATGAGAAAATGGAGGCATGACGAAGTTGTTATTTGCTTAAGATCATAGAATGAACATGATTCTGACTGGTGTTGAAAGAAGCAGATCCTTGTATATATTACTTGGTTTTGATACCATCTGTCTGTTCTGGATACCTAAATTTAATATTTCCAGCTCTAACCTCTCTCTCTCTCTCTCTCCCCTCAACTCAAGGCTTGTATATCCAACTGCTTATGTGATAGCCCCATTTGGGTATTTAATAGGCAAAGGAAAATAATATATACAAAACGAAAACTCTTGATTGAAACCTGTCCCTATCTCACTCTTTCCCATCTCAGCTGCTTCAGCCAGATCCTTTCCATCCCCCTCCCTTACTGAGTGTAGAACTCGAATCCACTGACTTCTTTCCATTTCTTCTGCCACCTTCTTAGTCCAAGCCACTATCACCTCCTGCCTTTACTCTTTCCTCCTTAATCCACAGGAGACAGAAAATTCTCATTCCCTTCATTGGTCTTGCATTTGTCTGAGAATAAAAGTCACACTCTGTACTATGGAACCCTGCAAGGCCTGGCTTCTCCTGCTCTCACGCTTTCCCCATTTCTCACTGGACTTCAGCAGCACCACCTCTGTTCTGCTCCCCAGGAGCCCGGGTATTTGCACGTGCTCTTCTTTCTGCCTAGAATGCTCTTGTCCCATCATTTTGTGTGGGTAGATCATCCTCCTCTTTAGAGCTCAACTCAAAGGTCATCTACTCATTGTTATTCCTGGTTACTCCATCTCTCTTCCCTGTTTATTTTTTCATAGCCCTCCATATAATTGGTAATTATTTTGTGCATTCTTTTTTTGAGTTGTTTTTTGGAGGCATTCATTTCCACCTCCTCCCTACAACTAGGAAGTAAGCCGCCTGAAGAAGGGACCTTGCTTACCTTCTTCTTCATCATTGTATTCCCAGAATCTGGCATATTGCTTCATGTGTAATAGGTGCTCAAAAAATGCCAGTTAAGTAAAGGAATGAAAATTTCAGTAAACGTTTGTTGTATGAAAGAATAAAGAGAGAACCATGTATCGGATGCTATATACTGGATATGGTGGAGTTCTGACTTGGTGGGAGTGGGAGGTATGCTGGGGGAGCACATAGTCATCATGATTAGGACCACTGTCTCTTTTGGAGGCAATGAAAAAGCACCACCACTCACCTATACTTATTCCTGTGTTCAGACAATATTTATTATTTTCTGATGTTCTAAGCACTAGTTTAGTGGCCAAAGATACAATGACATAGGCACAGTCCCTGCCCCCAAAACTTATGGTGTAGCATCCTACAATAGACGAGAGCAGGGAAAAGTGGGGAAGGGGCAGGAATGGAGCAAGTGTCCAGTAACTCCTTGACTCTATAATGTCCCCAGGAAGTTGAACACTCAGTTTTTTTCATCTCAAATACAATGTAAAAGAAAAACACAGAAAGAGTCTGTAAGGGATAGCAAAATGCCCACCTTTTAAAGACAAGAATGACCACTGAGAAACTGGAGCAGAACTTCATCTAGATATCAGTTAGATTAGTTGGTATGAGGGTGACATTTCTCTAACATGAAATCTGTAAGTTGTCAATCCTAAAGCTGAAAGTTAGAGCTCAAGATACTTTGAACCATTTAGAAATTACAACTGCCCTATTATTCAAGACTTCTGCCAATGTCCACTCCTTATGCAAGGGAACAAGGAACAATGGAGAAGGCAGTTGAAAAGTTGGAACTGAAAAACATGGATGAGAGTTCTTGCTTTGTTCCTGCCAGCTCATTCGCCTTAAGGATGTTACTTAATCTTTTCCAGTCTCAGTTGACTCATCTATATATTGGGGATGAAAAAAGCATATATCTTATGATATTGTTGTAGATTAAATGAGCTAAATCATGTAAAGTGCTTACCACAGTGCCGGTCACCTAGCACACAGCGTAATGTTAGGTAATATTAACATGATTTTGGGGGAAATTATTATAGTAGCACCTAAGTCACAGGGTTGTCATGAGGAGTAAATGATGTGTGTGTGTGTGTGTGTGTGTGTGTGTGTGTGTGTGTGTATGTAAATACCTATCACAGTGCTTGGAACATGGTAAGACTCAGTAAATCGTTGTTGAAGAGGCTAATGTATTGGAAAAGCCATGAAGTATAGATTGCTATAAAAATGCTTCTGGTTTTTATTATTTATTTTCTCAACAAAAATAGACTGAGTAACTAAAAGCCTTTGCATGAAAAAAAATGCTCAAAACTTCCCCATCCAACTAGGTATGATATTTAGAATATTTAGCAGTCAGGAGGCCATGCATGCCGACCAATCAGAATGGATGCTGGCAGTAGCTGCAGAGAGCGGTATTCCAAGGGTTCCCACTCTGCCAGGCACTATCCCTTTAACTAGAAACTGTGAGAAGGCCTTGGAGGACCCCAAGGAGGGACCAGAGGGAAAGAAGAGGGGTCTGGGGTGGAGAGGTTTGCATAGGGTAGTAGCCATTTTCTAACAAGTACAAAACAATTTTGCTATGGACCTAGAGGGTATTATGCTTAGTGAAGTAAGTTGGACAGAGGAAAAAAAATACTGCATGTTATCACTTATATGTGGAATCCAAAAGATAAGACAAACAGAAACAGACTCACAGATATAGAGAACAGACTCTGGATACCAAGTGGGGAGAGGGAAGGAGGAGAGGTAAAATAGGAGTAGGGGAGGCACAAATTACTATGTATAGAATAGATGAGCAACAAGGATATATTGTACAGCATAGGGAAATATAGCCATTATTTTGTCATAATTTTAAAGAGAGTATAATCTATAAAAATATTGATTCAGTATGCTATACATCTAAAACTAATATAATATTGTCAATCAACTATATTTCAATAAAAATTTTCACTTATTTAATATCTGAGTCGGCTGTGTTTGTGCCTACATTCTGATGCAGCTCTGCCCCCTAAACTACACCCTTTGTGAACTGGAGTTGAAAGGAGAGAGAATACATCCTATGTATACTGTTCTCCCATTCACTTCCCATCCTAAACTAGGGTTTGTTTGCTTGTAAGTAATGTTCTGTTAAAGAGCTGGGTCAAAGAAAAGATCCCGAGAACTCAGCATCAGGAAAAGGGTGTGAGAGTTCTGTCAGGGATCTGTAAAAGGCAGTCTGTTTTTGGTAACATGTGGGTGAGCTGCCAATTGCATCATCCCTAGCTGTTGCTGCTCTTGATAATACATTATTAGTCATCTTTATTCCAACAAAATCCTCATCACTCTCTATAGATTTGATGTTGAATTTCGAATCCACTTTAGTAATGATATTTATAACTGGTACGTTAGAAACCCTGCATTATTTGAAGAAAGGCGACTTATTTGAAGATCAGAGGGAAGGTTGGGGAATAAACTAACTTCAAGTCACTATTTTTTTAAAGTGCTACTAAGGAATTGAGCCTTAACGTTCCTCTGTATAACTATTTTTAAAAATAATTAATTAATTAATTAATTATTTTTATTTTTGGTTGCATTGGGTCTTTGTTGCTGTGCCCAGGCTTTCTCTAGTTGCGGCGTGTGGGGGCTACTCTTTGTGGCAGTGTGCGGACTTCTCACTGCGGTGGCTTCTCTTGTTGTGGAGCACAGGCTCTAGGTGTGCAGGCTTCAGCAGTTGCGGCTCCCGGGTGGGCTCTAGAGCGCAGGCTCAGTAGTTGTGGCGCATGGGCTTAGTTGCTCTGAGGCATGTGGGATCTTCCCAGACCAGGGCTCGAACCCGTGTCCCCTGTATTGGCAAGCGGGTTCTTAACCACTGTGCTACCGGGGAAGCCCTGTATAACTCTTTTAAGATCTATATTGATATATTAGACATCATGAAAAGTCTGTGGCCTCTGTTTTGGAGTTTGGAAAATATAGTTAGTGAGAGATATGGAGGAGGGACCACAAATCTTTATGTTCCTTTCCAAGTGAAAGAAGTTTGAAAAGGCTGTATAAGCTGATTAGCACAAATGACTTCCATAATTCACCTACTGGAGAGCTTATGTGAAAGCACTTTTTATAAAGTGTATTAGCCAGGATTCTCCAGAGAAATAGAACCAACAGGATGTTTCTGCCTCAATCTCAATCTCTATATCTAACTTTATATCTATCTATCTACCTATTATCTATCTATCTATCTATCATCTATCTAAGAGATTTATTTTAAGGAATTGGCTTATGCAGCAGTGGAGGCTTGAGGAGTCTAAATTCTGATGCGGTAGACCAGCAGGCTGGAGACCCAAGGAAGCATTGCAGTTTGAGTCCAAATGCAGTCTGCTGGCAGAACTCCTTCTTTCATGGGTGAGACCAGTCTTTTCCTATTAAGACGTTCAACATATTGGATGAGGCCCACCCACATTATGGAGGGCGATTTGCTTTACCCCAGGGCCACCAATTTACCTGTAAATGTCATCCAAAAAAATACCTTTGCAGAAACATCAAAAATAATGTTTGACCAAATATCTGGGAATTGTGACCCAGCTAAGTTGACGCATAAAATTAACCATCACATAATGTACTGTGAAGAATTACTAACTTTTTTGTTGTTATTTATCTATTTGTAAGAGAGAGCTGCCAAGATGGCAAAACAACAGCTATCTGAGGAATAGCTGCAGGTTGAGATGTTAAACGGGAAAGAAGAAGACTTAGGGACATATGTATAGTAATACAAAGAGAGTAACACATCGGTGTTCTCACCACCAGAGATACACAATGTGTGGATAAAATATATATACCTTATATACCTTGTGCATTTTCAAAATACTCAAATGTCTGCATGTGAAAGGCAAAGAGCAGAACCAGGACTCTCAAAGGAGATGAATTTTGACTCAAGACTAATTTGAACCATTAATAAATGATGACTTCTGATCAGAGCTGGTCACTCATTCCTGACCTTCTGTGGTGAGCTTACTTCCAATTCTTCCCAGTGGCTGTCACAAAATTTTCTCTTTTCTTTCCCTCACCCCCATCCACTTTATTTCCCTCAGTGCAGAGACAAAAGGCCACCAATTCTGTAGCATTCTTCTCAAACACCCCTATTTTTAGATCTTCTTTATTTATATCTCATTGAATGGGTTTCCTGGATTTTTCCCAAGGCCAGTTTACCTGCTTGTGTGCTTGGCCCTATCCTTTCCACCTTCTCCAGGTCTTTGCTCATTTGGTGAACATACAATTCTTTAGAAATAAATATGTGAGGTACTCTGCACTTAATATTTTGTAGCAGTTAGGCTTTTTTGTCTCAATGTCTGCTATGCTAGGCTTATGGCTGACAGAATTTTTATGTAAACCAGATGAGTGAGATTATCTATCTGCCTATCTATCTATCTATCTATCTATCTATATTTTTTTAAACAAACAATTTTTATTGAAGTATAGTTGATTTACAATGCTGTCAGTTTCTGGTGAACAGCAAAGTGATTCAGATATATATGTAATATATATATATATATTTTTTTTTTCAGATTCTTTTCCATTATAGGTTATTACAAGATATTGACTATAGTTCCCTGTGCCATACAGTAGGTCCTTGTTGTTTATCTATTTTATTCCTTACAAATTCTTTTTATTTTTTGGCTGTGCTGCGTGGCTTGTGGGATCTTAGTTCCCTGACCACGGAATGAACCCAGGCAACAGCAGTGAAAGCCCAGAATCCTAACCACTAGGACACCAGGGAACTCCCCCTATCTATCTATATTTATATGTTTGGACTAGTGCGAGAGTGAGGATGACAGAAGGAAAAGCAGATGTATAAAAATACAGAACAATAAAGTGTGAAGCATTTGTAGGTGGAGAACCTGAGAATACTTTGCTATTAGTACTATTAGTACTGAATCTTCAATGCATTCTAGTACAGAAAGCATGGGGTCTGGTGACCAGAATGCACTTATCATGCATTAAAGGCAAGTTGCAGACAATAGCTACATTGACACAATGACTAGGTCTCCTCCTTGCCATATCTCCCTAACCCCACAGCTGGGCCCGCTATCTTGTTTATCTTAAGGTATAACTTATGTAAAAGAATACCCCCCTTTTAAATGCACAATTTGAGGAGCTTTGAAATATGTATACAGTTATGTAATCACTAGCACACTTAAGATATAATTTTGATTCCGTCACCCCAAAAAGTCCCCTCATGTCCCTTTGTATTCAATATCCCCTACTCCCAATCCCAGGAAACCACTGATCTGGTTTCTCTTAGTGTTATGGACTACATGTTCGTGTCTCCCCAAAATGGGTATGTTGGAACCCTAATAGGTGGGACCTCTGGGAGATAATTAGGTTTTGAGGGTGAGGCCCACATGATGGAATTAGTGCCCTTATTAGCAAGCTCTCTTCTCTCTCTACCATGTGAGGATGGTAAGAAGATGTGTTTCTGTAAGCCAGCAAGGAGGCTGTCACCAGACAGCAGATCTGCCTGTGCCTTGATCTTGGACTTGCCAGGCTCAAAAACTATGAGAAATAATGTTTGTTGTTTAAGCCACCCCTTCTATGGTATATTTGTTATAGTAGCCTGAGCTGATTAAGACACTTAGTATAGACTAGTGTTGCATATTCTAGTATGGAATCACATATTAGTTTTGACTGCTTAAATAAATGGTACCATAGAGTATTACTGTTTTGTGTCTGACTTCTTTTCCTCAACATAGTATTTTTGAGATTCATCTATGTTGTTACACATATCAGTAGTTTGTTCCTTTTTGTTCCTTAGTGGTATTTTATTGTATAAATATACCAAAATCTGTTTATCCAATCAAATCACACGTTTGGGTTGTTTCCAATGTTTGGCTCTTATGAATAAAGCTACTATGAACATACATGTGTATGGACATATATTTTAATAATATTTGGGGTGGGATACATAATCAGGAGTGAGAAGATAAGTATATGTTTAACTTTATAAGAAATTGACACACTGTTTTCCACTGGCAATATTGCTTCATATCTTCTTGCCAGTCTTAAAATTTATCCATTCTAATAGATGTATAGTTGTATTTTATTTTGGCTTTAATTTTTTGCCTTATCCTAATGATTAATGATGTTGCTTGTCTTTTCATGCGTTTATTGGGTATTCATACATCATTTTCTTTTGTGAAGTGTCTGTTTAAACCTTTACACATTTTTATTTTATTCATCTTTTATTATTCAGTGGTAAGAACTCTTGATATATTCTGAATTCAAGTACTTTGTCAGATACATTCATTCCAAATATTTTCTCCCAATCTGTGGCTTGTCTTTACATTTTCTTAATAGTGCCTTTTGAAGACAAGTTTTTAATTTTATTAAAGTCAAATTTATCGATTTTTCTATTATAATGCATGCTTCTGTGTTCTACCTAAGAGAGCTTTGCCTATCCCCAAAATTGTGAAGATTTTCTTTTATACTTTCTTATAGAAGTTTTTATAGTTGTAGCTTTTATGTTTACATCTCATCTATTTTGAACTAGTTTTTATGTACGCTGTGAGCTAAGACCTGAGGTTAATTTTTTGTGTATGGATATTCAGTTGTCCAGCACCATTTATTGAAAAGACTATTCCTATTGATTTATCTTAGCATTTTCAGCAAAAATCAATGGACCATATATGTTTGCATCTATTTCTTAACTCTCCATTCTGTTCCATTGATTTCTGTGTCTATCTTTGCACCACTATCACACTCTCTTGGTTACTGACGCTTTAGAGTAAGTTTGAAATTAGGTAATGTCAGTTCTCCAGGTTTGTTCTTTTGTTTCAAAATGGTTTTGGCAATTCTAAGTCATTTAGATTTACAAATAAACTGTAGAATCAGCTTGTAAGTCTTTAAAAAATCTGCCTGCTGCAATTCTGATTGGGTAGAATTGACATCTTAACAATACTGAGTCTTCTAATCTGTGAATATGGCTCTCCATTAATTTAGCTCTCCTTTAATTTCTCCCATCAATATTTTGTATTTTTCAAGGTATAGATCTTATATATACATATATTTAAATTTGTTATTAACTAGTCTGTGTTTTCTTTTTTTAATTATTGAACACTTCATTTTAATTATTATTTATTTATTTATTTATTTATTTTTGGCTGTGTTGGGTCTTCGTTTCTGTGCGAGGGCTTTCTCTAGCTGCGGCAAGCGGGGGCCACTCTTCATCGCGGTGCGTGGGCCTCTCACTGTCGCGGCCTCTCTTGTTGCGGAGCACAGACTCCAGACGCGCAGGCTCAGTAGTTGTGGCTCACAGGCCTAGTTGCTCCGCGGCATGTGGGATCTTCCCAGACCAGGGCTCGAACCTGTGTCCCCTGCATTAGCAGGCAGATTCTCAACCACTGCGCCACCAGGGAAGCCCTAGTTTGTGTTTTTTGATGCTATTATAAATGGCTTATTTTAGAAGTTTCAGTTTCCATGTGTTTGTTGCTAATATAAAGAAATACGATTGATTGTACACTGGCCTTTTCTAAAACCTTGCTAACTCCATTTAATTAGTTCTGTCAGTTTTGGCATGTTTTTTTAGATTCCTTAGAGTTCTCTATGTATGATTCCCTTTAAAATCAGCTCCGTATCCCTGAATGCTTTCCTTTGAGAGCTGGACTACTATCCTATTTCTTCGAATCTGTTGTCTCTCTCTGTCCTCTGTGTCTGGACCTTGGCTCATTTTCTTTTAGCCTCTGACTTCACCAGTTCCTCTGAGGTTGGAGTCTGTCGTTGTCTTGGTGGGAATGCCTTACTCTCACTCAACTCTAGCGTTAACCTCGAGAATCCTAACATCCTTCCTAGACACTTCTGGAATGGGGGATCATTCCACATTCCTTAGGATCATAACCTCTAAAAACATGGAATATGGAAGATGATTATAGGGTGATACAGAGTTGGAACAATTAAAGAAGAAAATAATCACTGGAGAGAGACCAGCACTGTTCACCAAGCACTGTTTACAAAGAGTTTTACCAATGTGCCGCCAACTGAAAAAAAAAAGCACAACATAAAAGTTGTGAGTTATGTTTTATTCGGCAGATTTTCTGTGGACTTCAATCCCCAGACAGGACTCTCAGATTGCTCTGAGGGACTGCCCCAAAGATGTAAGGGTGGAGCCAGGGTATAGAGGAGTTTGCAACAAAAACCAGGTGGTCGGAACATCAAAAGATGACTGTTAATTAAAGAAAACCAGACATCACAAGTTAATGAATTTAGTGCTTTTCTGTGTGTGGGAAGATGCAAAAGTTTGGGCTCATTGAAATCATTCCTTTGATATGCACCTCAGCTATCTAGGGCCAGTATCCTGTTTTTTTCCATCCTAAGTTTCCTCAGGGTGCATCCTTGGGGGTGGCTGCAGCGGCTGAGGGTTTGATGGCAGGCATCCTATTTCCATCCTGAGACGGCTTGATGGCTGCAACATCCTCTGTTTACTGATGTGGCAGATGTGATTCTTGGTCCACAGTGCAATGAAGTGGATTGAAATATAGTGCTGATAGAGCTATGTATGGTCCAATTATGCCATGTAATAAGCAATTATAAATCCTTAGTGCAATCTACACTAAGAGTATGTTTCCCATGCATCTGGGGCAAACTGGCTGATCTAAGCTGGCCATGGTTGGTACAGCTGGTGGGGTGTAGCTCTACTCCACATGTCTCTCATCTTCCAACAGGCCAGCCTGGGCACACTCTCACGGTGATGACAGAGGCACAAGAGAGAGCAAGCCTCAGTGTGCAACCCCTTTTCAAGCCTCTGCTTGTGTCACAGATGCTAACATCCACAGGCGAAATTACTCGGTTAAGCCCAAGGTCAAGGGGGTACAGCAGAGCGCCCTGCTCCTGTAGGAGGGCACTTCAAAGTCACATGGCAAAGAGTGTGGGTGCAGGGAAGGGTTAATAATGGGGCTAAAGGAAACTACTACATTGCCAGAAACTCACTGGGTATTATTTGTAGATGCATTTGAGTATGCTCAAATCTGTGGTTGAATAAACCACATGAATTCTCAATCAATGGTACGTGTTCAGATACCTTCAAAAAATCTGGAGCCAATAACGCGTGTTTTATGAAGTTCTGATTTAGCCCCTTCAGAGGTTATTTTCGATATCTGAAATTAGTAAACACTAATTAACTGTTACTTACCATTTTGGTACCCAGAGCCAAAAAACCAACTATCTTCCACAGAGACATCAGAGTAGTTAAAAAAATCCACATATGAAGTACTTAAGGCACTGTTTGATCTTTTGGTCCATAAGTGTTGGTTATTTGTATTATCATTTTCTGAAACTTAAATATTATCATGACACTTCCCTGCTAATCCTTCCTGTGGCTTCATCTTGCCTGAAACTCTGGTTCTCAATCTTCAGTTTGCCTCATGATCACCTGGGCAGCTTGATAAACATGCATAATTCTGCATTCCATTCCTATAGATGCTGACTCAGTAGATCTGGGATGGGCTCAGAAATCTTTATTTCTACAAGTGCATAGATCATCAGAATGAAAGTGGTACTTGCATCACACTTGGAGGCCCATGGACCCACAGGAAAAAAACTCCAGGCTCGTAAGCACTGCACACAAGTTGCTCTTCTGAAGCCTTATCTCCAACTGCATAAAGCTTTAACATTTACTAAATGAATGAAAGGTGGGAATGACACAGCTGTTCTTTGCTTTCTGAAGAAGCCGTCTTTCAAGTCACCTTATGAGTGCCTTCTCAATTTTAAGCATCCCTAGGAAGGGGCACATTATCTTTTTTTTTTTTTTTTTTTTCTTGTTTAGGTATATAAATGTCATCCGTCCCATTGTCCTTCATTCCTCCAAGCTGTTTTGCAACACAGGAAGCTACATTTCCCAGGCTCCCTTGCCCTCTGGTTTCCTGAAGTTTTGGCCAATGGGAAACATTGGTGGAAACTGGAAGATGGAAAGGGGAGAATAGCCAGGTATTTCTCCCCTTTTTCTTCAGCTCCCCTACCAAACGTGGTAGCTCTACCACCTGCAATGCCTCTTCCGTGGTCCCAGCTCTTACCGGGCAGTTACCACCATGCTTCCCCACCATTTGGACCCTAGGACCATGTCATTCCAATGTTCCCCCAGCCCAAGTGCTGATGTGGATTCTTGCTGTCAATAATATAATAGTCAGTGTTCTGTGTCAACCAGGCTATAGTACCCAGTTATTCATCAAACACTAATCTAGGTGTTGTTGGGCAGGTATTTTATAGATGTGATTAACATCTACAATCAGTTGACTTTAAGTGAGAAGGTGATTATCAGTAATGTAGGTGGGCCTGATCCAAGGTGCTTCAGGAGAAAGGGCTTAAGAACAGAAGTGAGGTTTCCCTGAGGAAGAAGACATTTTGCCTGTGGTCCTGTGGACTGCAGTATCACCTCCTGCCCAAGTGTCTCCAGGCTATGCTTGTTGACAGCTGGCCTTATGGATTTTGGAATTGCCTAGCCAACCTCCACAGCAACATGAGCTAATTCCTTATAATACATAACATACGTTATATTATCTCTTTATCTATCTATCCATCTAATATGCTGGTTCTGTTTCTCTGGCAGAGCCCTGACTGATATAGATTATCTCTGGGTTATCTTTCCACTCTCTGAGCCTTCCCTGATACAGCATATTTGAAAGAAGCTTTTTGAAAGACATTGTTTAGAGACTATGCCAGTATTACCTTAAAAATTGATGTGTGTCATAGATCAGTGGAACAGAATAGAGAGTCCAGAATTAAACCCACACGCTTATGATCAATTAATCTGTGACAAAGGAGGCAAGAATACACAATGAGGAAAAGACAGCATCTTCAATAAGTGGTGCTGGGAAAACTGCATAGCTACACGTAAAAGAATGAAATTGGAACATGTTCTCACTCCACACACAAAAATAAATTCAAAATGGATTAAAGACCTAAATGTAAGACCAGAAACCATAAAACTCCTAAAAGAAAACATAGGCATAACACTTTTTGACATAAATCGTAGCAATATTTTTTGAATCTTTTAAATTAAAATAAATAAAATCAAAAATAAACAAATGTGACCTAATTAGGCTTAAAAGCTTTTGCACAGCAGAGGAAACCATAACAAAGTCAAAAGACAACATACAGGGCTTCCCTGGTGGCGCAGTGGTTGAGAGTCTGCCTGCCAATGTAGGGGACACGGGTTCGAGCCCTGGTCTGGGAAGATCCCACATGCCACGGAGCAACTAGGCCCGTGAGCCACAATTACTGAGCCTGCGCGTCTGCAGCCCGTTCTCCGCGACGAGAGGCGGCGATAACGAGAGGCCCGCGCACCGCGATGAAGAGTGGCCCCACTTGCCGCAACTAGAGAAAGCCCTCACACAGAAACGAAGACCCAGCACAGCCAAAAATAAATAAATAAATAAAATTTAAAAAAAAAAAAAAAAAAAGACAACATACAGAATGGGAGAAAATATTTGCTAATGATATGACTGATAAGGGATTAATTTCCAAAGCATGTAAATAGCTCATACAATTCAACATCAATAAAACAGACAGCCTGATTTAAAATGGTAAGAAGACCTGAACAGACATTTTTCAAAAGAAGACATGGCCAACAGGCACATAACAAGATGCTCAGTATCATTATTCATCAGATAAATGCAAATTAAAACCACAATGAGATGCCACCTCACACCTGTCAGAATGGCTATCATCTAAAAGAACACAAATAACAAACGATGACAAAGACGCAGAGAAAAGGGAACCCTCCTACACTGTTGATGGGCATGTAAATTGGTGCGGCTACTGTGGAAATAGTATGCTGGTTTCTCAGAAAACTAAAAATAGAACTACCATATGACCCAGCAATTCCATTCCTGGACATAAATTCTGAAAAAAATGAAAATACTAACTCAAAATGATACATGCACCCCTATGTTTATAGCAACACTATTTACAATAGCCAAGACACGGAATCAACCTTATTGTCCATCGACAGATGAATGAATAAAGAAGATGTGGTGTATATATACAATGGAATACTACTCAGCCATAAAAAGTGAATGAAATGTTGCCATTTGCAACAACAGGATGGACTTGGAGGGTATTATGCTAAGTGAAATAAGTCAGACAGACAAAGACAAATACTGTATGATATCACTTATATGTGGAATCTAAAAAATAAAACAAACTAATGAATATAACAATAAGGAAACAGACTCACAGATATAGAGAACAAACTAGTAGTTACAAGTGAGGAGAGGGAAGGCGGAAGGGCAAGATTAGGGTAGGGGATTAAGAGGTATAAACTATTACGTATAAAATAAATAAGCTACAAGGATACATAGGACAACCCAGGGAGTATAGCCAATATTTTATAATAAGTATAAATGGAGTATAACCTTTAAAAATTGTGAATCACAACTTGAAAAAAATTTTAAAAATTGTGAATCACTATGTTGTACACCTGTAACATATAACATTGTACAGCAGCTATATCTCAACAAAAAATTGATGTGTGTATATAATTAATGTCTGAGGAGAATTTTATGATTTATAAAGTACTAACACAAGTTCTATCATATAACCATCGCTCCCCCTTTTATATCCCAGTGAGTTACATATTATAATGCTACATTTCAAGGAAGACAATGAATCTCAGAAAGGTTAAATAATTTGACCCATGTCATGTATCTGGGAGATGGAGGAGATGTGGTTTCAGCTCTGGTCCCTGACACCAAATCAAGTACAATTTCCAGCACTCCTTGTGGCCCCATGAATGTTGGTGACATGAATGACCACAGAGTGCGGTATTTGAGAACACGGACAATCTGTGTGGATGTGGGCAACTTATTTACATTCTCTGGGCCTGGTTTTCATACCTATAAAATAATAGTAGAATCTATTTCGCAAGTAGATTTTGAGGACCAGAGGAGATAATGTACATAAAGAGCTAGAAAAATACTTGGCAGTGGCATGTAATAATTCCACAAGAAAAGTTAGCTATGATAACTTTAGCAATATATGTAATTTGATGCTATAAGTCATTTGCACTGAAAACATGCTTGATGAATGGTCATTATTAGCTTTGTGTGGTTAGGGGGGCAGTAGCTGCCCATGAACAATCTGTTAACAGTCTCTAACAAGGTAAAATTTGGAAACTTTTATAGCAATTTTACATTGCTCCAGTATCTGAGAACCTAATTGGTGAACTCATTTTATTTCTATGGTATTTAAGAAATATATCAGTCTGTGACGGGTTGGGGAAGGAAGTTTCTTCATCCCAGATAGTTTGAGAAGCACTGATAAAAGGAAACACAGTCTCTCAGCTCGGGGAACCCCAAAGATTGAAGCCCATGAAGTCAAGAGGAAAGGGAGAAGTAGAACTGGGGAGCCAGGAGTCACATGAGAGGCAGTGGAGAGGCGCTTCATTTGTCTTCATTGGACACAGATATCCGGTATGGTTTAAAGCAGGGCCACAAACTGAAACTCCCAGTTGGGCAACAAAGATGAGTCATAGGACCTGAGTCTAAAAAAAAGTCCACTTTATTTTGATAGGAAACATGTAGGAACACTTTTCTTATTGTTTTCAGACTATATGGTCTTTCCACTTTTCATTGTCTCAAGTTTTGATAGAAACGTGTCATAGAAATAGTTCAATTTCAACTCTATCCTGAAAAAAAAACCAGTGCAAGTTTGATAATGAATGATAAACCAACCTAACCAAGTGTGGCAGACAGGATTCTAAGATTCCCACCTCATGTTGTGCATGCCCTGCATAATCCCTGGGCCTGGCACTGTGATGGGACATCACCCCCATGAGGAGCTTATATCAGAGTGGACTTGGCTTCAAGGATGGGAGAATAGCTTGGGTGGGCCATCCCTAATCAGGTGAGTCCTTAAAGGGGACTGAGCTCCTCCTGGAGAGATATCTGGGGCATGAGTGGGGTTTGGTGCATGATAAGTGCTCCACTTCTGGCTTTGGACATGGAGGGGGCCACGTAGTAAGGAATGCAGGCAGCCAACAGGAATTGACAGTGTCCCTGCTCAGAACCAATAGACAAACAGGGAACACAGGTCTACAACCACACAGGACTGAATTCTAGCACAACCACGTGGCTTGGAAGACGATGGGAAAGCAGGCTGGCTGACACATGGACGGTAGCTTTGTAAGATCGTGAGCAGAAAACGCAGTCATGCTGTGCCCGGGCTTCTGACCACAGAGCTGTGAGCTGACATACGGGTGCTGTTTTAAGCTTCTAAGTTTGTGCTCGTTGTTGTGCGGCAATAGAAAACTAACATAGTTAGGAAGCAGACACCAGAGTCAGAGCAAATGGGAGACTCTGGAGGGCTCTAGTTTGGTTAAAAGGGGTGGCCACCACTTGATGCCAGCCTCTTGTTGCATGTGAAAATAGGGACTCAGTGTTGGCAGATCTGTATGCTCTAGAGAAGCCAGGAATCTGGATTTTTGTATGAAACATCTCGAATTTTAACATGGGCAGTTCTTCACACACACACACACACACACACACACACACACACATCCCACACACACACACATGCATGCACTTCAGGTCAAGAAAACCATATTCATTCCCTGAATCTATAGAATGCCAGTTTGCTACCTATGGCCTTAAATTTCTCACTTGTGCTGGTATGTTTCCTTAGAGTTAAAATTTCGATTTTCTTTTCTAGATCATTAATTGCCAAGTAAAATTCAAGATCTGACTTTGAGAAAAGCTTCATTATTACTTCCTGTTGGTATCTATTGACAGCTCTCTTTGCTTAGAGGTGCGTTTTTATTCCCTTTGGTTAAATGTTAATGAAGAAAAGATGTCTCAGAGAATCCAACCCTTCTCTCCATCATACTTTAGTTTCAAGAATTTTTACCTAAAATGGAATCTGTGAATGTGTAGAGTACAATAATGCCTCTAAATGATCCACTGTCCTTTCAAATTAACCTGAAAAAGCACTGAAGTTCTTTCTGTTTTAGAATCTTTGTGAGGCTGACCATTTGTTATTAAAGTAGCTTTTCAGTTTTATTATTTACTACCTTGTAATATCATTATTTATTATTATATGCTGCCACCTAGTGACATAGCAGAAGGGCTGTGCTGGTGATTTCAGATTTTGTGCTTTTTGTATCTGAATTTTGGTGAGTATTGTGATTCTCCCAAATTATAGAACGCTTTAGAATGAAAACATTGGTATAGGTTAGACTTCCTAGGAAACAGAGGGTCTATATAATATGTACATTCTTAGTCTTTTTTTTTTAAACAGATATAGTTACTCAGATTCTTGGAGGTCTAAAATAAAATTCAAAGGCATGTTATATGTCTACAGTGTTTTATCCTTACGTATAACTTGCTATGTTTTGAAAGTTGTCATGTTTCATTTCTTAGAGATGTAGAGTTCACAAAAAAAGGAGAATTTCCTGGGAAAACAAGTCATCGTCCGTTTTGAGTGTTTGTTTAAAGAAAAGTGTTCCTGCTCCACCAGGCTCCACCCTAGTAAGTAAATTCTCACGTCCCTGCCCCTCCCATCATTCCCCTTCACTGCACCATTTTGTGCCCAGTTCTGGGAATTTGTCTGTTTACTTTCTCAGCAAAGTACTGAACATTTGAAATTTCCAATATGTGAAAAGTGGGTCACCTATGTATGCAATAAGATTCATGGATTCATAGCATTCCCTCTGCTAGAAATGACCTCAGACTTAAAAAAAAAAATGTACCTCCCTCTCTTTATAGACAAAACACCCACCCAAATGGGCCGTGTGGTTTTCTCTGGGCCCAGAGCTTCTTCACGGCAGAGCTGAGATGAGGCTGAAGTGTCTTAATGGCCACTGAGTGTCCTAGACACTAGGACATGCTCCTTGTCTTGATAAGAGAGTTCGATAGGGCTGAGCTGGGATGGAGAGGAGATGCCATTCAATAGCAGGGGCAGGAGGACCCCAGTCAGGAGGGGGAGTCTCAGCTCTGGAGCGTGTGGGATGCTCTGCAGCCAATGAAGAAGTGTTTATCAGCAAACTCTTATTCACCCAGCCTGTGGGGTCTCACCCCGTGCCTGTTCAGGTCATGCAGGGCAAGGAGAGACAAGACTGAAATGATTGGTGTGCGTCTACCCTTCCTCATCAGAGGGGCTGGCCAAAGCGGAGGAGTGCTGAGCTCAGGGGCAGACAGCTGGCTTGAATGGGGTTGAGCCTGAACCTTGACTCAGTGGGGTTGAGTCAATCTTCCTTGACTCTCCAAATACCTTTTTCTATATAAGCCAAGAGAAAAAAGAAGCTGCTATAGCAATATTATTATACTATCACTAGTCACAAATGATTGCTCATTATTAATCAACCTAATTATTACTAGTAGTTGTTAATCATCGATATTAGCTTAATTGCATGTTAATAATTAGTATACTATTACTAGTTATTAACTGTTACTAATTATTAATTAACCTAATTATTATTAGTAATTATTGATTATTAATATTGGCTTAACTGTATGTTAATAATTAGTATTAACTTTTTCATAGCGGTAAAATCAATGTTAGAGATAAGGAAGATCACCACATAAACAAAAACAACCCACCAGGAAAATTGAACAGTTCTGAACTCATCTGCGTCTAACAGCATTGTTTTCAAAATATTTTTAAAAACCTTTTAAGGAGAAATGGGTATATTTCTACTAATGGCAAGAAAACATATCTTTTTCAGAATCTGCTAAGTAAGGCAGACAGTAATTTTTAAAAGGATTTAGAAAATTTGAACAATAAAACAAAATGGGCATAATAGAATCACCCGTTCCCATCAGTTAGAGAATAAATACATACAGAGCCACAGAAATGTCTCAGCAAACACCTGAAAACAAATATACTATAGATAATGTTGTCCTACTAAAATGTACTCAAACTAGCACCAATACTACAAATAATCTCCATAGTTTTAAAAATTAAAAAAACCCCACAGTGATCAATTAACAAAATGTATCTTAAAGCATAATAAAAATTCTAAAATATTTAGAACTGAATAACAATAAAAACCCTACAAATAAAGATAATGGGGTTTAGTGACTGCAATATTTTAAATTTATGGAGTTAATACATTATTAGACAAAAGAAGATGTAAAATTACAAAAAAAAAAGATTGATTCAAGAAATTAGAAAAAGAATGACAAAGTAAACTCAAAGCAAGAGAAGCAGACAGAGTAGTAGGACTGAAAGAAAACTTCTATCTCCTGTAATCTCCCTCTGAAGACTTAAACATTTTTTTGGAGCTGTTCCTGAACAAATATTTATCCAGCCCCTATTAAGTGGGAGGCACTGCCCTGGGTGCTGGAGCTAAAATGATGAATTGGAGACCTTGTCCCTGTCTTCAGAAGAAGGAAGGCCAGGTTGGCACCCTACAATATCTAAATTTCCTCCTGCGCAAGCCCTAAATTAACCTCTGCCCCATCCCTATCAGCTGGGAGGGTGATGGTGATTTCATTCTATAGAAATAACCCTGCTCGGTAAGTGTTTTGAGGGGAGACGTCATTATCCCTCCCCTTATCCCATTATGGCAGCACTGAGACTTCAGAATGTCGGCTACCTGGCATCTTTTGCTAGCAGGGTGTGAGGTGCTCAGTGCTAAAATTGTGGAGGAAGACCCACGCCAACCTGTCACCATTGAAACTCGCTGGACACAGCCTGGTAAGTGCTGTCAAGTCTCTCCAGAGCCTTGTGCTGGTGGGAAGTGTCTCTAATCCAGAAGCCCCTTGTGAATGGGCTTCATCCGTGCATGTCCGCCTCAATTTCAGGGACTACTTCCCCGTCCCAGCAGAGATTTCCCTCCTGGAAGCTTGTCACGGCACAGACTCAGTGGTGGCCCTGTTTCTGAGAAGCACTGGCTTTGGCTGAGAGATGTCACCATCCTCTAGTCCCAAGTCACTTCTCACTCAGTGCGCTGTACTTAAATTCCATGGCACAGGCTGGCGTCAGAGAAAACTCATCTCTGAGGCTGTGGGGAACTAATGAGCTTTCATCTAAGGGCCTAACCAGAGTCTTTTCGGGGACTGCATCGCTGGTGAGCCAGCAGCCCACCACCTAAGATAAGGGACTGTGGGGGAATGACACCACCACTTGTGTTCACTACAGGACTTGGTGACTGGACCACCAGTCAGATGGGGATCAGAATATGACTGTGCAAGGCCAGCCGCTATTCACCCACCACTGTTTCTCTGACTCAGACTTGCCCTGAAATATGCCTGTGCCTTGATTATCTCCACCACCACCACAGCTCAAGCAAGACATCTCTAGGCAGCAGGAAGTTCTGAAGGCAAAGCACAGGGTATGATGGAGTCTGGGACTGAGGTCCATAGACTTTTTGATTTCCTGCTCTTATTGGCAGCTGGGAGCTCAAGCATCTCATTCAGAGTACGGATTGTCCCACTATTTTCAAATCCAGAACTGTGTAGAGGATTAAACTTAGTATGACACTGGTGGCCTGTCAAATGCCCAGTGGATCCAGCTCCTGGGAACTGGTTCAAGTTAACGCGCATCCGATTGGCTGCCTTTGGAGAGCCTAACAAAGCGCTGTAGACGGGGCTGGGGAGTAATCCCATTCCAGTCCTGGGGAAGGACCAGGAGGCAGAGCAGCGGAAGCAGGTACTGATCAAGGTCTTCTAGGAGAAGTGAGATGAGGGGGAGAGGTAAGAACATCTCCTTGGACCGAGGGTTCCTTGGAAGCCATCTAAGAAGCCCATCAGGGACCACGGGGAAACTTGGAGTCCTGGACTGGGGACTTTGCTGTCAGGCAAGCACTTGCTTGTTTCCCAGGACTTGCTTCCCTGAGCCAGTGGGGCCTGTGAGAGCAAAGATTCATAATTCCTCATCTCTGCAATTTAAATTTTTGGCAGGGTGTGAGTGACCACCTGGAGGAATGGTCAGACATAGCCTACATACTCTCATAGTTACTATCTTTTGGTATTTAGTAACTGAATCTCTTTCTAACTGGAACAAAGGCAATCAAACCTATCTACAATACGTATTGTATTGGCTGGCTCTAAAGGAGAAATTCTGGGAATAAAACCCCTCAACTTGAATAATGGCAAGATCGTGGGAATATTTGTAGCCCCAGGGGGACTACTTTGGATGCTACATAACTCCTTGTACACAGATGTCAAGTCAGTGTATTGAATCACAATTTTTAAAATCTGACTTGCCTACCCACATAAGCTCTTTTTCAGAAGTCTTTTTTTTTTTTTAATATAAATTTATTTATCTGTTTTTGGCTGTGTTGGGTCTTCGTTGCTGTGCGTGGGCTTTCTCTAGTTGCAGCGAGCGGGGGTTACTCTTTGTTCCGGTGTGCGGGCTTCTTATTGCGGTGGCTTCTCTTGTTGCGGACCATGGGCTCTAGGTGCGCAGGCTTCAGTAGTTGTGGCGCACGGGCTCAGTAGTTGTGGCTTGCGGGCTCTAGGTGTGCGGACTTCAGTAGTTGTGGCACACGGGCTTAGTTGCTCCGTGGCATGTGGGATCTTCCCGGACCAGGGCTCGAACCCGTGTCCCCTGCATTGGCAGGCGGATTCTTAACCACTGCGCCACCAGGGAAGCCCCAGAAGTCTTAATAATCACATTTTACATGCTTACAATGCTTGCTGGGGTCAGGCTCTGCTCTATGCATTCCACACATATAACTCATTCATTCTCCTAGCAATCCTGGGAGGAACGCATTCCTGCTCTCTGAATTTTCCTTGTAAGCAATTTGCCCAAAGTTCAGGCAACCATGCAGTGGAGGAAGTGAGGTTCATACCCACATGGTCTGGGTTTGGAGCTTGGTTTTTAACCACCACCTCCACTTCTGATGATGATGTCATCTACTCACAGGATATTTCCAAATTTAAACTGACCACAAGGAATCTTAAGAAACAGCCCCAATTTACTGCATAATCTTTATCTTCTTCCCCAATGCCCTCCATTGGATGCTGTGAAGATTTGACTTAAATTTCTTAGGATAAGTGTATCTGTTAGGGTTCTTTTTTGGCTAAGATCATATAAAAGGAGAATTTGTTAGAGGGATGTTGTGTGGATCAGGGAATGAGAGGGAAGCTGGAGATTCTGCCCTAAAAACAGGATGAGGGAGAGCCACAAACAGAAATCCTGTCTGCTGTGGAGAACAGGCAGCAGGGCAGTGCTGCTGGAATAATGGACTCCATTGTTATGAGTCTTAGGAAAAGGAATGAATTGACCAAGCTTGGGTCCTGTGCCCTCCCAGTGGGTGTACAGAATGGGGAGAGAAAGGTTTTGTTGAAAGGAGTCTTTGGGTACTTCCACCCCGAGGTAGAAAGTGTGGGACTTTAGCTGTGGCAGGAAGGAGTTTCTGCTTTCCTAGAGCATGAAATGGGCAAGGGTAAGTATGAATGGGGCAGAGGACGAAGTGAGAAGGCGACATATTTGAAAATGATTATAACAGGACAAGTAGGTGGTAACGTAAGACTTAAACTTGGGTAGCAAAAGAGAGACTGGGGAGAAAAAAAAAGATTTAAGAGGATGACTTACCAGCAGTTTTCTTCCTCGTTGTCCTCTTTTTTTCTTCATGTTCTGAGCCATCACCTCCTGCCCCAGGTATATTTAGGCAACTCTGAGAATTCAAGCTTATCTATTTCCACGTCTATCTTCTGGCCTGAAAACCTTCAACTGAGGACCATTTTTCTTAAGTCCTAAATCTCATCTTAGTATGATTTTGTTCCCCAGTATTTTCAATCCCAAGTCATTGTGCTTTTACTAGAGGCTGCAGCAAGTATAGTTTATCTTTTGAACAGAAATGTAGTTTCAGAAGCATACCATTCTCCTTGATTATAAGCAAAATCAAACTTAATATTAGTTTGGATTTATTTTACTGTTAATATTATTTACTTTCTGAAAACACACTAACCCCAATTAGCATTGTGAATTGTCTGCCCTGTAATGACCAGAGATTCCATTCTATTACATTACTGAAATCATTTGCATAGTAATTATGGCTTAGCTATATTGGTAAGTGGAATTGTTTCCCTTCTGGTAATGTTGTATGATGGTCTCTCATTAATCACATGGAAAACCTTACCAGATGGCAGAATTAAGGAAGTATAGTAATATACTCCCACTAAACTCATGGTCATTTGAGGTTCAAAATCAATGTTTCAGTCTGCTCCAACGTCTTCCCTCTAATGTGTTTTAGTTTCTAAACCACTCGTGCAACAGAAAAACAACTTAAGTTGCAAATGTGATTGGTCTAGGGAAATTTTAAAAATTCAGTGGTGCAAATTACCCATCTTATCCTCACCTCTCTGTATTTCTCCCTCCTCCATTATTATAAATGAAGTCTGAAAGCAAATCTCACAGGCTATCAAGGCAATTGAGACATATTTGTCCATGTGTGTATATCCATGTCTGTGTGTGTGTGTGTGTGTGTGTGTGTGTATGTGTATAATCTGCTCTAAGTAAACTAAATGTAGTATAGGAAAATCTGAGTTTGCATAACAAAACAAAACAAAACTGGGACTTAGTCTTCACCTTACAAAATGATTCATTTAAAAAATGCCTTTGAATCTGAAGTGTCCTGGGTGCAATTAAAATATTATTTAACCTCTAGAGTTTTAATTTTTTTAGAAAGATTAATTCTACAAAACAATCTAAATTGATGTACACACACGACATGCGTGCGCACACATGCACTCACAGATGCATATACATCACCGAAACATTATCTGGGGCAAGATGGTGTAATGGAAAGAAAGCAGGCAAGGAGCCAGGCAGAGCTGGTCCACTCTTAGCTATGATTGCATGGAAGTCATTCTATTTGAGCACTAGTTTCCTCATCTGTGAAACAGCAGTAATAATGACATATCCGTATTACTTGGGATAGAGGTTGAACATCTTAGCAGAGATCCCAAAAACTGTGTCTTAGATAAGACAGAGGGATGTTATACCCCTCACATTAACAGCCAAAGTCAGTGACTCAGACTCCTTTATCTTGCTGCTCCCCATTTCTGTGGAGGGGGGAGGTACCCTTGTCTACAAGGTCCAAGATAGGTCACCACCACATCTACATTCCAGCCTGTAGGAAAAGGAAAAAGGGAAGGTGAGGGTCTTCCCCTAGCTCTTAAAAGCCTGCCTGGAAGTTGCACAATAACTTCTGTTCACACCCACTGGAGAGAACTTAGTTACATAGCCTCATCTAGCTGCAAGGGGAGTGGGGCATTAGCATCTTTACTTTGGTTGTCCATGTGCTAGGGAGGGTTCTGCTACTTAAGGAAGAAAGGGGAATGGATATTGGGGGATGACTAGCAGTCTGCCACCCCACGTCACATGATAACCAGGAAAATCAAATGAGATCATAATACCCAGAAAAATCCACATTCACAAATAATAAATCCCTTTGTACACCTGTATTTATAATAGCACTGTTACAATAGCAAAAATGTGGAAGCAACCCAAGTGTCCGTTAATGAGTGAATGGATAAGTAAAACACGGTAAATACATGCAATAGAATATTATTCAGCCTTAAAAAGGTAGGTCATTCTGACAGATGCTGCAATATGGAAGAACGCTGAGGACATTATGCTAAATGAATTGTTAGTCACAAAAAGAAAAATACTGTATGACTCCACTTATGTGAGTTACTTAGAATAGTCAAAATCCTAGAGATAGAAAATAGCATGGTGGTGGCTAGTTTTGCAAAGTTTCAGTTTTGCAAGATGAGTCCAGCAGGCAAATTATCAGCCCCCACTACACATCAAGAAGTGTCCTTTCTTTTGGGGGGGAGATAGGGGCAATACTTTCTCTTGTAATAATTCAAATGAGATAGTACATGTAAAGCGCACTGTGTAGTACCTGGGACATAGTACGTTCTCAATGCAAATTAGCTGCTGTCTTTAATATTATTGTGGATGGGCTTTTTACAGCCTTGTCCAAATCCACCAGAGTCATATCACCCTTGTTTTACCCATCTCTGGCCACTTGAAGACTTTAGACCACTGACAGTCTTGGAAATGTGCATTAGTCAGCTCAGGCTGTCATAACAAAATTCCACAGACTGGGTGGCTTATCCAGAAATCCATGTTCTCATAGTTCTGGAGGCTAGAAGTTCAACATCAGGGTGATGGTCGGGCTGGTTTCTGGTGAGGCCTCTCTTCCTGGCTTGCAGACAGCCACTGTCTTGCTGTGTCCTCCCATGGCCTTTCTTCTTGGAGAGAGAGAGATCACTGGTGTCACTTCCTTTTCTTACAGAAAACCAGTCCTATTGGAGTAAGGTCCCACCTTTATGACCTTGTTTAAGTTTTATTATCTCCTTAAAGGCTCTATCATTAAATAGAGTCCCACTGGGGATTAGGGATTCAACATATGAATTTGCATGTGTGTGTATGTGTGTGTGTGTGTGTGTGTGTGCGTGTGTGTTGCAGAGATGCAGGACACAGTTCAGTCCATAACAAGAGGCCTACTCAGACCTCCAGGTATATTTCTTTCTTGTTCAAGCCAGTTCCAGTTGGAGTCTACTGTTACTTGCAGCCAAAACCCTCCTAAGTGATACAAGTATCACATTAAAAAAACCTTTTCCTGGGGGTTAATATAACCCCCTAAAATTGTATGCAGATTTTTGTGCTTATGTACATTTTCAGAGCTACCATCAGATTATAAATGGACCTCTGATCCTCAAAAGAGTAAAAGCCTCTGATAGACTGTCACAGACTTGCTGAGCAAATATGCAGTCATCTATTTCACTTTGATCCATCCACACCAGGGCCTGTGATCTCCCTTCAGATTCAGGCAAGGAATGTAAATGAGTGAAGCCAGCAAAATGTGAAGCAAAAGGCAGTGATGGTGATATTTGGAACCTGGAGAGCTCATGCCCCCTCTACATCCAACGACAGAATCACTCCTCAAATCCAGAGAAGTGTCCCATGTGGAAGGCAGTAATTTGGATTATTGTACAAAATTCTCCAATTATTTAAAATATTGTTTGGGCAAACAAAATGGTCATAGTGGTTAAACGTAATCCTTGGGCTTTCCCATTTCAAACACTGGTGTAAACATTTTTAGAGGAACTTTGAGACCAGGTAATGATAACTCCTTAAATAAAAGTCACAGAATGTGGCCATATTAATGAATCATTGTAGAAATTCCTTGTCTTAATCTTCTTGTGCCCCAGCACCCAGAGTGGTGTTTGACTTGGAGTGTAAAACCTCAAAAAAGGTTTTCTAAACAAATGAATAAATTAGTGAATACCTAAGTACTCAGAAGTCGAGGCATTGTTTGTATTCATTATCCCCAGTGCTGTTTCTTATTTGTTTTTTAGGGAGCTCACAAAATAAAAACATAATGATAACAATCTAACTCCTTATCTGTGGATGGCACTTTACAGTTTACAAAGCACTCCTGGATATAGTGTTTCAGTCAGGAGAGGTGGTTCCTGCAAGAAAAAAATGGCAGCGTCTTGTAAGCACAAAGGGAATAAGCATTAGGAAGAAGAATTTGCTGAAATCTGTGGAGTGGAGACATGGTAGTATCCCTGGTCCTTAATGACGTCACTGAGCCACTGAGTGTACTATAGCTTGGCTCTTTGCCTGTCCATGGGCCTCCATGTATATTTCCTTCTTACTTAAAGCAGTTGAGTTTGGTTCTCAGCTATTTACAGCTAAACCCCTCCTAAGTTTCTGCCATAGCTACTCAACTCTGCTAGTGTAGTGACAGCAGCCATGACAGTATGTAAATAAATGGATGTGCTGTAATCCCTATATATGTCAACGATGAAATAAGAATTCCAGTTCCAAGTCTCTTTGTTTTCTTTGGCCTATTATTCAACAATAATTTTGAAAATGATATTTATATATATTCCTTTAGACTGGAAGTTAGGAATCTTAGCTTCTTGTCCTGGATTTCTGACAATCTGTCTTGTGATCTTGGACAAGTCATTTTGCCTCTCAAGACCTCAGTTTCTGTACCTGCAAATTGAGTGAGTTGCAAAAGAAGACCTCAGAGATCCTTTCTAATACCCAATCCCTGTTTATTTATTTTCTCTTCTTCACTAGAGAGTGAGTTCATGGAGGGCAGAGACCACATCTGCCTTGTTCACCATTTTATCCCAACAATGAGCACCAGTGTCATAGAACCCAGCAGGCACCCGGCTAAATCTTGTTTAATGCATAAATGAACTTCAGCTCCAGGTCTGTTTGCTACAGTGGCCGTTTTTTCCTCCATCAACTGGTCTCTAAATTCCCTTCATTCTTTGGTTTCCATGGTATTCCTACAGAATAATGATGGAGTGAGTTCTAGAATTGGTGTCAGAATTAGTTCTTTTCTATTTATAGCTTGGGTAACTACTCTGAGCCTCAGTTTTCTTATCTCCAAATTAATAAAACTATTTCCACTTCACAGAGTTATAATATTGAGTAAGTTTGATAGTGAATATGAAAATGCTTTAGTAAACTGAAAAAAATATATAGAAATGTGAGTTATGGTTATAATGATGTTGATTAATGTAAAGTTCTTGGCATGAGCAGTGAGTTCGAGGTTTAATTTAATTTTATATCTATTCATAATAAGCATCTTGAATTATTACTGAGAGGTAATGATGGCAACAATCTTCCTTAAATAAAAAATGGTTGCTTTGTCTGGAAAAATGTGAACACTTAAGACTATAAATAAATTATTCCTTTTTACAGTCATAAAATATTAAGGAGAATCACTAATAATATTTTTAATTCAGAACAATTGAAAGACAATGAAAAATTCTAGGCTAGGTTCTGGAAAATTAAAGAGAAAGAAAAATCCGTTATTTTACAACAAGAGAAGTAATAGTACAAAATTAAACATTGTGAAAAACTTAGTATATTTTAAAAGCCATTGACGATAATTCAATTCAATTGATGAATAATGATGTAAGTGATAGGGCATACCACCCTTCATAGGATGTCCTGCTAATGTTTCAGATATAAAAAAAAATCTATTAGAAGGATATGTATATATTATTAACAAATGAAAAGACAGAAGGAAAAAAATAGTAAATCTAAAAAATCTTTTAGATAAGATCGTGAACTTCACAAAATGCAGAGAATGATGTCATTAAACTGTAAAAAGAAAAGATTTGAATACAAGTGTAGAAATTTGGGCTGTATCACAGAGATATTTGTTTAAGCCAAAAGAGGGAGAAAATGTAGCTTGACTTATTAAGATGACTTTTACCATCAGGATGTCTTTATTACAAGGAAGAAATGATATACACACATTTTATTTACATATAATTTGCAAATGGAGGGGGCATCAATGTTGGGTATGTCCAGATTAATAAACTAGGTTATCTCTGAAAGGTTCATAAAATGAAATTTCTTATGTTGAATCTCATTTTCAGTGCTCTCCATTATATAATTGGAGACTCAGTTTGATTAAAGGCCAATAATTCATTCAACAAATACTTATTCGTTTCCCACAGTTTGCTGGGAACAGTCCTAGATATAGGGATACAACAGCAAGCAAGATGGAGGGGACTTACTTTCCTACAGCATCTTGTCTCATTTATTCTGTCATTTGGCTAATTCACATTGGATGCCTAGTCTTTCCCAGGCCCTGAGGTCCAAAGGAGAAAAAGTCAGCCACAGTCCTAGGCTTTCTTGACACTTAACAGATTAGTGAGAGTCAGCAGTAGCCATCAACTATACTCACTTCTTACCAGGCACTATGTGAAACAAATTACTTTTTATAATTCTCACAATACTGTGATGTTGATATCATGTGACAGATGAGGAAACCAAGGCTCAGAAATGGTGAAAAACTTGCCCAAGGTCATATAGCTAATAAGTGGCAGACCTCGGGTTTGAACCCAAATCTCATTGACTCAAAGTGTACACTCTTCTCTACTCTGCTATCCCATTTCTTGTTGCTGGAACTATTTCTGGGAAACAACAAGAAGAATGGAGAACCATGGTGGCTGATGTAATTGTTGTCTAAGATGTAATTCACTAAATTGGCAGGGGAAGAATTGAGAGGGAAGGCAAAGAATTTGTCTTTGGGGTCTAACATTTATTGAACATCTGTTAGCTTCAAAGTGATTTACATACAGGATCTTGTTTAACTCTTTCAATATCCTTATGAATTGGGTAATCTCATTTATAGATATGGAATTGATTGTTTCAAGTAAAAATGCTTTTAACTAAAGAATTCTGAAAAACTGCCTGTTGTTGATGAAACTAATAGGGGTTTGTTTTCTTCTCGTAAGTTTGGTATTGACTCAAGAGTTCAACAGTGTCAGGATGGCATCTGTGCAGTTCTTCTGTCCTTTTCCTCATGAGTGCAAGATGGCTGCCATAGCTGCATTCAAGGCAAGAGGAAGGAGAAAGAGGTGGTGGTAGGTTCATTGTTTTTTTTTTTTTTTTTATTGGAGGAGTAGAATATTCTCCAGAAGCCCCCACCCTCCCAGCCCCAGAAGACTTCTATTTACATGCCAGAACATTCTCAGGTGGCTACATCAAGCTGCAAGGGAAGTTAGGAAAGTGAGTACTTAGCTTTCCAACCTTTGCAATGAAAGATGAAAAAAGAGGAGATGAAAATAAACACTGGATTGTCTAAAGAAGAGGGTTTGCCAGAGTGTACCAGAGAGGCTGAGTAACTTATGCAATGTCACACAGCCATTCAAACTCCTGCTGACATCCAAAGTGCATGCTTTCACCTAATCACTGATCCTGGTCAGACTCTCCTAACAATTCATGGCAATGCCTTATGGGGAAATTAATAGATAAGACAAACCCAATAGCCATTCGTTCCATAGCCGTGGAGTTGCCTTTATGAAGTTCTCCATGAAGCGACCATGAGAGGAGGTGTAGCACCTGGTTTTAGAAACAAGAAGCACCTGGCATGGAAGCATCCACCTCTCCAAGGTGTCTACCCCTCATGAAGTTCTCCCTGGTCAGTAACTGGTTTTCCAAGCCAAGATGAAGATTGTTAGACTAGAGAAGAGCGGAAGCTTAGGTAGAAAATGATAGCTAACACTTATAGAGCACTTAGCATCAGGCACTATTCTAAAAGTTTTATATTGTGTCTCATTTAATCCTGATAGAAACTGTCATTATTCCATTTTTTAGAAAAGGGAGAAGAGACACAGACCTCTCAGAGTCAGACAGCTGTACATGGTGGAGCTGAAATTCCAACCCACCATCTTAGCCACTGTGATTCAATTGCTTGATGTTGCCCACATGGGATAGTGGCAGAGCATCTGCGAAACTATACCTGTCATGGAGACTATCTCCTCCAGCTTCTAACCAGGTCCCCAACCTCCTTCAACAGCAGACAAATTTGGGCATGTCCCAGTTGTAAGAAGTTATATTCCCTTTTAGTTAATTAAATTTATTTAATTCTCAAGGCAACCCTAGAAGTAGGTCTGGCAGGAGTCATGATCATCTGAGTAAAATTAAGTCAGTTTTACAGGATCACACAGGTAGTAAGCACCGAGAGAGGATGGAAACTCAGGTCATCTGATTCTAAGTCCAGTGCACTTTGTACTCAGCACAGCAGCCAATGTTCTAAAGATTAAATGCAAATGCACATGGGGAGAGTCACTGCAGACAAGTAAAAGTGATCCATATCAAAGCAGGAGTGAGGGAAAGACTGGACACCAAGTCTAAGAAAGAGAAGGGGAATCAGGTGGCAGAGGGAGGGATGCTGGGCATGCCAAAGACAGACTTTCCCAGTTTCTAACTTTGGCTGGAAAAAATATCAACAGTTGCCTGGATGGGGGTTGGTACGTGTGTCCCACCTCTTTCCACCTTACATATGCATGGCAGACATAATCCGTCGATAGTGCTGGGATCCCAGTATTGTTCTTGACACGGTGCTTCAGGCAACCACTACCATTTAAATGTCCTTCCATGAAATCACACCTAGATGCCATCCCTACTTTGAAGAGTCAAAAACTAAAACCTGCAGGTTTTTGGTCAAGAAAAGAAGCAGAATGATAGAAATCTTGGTTAAGAAGCAGGTATATCCTGAGAGTATTTGGGCATTTTACTAAAATATCTAAGCCTCAGTTTCCTCATTTATAAAATGAGGATAATAGGACTTACTTCAGAGGGCTCTTGAAGGATTTAAAACCATAATCCCTACCCAGCATTTGGTGGGTTACTGTTTTTTATCATTGTTATCGGTTCTGGTTGAGGGGTGACTACTACCTCCTTGCAAAATCTGTAAGTACCAATGTAAGGAAAAGACAGAATCTAGTCTCTAATTTGGTTCTCAACATAGAACTCAATTGATTGATTGACTGATTGATTCATTCAAGAGTTGCTGAGTGCATGCAGTGTCACAGCCATCTTGCTAAACATGGGAAATGCAATTGTGAACAGACAGTGGGGTTTGACATCTTTCCTACAGTCAGCCTCTTGAGGGATGTAACTGTGTAGCCGTACTGATTGGGGTTTTTTTTTAACCCTCTATGGTTGGTGACTACGACCCAAGGCTGAAGACAAAGAGGTACAGAGTATATACCTCGTTCTAAAGAGAGCTGCCAACCATTGATGGGGTTTGACGACTCCTGCCATGGGTTATGTAGAGGTGGGCAAAACTGGCCTTACCACTATTAGCCCTGCTTCACCCCTTCACCTAAGTCAAGGGCTGTTGGTCTTGTAGGGAGGAGAGGGATACTTCCCTCCTCCAGAATCCCTGCCAGGGAATGCTCCTGGAAAGGCTCGTGTAGGGATCGGAGATGTCTGCAGTAAGGGCAGATTGCCATCCTGCTCTCCTGCTGGTAGCTTGCTGAGGGCAACAGAACCCTGGTGCTGCTGTCCGAGTGGAGTGGAGAGTGGTGTAGAGGCACAAATGAGCAAAGATCCTGTTAACTGCTTTTCGCTTCTACATTCCTGAAGGCAGGAGGCTTGCTGGAGCCCTTTGTTTCAGCAGGGCAAGTACTTGGGAAGAAAAGAAGGAGAAGAACCCCTGCCCGCATTTCTTCAGGGGTGACCAAGAAGTTGTAGAAGTGATACCCACAGATCTTCAGGCTCCACGTGAGGGAAACAGAAGTTAGAGGATGAGGCAGGACAGAGGGGCTCACCAAGTGGTCACTAAGGGGACCCCTCATTTGGAAAGGGGGCTGGGCATCTCCTGGACACAACTCCCTTCAAAAGTGTCTCTCTTCCTCACTTGCCACTCACCTGGCAAGAGCAAGACCAAAAAGAGGGAGGGGAAGACGGCTTGTGTTTAGGGCTGATGACATCCCTCATCCCACTTCCAGGGGTGTGAGGAAAGAGTGGACTATGCCCCCAACTTCTGTCCTCATCCCTTACGCCTGAGTTGGATGGTGGTGAGGAGGGCGTAGAGAGGAGATAGGATTTAAATAGTGTTTGAAGTTAGAAACTGGTTTAGAATTTAAATAACTGAATATGTCTAGAAATTTATGGAATCTGTCCAAGATGTCCCTAAAAGATTTCAGAGGACAATCTAATCAGAATAACTGAAGGCAATGATTGTAGAAAAGCGGATGTTTCAGGTTTCCATGTTTACGTCCCATGGAAAGGCTACTTTTGGTAACTGGTGTATATTGAGTTGCTGCAAAACCGAGTATCAGCTGTCAGTGGAGCTGTACACCATTTTCAGAACCGTATCATTTTGAGTTGAGAGGAAGCTTGGAGCAGTGGATGCGTCTATTTGCTTTTTGGGATTATCCGGAACATTGTACAAATATGGCTTCCTGGGTACCAGAATCTCAGAGGCTCCAATTCAGGAGGTCTGCGTGGGTCCCGGTGATGGAGATATAGTCAGTGTTAGGCTGTGTTTAAGAATTGCTGTCCTCAGAAGGCTTCTAGCTCACCTGGGGTGGCCAGTGAGAGATCTGCCACCAACTCTGCCTGATGAGTTTGTTTACTATTCTCTTGGAGAGGCAGAATTTGTTAGTTATGTCTCTTCATGAGACCAAGATGTCTGTATGGTGGTTACATCAGAAATTGCTGTGGATATTGTAAAACATGCCTTTATCACAAAGTTCAATGACATTACTGCAGATGTATGTAATTTTATTTATTTATTTATTTATTTATTTATTTATTTATTTATTTATTTATTTATTTATTTTTGGCTGCGTTGGGTCTTCGCTTCTGTGCGAGGGCTTTCTCCAGTTGCGGCGAGCGGAGGCCACTCTTCATCGCGGTGCGCGGGCCTCTCACTGTTGCGGCCTCTCCCGTTGCGGAGCACGGGTTCCAGACACGCAGGCTCAGTACCTGTGGCTTATGGGCTTAGTTGCTCCATGGCGTGTGGGATCCTCCCAGACCAGGGCTCGAACCCGTGTCCCCTGCATTGGCAGGCAGACTCCCAACCACTGCGCCACCAGGGAGGCCCCCTTGTAGCTAATTTTATACCTAATAGTTTGTACACCTTAATCCCCTACCCCTGTTTTGCCCCTCCCCCTTCCCTCTCCCCACTGGTGACCATTAGTTTGTTCTCTGTGTCTGGGAGTCTGTAACCCCTTCATTTTTTGAAGTCAACTCTTTAAATCAAAAGAGCACTTGCTTCTCCTTGCATTCTTTCAGATGTTTTGAGAACATGTTCATTCTTTATCCAAGTAGAAACGTAGACATTAGGGCCGAATTGTGTGCTTATAAATCTCATGTTTCCATCAGATATATAAAGCCAGCTTGATTTCAATCATTTCAAATAGGTAATCTCATCTCGCTGTGAGCTACATAAATGTGAGAGAAAATCAGAGCAAAATTTCTTGGAGATTTAGCTCCTTTAAGTTTTCAGAGAAGCTAACAAAAACACAATGCACACTCATCTTCACTCCATGACAAGGAAACACTATTTCATGTTAAATTTGGTGAGAACTTCAACAATCCAATCCCCTGCTTGACAGGAAGACTGAGGCCCTGTGACCCGCTCAAGGTGGCCCGTTAGTGACAGAGGTAAGGCTCTGAGCATCTTGCCTCCTACCCCAGGGCCTCTGCCATTACAGCAGCTGTGCAAAGTGCATTAGAAGAGGAGGAGGAACAACGAAGTATCAACTGAATAAAGGCTGAAAAGAAAAACAAGTGTATCAGTGGCCTCTTGCAAGCATCCTTTTATTTGCAACAATAACTGTGTCTGGAAAACCTTCATTTATCAATGTCTTAACTTTTCTATAGCTGATTAGTCTTTCTTGAGCAAAAATCTTTAAGATATGTTTTAAAACTTTGGTTTTAGTTTTAATTACCTATCCATGTGCTACCATTGTGAGAATTGTGAAAGCTCCTTTTTTTTTCTTTCTTAAATCAGAAATAACTGATGAACTGATGGCTGGGGTGGGCTGTATATTGAGGTATCCAGAGAACAGCTCCAGGCAAAGGATGATTCTGACTAGATGGCAAATCAACATAGACTGTGTCTCTCTCCCTTGAAAGCATCCTTTGAAATGGATGAAGCAACAGAGAAGGTGGTGGATCTGAGAATGTGAATAAAACTGATCGACTCCCACAGACAAAACAGTGGCTGGGTCACAATGTGGAAGAAAACCGACAGCTCGGAATAGAGAGAGTGGTCACTGGAGATGGAGGACACTCTCTTGTGTTCGTTTCTCTCTTCTCTGTTTTCTGCCAGTGGGAACCAGGAACACAGTAGCACAAGCTCAGCCCTGTCTGGAGAC
Source organism: Balaenoptera acutorostrata (assembly GCF_949987535.1). Taxonomy (NCBI): domain Eukaryota; kingdom Metazoa; phylum Chordata; class Mammalia; order Artiodactyla; family Balaenopteridae; genus Balaenoptera; species Balaenoptera acutorostrata. The sequence goes on along the minus strand of NC_080068.1, from coordinate 100,149,339 downwards.
CACAGAGAATGTCACTCACATGCAGTAAGGGTGGGAAGCAAATGACAGGTGAGGGCGAACCTCCTTTTCATTCCCCTCTACATATCGGGGAGGAGACGATTAGATTATAAAATTGTAGCACCCACAGCAGGGGTCCAGGAAGGTTCTTGAAGGCTGAAGTATGTCTCTTAAAATTCATATGTTGAAGTCCTAACCCTTAGCACCTCAGGATGTGACCTCATTTGGAAATAGGGTCATTGCAGATTCAATTAGCTAAGATGGGTGAATGTTAAGATGGATCAGTTAACAGTTAGGATGGATGGAGCAGATTGGGCCCCTAACCCTATATGGCGGGTGTCCTTATAAAGAGGAGAAATTGGGTACAGGCACACACAGGGAGAATGCCATGTGAAGGTGAAGGCAGCGAGGGGGGTGAGGCTTCTACAAGCCAAGAACCATCAAAGATTGCCAGCAAACCACCAGAAGCTAAGGGAGAGGCATGGAACAGATTCTCCCTCATAGGTCTCAGAGGGAACCAACCCTGCTGATACCTTGATCATGGACTTCTAGCCTCTGGAACTGTGAGACAATAAATTTCTGTTGCTTCGTCCACCCCACTGTGGTCCTCTGTTGAGGCAACCCTGGGAAATTAATACAGAGGCCAGTGTTGCCTGGTGAGGAGGCCAGTGGAAGAGATTGAGAACAACATGTAATACCAGAGGCTCAGCAGCATGAGTCATGGTCCCCTCTCCTCCTTCAACTCACTAGGAGGCAACTAGAGACTGGACTTCAGCCTCTCCTCTTGTCCAGATGACCTGGGGAGTATGCTAAGACTATCTACATAACAACTCAAACAGAGTCACCAACTGTTGGAATTAATGAGAGAGGTTAGTAATGTTAGCAGAAGCTATTCAGTTTCCATGTCCCTCTATACCACTGATAAAAGCTAGAAAATATAGCAGAAAATAACACACTTTCACAATAGTAATAAGTCTATAACATCTCTAAGAGTTTACTTAACAAAGAATGCACAAAAACTCTACAGAAAGTAATTTAAGACTTTTTTAAAAAACATAGATAAACTCCTGAAAATGTGACTGGACCATTATGTTCACGAGTGGCATGCTTTAAAATTGTAATGGAGTCAAAACTTCTAAAATTAATTTACAAAGTAAATGCAATTAAGACAATTTCAGCATTATTTTTTGATAAAGTCGACAGACTCTCAAATTTGCGGCTACTATTAAAAGCCCATGTGTAGTCAAATCAATTTTTAAAAAGAAGAGCCAATAAGGGGGAATTCCTTAGCTGATATGAAGGCATACTGCCAAGACATGGTAACAAAAACAGCACGGGTGCAGGAATAACCAACTACAACAATGAAGTGAAATAGAAAGTTTAGAAGCATATGTATATATATTGGGTTAGCCAAAATTTTCATTTGGGTTTTTCTGTAACATTTTATGGAAAAACCCGAACAAACTTTTTGGCCAACCCAATATCTAGGAACTTGATGTATGAAAGAGGTGGCAAGACAAATCAAAGGAGAAAGGAGAGGTTCTTAAGAAGGTGATATTGGGAAATGGATTAATATTATAGAGAAAAATAAAGTGAGATCTCTACCTCACACCATACACAAAGGGGGAACTTTTAGATAATTTGAGACTTAAACGTGAAACATAAACTGTTAGGTAATGAAACAATAGGAGAATTTTTGAGTGGAATTAGTACCTAGAATATACAAAATGCTCCTGCAAATCAACAAGAAAAAGGCACAAATATGAATGCAATGGTCAAAGAGTAGCGGATTCAGAATGGGAACCTCAAGTGGCTTACAAGTATAGAAGAGTTCAGCCTCACTCATAATCATAGAAACGCCCAATTTAAACAGCAGTGAGACATGGAAACAACCTAAATGTCCATCGACAGATGAATGGATAAAGATGTGATACATATATGCAATGGAATACTACTCAGCCATAAAAAAGAAGAAAATAATGTCATTTGCAGCAACATGGATGCAACTAGACATTACCTTACTAAGTGAAGTAAGTCAGACAGGGAAAGACAAATACTATATGACATCACTTATATGTGGAATCTAAACTATGACACAAATGAACCTATCTATGAAACAGAAACAGACTCATGGACATAGAGAACAGACTGGTGGTTACCAAGGGGGAGGAGGTTAGGGGTGGGGTGGAGTGGGAGGTTGGGTTTAGCAGATGTAAACTTTTATATACAAAATGGATAAACAACAAGGTCCTACTGTATAGCACAGAGAACTATATCCAACATCCTGTAATAAACCATAATGGAAAAGAATATATAAAAAAAGGAATGTGTATATATGTATAACTGAATCACTTTGCTGTACAGCAGTAATTAACACATTGCAAATCAACTATACTTCAATAAAAAAAATAAACAGCAATGAGATACCACATTACACATATCAGGTGGATTAAAATCAGATTGTTAGAGAATATTAAGTTGGACAAGGATGGCAAGGATGTGGGGAAACAGGTGGGAGTGGATCAACATTCTGGGAAGTGATCTGGCAAGTAAGATGACAGAACTCAAGAAGATATTATTTTTTAGGTTGTAAACAGATTTTTAATTAGAAATATGAAATTCTAAATAGATTTTTAAAATAAATTTATTTATTTATTATTTATTTTTGGCTGTGTTGGGTCTTCGTTGCTGTGTGCGGGCTTTCTCTAGTTGCGGTGAGCGGGGGCTACTCTTCGTTGCGGTGCGGGGGTTTCTCATTGCGGTGGCTTCTCTTCGTTGCAGAGTATGGGCTCTAGGTGCTCAGGCTTCAGTAGTTGTGGCACTCAGGCTCAGTAGTTGTGGCTCGTGGGCTGTAGAGCGCAGGATCTGTAGTTGTGATGCACGGGCTTAGTTGCTTCATGGCATGTGGGATCTTCCCGGACCAGAGCTCGAACCCATGTCCCCTGCATTGGCAGGTGAATTCTTAACCACTGCGCCACCAGGGAAGTCCAAAATAGATTTTTTTCACACAAAAAATTATGCCAGAGGATATCAACGAATTTATATCCACAGCTGTGGCACCTCAGTGAATGACGGAAGTCTGGGTTTATTCTTCTCTGGGGAATGTGGTTTGGAGGAAAGGACATGTCCTTTGGAGTTAGACCCTCCACCTCCAACTTGAGTGCTCTTTCTACTCTTCCATGGACTACTTGCAGGTGCTGTTGAAACTATCGTTGCCATGAGAATGAAGCCAGCCACAGCAGATGACTCTTGCTAATTATCAGCTCAGAGTGAAAAGCCAGGTGCACAGTCCTAAATAAAATAGTGCTTTAAAAAGTTACTTTCATAAGTAAGATTAATACACTAATGCCTCCTTGGCATAATCATCTCAGTATTGATTGAGAGGTTTCAAAGATTGGACCTTTTGGGTCAACATGCGGATTCATCTTTGTATCTCTGGTACCTGGCTCAATTCGTAACATTTCGGGACTTCTTCATCACTGTAACTGAAAGAAGGGACAAGCTATGTATTTCCAAAATCATAGGAAGATTTGTTTTTCTTTTCGGAGACAGTGACCTCAACTCCTTTTTCTTGTTCAAGGATCTTTTCATTCAAGAAACATATTTTGATCAACTGTGTGTCAGGAAATGTACCAACTGCATTACATGCATCACCCTGTTGAGCCCTCCCAAGGACCCACTTGTAGACTCTATCAGATTCCTGTGTACAGAAGAGCCAAGGCTTGGAGAGCTTAACTGCCTTGTTCGTGGTCACATAGTCAGGTGTACAGTAAGAAAGGAAACCAAGTCTCCCAAATTCACCGATATTAAAGGAATAGCTACAAAGTAAGGTCCTCCCTCTATTATTATGGAAGATGCAAAGATAAATAGGAAATTCTTTCCTCAAGAACTTACCACCTATTCAATCAGTTATAAACTGTGGGAAGCCTGCAATTATTTTAGTTAAAGTTTAAAAAATGGTGTAAGAGATCACAGAAGGGAAAGTTTAATTCTTTCTAATTAGGGGTTGGCTTTCCAAAGATGGTGGCATATGAACTGGACTTTGAATGGTGACCCGAATTTGAAGAGGCATTTTATGAGAGGGGGCCAGTTTGTTTTAAGGCAGTGATAGGAAAGGGTGGGATGTTTCAATCAGGAATAGTGAGGTTGGAAATGAAAGACTGAATATAGGACTACCCTGATGGCGCAGTGTTTAAGAATCCGCCTGCCAATGCAGGGGACACGAGTTCGATCCCTGGTCTAGGAAGATCCCACATGCCACAAAGCAACTAAGCCTGTGCACCACAACTACTGAGCCTGCACTCTAGAGCCTGCGAGCTACAACTACTGAGCCCGTGTGCCACAACTACTGAAGCCTGTGTGCCCTAGAGCCCACGTGCCCTAGAGCCCACGTACCGCAACTACTGAGCTTGCGTGCTGCAACTACTGAAGCCTGTGCGCCTAGAGCCCATGCTTCGCAACAAGAGAAGCCACTGCAACGAGAAGCCCGCACACTGCAACAAAGAGCAACCCCCCCTCGCTGCAACTAGAGAAAGCCCGAGCGCAGCAATGAAGACCCAACGCAGCCAAAAAAAAAAAAGACTGAATATAAAAAGACAAGTGGGAATCTGAGATACATCTTCATAGATGTGATAGTTAAAAGTCTGGGATTCTATAACATCACTGAAGGAAATACTATGGAGCAAACATTCTAAACATGGAGTCAAGAGCTTTGTGAGCCCCCTGAAATTTTTGGCAAAAATGTGTGAGTGTGTGTGTGTGTGTATTTGTATGAGAAAGAGTATGTGAGTGAAGGGGATGGTCATATGTCATTTTCTGGAAAGAAGGACCATAGTCCATGGCTGACCACTGGTTCTCTATGGGTTATGTAACCTACAAAAAGAAGAACCACTGCACATACAATGAGAAAGCAAAGATCAGACCTTAGGAGTTACATAGAAAAAGTGGAGTTGGTGAAGGAGCCTAGACAGATACTGTCAGAGAGAAGAGCCATAGACATCTACTATTACAGAGGGCCAGGAGGGAAAGGTTAAAGCATGGGATGACTGGTCAACGATGCCTAATGAGTTTAAGTTTGGGAATTCTACCAGGTGTGATCATCTGTGCTCTTATGGGTTATCGGGAAATCATTTACAGGCTCCTAATGGATACTTTAAGTGATGAGTAGACAGCTAATGCAAACACAGCTGGAAACGGAGCCCTATTTAAAAATGGTCCACTAGATGGCACTATGGGCCAATAAGAATATTCATCTGGCCTTCACAAGTGAAATATGTTTACCTTCCACTTTTTTTTTCTTTCTTCTTTGCTAATGTACTGCAGCCTGATCCCCTGCATTATTTGCCTATTAAAAACAATGGCATTTAGAAATAATATCCCTAATTTTCACTGTTCGTTGTTACTCTTTATGTAATCCTCAGTAAACTTTGGAAAACCTTCATTTGTATCTCAGTTCTAATACAGAAAGTTGGATCTAATCCCCAATTTACTAAAACCCCTCATAAGACTGTGTGTAGTCATTGCTGGCATTTATTGACTCTTGAGGAGCTGTGAGAGTGGGAAAGACAGGAGGGAAATAAGAGTGAAAGGAGAGAAAATCCTCTAAGTTTGATCGGAAGAGCAATGAAAACAAGCTTTAGCCATGATTGATCTGGCAAGGGAATAAAGCAGCCAGGAATTCCATGGAGGTGCAACGTTGCTTTCAAGGAAGAGAATCTCATTATCCTGGGGTACAGATTACTTGGGACTTCCACGTGAAAACCTGCATTTTAAAAATTATTATTTTTATGTGGAAAGAACAGACAACTTGAATTAGGCACCAGGAAGAGGAGTTAAAATGTATCCTTTGGCCAAAGAAAATCGTAATGCAATTTTACATTTATATGGCACTTAACCAGTTTACAAAGTGCTTTTCTACATCCATCATATTGTTTGATTCTCAAAACCACCCAGGGGGCGGGCAGTGTAACCAACCCCACTTCGCACAGCAGGAGGCAGAGACTCAAGAGAGATTCAGAGCCTTGCTCAGGAATGCACAGCCATCGACAGGGAAAGCTGGCATAAAAATCTAGGTCTTCACTTTTTTAATGTGAAAAATGGGGTTAATGACACCTACCATGGTAGAGATGTGTTAAACGTAACCACATAATAAAGGTCTCGGGCTTCCCTGGTGGCGCAGTGGTTGAGAATCTGCCTGCCAATGCAGGGGACACGGGTTCGAGCCCTAGTTTGGGAAGATCCCACATGCCGCGGAGCAGCTGGGCCCGTGAGCCACAATTACTGAGCCTGCGCGTCTGGAGCCTGTGCTCCACAACGAGAGGCCGCCATAGTGAGAGGCCCGCGCACCGCGATGAAGAATGGCCCCCGCTTGCCACAACTAGAGAAAGCCCTCGCACAGAAACGAAGACCCAACACAGCCAAAAAAAAAAAAGGTCTCGACACAGAGTCAGTATATGCTAGCTAGTTTCATTATTTAGAAAGAATAGGTTAAAATGCCTATTTCCAATGATATATATGTTAAGGATCTTTGATTGCAACAATAGAAATCAATTTAGCAGATTGTTAACTTGTTAACAATCTGCTAAATTACCTCCCTTACTCCTCCCTCCCTGCCCCCCTCACCACCCCCCCCACCCCCCCGGCCCTGCCGTTGTGCAAAAAGGAATTTATTGGAAGGACACAGAATAGCTGCAGAATCAGAGGGAAAGCAGAGGAGCCTGGCTTTGAAAAGTACAGGATGCAAGAAAAATTGGGATTGACCCACCTTGGGCCACATGTATACTCCACAGCTGGGGGAAAAAAGATTCCTTGGCTGACAGCCTCTTCCAGGGGAGGACGAGTTATCTCAAGGGAAATTGGGGTGCTGTTGCAGAAGGAGAAGAAATAAGGGCCTGGCAGAAAAACAAAACATTGGATGTCATTACACAGGGTATTTCTCAAATGAAGGCCTTAAACATCACTTTCTGTAAAGCTAGAGATGATGACCCATATTTATCGAACATTTATGCACCAGGTACTGTTACATTTATGAACTCACTTAATTCTCTGACAACCCTATGAAGCAAGTAGTAGTATTAGTCCCATTTTACAGGTAAGGAAACTAAGGCACATTTGACCAGGGTGGCAGAGGTGAGTTTAAAACCCAGCGAGAGCTCATCATACCAGAAAACAATAGTCTTTAGAGGATTACTGTAAAAATCAAAAGAGTTAATTTTAAATGGAGGCATGAAATTGCTGATATTTAGCCATTTTTGGCCTCGAAGAATGACAGTTGCCTATGACTCCACTTAGTACCTGTACAGCACTCAGAACAGTGCCTGTAATATAGTCAGTGCCCAATGATGTATTTCATTATTATTAGGTGATCCTGCCTGCCTGCAAGCAAGTGGGCTTTAAAAACTAAAATTGCACAGGCCATTATTATGTCAACTGGACTGGGTTCGGGTAAAAGAGCAGGAAGGTGTCCTTTGATTAGTGCTACCCTGAAGTTTCCCAAGGAGCAAGTTAGGCGTTTTGGTAGTTTTTCCACTTGTGATCTCTGTGTGTCTAAGCTTCTCCTCTTTTTTCTCAGACTTGAGACTTGTGTGAATTCTTTGGGACTGAGAGCACAGCAAGAAGTCTTAGTTTTATTGCAACACGACATCATGTGCAGAAGCCCTTGACTCATCCTTTGGGACTCAATCCCCGCCTCTCCTTCTCCCCTCCCCCACTGCCTCCCCCTCACATCTCTGCCTCTGAAACTACCCTGAAGAAATGGGCTGCATGACCCAGAGCTGGAATGGTCTCTGGGAGCTGCTTAGCCCACAGTTTGAGCTGTTTATCAACAAGGAGGTGGGGCAGTTTTTTGCAAACAGTTGCAAAAAAGGTGGGGGGCTGGCCCACGTCTAGGAGGAGTAGCTGCTGGTCAGCCCAGGAGGTCTCTGAGCCTCTGATTAGGTGGGACAATCAATGACTCCACAATTCTCCGCAGATCCCAGCACACAGCTCCACACACCACCTCTGAAAAAGAAAAATAAGCCCTGCAGCACAATTCCCCGTTTCTCCCTCAAACCCAAGCTTCGCTCCAATCTGCCTGAAGAAGCAAGGCCACACAAGAGCCAAGGGTTACTTATTTTCTGGAAGGACAAATGAGGACCTGTTTTCAGCGAAACTGATTTCCCAGAAGCATGTGGCTTCTTGACGGCTGACCCACTGTTGGGTTCAATCCTGGCTGCTGTGGTTTTGAGAATATCATCAGGGTAACTTCCCCGCTGTGCAGTCCACGTTGGGACTTACACCGTCTTTAAAAGGCACAAATAGCTGCATTGCATAATGTAACCCGATGTTCTGACAGCCCCGCTTATACTGAGGCTAAATTTAAAGGTCACCATTGTGGGGAAATAGTGGCAAGAGAATGAAAGCGCCTTAAACACGAATTTCACAGGTGTTTCCTCATTTGGAAAGTCTTACACTATAAAAGAGGCAAAATTGCCTGTGAGTTTAATAAAATGTACAAGTGTAGAATTCATTTCTTGGGAACAAGATAACTTTAACAACAATTGTAAAATAGACAAGTGTGAAGTTGTAAAGTGTGTTTTAGTTGCTTTCTCTAATATTAATAATTCTTTCCCCCTATAGTTATTGAGCACCTACTGGGTGTTAGGAACTGGGCTAGGAATCAGATGGTACACAAGACAAACCCCTGCCTTCACAGAGCTCTCAGTTTGTCAGGGAAGAAAGATACAAAACCATGGAGTTACAATAAAGGGAGATGAGGGTTATGAAAGAGGACATACATTTGGGAAGTGCATAGCAGGGGGACCTGTAATAGTCTAAAAATGCAGATAGCATCATCCCCCAATGAAGTCAGGACTTGGCTGAGAGCTAAGGGATGAGTAAGGGAGAAGCATTTTAGGCGAAGGGAAGGTGTAACACGGATAGGGGGATGGGGGAACAGCATATCTAGAAGTTAGGGGAGGAGAAAGCATGCCATAGCTGGCACCGAAGATAATCTAGAGCAGGAGAAGCATAGTGTGGCCCTCAGGCCAAATCCAGCCTAATGCCTAGTTTTATAAACAAAGTTTCACTGGAACACCAGTTGCATCCATTTCTTTATTGTTTATGGTAGCTGTTGCATTGCAACTGTTGAGTGGTTGAGACGGAGGATATACCGTAGCTAGCCCCCAGTAGGCACTTAACAAATAGTAGCTGCTGTTACTATCTGCATTCCTATCATTACTCAGATAATAACATTGCAGTGAAATGGCTTAAGGGAGAATAGAAAGTTCCTATCTTCCTAGGAACTTGGCCAAAGCAACAAGTAATTGTCAGACCGGGTTTTAAACCCATTCTAATTGATCAATAACCATCTTACATCAACATCTACACTGCTGAAATTCATCTAGTCAGCAAGTGTCACACTGTCATTCAAGGCATCTGCGGCTAAAAGTCAACCAATGTGCAAACACTCTCACTTCTGAAAAATTCATCAATCTTTGAATTCTACTCTTCATATATATATATATATATATATATATATATATATATATATATATATATTTAAACAACCAGCTTTCAGCTTTGCTTAACGAGTTAGGACTTCACAAGTGTTATTTGTCTCTTCAGTGATGATGGCCTCTTTTGTGGATATGCACAAAGTGAAAATTTGCCTAAGCTGGGATTTGAATCCAGATATATCTTACTCCAATCCCACGTTCTCTTATCCACCCCCGTATTTCTCAAGTTGGGAATGTATACTGCTGCCGTTAGCTGAGATAATGGTAGCTGCTACACAAACTTGGCTTTAAATAACATTGCATCACATAACATGAGGAGGAAGTCATTTTCTTTTCCATCTTCAATTCTTTTACATAGCAATGAAGACAAGAGGCTTTGGAGCCAGACTGGTCTAGGACTGTATTAGTTATCTATTGCTGTGTAACAAATTAGTCCAAAACTTAGAGACTTACAACACCAATAACATTTTATTATCTTAGATCATGTGGGTCAGGACTTTGGGGTAGTTAGGTGGCTCTAAATAGGGGGGGTCTCATAAGATTATTGTCAAGGTGTTAGCCAGGGCTGCAGTCCTTTGAAGGCTTGACTGGGGTTGAAGGGTCCTCTTCTACGTTTGCTCACTCACATGGCTGGCAAGTTGGTACTGGCTGTTGGTGGAGGCATCAGTTCCTTGCCATGTGGACTTCTCCATACAGCTGTGTGAGGAAGCACATGGAAGCTGGCTCTCCCAGAGCAAGTGATCAAAGGGAGTAAAGTGGAAGCAACTGTATCTTTTATGACTTAGCCTTGTATTTTGGTAGTTGGGCTGCTATAAGAGAATAGCCCACATTGGGTGACTTTTAAATAATTGAAATTTGTTTCTCATAGTTCTGGAGGCTGTAAGTCCAAGATCAAAGTGCCAATATGGTTAGTGACTGGTAAGGGCTCTCTTCTGAACTGCAGATGGCCATCTTCTAATTGTATCTTCACATCAGGGAAAGAGGGCAAGAGCTCTCTGGACTGTCTTTTATGAGAACACTAATCCCATTCATGAGGGTTCCACCTTCAAAGGCTCTACCTCCTAATGCCATCAGAGTTGGGGATAGGATTTCAACATATGAATTTTGGGGGGACACAAATATTCAGTCTGTAACATTGTGAAAGTCACACACTATCACTTCTGCTGTATTCTTTGGTCACACGTACTAATGTTGATACAATATGGGAGCTGACAACACAAACGTGCAGATACCAAGAGTCCAGGATCATCGGGAGCCACTCTGAAGGCCATCTTAGAGTCTACTGCTACCACTTACTAGCTGTGCAATGTTAGACATATTAGATTTCACTGTGTCTCAGTTTCCTTACCTGTAAAATGAGAATAATAATATTACCTACCTTATATACAAGGTTTTTTTTTTTGAGAATTAAATGAGTTAATATTAGTGAAGCCCATAGAACAATGCTTAGCACATAGTACATACTTAGAAATGTCCTGTTAATACTTTTATACCTCTCTAATTCAGTCTTACTCAAAGAGCCATTCCACCATGAGATAAAGGGCTAACTCAAGAATATAAATCAATGTGTTGCTCCTTCATCGAGGGAGTTGTGTTGCCATAAAAGAAGTCTGTTGTAAACTAAAAAAAAAAAATTAATTAAAAAGTGTCACTTAAACAAAATATTGCATGTAGTGATGTAGTTGATTTGCATTTTGGAGCAATCTGTTAAGAATAGACAGAAAAGGCAGTTTGCAGACCAACAGCCAGCTCACAAATCACACTTTGAGTAGTGCTTTCCTAAATCTTGATAATCTCCCTTTTTAACTGCAAGAGTACAACAGCAGTGTTCAATGGCATTGTTTTCTTTTTTCCTTTCTTCTCTTTTCTTCTTAATTTCTCAAAGTGTAGAGGGAAGTGGGTGAGAGCAGGGAATTTTATAGAGGTGACACGTGCTGTTGAAATGCAGTAGAAGGGTGGGGAGAACAGGTTAAGAGGAGTATGTGTTTGACAGGAGGAGAAGTCATGGAAAGTTATGAAAGGACAATTATCATCTGTTTAATGGCAAATGGTTGTTTTCCTCCATTTACTGATGTGTTACAGAATTTCTTTTAAAATAAACTTATGCCTTAGTTTGGGTTCCTTAAAAGCAGAGCCTGAGACAAAGACTTGCCTGTAGGTTATTCATCCTGAAAGTAATTCCAGAGAGCAGAAATTGGGGAGTAGATAGGGAAGCAAATACAACAATGAATTGTTGTATTGGCCAGTGCTGCAGGGGGCTGGTGTTTTGTCTCATCAGGGTCTTCTGAGAACTTTTTGAAATTCTTGTCTCCCTGGGATGTAAAAGGAAAAAAAAATATCCATCAGCTCTCTTCCCCTATTAGTCAAAGATGGTCTCCTGGTCTTAACTCTCCTTTACTTCTAGACTGCATATTGCAGGTAAATGTTGCGTGGGTTCCCCAAAAGAGTCAAGAGCTGTGTCAGAAAAGCTCCAGGCTAGGAAATAAGAAGTATGTGGTGTATGTGGAGGCCAGGTGCTCTCTGGTTATTCCTTGGCAGAGCTAGTCAAAGTCTGCTGCTTGGAACTTCCACAGCAGCAGCTATAGCAAAATGTAGACCCAAAAAGATTTCTGTGGATCACAAGACATGTTCAATAGAATGCATTAAAATAAGGAAACACATTTTGAAAATAATAAACATTAAGTAGGGACTTTGAATTTCAGCTTGAACATGTAAAGAACTTAGAAGTCATCACTCTCATCCTTTCAGAAAAAGCTGGATAAAATGACCATCAGAGAAGTAAGATTGGGCCCTCAGAGAAGGTTGGATTCAGAAAAGTGTGAATGCAGGGCAAATTGACACTTCTAAATGTAGAGAGATGGAGATTTGCTTACCTCGAGGGCAGATACTAGAACCATGAACTGGTGGGGGCATTTAAATGGTAATTTCAACAAATTGCCAGATATGGAATATGGACTAGTGTGACAGTAAAGACTGCTGGGACCCATCAGTCTTAGTCTTCCCCCCAACCAAACTTTCATGGGCTTTTGTTCCAAGAATCCCATCAGGTTCTCATGGTGGGTATCTGAGAAAAATCTCCCTGTAACTCTGGCAGCCATTGTGAAATAAGCCCAGAGCTATCTTCATGACAAAGGCCTATTCTCCTAGGAAAGAACTTTGCTGGAGCCTTGTTCCAGATGGAAGAAGGGAATTCCTCCCCACTCCAGCCTTCCTATCCCACTTATGGGGAAAAAATTCATTTTAATCAGTGAACAGCCCTTCAAGGTAGTAGACTGGGAACGCTATAGTTAGGGATGGGGTGGGGAGCAGGGAGAAAATAGCTATTCCATTGAAGAAACGATGTGAAGCTCACAGTCCCAAGACTTAGGCTCACTGAAAGGCTGATATTTAATTGGAAGGTTATAGACTGCTCTCTCTCTCTCTCTCTTTCTCTCTGACATCTTACCACCAAACCAACAGTGTGATGGATTACAGCTAAAAGAACTGCAAGACACAAACTCTCTCTGGGGAAGACTACATAGGGAAACCCTAGGTCAAGAGAGGAGACAAGATGAGTAACACTAGAGGAATTTGAATACTCAGGCATCAACAATTACAAGAGACATTAAATGCAGCCCTGATACTAGCCTGACTAGCATATATCATTACACTAATGGCCTATTTACCCTAGTCCCTATTACCTGATACCGTATGTCTCACCTTCAGCAAAAAGTTATAAGGTATGCCAAAAGCAACAGAAAATACACTCTGAAGAGATGAGAAACCCATCAGAACCAGAATCACATATGATATGGATGTTGCAATTATCCAACAGGAAATTTAAAATAATTATGAGTAGTATATCAAAGGAAAAAGTAGACATCATAGAAGAACAGATGGGCCATGTAAGCAGAGACATGGGATTTCTAAGAAAGAATCCAAAGGGGTTGCTGAGGGGAAAATCCCCACAGTGACAATGAAGATTGCTTTTGATGGGCTCATTAGTAGACTAAATGTGACCAAGGAAAGAATCAATGCGCTTGAAGGTAGGACAATAAAAACTACCCAAACTGAAATGCAAAAAGAAAAAAGAATGAAACACAAAAATGTATCAAAGAACAGTGGGACAATATCAAAATTTGTAACATCTGTGTAATGAAAATACCAGAAAGAGAAGAAAGAGAACGAAGCAGAAGAAATATTTGAAGTAATAATGGCCAAGAACTTTCTAAAATTAATGACAGACATCAAAGCACAGATCCAGGAAGCCCAGGGAACACCAAGAAAGATAAATAACAAAAAATCAACACCTAGGCACTCAAACTGCAGAAAACTACAGACATAGAGAAAATATTGAAAAAAGTCAGAAAAAAGTACCTTACCTGTAGGAGTAATAAGGACAGATTCTATCAGACTTCTCATCAGAAACTGTGCAAGAAAGAAGGGAGCAGAGTGAAATATTTCAAGTGTTGAAAGAGATATCTATCAATCAAGAATTCTAAATGCAGAAAAATTATCTTCCAAAAGTGAAGGAGGAATAAAGACTTTCTCAGACAGACAAAAGCTGAGGAATTCATCATCAGCAGATGTGCAAGAAATGTTAAAAAGAAGAAGGAAAGTGTTCTTTAGGAAGAAGGAAAATGATATAGATAAGAAATATGGAAGAGTGACAGAGTGACAAAGAAAGAATAAATAAAGGTAAAATAAAATCTTTTATTTTTCTTATCCTTAATCCATCTAAAGGGTAACTGTTTGCTTAAAGCAATAATAGGAACAATGTATCAGGTGATCACAGCATATGGATAAGTGAAATAAATGACAACAGAGTCATAAGGGATGGGAGGGAGAAATTGATAATACTTTGCTAAGAGATACTTGCACTACTCACGAGGTGGTATAGTGTTCTGTGAAAGTGGACTTAGATTAATTGTAAATGTATATCACAAACTCTGGCAACCACTAAGAGAGCAGATAAAATTAAATCATACTCAAAATGAATCATACACCTAAATGTAAAATGCAAAACTATAAAACTCCTAGCAGATAATACATGAGGAAATCTAGGTGAACTTGGATTTGGTGATGATTTTTAGGCACAGTATCAAAAACAAGTTCATGAAAAAAATTGATAACTTGGTCATGATTAAAATTAAAAACTTTTCCTCTGTGAAAGACACTCTTAAGAGTATGAAAGGATAAGTCATAGATTGGGTGAAAATCTTTGCAAAACACATATCTAATAAAGGGATGGAAATCAAACTTCACAAAGAACTTTTAAAACTCAACAATATGAAAACAAACAACTCAATTAAAAAACCAGCAAAATACCTGAAAGAAGATATAAAAAATAAGCATATGAAAAGATGTTCAACATCATATGCCATTAGGGAATTACAAATTAAAATGACAATGAGATACCACTACGTGCCTGACAGAGTGGTTAAAATCCAAAACATTGACAACACCAAATCCTGGAGAAGATATGGCAAAACAGGAACTCTTATTTGTTGCTGGTAGGGAAAGGCATAGCCATTTTGGAAGGCAGTTTGGAAGTTTCTTTAAAAAACTAAACGTACTCTTACCATATGACTCTTAGAGCACTAATTGTGCTCTTTGCTGTTTACTCAAATGAGTTGATAGCTTATATTCACACAAAAAGTTGTACATGAGTGTTTTTTTTTTTTTAGCAACTTTATTCATAGTCGCCAAGACTTGGAAGCAACTAAGATGTCCTTCAATAGCTGAATGGATAAATAAACTGTGGTATATCCATACAATAAAATATTATACAGTGATTTTAAAAAATCAGCTATCAAGCCACAAAAAGATATGGAAGAGCCTTAAATACATTTAAAAAAATTTTTTATTGGAGTATAGTTGACTTACAATGTTGTGTTACTTTCAGGTGTACAGCAAAGTGAATCAGTCGTCTATATCTATATCTATATCTATCTCCATTTTTTTCAGATTCTTTTCCCATATAGGTTATTACAGAGTACTGAGTAGAGTTCCCTGTGCTATACAGTAGGTCCTTATTAATTATCTATTTTATATATATAGTAGTGTGTATATGTTAATCCCAATCTCCTAATTTATCATTTCCCCCCACATTTCCCCTTTGGTAACCCTAAGTTTGATTTTGAGATCTGTGAGTCTGTGTCTGTTTTGTAAATAAGTTCATTTGTATCATTTTTATTAGATTCCACATAGAAGTAATATCATATGATATTTGTCTTTCTCTGTCTGACTTAATTCACTTAGTATGATGATGTCTAGGTCCATCCATGTTGCTGCAAATGGTGCTACTTCATTCTTTTTAATGGCTGAGAAATATTCCATTGTATATATGTACCACATCTTCTTTATCCACTCCTCTGTCAATGGACATTTAGGTTGCTTCCTGCAAAATAACTTGCTGGGATTTTGATTAGAATTATATTGAATCTATAGGTAAAGTTGGGAATAATTGACCTCTAAGCAATATTGTGTCTTCTAATCTAGGAACATAGAATATCTTTCCACTTATTCACTTCTCCTATTTCTTTTATCAGTGTTTTTTAGTTTTCTATGTACATATCCTGCATATATTTTGTTAGATTTATATCTAAATATTATACTTTATGCATAGTTTTACTTCTTTTCAGAATTTCATATATTGGAATCATATAGTACATAGCCTTTTCAAATTGGTTTCTTTCACCTAGCAATATGTACTAAAAAAACACTGTCAATTATTCCTAACTTGATCTATAGATTCAATGTAATTCTAATAAGAATCCCAGCAAGCAATTTTGTAGGTATCAATAAGCTGATTCTATAAAATTTAGAATGTACATGGACAAACAAAAGACCCTACACAATACTAAAGAACAGAGTTGGAGAGCTTGCATTACCAAATTCAAGACTTATATTAAATGTAGTGTAATCAAGACATGGTGGTATTGGCAAAAGAATGGACACTGATCAATGAAACAGAAACAAACCCACAAAAATATAGTCAACTGAATTTTGACAAAGGAGCAATGACAATTCATTGACAAAGGATAGTTCTGTTTGATAAATGGTAATGGAACAATTAGGTATCCATATACAAAAATATGAACCTAGACATGGACCTTATACCTTACCAAAAATTAATTCGAAATGGATTGCAAACCTTAGTGTAAAATGCAAAACTATAAAGCTTATAGACGAAAATATTGGAAAAGTCTATGTGACTTTGGATTTGGCAATGAATTTTTAGATACAACACCAAAAGCATGATTCATTAAAGAAAAAATAAGTAAGCTGTCTTTTATTAAAATTAACAACTTTTTCATTGAAAAAGACACTTTTAAGAGAATGAAAATGCAAGCCACACACAGACTAGGAGGAAATATTTGTAGGACATATAAAACAATAAAAAAGGAACAATGCAACTGAAATACTGGCAAAATATCTGAATGGACACTTTACCAAAGAAGATATACAGATGGAAAATAAGCTATGAAAATATGTTCAATATCTTTTGTGTGGTAGGCAGAAAAATGGCTCTCCAAATATGTTCACGCTCTAATCTCCAGACTCTGTGGCTATGTTACCATTCATGGCAAAAGGGACTGCAGATATGATTAAGAATAAGGACCTTGAGATGGGAGATTATCCTGAATTAATCTGGTCGACTCAATCTTATGAGTCCTTAAAACTGGAAAAATTTCCTGGCTGCACCCTAACAGAGATGTGTTGACAGAAGAAGGGTTACAATGATGCTTTTTCAGGGTTTGATAGTACAAAAAAGGGACCATGAGCCAAGGAATGTAAGTACCCTCTAGAAGCTGGAAGTCCAGGAAATAGATTTTTCCCTAGAAATGCTGACACCTTGATTTTAGCCCAGTGAGACCTGTATTGAACTTCTAACCAATACTACAGAAATAGAACAAATATGTGATATTTAAATTCCCTAAGTTTGTGGTAATTTGTTACAGCAACAATAGAAAACTAATACAATTTGTCATTAAGAGAAATGCAAATTGAAATTACAATGAGATACAGCTACCCACCTATTGGAAGGGCTAAAATCCAAAAAACTGACAATACCAATTACCGGTTAGCATCCAAGCAGGAGAAACTTGTATCATTGATGATTGGAATGCAAAATGATGCAGCCACTTTGGAAGACAGTAGAAATTTCTTACAAGGACAAATTGTCTTACCATACGGTCAGCAATCATGTGACAAGGTATTTACCCAACCAGCTTAAAAATTGAGGTCTACACAAAAACTTATATATGAATGTTTATAGCAGCATTATTCAAAATTGCCAAAAACTGAAAGTAAACTGATATTTTTTAAAAAAATAGGTGAATGGATAAAAAATCTTGGTACAACCATACAATGGAATACTATTCAGTGATAAAAAGGAATGTGCTAGTAAGCCATGTGAATATGTAGATGAATCTTAAATACATATTCCAAAGGGGAAGAAATCACCCTGAGAAGTCTAAATACTCTCTGATTCAATTTATATAACATCCCGGAAAAGAGAAAACCATAGAGTCTGTAAAAAAAAAAATAAACCAATGAACAAACAAACAAACAAACAAATCTAGTGGCTTCTAGGAGAATTAAGGAAATGGGAGTGTGGACTAGGTTAAGCACCTTTGATTTTTTTAAAGCAGTTCAGGTATTCTGAATAATACTGTTATTGTGGATACATGACACTGTGCATTTGCCAAAACCCATAAAACATTAAAGCATGAGCATTAAAGAGTGAACATTAACATAAACCACTTAAAAATAATCCTTTAGGAGGTTGGGACCTACCAGGGTGGAAAGCAGAATGTAACAAAACATTTAGCTTTGATTACATTGGTAGTGGATGCCGTGTGTGTACGTGCGGAGCTGTATTCGAAAAATAAAGTGACTGAAAGGCCTGTTATCAACCCAAAAGGATAACCTTGAGGATTTTCATAGTCTGAGTAGGGAGAGGAATGGGTATTGCAATTATAAGATTAACATTAGAAGAGTCCTGATCTATCCATGGAACAAGACCTCGTAAGGAAAGCAGATAGTGGTGGTCACACGAGAGGGTATCAGTGGGCCCGTGGAGGTAATTCTGAGGCAGAATAGTTTAGAGGCTAA
The DNA here is from genome assembly GCF_949987535.1 of Balaenoptera acutorostrata. Classification (NCBI taxonomy): domain Eukaryota; kingdom Metazoa; phylum Chordata; class Mammalia; order Artiodactyla; family Balaenopteridae; genus Balaenoptera; species Balaenoptera acutorostrata. The sequence continues at coordinate 100,130,749 of NC_080068.1, read as the reverse complement.
TAGAGTGGACTCTCAAGGATGACAGCCAGGGTTCCTTCCTCTGTCACTTGCTTGCTCTGTGACCTTGGGCCAAATACTCAACCCCTGTGGCCCAGCTTCCTCATCTATAAAGTAGGGATGATAAGAGTACCTGCTCCTTTAGGGTCGTTGTGCGCTTTAAATGAGTGAAGAGAATGGTCCCAGCACATAGGGAGACCTTTTTAAAAAGTCAGCAGCCCCAGAAAGGTGAATGCTTCGGTCCTGACCCATTCATGTAGCTCCATTTCCCATTTGCTCCTGTGAGACCAGCATGGGCCACTCTGTGAAGCTGGGCCATGGCTGCAGAGAGCCAGTATCAGGGCTTGTCAATGAAGGAGTCCCCACTATGTCATCAATGATTGAGCTCCTTGGGCATCTTCACTGGCACGCTGATCACGGCCTTTGGATCTGGCTCATTCTAGCTTTAGACAGTCCAAATGATTAGAGAGGACCTCCGATGTGAGTTGAAAGCGTCCTCCTGTTTTTTCCATCCACTGACTATCATTTTGCCCACTGGTCAAAATGGACCTAAAATGGACCTAATCCTTCCACTTGACTGGAAGCACTGGAGTCAGGCATCAAGACAGTTTGAGTCTTTTCTTTTCCAGCTTAACTCTAGACGAATAGGAGAATACATATCAGAGTACCTGAGAGGGTTGACTTAAGGTATCTGAAATAAACATGGTGTGGTTTCTCAAAGCCCACACTTCAGAACCTGTGTGCCTCTGAAGTATTCAAGGGCCAGTTTGGCGAAGGATGGGACTGCGTGTGTTTGGGAAGAAGGGGATGACTTTAAAGGTGTTTTGTTAGCAAGTTTGTTCACCTAAGGGTCTGCATGGTCTGATTTCCCCCAAACCCCTCTAGAAGCTCCGTTTCCTGTCGATCAGTGGTGAAATCCCCAGAACAGAATGGGTTGTGTGAAATTTCAGATTTTATGCAAGTTCCCAGCTAGAACCCATGCACAATTACTGCTCAGAGTTTGATTTTGCCACAGTGAAAGCCCCGCGGATTAGGCCTTTCACAAGAAAGGAAAAAGCCCCTTCTGAATTTTTAGTCTCCGTTGGCTATTCCACAATAGAATAGCCTTCATACTGCCATTGCGTTTACAATGTAAACGTTTTCTTTTCAAGGTTAGTGTTTCAGAGCCCAAGGCCACTATTGAAACTGCAGGGGCAGAGCCGGAACAATTCTGCTGGCATTCTAAAAATAAGAAGCTTTATTTTCAAACTGCAGGATGTGGTTTAAAAGACAGAGTCTCAACAGTTTACTTTTTTGACTGCCACTTGTATCCCTTTTCTGTCAATTTGGCCTGGAGAAAGAGGCTGGTCCCATACACAGGGAATAGTAATTTCTGAGAATTGTATAAGATGAACTCTCTGGGATCCCAGTAAGAATGTCCCCAGCCTTCCCCTCCTTTTAGGACCCAGGGAATGAACTCTTAGATTCAGGGTGGCTGAATCCTAGGCAGGATCAGGCGTCTGCCAACTACAAATTGGCACTTGCCATCTACCTCTACAAGGATTGAATCATGAGCCGCTGCTGACCTTCAACACCCCCTGAAAGGAGTTCAAGGTGGAGATCAGGAATGAGGCACTCTGTGCTCTCTGACAAACTGGCAGAACGTATCTTTAGATAGTTAGATATTTCAGGAGAAGATTTGATGAGCCCAATTCTTTCATCTCCTCGTACCTAGAAAAGCACTAAAATCGTTCATGGTGACATCTGCTCCTCGTGACTAGCAGCAGGTGTCTGCCAGCATGTGTGCCTGTCTGCACATACTCCCCTTCACTAAAGTCATATATAACATTGACCTTCCCCTTACCTCTTTGGAGCAGTTCCTCAGAGCTCTCTGAAGTGCTGTCTCCTGGGCTATAGTCCTCATTTTGCCCTAAATAAAACTTAACTCACAACTCTCACATTGTGCATTTTTTTTTCACCTCCATCAGATATACCAGCAGGGAGAAAATTCTGAAAGGGAATCAAAGCTGCAGTGATTGACAGAACTGGAGCATCAAGGCCTTAGGGAAAAGCTTCCCTTTGCTGTTCTAGAGGGTAAGACACTCATAGGAGGCAGGCTGGGATTCTTGGTCCTCTTCATTCCTTCATTCTTCCCAATTCTTGTCTTCAGTGGGAAGGAGAGAATGTCCTTTATCAGAAGAATGCATCCAAAGTATTCAATAAGAGGGCACGCTATTAGCACCCAGAAGATTTGTTTGTCTTGAAGGTGCTTTTCCCAGAAGGCTCGGGAAGACCCTGGTAGGAGTCATCTGGGTCCTCTCTAGATGGTGGATCTTTACCGTGACCATCTCGGACTCAGGAGCCATGAAGCTGGGGCTCTGGGGAATGAGTTTCTTGGAGGAGGGGAGACAGAGGGAGGTCAGAGAATCTGGAAAAGAGAGTCTAGGAGTGAAGCATACTGCTCCATGAACATCTGAGGCGTGAGTGTGTGTGGATGGGAAACTGACCCAGTGAGAATAGCAAGCCCATGACCCTCAGTTGGCTCACGGTCTGTAATCAGGGAGACTGTGTGCTTTCTGTTGATGGACTGAATCAGCAGACCCATCCAGACTTTGCTGGGCATAGCAGCAGCTTTTCAGAGATATATATGCATATATGTATATGTATGTATATAATGAAAAACATTTATTTTATATACTTATATATTATATTTATATATAATATTGTGGACAAAGAATGTCACCTGCCATTTCAGTAAATAAAGGGTGTTCTGGCCATAAAGCCACCAGCCAATGCAGCTGCCCCCATGGTGAACCCTGAGGCAAATTCAGGAGGGAGAGAAACAGGATACAGGTCCAAGATAGTGTCCACTGAAAAAAATGCACAACCTAAAATTTGAGAATTATGTTTTATTTGGCGGAATTTCTGAGGACTTCAAGCTCGGGAGGCAGCCTCTCAGATAACTCTGAGGGGCTGCTCTGAAGAGGTGAGGAAGGAGCCCAGATACAGAGGGGTTTCTGCAACAGAGACCAGGTGGTAGGAACATCAAGAGATTACTGTTCATTAAAGAGAATCAGACACCACAAGTTAAGGAATTTAGCACTTTTCTATGTATGGGAAGATGCAAGAGTCTGGGCTCATTGAAATCATTCCTTTGCTATGCACCTCAGCTATCTGGGGCCAGCATCCCATTCTTTCCCATCCTGAGTCCCCTCAGGGTGCACCTTTGGGGGTGGCTGCAGGGGCTGAGGGCTTGGCAGTGGGCAGCCCATTTGTCTCCATCCTGCATCCCCTCAGGGCTCACTGCTGGGGCAGCTGCAGTGGCTTGATGGCTACAATATCCTTTGTTTACTGATATGGCAGGCAACATTTTTCATTCATAATTGTTAAGATACATATTAAAGGAAAGATTTCAATGAGCCCAGACGCTTGCATCTTTCCACACATAGAAAAGCACTCAAATTATTACCTCGAGATGTCTGTTTCTTGTGATTAGCAGTACTCTTTTGATGTTTGACTACATGTTTTTTTTTTCAGCGCAAACTCCTGTATATCCTGGCTCCTCTTTTACCTCTTTGGAACAGGTCCTCAGAGCTCTCTTAGAGGCTGTCATCCCGGCTATAGTCCTCAGTAAGACCACCAAATAAAATGTAGTTCTCAACTTTTACGTTGTGCATTTTTTTCAGTTGACAATATATTATATATTATACATTTATTTATATATTTATATATCATATATTTATATTTTATATAAATATATTTATATTCTATGTTTATATATTTTATCATCTATATATTATATAGTTATATATTAAATTATGTATTTATACATAATTTATAAATATATATTTATATATTCACATAATGTTTTATATATTCATACGATGTATTATATATTCATATAATGAAAAAAGTTTTTCCAGCACGATGTTATCCTTAGACACCCCTCCCCCCAAAATCTTGATTTTGACAAAATTGAAGTAACCATTTTACAGCCATCCTAGCCATCATTCTCTTTTCCATCAGTCTTTTGGGATTTTTGAATGACAAACTTTTTTTTACAGTATGATTTAGGATTGTTTTTGTAGTGCTTGAGAGCCCTGACATCATGGCATCACGGTGTAGGAAGAGCTAGCTGGCTGGCATTCAGGAAGGTCACCTTTACTCATGTGGCTCAAGCTAGGTGGCCTTTAGAAAATAACTTTATTTTTTCTGAGCCTCCATTTTCATATCTGTGTAATGGGAGGTTGAGATGGCTCAATGGTGGTCTAATTTTTTTTTTTAATTTTATTTATTTATTTATCTATTTATTTATGGCTGTGTTGGTTCTTCGTTTCTGTGCGAGGGCTTTCTCTAGTTGCGGCAAGCAGGGGCCACTCTTCATCATGGTGCGCGGGCCTCTCACTGTCGTGGCCTCTCTTGCTGCGGAGCACAGGCTCCAGACACGCAGGCTCAGCAGTTGTGGCTCACGGGCCTAGTTGCTCCGCGGCATGTGGGATCCTCCCAGATCAGGGCTCGAACCCGTGTCCCCTGCATTAGCAGGCAGATTCTCAACCACTGCACCACCAGGGAAGCCCTAATTTTTTTTTTTTAATATAAGATGGGAAACTCCCTCCCCGCTGCTTTTTTGACTCCTCCTTTGAGTCTCTTTCAATGCAGGGATTCACCCTTATAGGTCCCTGCTCCTATACGATTATTTCCCTAGCTCTTCCCATGTCTAGTTCATTTTCATACTGTAAAGCTCCCAGCTCAAAAGTTACCTCTTCAGAGAGGACTTCTGGGACAACCCTATCTAAGTCATCCTGTCCCTCAAACTACCCTGTTTGTGTATATAATCTCATGTATTTATTTTCTGTCTCCCCATGAGGGCTGGAATCTTGTGTGTCTTGTTCACAGTTGGACCTCCTAAGCTTGAAGAGTGCATATGCTGAACACATATGTTCAAATAAATGGAAGGTTGTGATAGAGGATGGCTTTTGATGTTTTCAGTTAGTCCTAAGGGAATACACTACTTGAAATTGCTGTAATTTTTGTCACTTAACCTTAGCTTTAACTTCTGTAGGAGGTGGGATTTACAAGCTTGGACTCTAGAGTAAAATCTTGATTCACATTCCAGCCCCAATACTTACTGACTGTGTGTCATTAATTTAACCTCTGTTCCTCTTTCTGTCCAATCAGCCATAAACTAAATTTAATAGTCATTATTCAAAGGCTTTGTGTGAAGATGGAATGAAACAATCATGCAAAGTGTAGACACAGGGACATAGAAAGCACAAAATATTAACTGCCACTCCCATCCTCATAATCATCACTATCATATGAAGGTAACTAGTATCACTGATAAAATGGTGCTACATTAAAATTAGATATAACTAGAAGAGTGACAAGCCTAACAGGTAAAAGCTTGAAGAAGAAAATATTTTAAAAGTTTCTAAATTATTTTGGATATTTTTCTTTGAAAATATTCTGTATACTTCATGAATACAAAAACAGCTTAGATAAGATTATCAAACAATCTCAATAAAGTTAACATTCAGAGTAATGGTCCAGTTTTCCTTATTACTGTCCTAAATTTGTATGAAAAGTGAGTCTGTACAGAAATTTGTAGCCACAGCCTGAACTATTTCCAGCAGTTCCTTTATATCTTTGAAATTAAAGTGAAAAAAATAAATAATATGTACCTTTCATAGAATTTACCTCCCTCCATGCATACTTTCCTATGATAGAGTTTAACATATTAACTGCCTCAACTTTAGAGATGAGAGAGGTAGAGAGAGTATATTCTTGTCAATCCGGCACAAAGTCTCCTGGTCTCGGCCATGGGATCCCCGGAATCTGAATCTGGGAGCAAAGCTGGGTGTGATGTGTGAGTAGGGTACCCAGCTGCCTTCTAGACTCAGTGAAGCTCTGGGCACAGAGGACCCAGGGACCATCCCTAGAGGAGAAGTCATTGGAAGAGTTTGCTGTGGTTTCTTATGTCAAATAATCCGTTTAAGTGATTCAGGGTTCACCCCATCCGTGTTTGAGGGGAAAGAAAGATGCTAGGATCACCCACGTACAAGTCTTATATTAACAAATTTAGGACAGGGAGCAGCTATTTTCTTCACTCTCTCAAAGTTCTGTGTTCTTAGAAACAATAACGTGCATAGCAACGTATACAGTCAATCAGCAATATTTCTTCCACACTCACTGGCCACACGACCTGCTGTGATGCCAGAAAAATCTCGTCTTAACCTCCCTGAACTTAAAAGCACCCAGGAAACCCTTCGTGGGTAGATTTTCCAATGATTAAATATGATTCTAAGCCAGGGCTTAGTGTAAGTGTTGGTTTATCTAAACCATCTATCGTTCTCAAATGGTGTCACAAAGTTTTCACTTTCGACCTTTCATTTTTCAAATCAACTCCCACAGGGGTTTGTTCACCTCTCAAAAAATTGGCTCCTGAAATATAATCCTCTGGTGGCAGCTTTCTAAAGTCACATGGCCCAAGTATTATGGCAAAAATCATAGGCACACTTGTCTGAGAAAAGAGATTAACATCTTTGGCTAAGCTCTTTTTTTTTTTTTTTTTTTAAATCCAAATGAGTTCTCTTTAGTAAAAGAGAAAAGCATGTGCAGATCTCAAGCAAACCTTATGAAGTTCAGATTTCAGAACAAATCATTTCTTAAAGCAATTTTAAAATTTTTTTAAAGAAAAAGCAATCTGTAACATACAATTGGGTACCTTTTCTTTTTGCTACTTGGTGTGTATTATTAGTAGCAACTGCAGTATTTTTTCTAGCAAGATCACAGGCTCTGATCATCAATAACCCACAGTTTTACACCTCTGGCAATGGCTTACCCAATTTTGTGCCTTTTCTACAGTAAAAAAAGGGCAAAGGCAAACATTATGCAACCTTAGAAGCACTGGACAAATTGGGAGAAACATTTGCAATTCATACCCCAGACAAATAGCTAATGAAATAGTTTTAGAAAGACCCACTGTTTAGAACACCTTCACATCTCCTGTGTTTCTCCTTCACTCTCACACTACTACCACACTCATACTTCTGACACCAGATAAGTGGCTTCCCCTGACCCCGCCACCAAGCATTTCTGAGACACCAGCTGGGAGTCCTACAATTTAACTCAATTCTGACACTATCTACCTGGAGATAGTGTCAGATGCCACAGGTTAAAGGCTCAGTCCCACAAGACTTCCCCCACCTCCCACTTTAGATGCCAATCACCAATTCAGGGTGTCCACTGTGCTTCTGACTATAAATTGGAGGTTCCCATGACCTCCTCTTTGGCTTAGGTTAATTTGCTTGAATGGCTCATAGGACTCAGGAAAACAGTTTACCTACTATTCACCAGTTTATTACAAAAGGATATGATAAAGAATATAAATGAGCACCCAGATAGAAGAGATGTGTAGGGCAAGGTACATGGGAAGAAGCATGAAGATTCCAAGCCCCCTCAGGCACGCCACTCTCCCAGCACCTCCATGTGTTCACCAGCTCAGAAGCTCTCTGAACCCCATACTATTGCGATTTTTATGGAGGCTTCATCATGTAACTGCATGATCAATTATTAACTCCATTTCCATCCCCTCTCCCTCTCTGGAGATTGGGGAGGGGGCGCTGAAAATGCCAAGCTTCTAATCATGGTTTGGTCTTTCTGGTGACCAGCCCTCATCCACGAGCCCTCCAGGAGCCCACCCAGAGTTGCCTCATTAGAACAAAAGACATTCCAGTCACTCAGGAAGTTCCAAGGGATTTAGGAGCTCAGTGTCAGGAAGCAGAGTTAAAAACCAAATATTAAAACAAAAGATGCTTCTAGTGGCCTTATCTCTTAGGAAATTATAAGAGTTTTAGGAACTCTGTGTCAGGAACCCAGAGCAGAGACCAATGTATATATATTTGATTATTTCACACTCACAATCAAAAGACAAGCAGGCAAAGGATGTGAATAGATAGAAAAAAAAAAGATATAAATGGGAATATAAAACATATGAAAAGGTGTTCCACTTACTCATAAAAAGAGAAATGCAAATTAAAACTACCCAGAAATGTCATTGTTTACCTGCTAGATTAGCAAAAATCTAAAATTTGGATATTGCTGGAGTCACAGGAAAGCAGGATTTTTTTAGTTTTTTAAATTGGTTTTTTAAAATTGAAGTATAGTTGATTTACAATGTTGTGTTGGTTTCTGGTGTACAGCAAAGTGATTCAGTAATACATATAAATACATATACGGCAAGTCCCCTACATATGAATGAGTTCTATTCTGAGAGCGCATTTGTAAGTCCAATTTGTTCGTAAGTCCAACAAAGTTAGCCTAGGTACCCAACTAACACTGTACAGTAGCACAGTACAACAGCTGGCATACTGGGGCTGGCATCGAGTGAACAGGCAAGAAGAGTTACTGACTGGAGGAGGGAGAGGAGGTGGGAGATGGTAGAGTTGAAGGATCCTCAGCGATAGGAGACAGAGGGCAAGCTGCAATTTCACTCACGCCTGACGCTGATGACACAGGTTCTGGTTCCTTGCTGGAACAAGATGCATGTTCACATCTTTGAAAGTTTGCAACTTGAAGGTTCATATGTAGAGAACTTACTGTATATTCTTTTCCATTATGGTTTATTACAGGGTATTGAATATAATTCCCTGTGCTGTACAGTAGGATCTTGTTTATCTATTTTATATATAATAGTTTGTATCTGCTAATCCCAGACTCCTAATTTATCCCTCCCCCACCTCCTTCCCTTTTTGATAACCATAAGTTTTTTTCGATGTCTGTGAGTCTGAATCTGTTTCATAAATAAGTTCATTTGTGTCATATTTTAGATTCCATGTATAAGGGATATTTTATGGTATTTGTCTTTCTCTTTCTGACTTACTTCACTGAGTATGATAATCTCTAGGTCCATCCATGTTGCTGCAAATGGCATTATTTCATCATTTTTATGGCTTAGTAATATTCCATAGTATATATATACCACATCTTCTTTACCTGTTCATCTGTTGATGGACATTTAGGTTGCTTCCATGTCTTGGCTATTGTAGATAGTGCTGCCTATGAACATTGGGGTGCATGTACCTTTTAGAATTCTAGTTTTCTCTTGTTATATGTCTAGGGGTGGTGTTGCTGAATCATATGGCAACTCTATTTTTAGTTTTTTAAGGAAATTCTATACAGTTTTCCATAGTGGCTGCACCAATTTATGTTTCCACCAACAGTGTAGGAGGGTTCCTTTTTCTCCACACCCTCTCCAGCATTTATTTGTTGACTTTTTAATGATGTCATTCCGACCAGAGCGAGGTGGTACCTCGTAGTTTTGACTTGTATTTTCTCTAATAATTAGCAATGTTGAGCATATTTTCATGTGCCTATTGGCCACCTGTATGTCTTCTTTGGAGAAATGTCTATTTGGGTCTTCTGCCCATTTTTTGATAGGGTTTTTTTGTTGTTGTTATTGAGTTGTATGAGCTAAAAGAAGGTATTTTTATATGTACCTGACAGCAGTGCAAATTTGCACAACTCCACAGAGGACAATTTGGAAGCATCTGTGAAGCTTACAAATGCAAGCATTCTTTGACCTGGCACTTCTAAGAATTTATCCAACATTTACACTCCCTTGCATGAGAAATAACGTATATACATGGTTATTCTTTGCATCATTGTTTGTAATTGTAGAAGATCAGACATCCTGAGTGTTCATCAGGAGGGGGCTGTTAAATTTTTATTCATCTACACAATGAAGAACTTCATCATGAGTATATGTAGGAAGATTTCTAGGATGTATTAATTGAAAAAACAGAAAGTATATAGTATGCTACCTTTTGTGTAAAAAAGAGGATAAAATATATATGTTTGTATTGTATGTAGGTAGATAGGTATTTGCTTGTATATGAATGAAGTATCTATGGGATGAAGAACTCACTCCATAAGTAATGAGGGAGAAAGAGGAGAATTTATTCTATTACCATGAACAGTGTGATATCATAGAGGAAAGCACAAAAGACCCAGAAGAAGAAATGACTCTTTCTAGAAGATGGTAAAAGGAGAAGGAAATCTTGATCCATGGATGGTGGTTCTCCAAGTCATGATGTAAGAAAGGGACAATCCAGGAAGGGAAAAATATGCAAAGGCTTGAAAGAGGCTGATGTGACATTTGGGGCTGGGTAAGAAGTGCAATGTGGCCAGAGTTTCAAGTGTACTGGAAGGAAATGGCAAAAGGTGAGTCAGGTAAGACTGACTCTAAGTCAAGGGAGCAAGATGGGTGAAGATGCCGGGGTGGGGAGGAGATTGTGTGAATGACACCAGCTTTACCACGGTGGAACTTTTGCTTTGAACCATCAGAAATATAACTGAAGCAGCAAGAAAGATCTTTGCACAAACTGAGTTAATCTCATGATCCTAATCCTTTCTCAGAAGCCTGGGTGATAACAGCAGCTTCGTTCCTGGTCCTGCCTCACCCGGTGCACTCTCCACTGTGCTGACAGTGTGATTACTAAAGCTTAGGTCAAACTGTGTCCACCACTGGCTTGAAACCCCTGAGACTGCTCTCTGGCTCTGGGAATCAGGTCCCGATTCCTCAGTGTGGCACATAAGGCCTTCTAGTGCTGGCCTCATCTCTCCTCAACCCTATCTCTGATCCTGATCCTCTAGCTATCCTGTACCACTTGAGTCTAGCCCACCAGCCTATGCCATTCCATACCTCTCTGCTTTTCTCTGCTAAGGATGTCGCATCTCCCCTTCCTTCTTGCCTGCCCAACATTTAATACATAGCCCAGATGTCATATCTTTGGGGCAGCCTTTCTCAAAGACCCACTCTTCCCTCCCCAACCCCAGCATGACTTTGCCACCCTCCTGTATCCTCCTAAACTACACCATATACATCTCTGGGAGGACTGGAAAAAGAATTCAATTTTGGTGCCAGAGAGAGCTTTCTCTCATTCTATCTGCTACTCCATATCTTGGTGACTTTCAGCCTATTACTTAATTGTGCTATACCTGTTTTTCTCTTCTACAAAATGTGGGTCATAATTTTATTTTGTATGATTGCCATGTAGATCAAATGGGATTATGCGTGTAAAGAATGATTCACAATGTCTGATTCCAAGTAGGCACTCGATAAGAGTACCTCCTGCTGCACGTATTATTGTAGGCATTCTCTCTGCTGTTGCCACCACTATAACATTTCTGTTTCCTCCATCAAAGGTATCTGTTCATGTGCTTTGTTCCTTTGCCTTTGCCCTTTGCCATAGAGGGACCATCTTGCATCATCTCTGCATCTCCTATGCTTGGAACAGTGTGTACCTCTGTTAGGCACCTGGAGATATTTATTGAAATCAACTAATTAACTATAAAACATATAAATGATTTTATACAATATATAATACCTAAACCTAGTCACAATATTGGCAGTGGCAGCGATAGCAACAGACATTTGCAAGCTTTTCAGTTTAACAGGGAACTTTGGCATATTTTTAAGCTCTATTCCTTACTTCATTCTTCATTATCAAAGAACATCATTATTTACCAATGCTCCCACTTAAACAAAGAATGTATTACTTACTGGATTAGTTGAAATGTTCATAAGAAATGTACCTGTGCGCCATCCCTTTGATGAATTTGACCTGTAATTTGATTATATAAGAAAACATCTCGGCAGGGGCTCCCTGAAGAAACAGGAAAGAGCACGGGAGATGAGGAAGAGAAACAGCTGATGGTAAGGAACTCAGCAGGGTGCAGGGAGGAGGTGGTGTTGTTAATAAAAAAAAAAAGGAGAAAGAAGATTTTTCATCTAAAATGAGAAAAGAGAAGAGAGAAAAACAGCTGCGTTTATACAAGATACTATGATTTGCTTCCATCTATGGGCGTAATGGGAAAAAAAAATAACTCGAACATTGGTGTTAAAACTGAGTTGAACTGAAAAGAAACCCAGCTGGAGAAAATGGTGGACCCGAACTGAAATGTAAGGTACCCTTGAAATGGCATTAGAAATGTGAGGAAAATGACCATACTTTAGGATGGGTTGATTGCTCTATGACCCAGAGGAGCCTGGGGTATAGATTCATTTAAACTTCACTGGTTTCCAGCCTATTAGAGTTCACAGAGACCTCGGAAGTAAGTGGAAGGCTGAACTGGCATTCTGTGCAACCTGTGGGAGAGGACGACGGTGCTTCTGCGCTAGCATTTCTCAATCCCAGTTATGCAGTTGGATCAGTATAAACTGAAGCCCCAATCTACCTTCACCACCACGCTGTCACTCAACCTATCTTTACTGGCTCAGCACGTGGTACCACAATTCCTCATCTATCGAGTACGGACACCTAGGCATCATCTCTCACTCCTCCTTTTCTCTCAACTTCCTTATCCAGTCCCTCAACAAGTGCCGTCAATTTTACCTCCTAAATATGTTCCTAATCTGGCTGCTTCTCTCCTCCACTCCTGTAAGCACTGCCTTGGCCTTGGAACTTAGTTATACCTTACACTCTAAGCCTTTACACAAAACAAAATATAACAACCAAGATGACGCTGATTAGACCACCACATTACCGGTTTCAAGATGACTGTCAGAGCTGACTATGCTGTTCTTCTCCCTCCTTCTGCCTACACAGCCCTGAAACTCCCCTTTAAAAGCCCCTGTGCCCTGAGCAGCCTCCAAAATAAAGCAAGCTTTCCTTGTCCTACAAGTGTCCTACCGACACTTGTCTCTTGAGTATTGGCTTTTGAGTGGCGAGCAGCCACTAGTCCAAGCCCCCAACATGTGTTTACATCCTAATTAGTCTCTCTGCTTCCCCTCATGCCTTTTTCACACCAAGTCTCTTAACAGCAGCCAGAAGGAGCTCTTAAAATGGAAGTCAGACCTTCACTGGCTTGAAAACCAAGCCTCATTCCTCAGCCTGAGTAGCCCTACATCATGTGGCTCACGCCTTCCATGCCGTACGCTTCTCCTCTACTCTCCCACTCATCCAGCACACCACTCTGGCCACTGGCCTTTGTTCAGGGTTTTCTATCCATCAGTGACCATCAGGGTCCCCAACTTCCTCACCCAACCTCACTTGGGTCCCCAAAACCTTGAGGTCCATGTGCATACAATCCCAAGATATCCAACATTGACCTCCTGAACCCCCTGGTCCCCCCACAGGTGTGGCTACCTTTGCCTGAAACACTGGTCTCTCCATCTCCATCCTCTCTTTGCTGGATTGGTAAAAAGAGACAAATCTAGAGGTCCCATTTCCTCTCCACTTTTAGAGGCTTAGCAAGCAGCCAGCACAGTAGGTGTGCCTTCCTTTCTCCTGGAACACCTGCTGCTGCAGATCCAGTGCAGCTTTGTCCGTGGGATAATGATGCTGGGAGATTGTGGGCCCTGGACTACTTCGCCACATTTAAGTACCCCACCCCCGCCCCAAGAAGCCCATGTCATATACTGATAAGACATAGCATTAGTGTGTGCTCAGTAACTGACTTCATCTCATTCTTGTCACTAGAACATAAGCTCCACGAGGGCAGGGAGCCCATCTGGTTCATTTATCTCCACCTCTTCCCCACTTCCTTTCATGTATAGTGTTCAAGAGGGTTGGCTCTGGCACCAAACAGCCTGCGCAGAATCTTAGCGCTAAAACTTAACAGAAGTGTCAATTTGAAAAAGTTATTCAAATCTCTGTGCCTCTTTTTAATCCTCTGTAAAATGGGAAAAATGACAAGTTTGTGAGGATTAAACAAGGAAATACACATCAAACACTTAGGACAGTGCCAGGCACTTAGAAGTTTCCAATCAAGTTTGGATTGTCTTTTTTATGATAGATGCTCAATAAATGTGGGTTGAAAGAATGAATGAGTGAACTGTGTAGGTGTCAGCTCAAACTTTGCCTCTTCCTTAAAGCCTTCACTGAAATCCCAGCTAAAGCAGGTTCTTTTCTATAAGGTCACATTATCACAATTTGTTCTTTTCTCTTTGTGTCTCACTCTCAGGGGTCTCTCTCCCCAACTAGATATGAACACTTCAAAATGTTTTTTGCTTCATCGGAGCACTTCTCACCCAGTGCTCAGCACATGGTGTTGCCCAAGGTTAAGTACTTAATGAAAGAAATGCAGTGCAAAGATGGAAAGGCTTTGCAGTGTGTCCAATTGGTTGTGTGTTCCAGTAATTCTTCCAGTAATGCAGGGCATTGGAGGCCAAGGTTGGATACACTGGCATTGTATGCACATGGACCACAAGGTTTGGGGAATCCAAGAAAGGTTGGGTAAGTGAGTTCTGGGGACTCAGATGCCAATGATGAATAGAAAGGATAAATTTGAATGTCCATGCATCCATCCTTCAACTCAGAACAGTATCATATGTGGTAAATTCATGGTTTTTGGAGTCAGAACTGGTTACGAATCTTGGCTCTGCCACCTACTGGCCATGTCGCCTAAGCAAATGCCTTAGTATTTTTAAGCCTCTGTCTCTCTGTATAATGGGAATAATTACTATTCATCTCACAGGATTGTTGCAAGAATTAAACAAGAAAATGCATGTAATTTGTTTGGGATATATAGTATTGAATTCTTACATCTACCTCAGCTCCCCACGGGATCTCCACTAACTGAAGAGAAAGAAATAAAAGAGAAAAAGGAAGAATGGGGAAGGGAGAAAAGAGCAAATGAGAACTAGCAACATGCTGTCAGAGCGTGTGGAGGAGGGTAAATGACAGAACGGGGTAAACGAAGCAGTGCCTGGGAGCCTACAGAGAGGTATGATGATGCAAAGCAAACCTGTGTTTACACTACAGAATGCAAGAAAATTTGGGGACCTGGAAACAGCATGAACTGCTAAAGGTCAGAGGAGAACATCAAGACTAAAAACACAAGAATTGATTGAAAGTCTGATACAGAACATAAGACGTCAGACCCCCACCCCCGACCCCCACCTCTTGCTGCCAGGAAACAGCCCCTCCTCCCTTCTCCATGGGACTGAAGGTTCAGTTTCAGGCTTTGAGGATGCCAGGTGGAGCAGAGCGGAGTGGAGGAGTGAGGCATCAGGTTGAAATAAAAGGCATTTAGTAAAAGTCTACAGACTGAACAGTGAGACACTGCAAGCTGCCCCCAGTCCCTGCTCCCAGACTTGCTTCCAGATCTTCACCAGCCAGGAGGATTCCATCCTCTTCTCACTGCCACCAACACACATACAGATCACAAGATTCTTCTTTGGAGAAATGGAATTGCTTAAGGGAAAATGGCTACAGATATTGACACCCTGACCATGTAGTGTCTCCGCAGTGGAAAACCCAGTTTGCCTCTAATCCACCTGGGTAAGGCTCACCAGCACAGAACTTCCACTCATGTCCTAGCGCCTCATTCTCAAATATCAAGTATCACTCGATACTTGAAAAATCTGCGAAAGAAGCTAACATGAAAGGCAGAGATAAAAACAGAGAAAAAGCATCCCCAGAAGAAAGAAAGGCAACAGAGACAACAAAAGAACATTTAGAAATTTCATTATTGGTATCTTTAGGAATATAAAGCAAGATATTGAATCCATGAAAAAGAACAGAATGACATAAAGGAGCAATAAGAAAAATAACTCTTTGATTTTAAAAAATATAATAATTGAAATAAAAAATTAAATACGAAGATTGGTAGGCATGTCAAGAAAACCTTTCAAAAACTGGAGCTAAAATCAAAGAAGTAAACATTAAGATAGAGAGATAAGAAAAATCAGAGACCCAATCTAGGGGATCTAATATCCAGCTAATGGGAATTCCAGAAAGAATAAAGAGAAGAAAAATTGGGAGGAAACTATCAAAGAAATAGTACAGAGAAATTTCTCGAATAGAAAGCCATTGCTCTTTAGATCGAAGATGCCCCCACGTCCCTATCACAATGAATGAAAAGAGAATGAATGTGTCACAGGAGGTACATCAGCAAGAAATTTCAGTCAGCTGGTGAGAATGAGAAGGATCAAAGTTTTTAGATGAAAAACAAGTCAATACAAATAAATTAAATTCAGAATGGCATTAGAAAATACAACAGTGACACAAGATGCTAGAAGACAGAGGAATGTCCTCAAAATTCTGAAAGAAAATTATTTCCAACAAATAATTCTCTACTGAGGTATCTCTCAGTCAAGCCTAAGTGTAAACTAAAGCCATTCTTGGACCAGAAAGGATTAAGAATTTGTATTTCCCATACATCCATTCTTCTGAAGCTATTGGAAGATATATTTTAGCAAGAAGGGGAGTAAACCAAGAAATAGGAAAACAGGGGTTCCAGGGAACAGACAACCCAACAGAGAGGCAGAGACAGGAAGCTCCAGGTCACAGCTGTAGCACAGTACTAGAGAGTAATCCAGGCTGTGCCCAAGTTTTCAGCCACAGCTGAGGGAATGGGAAGCCAGGTAGAGCCCAGGAGACTTTAGGAGTTGAAGAAACAGAACTGGAAGTCCCAGGAAGCCCACACATTTAAGGTTCTCAGGGTAGAGTACCAAAGAGGAAAATGCTGCTCACTGAGAACTCTGGGGAGTTACAGAGGGTCTCCCTTGAGTACACAGTTGTGTAATGACTAATGCATGCCTGCGAGGAAACTCTTCAAGACCAGGGAAAGAACCACCCAAAAGGATTAGAGGGAAGTGTCCAGAACTTACACAGAGATGGGAATGGTTCCTGTTCCCATAAGCCAACTCAGAAACCCTCATAATTCACAAGGCATTTGTGAATAACAGCTTTGCCTCAATGGTGGGGAAAAACTAATCCTATTTGTCACCCAATCAAAAACTATCAGTTATGCAAAGAAGTAAGAAAACGTGACCCATAATTAGGAGAGACATCAATCAATTGAAACTCCTCCAGAAATAATAACACAGATGTTGGGATTAATATACAAAACATTAAAAGTTATTACATCTGTAGAGCATTTATTTAAGAAGCCAGAGAAAAGACTGAACATGCTAAGTAGAGCCATAGAAGAGATTTTTTAAAGACCCAAATCAAAATTCTAGTGATGGAAATTATGATGTCTGAGATGAAAAACACACTGGGTAGGACTAACAGCAGGTTAGATATTGGACCAAACATACTCAAGATTACCTTGATTATGTAATAGCTACAAGATAATTTTAAAATCCTGGAGGAAGCAGTTCTCCTATCTTCATTCTCACTTATAATCAACACTGGACTTTCCTCTTGACAGTACCTGTGAGTTAATTAAAAAATAATTTGGCATTGATGTTAAAAAGCCTGGCACGCCTTCATCAAAATAGACTCTTTTCAGGCCATAGGGATAAATGCTTCCTGTTTAATGATACTAAGTGCTTGGCTCATTAGCTTGTCATGAATAAATCCCCTTTTCCAAATATATGCATGCCATGTTTTTAACCTTTTGTGTTACAGACAAGAGAGGCCTAGTGGGAAGGGCTCAGGATTTGGAAGCCTGATTTTCAATAATATTCACCAAATATTTGTTGAATGTGTCCTGTGTTCCAGGCATGGTGTGAGGTGCTGGGAACCCATTGGTGAATAAAACCTGGCACCCATCTCATGATGTGCAAAATCTAATGGCAGGAGACAGACCAAAAACCTTGCTATTCCGACTCAGTGTGCTAATGCTATGATGGGAAGGTAGAGGTGATGATGGGAGCATATATGAAGGAATCTAGTCAGATTGGGAAGCCAGAGAAGATATGCTGGAGGAAATGAAGTCTCCTCTGGGATCTGAAAGATGAACAGGGGTTTACCCAGTGAAGAGCTGGAGGAAGATGATTCCTGGGAGAGGGACTGCCATAGGCTCAGAGTCAAGAAAAGACAGGCATCTCTGGGAAACTACAAGAAACTCAGTGGGGTTAGAAAGTTTGAGGACTGGATTTGGTGAGAGATAAGCCTGGGGAGGTTTAGTGTAGATACTGTCCTGAGGGAAAGGGAAGGATGGAAGGAATTTAGCATGTGATCACATTTACTTTTTAAAATGTTGACTCAGCATATAGTGCCAGACTTGAAGAGAGGGCAAGGGGAAGCCCTCTGCCTGTGTGTAGATCACCTCCCGTCTCACCTCCTCAGGCACCTTGCTCTATGCTTCCTTTCATTATCTCCTCCCTTTGCAGCCAGCCTCCCTTCTCCTCTGTCTCCCTCTCATCAGCACCTAAATATCCCCCAGCTTCTGCCATCCTGGAAAACGCTCCCCTGATATTTTCTGCTTGCCATCACTCTCTCTCTCCATTATATTCAATAGTTTGCCTAACGACCTGGCCACCTTCTCCCTCACCACTTTTGACTTCCCCATTGACTCCTCAGCCTCTGAGGTCACCAGTGTCTTTTGTGGGCTAAACCCAATGGATTTTTTTTTTTAAGACTTTATGTTACTTTTCATACTTCAGCAGCATTTAACGTGGTTGAAACTTCTGGACACTTTCTTGAAATACTTTTCTCCCTTTGTTGTTCCTTCTAATCCCTTTGGCTCACTCCTCTTCCTTTGCTAAAATATTAAAAAAAAAAAAATTACCCAGCGATTTGTGTTCAGGCCATATTCTTCACTATTTAAAGGATTTAAAAAATTTTTTGACTTTCTACTATTTACACAATGAACACATAAATATATCTGTTTAAAACCATTCATCATATACAGATGAAGCCAAAGTTCCCCTTAAATACTATCCTTGGTTCCTCTCTATACTGCAGAGGTGCCTGGGGTTATCCTTTGGTGAGATTCGTTTGTGATTATATTTTCTCAACCTTTATATACACACCTATGTACCCAAAGAAAATTTCTACTTTGATATGTTTGGATTATGCTAGGAAATATGGAGTTATTTCATTATTTTATTTATGCTTTTTAAGACTGCAGCTTAAACCAGACTTCTCCTTGATATTTATCTGCAATCTTGAGGCCCTTCCCTCGCCCCAGAGGTCACCACTGTTTTGGCTTTGTAGGAATGGTTCTAGACTTTTACTTATAAATCCACAAGCATACAGTTTGGTTTTATGGAGTTCTAAAAAATCTTAAGTAAGCATACTTTTGCAGCTTGTTTTTATAAATTAACAATATGTCTAGAAAATCTTTCTTTGTTAGTACTAATGGGTCAACCACATTCTCTTAACATAAAAATTGCCACAAACATAATGGTTTAACACAACACACGTTTATTATCTTGCAGTTCTACATGTCAGAAGTCCAGAATGGGTTTTACTGGGCTAAAATCAAGGTATTGGCAGGGCTGCATTCCTTCTGGAGACTACAGGTGAGAATCTGTTTCCTTACCTTTTCCAGATCCTAAAGGCTGCCTGAACTCCTTGGCCTGTGGCCCCTTCCTCCATCTTCAAAGCCATCCGTGTGGTATCTTCAAATCTCTCACTGACTCTAATGATTCTGCTTCTCTCTTTCACTTATAAGGACCCTTGTGGTTACACTGGGTCCACCTACACAATCCAGGATAATCTCCCATTTTAAGATCCTTCATTCCATCATCTGCAAAGTCCTTTTCCACGTGGGGTAATATATTCACAGGTTCCACGGACTAGGATGTCGACGTCTCCGGGGGTCATCCTGCTGCCTAACACAAACCTCATGTAGTTTGCAGCTGTTTTCTTCTTCTATCTTTATACGCTTTCCCTGGTGACCTTCCTCATTCTCGTGGATGATGGTACATTTCCATCTCCAACACCAGCTGCGGCTATTGGATGACTAGACATCTCCCATTTGACATTTCACAGGCCCTGGAACCCAAGTTGCTTCTCACCTTTAGGTTTGTGCACCCTTTGCTCTCTTGGCTTGAACACCCTTGTCCCTTGTTTCTTCAAGTAACACTGTCTTCTTTGCCCGTCAAGACTCAGGCATGTACCCTTCTCCAGGAAGCTTTTTTTGGGATTAGTGTTCATATGTTTTAGAACTACGACTCTTGCAATACTCCTTCTGTATTGTAAATGCCTGTGTTGATGTGTCAACTTTCTGGGCTTAATTACTTTTTGTAACCCCAGTGTTCGGACCGAGTCTGGTCAATAAATGCTTATTGAATTTATAAAGTCAATAAATGTTTGTTGAATATATAAGGTCAGAAAGAGCAGTCTTGACGGCCAGCGTTTCTTTTGAATCTGCCCTCAAAGATGCAGCTGCCTGTAAGTTTCCAACCCCAGAATGTTTGACATTTCCCCACTGAAATGGTTTAGGAAGAGGGGTTGCACGTTTGACTTCATGCCAGTTTTCTGGGATGCAGGCTTGATTCTGCAGTCCCCTCTTTCTAAAGTTAAGGAGAGGATAATAAAGGGACTTGCAGCACCTGGACCTAGGGTTAGCGAGGAGCAGCTCGTCTCTCATTCTGCAAGGGAAAGGAGAAGGGGAGGAGACCAGGACCTTAGCGAGCATAGCTACAAGGAGACAGGCATTGGACAGGAGATGAGGGTCTGCACTGTTCCTTGTTGGCTTGCCTATTCCTGCTCATCTCTTTGCAAATATCCCTTTTATTATCCTCTCCGTAATTTACCCAGCTTGAATATGCTCTCTGCTTCCTGCCAATACGGACAGTGGTCACATCTAATCTGTAATCAGGTCCTCAATATTTAGAATCAAACCTGCACCCCAGAACTCCATTTATGTTTATGGGATTAGTATTAAATATCCTATGATAAAATATTACAAAAGCTGTTCACTTTTGTAATGTCATGGGGTAATCATGGCATGTTATAACTGGACCTGATCGTATATATTTTCCAGCCACGACCCATCATTTTATTTAAGACGAAATTTCGTGTGGGTTGTGTCAATGCTGAGACGAAATTTCGTGTGGGTTGTGTCAATGTGTGAGATAGTGAGTTGAAGACTTTGGAGTCACGCAGGCTTAGGTTTGGATCCTAGAGCCACAGTTAGTGGCTTGGTGACGGGCATA
Organism: Balaenoptera acutorostrata; assembly: GCF_949987535.1. Classification (NCBI taxonomy): domain Eukaryota; kingdom Metazoa; phylum Chordata; class Mammalia; order Artiodactyla; family Balaenopteridae; genus Balaenoptera; species Balaenoptera acutorostrata. The sequence goes on along the minus strand of NC_080068.1, from coordinate 100,109,931 downwards.
CTCAGTTTTGTCAATTGCAAAAAAGAAGACAATATTAATCACTGAGTAGTTGAGAAGATTAGATGAGTTAATGTATCTGAATTCCATGGTATTGAATGTGCCACTTGGCACTTGCTGACAGCCATTATTACAAACTCAGATGTCCTGATTTCTGGTCAAGGATGTGTGTTTTACTCCACCATTTGGCCAGCCAAACTGAGGTGAACGGGAGATAGTTCAGTAGATAGAAAGGACTTGATGTGGCCCAGCTTCTGCTGTGAACTTCCTCACTGTTAGACTCTGTTAAGAGGTGAAGGAGCTTTTGCAGTTGGTTCTCAGCCTTGTTCTTTGCCAGACTCTGATTTGACATTTGTGGCTTTTCCACTTTCATCCTTGTCTTTACGTTTGTTTTGGTAATGCTGAAATTCTTTAGTCAAACCCATCTCATAGAGGACAGAAAAAGAGGGGAAAAAATGTAGTTCAAGGGAGCTTGATACTTTTCCCCTGAACCTTCTTTCCTAATCCCAGGTCTCTTGGGAAGGTCCTTACCAGGGTGGGCTCTCCATGATTCAAACATCCTATTTAGTGAAGCCTCCAGCAAGCTCTTACTTTGAAGGATAGAGTTTGTGGGTCTGCAGACCTAATGCAGCAAAGCTCTTGATACAGCAAACATTTCCTGAAGTCCTATTTCCTTCCCAAGTATTTCGGAGCTTGCAAACTCAGATATAATGAATGGAGCCATTAGAGGGAACAATCACTCAACACCGTAAGTTATTTTAATGGGCCCATCACTTGAAACTAAACTTCCACCATCTGTTCTACCCTTTAACTGCAAATGCAAAAAGAACACCATTCCCAATGGCATCATAAAAAGTTAGATATAAGTGATTTAAATGCATGTTTTGGTTCTGTATTCAGTGCAATATAGATCTGAAGGAAGGCTCATATTGGATGTATTTTTTTATGGCAAAATCAAAATTCAGAGTAGGAGAGTTTCTTTGTTCACAAAAAAGTGGCTTTTTAGTTAACATGGAATATGTTCTACCATGTTATTCCTTCCTTCCTTCCTTCATTTATTTGGACTTTTTTTCCACAAGTACTTATGGAATGCCAACTTGTGCCTGGCAATGTACTAGACGATGGGGTATAGAAGTTAACAGTGATAATTAGCAAGATCACTGGCACTTCCAAAGGAAAATAAAACAGAGCATTTCATATAAATAAATATAAAAGTCATGTAAAAACTCAAACATAAATTTTGTGTTCTGCTTCAGAATGGTAATGTGATGGGGTGGGAAGAAGTTTGCAATGAGCCAGATCTTGGTTTTAAATTCCCAACTCCTCCATAATGTGACCTCTCTGAGTCTGTTTCCCTATCTGACATTTATTTCATATCTGACTCAATTTCCTCATCTGGAAAATGGGAACAATATCTTCCTCATGGGTCTGCTGTGATTGAACGAGTTATGTACACAAAGCTGCTCCCCTCACCTGGGTGTGGCTCATAATGGGCACTCTGTGTTAATTCTCCATTTAATTTCCAACTTTTTTTTTTTTATTTTTTTTTTTATTTTTTTTTTATTTTATTTATTTATTTTATTTATGGCTGTGTTGGGTCTTCGTTTCTGAGGGCCTTCTCTAGTTGTGGCAAGCGGGGGCCACTCCTCATCGCGGTGCACGGGCCTCCCACCATCGCGGCCTCTCCCGCTGCAGAGCACAGGCTCCAGACGCGCACGCCCAGCAACTGTGGCTCACGGGCCCAGTCGCTCCGCGGCACGTGGGATCCTCCCAGACGAGGGCTCGAACCCGTGTCCCCTGCATTGGCAGGCAGATTCTCAACCACTGCGCCACCAGGGAAGCCCCCCAACTTATTTTTTTATAGATTTTGGAAAATTACTTTTCGGGCATAAAATGATAGACTCATGGAACACTAGAATAGGAAATGGTCTAAGATGTATTCAGCTTCTTTACATTCAATGTTCCTTATTTTACAGACAATCTAATTTCATCCCAGAGAGCATTAGTAACTAGCTCAGCATCTTGCAGTTTGCAGTGGTCTCTAGAACATTCTGATTGTTATTCTGATTTTATTATTCCATCAATAAAAAAATAAGCATGTACTCCCCATATATACATATATTTAATTTTGTATATTGAACATGTATATTTGATATACATGAACTACTATATTGACATATTGTACACATTATGAAAAAATATATATAATAGAAATAAAGAATGAGGTAATGATGAAGTAAATAATATTTGTTGTTGCATTAGTTGTGATGACTTTATACTATGTTGACGGCATGCATACTAGTCTCTTGGGGCACATTATATACTTAGGTGAAGTTCATTATTAATATGAATTTTTAATTCCACAGTTCAACATCTTTTTTAAAAATTTTGAGGGTTTTTGACTGACTTCATTATTTCTATTTTGTGATGGGGTTGAGTATCAGGAGGAGAAGCAACAGCTCTGCTGTTTTTCTCTTGTACTCATACTGTGCTCAATCTGCAGTGTCTTTGCAGGAATATTTTTAACCATTTCTCCATTTTGTGATGATTAGTTTGGTTAAAACTGGACCATAAAGTGCCCAGATCCACTTATCCAGGTACAGGGTAACATGCTGACAGTGAATGGATGTGCAAGGAAGCTGCTGCTGTCTCTCACCCATCATGGAACTTGTCCGTGAGGGTCCTCTGTGTACATTATGTGGCATGTGACCCTCTGACATAAGAGCCAAAGGAGGGTGAGAGTGTCAATCTGTGTATCAAATACCAGCAAAGCTTTTCTTATTTTGTCAAAAGATAAACAGTTAAAATAATTGCCCTAATATTTTCTTCCTTTACCCCAAATGATGATCTCGCTCATTTCACTTTGGAGGCAATTGAATTCATGGAAGAGGAAGGACTAGAGGCTGAGTCTACTGTTGTCCCAATGATTTTTTTTTTTTTTTTTTGCAAATAGAAAGAAGCAAATCACAAAATTTTTATTTTATTGTAGTATAACATATGTTCATAAAATTGTACATGCCACAAGAGTGCACTTTCCTGAATTTTCCCACAATGAGCCCACATGACCACTACGAAGATCAAGAACTAGAAAATTCCTAGCACCCCAGTGTGCTCTTGGCCTTCCTCCTGCCCCCAAATAACTCCTATTTTGACTTCTAACTCCACAAGTTAATTTTGTTTTAAGTTTTGTGTAAAGAGAATGATACAATATGAATTACTTTAGGCCTGAATTTCTTTTGTTTAACATTATCTTTGTGAGATTTGTCTGTGTTGGTTGGTGTACGGATAGTTCATTCATCTTCTTTACTATGCAGTCTTCACTGCGTACGTATACTACTATTTGCTTATCATTCTGCATTGACGCATAGTTGAGTTGTTTCCAGTGTTTGTCTATTATGAATGATACTCCCATGAGCACTCTTTTTTTTTTTTAGTGTATAGATTTTTTTTAAAATTATTTATTTATTTATTTATTTGTTTATTTATTTTTGGCTGCGTTGGGTCTTCGCTGCTGCACGCAGGCTTTCTCTAGTTGCAGCGGGCAGGGGCTACGCTTTGTTGTGGTGCACGGGCTTCTCATTGCGGTGGCTTCTCTTGTTGTGGAGCACTGGCTCTAGGCTTGCAGGCTTCAGTAATGGTGGTGCATGGGCTCAGTAGCTGTGGCTCACAGGCTCTAGAGCGCAGGCTCAGTAGTTGTGGTGCACAGGCTTAGTTGCTCTGCAGCATGTGGGATCTTCCTGGACAAGGGCTCGAACCCATGTCCCCTGCATTGGCAGGCGGATTCCCAACCACTGCGCCCCCAGGGAAGTCCCCATGTGAGCACTCATACATTTGGTGTGTTTATGCTTGTATTTCTGTTGGATATAAATTTAGGAGATACATACAGCAGTAGGATTGCTGAGCCATAGAGCAGACATATATTGAGCTTCAGTAGGTAAAGCATATATATATTAATCAACTATTATTTCAATAATGCTCTGTAATTAACCACATCAAAATTAACAACATACAGCAATAAGAAGTTATCACTCACACATCTGTGTGTTGGCTGGGGTACTGCTGTTCTAAGCTGGACTCAGCTGGACTTGGCTTCAAGCCAGACACTGGGTTCAGATCTATTCCATGTGTCTCCCATCCTTCTTGGACCAGAGGCTCCTCAAGGCACATTCTTCTTAAGGCTCAACCAAACTTCTTCTCAAGGCTGGAACCAAGATGGTATGCCTAACAGCAAAAGCACATTTCAAGTCTCTGCTCACATAATGTCCATCAGCAACCCAATGGTTAATACAAGTCACATGGTGAAACCCAAGGGATGGGGGAAATTCACTCCACCCATAATGAGGTTTTTGTTAGTGTGTGGATATATAATTCTATTATACAGAAATGAAGAATTCGAACCCATAATTCAATTGACCATATAATCTTCCAAAGAGTACCAGTCCAATGTACACTGCAAGCAATGTTTTTTTAAAGTTCCCATTACTCCACATCCTCAACATTTGGTATATTTTCAGTCTTTTTAATGATAGTCATTCAATGTCATGGTTTTAATTTATATCTCTCTAGTGATTAGTGAGGTTGAGTACCTTTTCATGTGCCTTTTCTAAAGTGCTTGCTCAAGTTATTTACCCATTAAAAAGATTAGGCAGCCAGTCTTTTTCTTATTGATTCATAAGATATGTTCTGAAATTAGTCTTTTCTTGGTTATCTTTTTTCTACTGCACGTCTTATCTTTTCACTCTTTTAATTGTGTCTTTGGATGAACAAACATTTTTAATTTGAATACAGTCCAATTTATCAATCTTTCCCTTTATTATTAATGCCTTGTATGTCCCACTTAAGAAACCTTTGCCGACCCTTGGTTCATGAAGATATTCTCCTGTGTTTTCTTTTAAAAGCTTTATTGTTCTCCCTTTCATATTTAGATCTACCATCTATCTGGAATTGATTTTTATGTATTTTGTGATGTAATGGTACAGATTCATATGGATATCTAATTGAACCATACTGTTTATTGAAAGACCATTTTTCCTTTTGCCTTGTCCTTCTCATATTAATTGACCATTATATGTTGTGCATCCCTGGACTCTCTATTCCGTTCCACTGGCCTATTTGTCTGTCTAATGTCAATACTATGCTCTCTTAATTACTATAGCTTCTTAATACATCTTCATATCTGACACCATAAATCTTCTGGCTTTGTTCTTCTTCAAGATTGTCTTGACTTTTCTTGACCTTATGTTTCTATTAAAAATGTTTAAAACAGCTTGTCAATTTTTATAGCAATCCTCCTGGGATATTGATTAAAATTATGATTAACTTGTGGAGACTCAATCATTACATTTTTCAATCTATGAACATGATATATTCCTCCATTTTTTTAGGTCTTTAAAGTGCTTTACCCAATAGATCTTTTGCAAGATGGATTAGCTGGAAATTTCCCAAATTATCAAGTTCTGCTTCCTTTTTGCTTAACAGTTCCTCAAATTATCTGTTTCCTCTACTATTCCTTGTAGTACTGAAGCAAGAAGAAACTAGATCTTACCACTTTGGTTGAAATCTCCTCAGCTAAATATCCAAGTCCTTTGTTTGCAAGTTTTTCTTTATACATAATTGCAAGACACAATTCAGCCACCCTTTCTGCCACTATATAAAATGGATTTCCTTTCTTCTGGTTTCCAGTCATTGATTCCTCATTTCCATCTGTCCCTCAGTGGCAGCGTCTTTGACATCATATTTCTACCAACAGTCTGCTCATGACGATTTAGGTATTCTCTGACGTGATATACATTTTCTCTATCATGATCCTAACTTCCTTCTAAGTCCTCAGTAACAGAGTCATCAACATCAATATTTCTACTAACTATTTTCAAGGCAATTGAGACTTTCTCTATTACACTCATCAAAATTTTCCAGCCTCTGCCTTTCTTATTCTAAAGCCACTCTCACATTTAAAAATTTTTGTTTCAAGAGCACCCCACTTCCAGGTACCGAAATTTTTTTTTCACATCTTTACTGGAGTATAATTGTTTAACAATGCTGTGTTAGTTTCTGCTGTATAAAAGTGAATCAGCTATACATATACATATATCCCCATACCCCTCCCTCTTGCGTCTCCCTTCCACCTTCCCTATCCCACCCCTCTAGGTGGTCACAAAGCACTGAGCTGATCTCCCTGTGCTATGCAGCTGCTTCCCACTAGCTATCTATTTTACATTTTGTAGTGTATATATGTCAATGCCACTCTCTCACTTCATTCCAGCTTAACCTTCCCCCTCCCCGTGTCCTCAACTCCACTCTCTACTATCCTGCCCCTACGTTCTTCAGAACCATTTTTTTTTTTTTTAGATTCCATATATATGTGTTAGAATACAGTATTTGTTTTTCTCTTTCTGACTTACTTCACTCTGTATGACAGACTCTAGGTCCATCCACCTCACTACAAATAACTCAATTTCATTTCTTTTCATGGCTGAGTATTATTCCATTGTATATATGTGCCACATCTTATTTATCCATTCATCTGTCGATGGACATCTAGGTTGCTTCCATGTCCTGGCTATTGTAAATAGAGCTGAAATGAACATTGAACGTGACTCTTTTTGAATTATGGTTTTCTCAGGGTTTATGCCCAGTAGTGGGATTGCTGGGTCGTATGGTAGTTCTATTTTTAGTTTTTTAAGGAACCTCCATTGTATTCTCCATAGTGGCTGTATGAATGTACATTCCCACCAATAGTGCAAGAGGGTTTCCTTTTCTCCACACCCTCTCCAGCATTAATTGTTTGTAGATTTTTTGATGATGGCCATTCTGACTGGTATAAGGTGATGTCTCATTGTAGTTTTGATTTGCCTTTCTCTAATGATTAATGATGTTGACCATTCTTTCATGCGTTTGTTGGCAATCTGTATATCTTCTTTGGAGAAATGTCTATTTAGGTCTTCTGCTCATTTTTGGATTGGGTTATTTGTTTTTTTGATATTGAACTGCATGGGCTGCTTGTAAATTTTGAAGCTTAATCTTTGTCACTTGCTTCGTTTGCAAATACTTTCTCCCATTCTGAGGGTTGTCTTTTTGTCTTGTTTATGGTTTCCTTTGCTGTGAAAAAGCTTTTAAGTTTCATTAGGTCCCATTTGTTAATTTTTGTTTTTATTCCCATTTCTCTAAGAGGTGGGTCAAAAAGCATCTTGCTGTGATTTATGTCATAGAGTGTTCTGCCTATGTTTTCCTCTAAGAATTTTATAGTGTCTGGCCTTACAATTAGGTCTTTAATCCATTTTGAATTTATTTTTGTGTATGGTGTTAGGGAGTGTTCTAATTTCATTCTTTTACATGTAGCTGTTCAGTTTTCCCAGCACCACTTACTGAAGAGGCTGTCTTTTCTCCATTGTATATTCTTGCCTCCTTTATCAAAAAAAAGGTGAGCATATATGCATGGGTTTATCGCTGGACTTTCTATCCTGTTCCATTGATCTAAGTTTCTGTTTTTGTGCCAGTACCATACTGTCTTGATTACTGTAGCTTTATAGTATAGTGTGAAGGCCGGGAGCCTGATTTGTCCAGCTATGTTTTTCTTTCACAAGATTGTTTTGGCTATTCGGGGTCTTTTGTGTTTCCATACAAATTGTGAAATTTTTTGTTCTAGTTCTGTGAAAAATGCCATTCGTAGTTTGATAGGGATTGCATTGAATCTGTAGATTGCTTTGGGTAGTGTAGTCATTTTCACAATGTTGATTCTTCCAGTCCAAGAACATGGTATATCTCTCCATCTGTTTATATCATCTTTAATTTCTTTCATCAGTGTCTTATAGTTTTCTGCATACAAGTCTTTTGTATCCTTAGGTAGGTTTATTCCTAGGTATTTTATTCTTTTTGTTGCAATGGTAAATGGGAGTGTTACCTTAATTTCTCTTTCAGATTTTTCATCATTAGTGCATAGGAATGCAAGAGATTTCTGTGCATTAATTTTGTATCCTGCTACTTCACCAAATTCATTGATTAGCTCTAGTAGTTTTCTGGTAGCATCTTTAGGTGTCACCTGCACACAGTCACAGCTTTACTTCTTTTCTGATTTGGATTCCTTTCATTTCTTTTTTGTATCTGATTGCTGTGGCTAAAACTTCCAAAACTATGCTGAATAATACTGGTGAGAGTGGACAACCTTGCCTTGTTCCTGATCTTAGAGGAAATGGTTTCAGTTTTTCACCATTGCAAATGATGTTGGCTGTGCATTTCTCATATATGGGCTTTATTATGTTGAGGTAAGTTCCCTCTCTGCCTACTTTCTGGAGGGTTTTTATAATAAGTGGATGATGAGTTTTGTTGAAAGTTTTTTCTGCATCTATTGAGATGATCATATGGTTTTTCTCCTTCAATTTGTTAATATGGTTTATCACATTGATTGATTTGCATATATTGAAGAATCCTTGCATTCCTGGGATAAACCCCACTTGATCATGGTGTATGATCCTTTTAATGTGCTGTTGGATTCTGTTTGCTAGTATTTTGTTGAGGAATTTTGCATCTATATTCATCAGTGATATTGGCCTGTAGTTTTCTTTCTTTTTGACATCTTTGTCTGGTTTTGGTATCAGGGTGATGGTGACCTTGTAGAATGAGTTTGGGAGTGTTCCTCCTTCTGCTATATTTTGGAAGAGTTTGAGAAGGACAAGTGCTAGCTCTTCTCTAAATGTTTGATAGAATTTGCCTGTGAAGCCATTTGGTCCTGGGCTTTTGTTTGTTGAAAGATTGTTAGTCATGGTCTTAATTTCAGTGCTTGTGATTGGTCTGTTTATATTTTCTGTTTCTTCCTGGTTCAGTCTTGGAAGGTTGTGTTTTTCTAAGAATTTGTCCATTTCTTCCAGCTTGTTCATTTTATTGTCATATAGCTGCTTGTAGTAATCTCTCATGATCCTTTGTATTTCTTCAGTGTCAGTTGTTAGTTCTCCTTTTTCATTTCTAATTCTATTGATTTGAGTCTTCTCCCTTTTTTTCTTGATGACTCTGGCTAATAGTTTATCAATTTTGTTTATCTTCTCAAAGAACCAGCTTTTAGTTTTATTGATCTTTGCTATTTTTTCCTTCATTTCTTTTTTTTTTTTTTTTTTTTTAAATTTTATTTATTTATTTATTTATTTATTTTTGGCTGTGCTGGGTCTTTGGTTCGTGCGAGGGCTTTCTCTAGTTGCGGCAAGTGGGGGCCACTCTTCATCGCGGTGCGGGGACCGCTCTTCATCGCGGTGCGCGGGCCTTTCACTATCGCGGCCCCTCCCGTTGCGGGGCACAGGCTCCAGACGCGCAGGCTCAGCAGCTGTGGCTCACGGGCCCAGCTGCTCCGTGGCATGTGGGATCTTCCCAGACCAGGGCTCGAACCCGTGTCTCCTGCATTAAGCAGGCAGATTCTCAACCACTGCGCCACCAGGGAAGCCCTTTCCTTCATTTCTTTTTCATTTATTTCTGATCTGATCTTTATGATTTTTTCCTTCTGCTAACTTTGGGGTATTTTTGGTTTCCTTTCTCTCATTGCTTTAGGTGTAAGGTTAGTTTGTTTATTTGAGATGTTTTTTGTTTCTTGAGGTAGGATTGTGTTGCTATTAACTTCCCTCTTAGAACTGCACTGCTTTTGCTGCATCTCATAGGTTTTGGGTCATTGTGTTTTCATTATCATTTGTTTCTAGGTAGTTTTTGATTTCCTCTTCAATTTCTTCAGTGACCCCTTGGTTAGTTAGTAGTGTATTGTTTAGCCTCCATGTGTTTGTATTTTTCCAGACTTTCTCCTTTAATTGTTTTCTAGTCTTATAGTGTTGTATTCAGAAAAGATACATGATACTATTTCAATTTTCTTAAATTTACCAAGGCTTGATTTGTGACCCAAGATATGATCTATCCTGGAGAATGTTCCATGAACACTTGAAAAGAAAGTGTATTCTGTTGTTTTTGGATGGAATGTCCTATAAATATCAATTAAGTCCATCTTGCTTAATGTATCATTTAAAGCTTGTGTTTCCATATTTATTTTCATTTTGGATGATCTGTCCGTTGGTGAAAGTGGGGTGTTAAAGTCCCCTACTATGATTGTGTTACTGTTGATTTCCCTTTTTATGGCTGTTAGCATTTGCCTTATGTATTGAGGTGTTCCTATGTTGGGTGCATAAATATTTACAATTATTATATCTTCTTCTTGGATTGATCCCTTGATCATTATGTAGTGTCCTTCTTTGTCTCTTGTAATAGTCTTTATTTTAAAGTCTATTTTGTCTGATAGGGGAATTGCTACTCCAGCTTTCTTTTGATTTCTATTTGCATGGAATTTCTTTTTCCATCCCCTCCCTTTCAGTCTATATGTGTCCCTAGGTCTGAAGTGGGTCTCTTGAGACAACATATATATGGGTCTTGTTTTTGTATCCATTCAGCCAGTCTATATCTTTTGATTGGAGCATTTAATCCATTTACATTTAAGGTAGTTATCCATATGTATGTTCTTATTATCGTTTTCTTAATTGTTTTGGGTTTGTTATTGTAGGTCTTTTCCTTCTCTTGTGCTTCCTGCCTAGAGAAGTTCCTTTAGCATTTGTTGTAAAGCTAGTTTGGTGGTGCTGAATTGTCTTAGCTTTTGCTCTTCTTTAAAGGTTTTAATTTCTTTGTCGAATCTGAATGAGATCCTAGCTGAGTAGAATAATCTTGGTTGTAAGTTTTTCCCTTTCATCACTTTAAATATGTCCTGCCAGTCCTTTCTGGCTTGCAGAGTTTCTGCTGAAAGGTCAGCTGTTACCCTTATGGGGATTCCCTTGTATGTTATTTGTTGTTTTTCCCTTGCTTCTTTTAATATTTTTCTTTGTATTTAATGTTTGGTAGTTTGATTAATATGTGTCTTGGCTAGTTTCTCTTTGGATTTATCCCGTATGGGACTCTCTGTGCTTCCTGGACTTGATTGACTATTTCCTCTCCCATATTAGGGAAGTTTTCAACTATAATCTCTTCAAATATTTTCTCAGTCCCTTTCTTTTTCTCTTCTTCTTCTGGGACCCTTATAATTCGAATGTTGGTGCATTTAATGTTACCCCACAAGTCTCTAAAGCTGTCCTCAATTCTTTTCATTCTTTTTTCTTTATTCTGCTCTGCAGCAGTTATTTCCACTATTTTATCTTCCAGGTCCCTTATCCGTTCTTCTGCCTCAGTTATTCTGCAGTTATTGATTCCTTCTAGAGAATTTTTAATTTCATTTATTGTGTTGTTCATCAGTGTTTGTTTGCTCTTTAGTTCTTCTAGTGCTTGTTAAACGTTTCTTGTATTTTCTCCATTCTATTTCCAAGATTTGGGATCATCTTTACTATCATGACTCTGAATTCTTTTTCAGGTAGACTGCCTATTTCCTCTTCATTTGTTCGGTCTGGTGGGTTTTTACCTCATTCCTTCATCTGCTCTGTATTTCTCTGTCTTCTCATAATACTTAACTTTTACTGTGTTTGGGTTCTCCTTTTCACAGGCTGCAGGTTCATAGTTCCCTTTGTTTTTGGTGTCTGCCCCCAGTGGCTACAGTTGCTTCAAGGGGTTGTGTAGGCTTCCTGGTTGGGGGGACTCTTGCCTGTGTTCTGGTGTATGAGGCTGGATCTTGTCTTTTTGATGGGCAGGACTGTGTCCGGTGGTGTGTTTTGGGGTGTCTGTGACCTTATTATGGTTTAGACAACCTCTCTGCTAATGGGTGGGGTTGTGTTCCTGTCTGCTAGTTGTTTGGCATGGGGTGTCCAGCACTGGAGCTTGCTGGTCATTGAGTGGAGGTGGGTCTTAGCATTGAGATGGAGATCTCTGGGAGAGTTCTCGCTGATTGATATTACATGGGGCTGAGAGTTCTCTGGCGGACCAGTGTCCTAAACATGGCTCTCCCACATCAGAGCCTCAAGCCTGACACCTGTTTCGAGCACCAAGACCCTGTCAGCCACATGACTCAGAAGAAAAGGGAGAAATAAAAAGAAAGAAGGAAAGAAAAACAATACTAAATTTATTAAAATAAAAAGTTATTAAAATAAAAAAACAAAAAAGTAATAAAAAAAAGAGATCAACCAAAGCAATAAACAAATCCACCAGTGATAACAAGCACTAAAAGGTTTACTAAAAAAAGTGAAAAAAACAATACAAAATGGACAGACAGAACCCTAGGACAAATGGTAAAAGCAACCTATACAAACAAAATCACACAAAGAAGCATACACATACACACTCACAAAAAGAGAAAAAGAAAAAAATATATATATATAAAGGAAGAGAGCAACCAAATCAATAAACAAATCTACCAATGATAATCAGCTCTAAATACTAAACTAAGACAAACATAAAACCATAAACCTATCAGTCGCAGAAAGCAAACCCCAAGTCTGCAGTTGCTCCCAAAATCTACCGCCTCAATTTTGGGATGATTCATTGTCTCTTCAGGTATTCCACAGATGCAGGGTACATCAAGTTGATTGTGGAGATTTAATCCACTGCTCCTGAGGCTGCTGGGAGAAATTTCCCTATCTCTTCTTTGTTCACACAGCTCCTGGGGTTCAGCTTTGGATTTGGCCCCACCTCTGCATGTAGGTCACCCTCTGGCGTCTGTTCTTCGCCCAGACAAGAGGAGGTTAAAGGAGTGGTTGATTAGGGGGCTCTGGCTCACTCAGGCTTGGGGGAGGGATGGGTACGGAATGCAGGGCGAGCTTGAAGCGGCAGAGGCTGGCATGACTTTGCACCATCCTGAGGCATGCTGTGCGTTCTCCAGGGGAAATTGTCCCTGGATCACAGGACCCTGGCAGTGGCGGGCTGCACAGGCTCCTGGGAGGGGAGGTGTGGAGAGTGACCTGTGCTTGCACACAGGCTTCTTGGTGGCTGCAGCAGTAGCCTTAATGGTTCAAGCCAATCTCGGGTGTCCACGCTGATAGCCGCAGCTCGTGCCCGTCTCTGGAGTTCGTTTAGGCGGTGCTCTGAATCCCCTCTCCTTGCGCACCCCAAAACAATGGTCTCTTGCCTCTTAGGCAGTTCCAGACTTTTTCCCGGACTCCCTCGCAGCTAGCTGTGGTGCACTAACCCCCTCAGGCTGTGTTCACGCAGCCAACCCCAGTCCTCTCTCTGGGATCTGACCTCCGAAGTCAGAGCCTCAGCTCCCAGCCCCAACCTGCCCCGGCAGGTGAGCAGAGAAGTGTCTCAGGCTGGTGAGTGCTGGTCAGCACCTATCCTCTGTGCAGGAATCTCTCTGCTTTGCCCTCTGTACCCCTGTTGCTGCTCTCTCCTCCATGGCTCCAAAGCTTCCACCCTGCCCACCACTGTCTCCTCCAGTGAAGGGGCTTCCTAGTGTGTGGAAACTTTTCCTCCTTCACAGCTCCCTCCCACTGGTGCAGGTCCCGTCCCTATTCTTTCGTCTCTGTTTTTTCTTTTTTCTTTTGTCCTACCCAGGTACGTGGGGGAGTTTCTGGACTTTTGGGAAGTCTGAGGTCTTCTGCCAGCACTCATTAGGTGTTCTGTAGGAGTTTTTCCACATGTAGATGTATTTCTGATGTATTTATGGAGAAGAAGGTGATCTCCACGTCTTACTCCTCTGCCATCTCGAAGGTTCCCCCCCAATTCTTTTAAAATATAATTATTATTGTACTTCTGGGCAAGACCCCTAACCTGGAAGGTAAATTGTGATTTTTACATGCCTATAGAAAGATAAAATGATATAATATGATAATAACTAAAGACCTATTATGTTGGTTAATTGCAATTTTAAAACAATATATTGTTGTGGGAAATAATTGATAAATAGATGGGAATACAGAGAAATTACAGCACCCTACAAAAATAAATACATCTCTTTGATGAGACTCATGTTTAGCACAGTTTTTTAAAAATATTGTTCTAATTTTAAATACACTTGGAATTTCAAGCCTGGTCCCAGATTAATAATGATGCAGGAAATTTCCTTTGTATTTACCATATCACTGTGACACAGAGTTTTCTTAATGTGGGGATGTTTAGGGCCAAACTGGAATAGTGAAAGCATTAACCCAATTCTTTGAAAAAAAAAAAAAAGCTGGAATAAAATAATTAAGTACCCTTTGCCTTCTAATGAACCAACATGCAACTGTATCCAATTTCACCTCTGCTTTCCCTTTGATCTCTTTCAGCTTTCCCTTGGTCAAACTTCTTCTGTTTGAATTACACTAATTTGTAACTCGTTGTCTTCCATCTGGGGATACAGATTTGTGCAGGCCCCGTTCCACGTTGGGCTAAATTTGCCCAGCACCTGGCTGAACATATTGGTTTCGGCATATTTACCCAAATTGTTAGTAAAATATCAGAAACAGTCGGCTCCTGAGAATCAAATCAAAGCAACGTCCCTGTCACTTACGCTAATAAAATTTAGACTTGAAATTCACAAGCAGAAACACCCCACTTCCATTCACATCAATGGCAGTCCCCGGAACCCCAGATCTGGCACTTAAAGCATCCGTTGAGCTGGGAGAAATTAGGGAGGCAGTTCAGCTGGTTTCAGCTTCATGTTTCGTATATATTTTGTGGATAATTTTTTGACTCTTCCTTTTCATCTCGTTTTAACTTCTCCAAGTCCTTTGACTAGCTCTGTGTAGAGAGCTATTGCCAATCTCATTTCCTGTGGTCTTTTCAAATCCAACCTTTTTAGCTCCCTCTGTTTGGTTGAGGGATTAGAGCTTCTTAGCCTTAAAGTTAGTTTTGGAATGCAGGTTGAGGGTCAATGGTAAAGACTGCTTCCCCCTTCCATTTTTGTCTTGAAGTAGCCTTTTTGATTTACATGTCTGGAAACCGACAAAAGCCTTCTTAGTGTTATTGTAGCTGGAAAATGGCCCAGTTCCAGCCCAATCTTTTGCAAAAAATTCCTTTTTTCTGTTCCTGCCTTTTGCGTAGAATTCATTATTGTAATGACTTGTTTACTTACATTTCTATCCGGTGGTAATGAGCTTTTCAGCCTTTAGGTTTTAAGGTCCCTGGCTGCAGGGAGAAGGCCAAGAAAAAAAGAGAAAAAGATGGGAGGGTTGGGAGATCTTGCCCTGGGACTAGCTTCTCCGCACAGATTCTGAACACCTATCATTAACCTTTTGTGTCTTTCACATCTTAAAAAAAAATCAGGATTCAAGAATGAACTAGCCTGTTCTCCTAGCTCAGGGTCCGCTGGTGTGTCGGAACTATGGGTGAAGTTAGTCACTTGTTATCCCTTCTAAGCTGGGGGGCGGTCACAGGAAGGAAAGAAGTTAGTGCTGCTGTAAGGGGGAGATCTTCAGGTGGTCCTGCCATCTGTGATGGCAGAGGTCCCACTCTCCCAGGGACCCAGCAGCCTTTAGAAATCAAACCTCATGTTTAAATACAGACACCATTTTCTGAGAAATGGATTGAAATTCTGTCAATGTCAGAATCTGTGTGTTTTGTATATTATTGTTAACCAGAGGGGTAATTTTTCATAGTATCCATCAGTTTATTCATCCACTTGCTCCTTA
The DNA here is from genome assembly GCF_949987535.1 of Balaenoptera acutorostrata. Lineage (NCBI taxonomy): Eukaryota > Metazoa > Chordata > Mammalia > Artiodactyla > Balaenopteridae > Balaenoptera > Balaenoptera acutorostrata. The sequence goes on along the minus strand of NC_080068.1, from coordinate 100,094,452 downwards.
TCATTTCTTCATGCATTTATTTACCAATCCTTGTGCCTAAGCACCTACTGTTTTCCAGGCTCTGTGCTGGGACCTGACAATAAAGTGTCACAAAGTGGTGATTGAGATCCATAAGAAAGCTGGAAAGCGCCTGGAGACAGTCCCGCTACAATTCACGACTAGGAGATGTTAGTCACAATCCTGACTGGGGGAGTGAAAGGGAAGTGGGTAGGGAGGGTCACAGAATTCAATAAAGTAATTAGGCGCTCAAATGTTTAGTTGAAAGAAGTAGGGAGGAGGTGGGCAGACTTCTGTCTACTCGAATCAGTGATAAGAGTTGAAAGCGGTTACCTTAAGAAAGGCGTGAATTCAGACTGGGGTCGCAAAGGTAGAGCCCAGCCAAAAGGCTTGGCCTTGAGGGCCCTTGATAGAGCAGGCAGAGCTTAAGAGGAGTGCACTGGGTGTCATGGACATGGATCCTTTTCCTTTTCTCTTCCCATCGTATGGACCCACTTCCTGTGATTGGGGAAGCCCGTCACTAGGACCCTTGATGACAGCGGCAGAGCCTGCCTGCAGTGGCAGGAGCTGGAGGTCAGATCCTAACTTCTCCTAGTTTCTCTCCCAGCTAGTGTTTTGGTTTGCGCCTTAGACTCAGGTAATCAAAAGCAAATGCCTTAGACTTTGAATGGTGAGCAGTTCATGCAGAGAACAGAGATGTGGAGAATCCATCCTGGTGGCCAGAGGAACAGCTATGATAGAAACTTTGAGCCTCGGGGGACCAGGGACCACTGAGCCCACCGCATAGTCAGGGTCCAGTGACCGTAGCGCCATGGCACAATGATGGCAATGTCGTTTTCCTCGGGAGGAAATCTGATTTTAGGCATTCTTCCAGAAGAACAGCCTCAGAAACTTGTTTCCCAACCTTCCTTCAGCTCCAAAGAATCCAGTATCATTTCAGTAGGTCCGTTTTCTGTTTAAATGTGCCAGTGGTTTTCTGTTGCTTTGATTGTCTATTGCTCAAGTTTAATTCTCTTCAAAGACACATCCAAGTTCACATGAGCTCATCCCAAATCTTACTTTTGATATTTTAGTTTTTAATTTTCAATGAAATCTTTTTGTTTTGTAAAAACAACTACAGAAAAGTTGCAAGAACTTTGCTCTCAATATCCTCTTCACCTTAGCTGCACCCATTGTTGACATTTTTGCCATGGTTTTGCTTTCTCTTTCTCTCTCTCTACACACACATAAAGATACACAGGTTCTTATTCTTCTTTGCATTATTCTTACTATTATTATTATTGTTTAGCTGAATCAGTTGTGGAGATCTGACACCTCACCCCCAAATACTTCACCAGGACTCTCCTAAAAAGGGTGAAATTCTCTTATATACTCACAATGCAATGACAAAACTCAGGAAACTTAAATTTAATACAAACTATTATCCAATATATAGTCGATATTCAAATTTTGTTAATTGTCCCAATGCTGCCTGAAAGCACTATTTTCCTCTCTCATCCAGGGTTCAATCCAGGATCATGCATTACATTTAGTTATCATGTGTATTTAGTCTTCTTTCTTGTCTTTCTATTTTGTTTTGGACGACATTGAAATTTTTGAAGAGCACAATCTGTTGTTTTGCAGAATGTTTCCTAGTTTGTCTGATTGTTTCCTCATGATTTGATTCAGGTTATGCATTCCCAAATCTTTGACTAAACCTTTGCATTTGTAACTATGGTCTCAAATCTCTGACAACCTTGCATCTGTAAGCCTGTCTTAGCTTGGATAAGTGACTTTATAACCCTGGGAAGATATAATATATAAATATAGGTATATAGATGATAAATAAATAAATTTGGTATTTAAACATTTATGTAAATTGTGATTATACAAGTATAGTAGAAAGTTTTGTATTCATTGTGCTGTTGGGATATACTTTGTAGGATGTTTGAGACATTTAAGAGGATATAACATCCTAGAGAATTTAGACTTGAGATTTCAATTTAAAATGTTAGGAAGTTTCATCTAATTACATTTGCTTGAAAGCTTAAGAGAGTCTATGTTATCACATTTATTCATTACCATCGGAGACATTGAAATGCTTAACTGTATCTGATCTACTCATTGTGCAACTTCATATGTATTAAAGTTAGGAGAGTTGTGGAGAGTTAGAAAGATTTTTATTGGTAGCTTTATAAGCCTGTCTTGTTGACTGTTTGAAGTGCTTAAGAAAATAAAATATACTCAATATATGATCATAGTTTGACATGTCTAAGGGAATGTAATTAATGAAGTCTTAGATAGTATGGGAGATTTTAACTTGTTAAGTTTTTAAGTTTTTGTGACTTTGATATATTTGAAAAAATTTGATGAACTTTAAAAATAATGTTCATGTGCTTAGGGGAAATTAATCTGTGAAATTTATGAGTTAAATTAGTAGAAATCAAAGAATAGAACAAATGAGAGTGGTTTTAATTTTCACATCTAAATACTAAATTTACAAGCAAATATGCTGGACTTGAAAATTGAATTTAAAGGCTGAAGAAAAGATAAATTTGAAATAAAAAATGAAAAGAAATGACTATTGGTGAAAACCCAAGCTATACCAAATATCTTTTTTCACACACCGATGCTCCCTTGGACATTAGAAAACAGTTAAATAATTAGACAAAAACCAATTAAAACAATGAAAAAACCTATCAGTTGATAGGCCAGAAAATCATGGCACACAATGCTAAGTACGAGGGAAAAGGCAGGCACAGAGGGTTAGAAAAGGCACCTCCTCTGATCTCAGGGTGCAGTAGGGTCAAGGGATACTCCAGGGAAGTTGATGCCAGAACTGAGTCTTCCATGGTGAACAGGAGGTAGCCAGGCAAAGAGAAATGGGGTGGCCTTTCCCCCATGAGCAGAGCGAGGAGGATTGGTCCCTCTGAGCTGCTGGGGTGCAACTGAGGCTCTGCCAGATCTAACCAGGTCTCACATCGCCTGAGACTCTATGAAATTGCTTCAAATTATTCATTTAATATTCCCTTATTATTTGAGTGCCTACTGTGAGCCTGTGTCTGTTTCTCTTGAGGTTAAAAAATGGAAGATCCACGCCCTCGCTGTATCATGGCACTTGTTACCTTGCACCCAAATAAGCTGGTTTATTGATACGTCTTCTTGATAAGGCTGAAGGTGGCTGCAGGAAAGGGATATCAACTTTTGCTCTTCTGTATCTACACCACGCGGTATAGAGCCTAGAACATGGGAGACACTGGCTAAAGGCCTGTCAGATGAATAAAATAAATCACAAAGTAAATAAATAATAGCAATAAACCAAGCATGACAATTCAGTGTGAAAAGGATTAAACTCTTATTCAACATATATTATCTAAGTGCTTTTTGTGTGCTATGCATCTTTTTTCTAGAGATGTTGATATATTCATGAACAAAACTGTCAAAAAATCTCTGTGTCTTAGTCAAGATTCCCTAGAAGCAGAGCCTGAAAAGGTTCTTCTTGCTCAAGAGATTTATCCTGGAAGTGCTCATGGGAGAAAGGGAGTGAGGAAAGTAGAATAGGGAGGGGAAAGAAGCCAAGCAAGAATGTGGTCTCAACTGAGACAAGCCTTAGTTTGATCCTATGAAGAAACTCTGAAGCACAAATAATGTAACAGATTTAGTCCCATCTTGAGACACAGGGGGCTAGCCTTTTGTACACCCATGTCAATCCATCACTGACTGAGGTGTGTCCTGAAGAAGATTTTAGGATAGAGTCCCATAGGACTAAGCTTATTGCACTTGCCCATTTATAGGACATGGACCTACCAAGGGCCAATCTGGAGGATCACTTCCCTGCCAAACTTATTTTTTTCTAGTCTTATTATGCTGCAGAAGTTTTACATCCTGTCGAGAATTAGGATCTACTGCCCCTGCTGGTATAGTAACCTCATTCTGTGACTGCTGGTCTACTTCCATGAGGATCCTCAAATGACCAAGTGGCACTCTTCTGGGTCCCTTGGTAAAAGCATCCCCTTCTCTGGAAACCAGGACCTTTATACTTGCGGAGTCTGAAGTTACAGGCAAAGGAAACACCCATTTCCTAAGTGGCTTACCCTACTTCCACCCCTAGTTCTCTCACACATCTGTTTTACCTATTGGACACACAATATAATGGCCATTGGTTTAAAATGTCCACCACATTATAAAGACTATCACCCCATATTCAAAGGTGTCATCTTCAATCTGGCCCCTCAGCTGTCCTCAAAAGACTGTTCCATCCCTCTATCAGGCCAATAGCCTCTGGATAGTTTGCAATATAATAGGACTAAAAGATTCCACGGTTATGTGCTCATTGTCATCTTCAAGATGTCCAGATGGTCAAGCTGCTTTTGGACTATATTTGGGAAAATTAACAGCCCTCCAGCAACACTGTGAATGTGTACTCTTATCCCATGAGCATACAACCTATTTCTCATCTTCCTCTCTTATGAGAATGGAAAAGAACACATTCATTAGATCAATAGCACACACAATACATCTTAGACTGTATTAATCTCCTCAAGTAAAGACACCACATCTGGCACCGCAGCTACACATAAGACCATACTTGGCTAAGTTTGTGATAGTCCATGAATATCTATCATAATCCATCTGGTTTTTGCCCTAGTGAAGTAAATGGGATATGACAGTCTATTAAGGATTTGAGCGTGACACTAATATCTGTCATATATATTCTGGGATGAGATATTGTTTTTGATTTACTATCTTGGAGGGAGGAGCATCTTCACAAGCTTTCACTTGGCCTTTCTTACTATCATAGCTCTTACTCTGCGGTTAATTTGAAAGCTCTGCCAATTTGCTAAGTATGGCAATTTTGATTATACATTTAGAAACCAGGGAAATAGCAATGGGTGAATCTGTGGAGCCAATGGATCCACTTTGAGATGGACCTGGGCCAGGAATTCATTTATTAATGAGCCCCATAGTCCCCACTATAACAGGGGTAACAATGGCACTTTGGGTTTGGGTTCCTGGGTATTAGTGTCTAGTCATATCCTGTATTCTAAGTCCATAAAAGATCTGATTGTTTGCCTGTCCTCAATTATCTGAGTAAATGGCCTTAATTTTTTTGTTGTTATTGTTTGCTTGTTGGGCAGAAGGACTGGGAAAGCACTGCTGTGTACACTTGCTGTGTTGTTGCTGGTTTGTCTTTTTTTTTCACAGAGATCTGGTCTTTCCTGCAGGCAATGAGCTCTGGATCTGAGAACTCTGGTCTGCAAACTGGACAATCATGACTTTCCCCTGGAGCAGCTGACCTTATCTTTCTGATCCTCCATTCTCAGAACTTCTTTTTTGTTTATGTATTTTAAGCAGTAGACTTGCTGGTTGTCCATATATTATATTGTCCCTAAGAATGCCATGTGTTAAGAGCTATTTCCAAGATTCCTATTGGTCGGTCGTACCCCGGCTGCTATTCCGGTGTTGGTGTCCATGATGGCAAGTAGGTTCAGTTTGTTTCTGATTGTTAGGTGCTGCCACCTGACCTCTTCTATTTCATGCTCCTTTTGTTCTCATTGCTATTAGGGAGCCTAATTCTGAAGCAGTATCTGCTATCATCTGTCCTGACCTACAGAGGAAAACTGCTTCTCAGTTTTTCACTGCTTGTGACTCTTTCCCCAGCACTTTCCTTATTACCTTTATTGTCCTCTGAGCCATCCCAAGGAAGACGTTTAGTTGATATTTTTTCTGGTCTTGTCTAATAGACATATTCAAGTATCCTGACTTCTCTGAGCTTCAGGAATCCTTCCTCCATGGTTTTCATGCTTATCTGGCATCCCTCCTTCATAGAAGGTGGACCATTACTTCTCCCAAGCTCCTAAGCGTTACTCTAGCAGTGTGTTGGAACCAACACTTGGGGCCCTATTCAGGATGGTTGGTGTTGTATTACAGACGAGTATCCCATACTGACAAGCCCTCCGTTATCCAGCTTTGTATCCCTCTACCTTGGTCAGATAATCAGGCTCCACCCCAAGTCACATTCTCTGGTCCTGGAAGTACATGTTAGCTTGGTCCTACAGCCCTTTTGGAATATAACCTCTTTCTTCACTTAGCAGTATTGGCATTTCTCTAATCAGGTCCAGCTGAGATTTAACTTTAATTATGAATCTGGTAGCCAGCAGGAAAGGTAGAAAGAGATTCTGATGAGGGCAAGTATAATATCATAAGTCACTTGCTTTATTTTAGATCTCTGCATAGTTTTCAAGCAAGGGAGAATCTCTATCTTCCAAAAAGAAGGAGAGGTTACTTCTGCAGGCCCAGAAGGCTCAGGGGAATCTGGGGGTCAATATCCTCATGGTCATCTGTCTGGATATCCCCATCTCAAGCCTCAAGGGGCTACTATTTTTGTACCCAATGACTTTTTCTTTGGATATTGGCTTAGGCTGAACATTCAGACTTTTTTGAAGCTCTATCGTTCTTAAAATTAACTCTAGTGCATGATCTTAAGCAATGTCTGCCTTTTAGCTATTCGATAAAGGTCTTTAAATACTGTCAACAATACCCTATGGCCCTCACACTGTGCTTTGAATTGTTGATTAATAGATCTGACCATCTGACCCTGTTGTTTTCCCTTTTCAATAAGTCAGTGTTGCTTAGGAACAACCACCAGACTCCACAGTTCTTATAATTATCATATCTCCTACATCTCTTGAGTCCCAAAGACATTGTGCCAGTTAGCACACTTCTTTCCAACTGTTCATCAAAAGTAAGAGCCTCAGCCTTTCCAACACTTGAATATGTCAGGAATGATCTGTACTCCACCTAACACCAGTGATGGGGTCCTCATTGCCATTCAGCCAGCAGGTGATCCAATTTGAGAATCCCATCTTTTGAGCTTCCTAGGACAACTCATTTCTGGTACCAACTGTCTTAGGCTTGGTTCCCTAGAAGCAGAGTGTTCTTTAGAAACAGAATACCCATCCAAAGATGAGTATTCTTATTCAAGTGGTTTATTGGGAAAATACTTTTCATAGAAGGTAAAGTAAGGGAAGCAGAATAGAGCAAGGAAAAAGCTAAGCAGGAATAGATGTAGTCTCAGCTACAACTACCTGCAGTCTGCACCTATAGTGATGCTTAGGAAAACAGTTTGCACCACAAAGTTATCCTTACCCCAAGGCAGTGGGCCAGCTTTTTGGTACCTCATGGGAGTCAGTCACTGGCTATGATCTTCCTCTTGAGGGAAAGTGCTGGTTTTTGTTGGCTGAGGAAAATTCTATGAAGGCCACGGCAGAGATGTGACAGATAAGTGGGGAGTAGATGGAGGGGGCATGGTTAACAGAGAGCTTTTGAAAGCTAGATGAAGTAACAGTGTGTTTACTGTTGGGAAAGACCAAGTAGAAAGGGAAAATGTAAAGATAAGTGAGGGAGGAAAATTGCTGTAGCTGAGTGGTTAAGTGGGAATAGGGTCCAGTTTTAAAATATATGGGTTCATCTAAGCTAGAAGCATGGCGTTTCATCCACAGTAACAACAGAGGAGTGTCTGCAGAGGCTACAGTGAGGGGTGTTCAGCTCCCCAGCTATGTGGCCTAGGAGGTTGCAAAGCAGATGCATGGACCCTGATAGGGGCTTCTCAGAATGGGAAGAAGTCTCCTTGACAGAAGCCGCATTTGATCTGTACCTTAGAGTGGAGTAAGAGGCATTGTTTAAACAGAGAAAGGGTCAGAGGAGAGTTTCTACTTTTGTGGCTCTCTGAGGAATATAAATTCTGAGGAATTTATATTACTTCCCAAATTAAAGCAGCTCCTCTGAAAAACATTCCACACATATCCTTCTGAATCAAGGGAAAGAAAAAAAAATCAACATTTATTCAAGACCTACTATGCACCAGTGCAGCAAGTCAAATCCTCACCATTGGATGCTGAATGCTGAATTTCCTGCTGGAATTTTCTCCTGGAAATCACAAGAACCAAAGACACAGTCCTGCTTTATTATCAGAAGTGCTTTCATCAATCTGTGTACTCAGGAACAAAAGTTCTTTACAATTCTATTAATTCAGATATCATGACTACTTCTTCCCAATACATACCCACAAGATGCATTTGTCCCTGTGTACGTATTGCATGTATTTATTGTGCCTATCTTCATGTTGCCCAGCTGATTGTGTCTCCTTTACTCTGTCTTCCAATGTCTGCCTTGGTGAGTGTGTGTGTCAAAGTCATGACCAACACAATATTGGCATCATGTTCTGTAACCTCAGACTTCATGACATTCTACCTAGTCACCGATGACATGCACATAATCAAAGTGAATTGGGATGAAAATGTTGTTGATGATGATGATGATGGTGAGGCTGAGGTTATCACGTGTGATCTCAGTGCCTATAATGGTGCTTAGCACATAGTAGACCTTTAATTTGTTGATTGGATGGATGGATGGTAGTGGAATGCATGAATTAATGAGTAACATGAAACTAGATTCCTTAGATACTGTTACCCCTTCACTTGGATATGTTCTTCTAAATGTAGAAGAACCAAAAATCTGTTATTCTGCTATTAGCAAAGTTTACTTGTCTTTCTTTACAGGCTATTATGGTGCCAAGGGCTGAGTTCACTGTTCCCTCTCAAGAGAGGGATTGTGAGGCAGTGAAAAGAATACAGATTTAGAATTTGAAGCCTAGCGTTAAAATATAATCCAGTTACTTCCTAGCAGTGTTATCTTGGGCCAGTCATTTAACCTCTCTCAGGCTTTCTCTACAGCTACAAAAAGCAGAATAATAACAGCCTCTGTTGTACAGGATTTCGGTAAGGATTACATGAGATAATGCATGAGAAAATGGTTTGTGAGCCAAAAGCAACACAGAAATTTGCACTGCTATTCTTCTCTTTGATGCAGGTGATGCCAGCTAGTCTCTCTTTATGAATTCATAGGGGCTTAGCTTTTCAGATACGTTATCTTTTCATTTCGGCCTGGAAAACATAAAGATAATGTGAATGCTGATAATCCCCAGGAAAAAAAGCAGAATAATGACAGCCCTTCACCTCTGCAGAACTGAACAGCTTACATAGTATGTTCCCACACACAATCTCATCCAGTCCTCACAACAGGCCCAGGCAGTGGCTGCTGAGGTCCCCTCATCATTGTCGGGAACTGTGACGAGGACAGCGTTCCCCTCCGGAGGGAAGGAGCTGAGTAGACCCTGCAGCTGAATTCCCTGTATAGAAAGTGGCACAGAGGCTGGGATCTCAGCTGCCAGGGCTGGAGGTCTGCTGCCTGGCTCATTGTTGACTCCAGCTGTGACGGTTCATTTGAAGTGTCAACTTGCCTGGGTCATGGGGTCCCCAGACATTTGGTCAAACATTATCGCATTATCCTGGTCTGTGAAGGTGTTTCTGAATGAGATTAACATTTGAATTGGTGGACTGAGTACAGGAGATTGCCCTCTCTAATGTGGTTGGGCATTAGCCAATCAATTGAAGACCTGAGTAGAACAAAGAAGGTAAGGAAGAGGGAACTCCACCTACCTGACTGCTTTGAACTGGGACTTTGGCTCTTCTTGGGTCTGGAGACTGCCGGCTTTGGATTGGAACCTAGGTCATCATTCAGATGATGGTTCATTCAGAACCATCAGACTCAGACGGGAACTATCCCATCATTTTCTAGGGTTGTCTTGGCTCTAAGTTTCTCAGACTTTCCTTGTTTTTGATGATTTTGATGCGTGAGAGGATTACTGGCATATTTTGGAGAATGCCCCTCAATTGGTATTTGTCTGTTGCTTTTCTCATTATTAGCCTGGGGTCAGGGGTTTTGGAAGAAAGATGATAAAGGTAAAATGTCATTTTTATCACATCACATCAAGGGTACCTACCAACAACATGACTCAACACAGTTGATTTTGACCTTGATTACCTAGAAGAGGTAGTGTTTGTGAGATTTTTCCATGCAAAGTTACTTCCTTCACTCTACCCCCACCACTGTACTATTGGGAAGGAAGTCAATATACACAGCACACATTTAAGGAGTGGGATATTATGCTCCCTGTCCTTGAGGGCAGAGTATCTACATATACTACTTGAGACTTCCCTGCATGAAAGGCTTGTCTCTTCTCTCACACTTATTTATTCAGTTATTTGTTTATATCAGTGTGGCTCATGACATTTATTTTATACCTTGGTTACAATCCAGCACTACTTTATTTTATTGCTCATTTTTTTTCCAGCTTTGGCTATCTGGAACTTTTTCATTTAGCTCTTATTTCCCTCTGACATATCCCCATCACTTGTGTGTGTGTGTGTGTGTGTGTGTTAGCACTTTCTTACTTTCTAGCACTGTAAGATGCTCCAGGCTCATCTCAGGCCCTGCCCCAGTGCTAGAGCCAGCTATTTCTCCAAGGAACTCTGGTTCCTTTTATTGAAGAATGGTATTAGAAACAAAAATCGGGGTACTAGGTGTGCTCTTTGCTATTGGAGTGTTGTAACTTTTAGGCCTTCCCAGCTGACAAAACAAGGGAATATATGTGTGTATATTAATTCATGTACATATACAGATATCTATAAATATTTCTGTATGTTACCACCTGTATCTATATTAAGCCAAACATGAGTTCATGCTGATGACTCCAATTCTATTCATTATCATAAGAATCATTCTAGCCCTTCCCTTGGATTGTCTGTAATCTTCCACTCCAACAGTGACGAAAACAACCATTTACTCAATTGTTCAACTTCAATATACATGCAGAACAGTATCAGAATGGTTAACCCATGCACTGGGGGAAACAACTTTATCAACTAGAGTATACACCTGGTTGTATATGTATAATTTATTTTGCCTTTAGTTTTACAGACTCTACTCATTTTCAAATTTGCTTAGGTAAGCACCTTTACCCTCAACCCCTTCAGTGAGGTTGTCTCACATATTTATAATACAGTTAGATTGTTTTGTCACATTTTGCATTCCACGTTGGGATTCCACTGGACACTCAAATAGGTTTTTATTTGCATACATTAAGAAGCATTCTTTGTGCAGTAAAGTTCAGTGGGTTTTGACAGATGCACAGTGTGATATATCCACAGTATCCTATATCATACATAATGGTTTTACCTCCCTGAAAAAACTTCCTGTGCTTCACCTGTTCAAAAATTAGACGGACAACTGATTTCTGAATGGTAACAAAGCTAAACTTATTGTAGTAATCATTTCACAATATATGTAAGTCAAGTCATTATGCTGTACACCTTAAACTTATACTGTCTCAATATATCTCAATAAAACTGGAAAAAATAGTATCAAAGGAAGCTAGAAGACTGAAAAATATTTCTTGAAAGTTCTGAGAGAAAATAGCTCTCAAATCATAATTCTAATGCAAATATATGATTTTCCAAAAATAACTTTGGAATAAAAACATATCAAACGAAATCTGGACTAATTAATTTCCATTAAGCTTTCACAAAAGGAATTTCTAAAAAATGCACTTCAGAGAGATGAAAAATAATCCTACATGATCTGAAATGCAACATGGAAAAGTGAATAAAGATAATGGTATACCTGTGGGTAACTCTCAACAAATATTAATTATAAAAGGCAATATCTACAGTGTCTAATTTATGGAGGTAGAAAAATTTAGAGTAGAAATAAAATTCTGCATATTTATATTGTATAAATCAGGAGGGATATTTGCAGTTAAAAGCATTAAAAAATAATGTTGTTCAGGAGGAGGGGAAAGATATTGGGCTGACCAAAAAGTTCGTTTGGGTTTTCTCTTAGGATCTTATAGAAAAACCTGAATGAAATTTTTGGCCAACCCAATATTATATCTCTCTAAATATGCACCTTAAAATTTCCAAGAAAACCAACAAAATATTAGAAACAATACATTTCCAAGATAGTAAAGGAGAAAAAATTGGAAGTGTATGTGGGTTGAAGAGGAATTCAATTAATTCAATAGGTGGAAAGGAGAAAAAAATAGAAAAAGAGGATAAAATAGAATGTATAAAGTATAAGAGTGGCGATAGTTTTCAAATCTCAGTACTCAAACACCATGGTGACTCAGATGCAAGTTTTGTTCAGTTACACTGCACAAAGCTTTTTGCTGCAACAATATTTATAGTAAAATACGACTGAATAATATGGGGCAGGGTCCAATGGGGTCTAATATATTTTTCATAATTTTTTTAAAAACCTCTTAAGAAATTAGCAATAGAAGGAAACTTTCCTAAATTAATGAAATAATTGACAGAAAACCTACAGCCAACACCATATTCAAAGGTAGAAAATTAAAAGGATTCTCTTTAAGTTCAAGGAAAAGACCAGGATGGTCCTTTAACTTCTTCTATTCAACCTTTTTCTAGAAGCCATAGCTCATGTAATCAGACAAGAATTATAAATGAGTTTCAAGGTTTAGAAAGGAAGAAACTAAGCTACGATAATTCGTAGATAATACTGTCTACATAAAAATGTAAATGAATATACAAAGAAATTAAAAGAATTAGTAAGAGTGCTTATCAAGGCTTATGGATCTAAGATACAAAAGTTAGGGCATTTCTTTAGATCAGAAAAAGAAAGTTCAAAATGTCAGAAAATAAAATTTTAAGTGTCCAGATATCATCCCAACCTAAAAGACAAAGTACAAAGGAATAAATTTTTGACAATGACGTACAAATTATTTTTTTGTAACAAGTTAAAAACTTTATTGAAAGACATTAAGAAGACCCAAATAAACAGACGTAGCATGTTTATGTATAGAAAGCATTCAGGTTGTAAAGATGTTAATTCTCCCCAAACTGACTAATAGATTCAATTCAATTCCAGTTTATGTCTCAACAAGTTTTCTTGTGGAATGAAAAAAACATTCTAAAATTTTCATGAGAGTACTGGGAAGCAGCTGCCAAGATGGGGTTAGAGGTTTCTTGGGTGTAATGCCCATGAAAGATAAAGGGAAGAGGGAGCTGGAGTGGGCAGATAAAGACTTCAGATTGCTATGTTGATCTGACCGCTGTGAAAAGATAGGAGGAAGAAGGGAGAATCCAGCGAGGAGAGCCTCGGTCTGTGACACAACTGTGAGAGGTCTCCACTAATCCATAGGGAGCCTGGGTGAATGTTTGCCCGTAGAGGAGTCCCACTCTGGCCAGTTATGGTGAGCCCTTCCTCAACCACCGCTGTATTGTCATTGGCTGGGCATGTCTGTGGAGTACGTGGCCTCAGGTTGAAAGCTGAAGCAGACTCTGAGGGCACCTCCAGCTGGAAACTGTAGGCTGACTGCACTCTCTACGGCAGATTCTCTCTTTGGAGGGAGATCTAAGTAGTGTGTGTGCTTTCGTGGCTACCATGAAAGGGCAAAGTGACAAAATCAGTGAAGACTCTGGGTGGGGACTTGCCCCTCTGGATATGGAGACATTATAATAAAGTTGTAGAAATTAAGGTATTGTGACATTGACACGGGGATAGTTAGGCCAATGGAAAAAACAGGGAGTCTAGCATCAGATCCACATGTATATGGAAACCTGTTGGATAACCTAATTGGCCCTGCAGATCAGTGGGGAAAGGATGGGAAGCTCTGTAAATGGTGCAAAGATGATTCTTTATCTAGATGGTAAGAAATGAAAATGGATCCTTACTGTGTCTCAGACACAAAAAACAATTCCAGATGGATTGAGTACTTAATGTCAATGGCAAAATTTAAAAACGTTTAGAAGAAAATATAGGAGAATGTCTTTATGATCTTGAGATAGGAAGAATTTCTTATGACACAGAAAAGCACAAATCATAAAGGGAAATATCAATAAATTCAATACATTAAAATTGACTTTTGTTCATCAAAATACATTATAAACAGAGTAAAACAGTAATCCTTAAACCAAGAGAACATATTCTTGATATATATAATTGACAGAGTACTATTATGTACAGTATGTTTAAAGTAAAACCCTTGAGAATCAGCAAGAAAAAAGCCCAGTGATTCCAATGGATAAATGGACTAAACACACGAACAGGAATTTCACAAAAGAGGAAACGTAAATGGTCTATAAACACGAGAAAAGATACCTAATCTCCTTAATAATGGAAGAAATGCTAATTAAAATAGGATATAAAATTTTACAACTATTAGATTGGCAAGCAAAAACCTTGAATATACCAATTGTTGGCAAGAATGTGGAGTAATGGGAACTCTTGTACATTTCAGGTGGGAGTGTGCATTGGCATAATCACCTTGGAAAACAGTTTGCGATTATCTTATAAAGTTGAAGATACACATATCCTATGAGCCTCAGTTCTACTCCTGAATGTTTATTCATTGGCAGTGGTCTTCACACTGTAGTGCAAACGTTTCCTGGGGCTTCATGAAGACTTTTCAGGGGATCTGCAAGCATAGGTGGTTTTAAATGAATTTTTAGACCTTCGATATCTATCTGTACTCTTCTCTAAAATTGTTCTGTCTGATAACACATCTTGGATAAAAACATCTTTGTAGGTTCTCCTTTTTCTAACTCCCTTTTCACAACCATCCTTATTCTGTCGTTACAAAAGAAAACCTCTCACTGACCTCTTACTCAGGTGCATCATTCTGGGATGTAAAAATCCTTGGGGAGCACCAAAAAGTCAATGCAAGATATTGTTGTCCTGAGGCTTCCTTCAATCAAGATGCTATTAACCTATGGTAGAGCTTTGTGATTTTTGTGGTCTTGTAAATTTTTCTGTTAAGAGCAGAGTATTGTGTTAGCAATAGAATATTTTGGTTCACATTAGGATATTCTGAATCCAGCAGGAGTGATGACAATTTTCCTTACTTCCTGAAATCTCTGACTGCTATCCAAAATGCATCCCTCTGGGGACTTCCCTCGTGGTCCAGTGGTTAAGACTCCACGCTCCCAGTGCAGGGTGCCAGGGTTCGATCCCTGGTTGGGGAACTAGATACTGCATGCTGCGTTGAAGATCCTGCATGCGGCAGCGAAGATGCCACGTGCCGCAACTAAGATCCAGCGCAGCCAAATTAATTAATTAATTAATTAATGTTTAAAAAAATGCATCACTCTGGTGAATATCAAGGTGGCAGTGCCTTATTTCATCCAGGTCACAAATTTAGAGCAAGACTATATCTCTATCACCTATCCATCCATCCATCCACTCATCTACCCATGTATTATCTATGTTAGAGTCATAATGCAAAATGAACTGTTTGTCAGGGCTTCACATCAACACTTTAATTTGAGATATGAAGTCAGATCTTTTTTCTGACACAAAGTCTGGTCTGGGCGATTGGTTAAAACTAAAGATTAGTTTGCTGATTCAGTTATATACTGGATATTATCCATAAATTGAATGGGTTCCATCCTCATTTCTGAAGTTTAGATGAAAATGTTTTAAAAGCACATTTTAGGATAAAAAGAATTTTATTAAAAATATTATATCAGCAAAATTTGATGCGAATCAGCAGTATTTCCTTTTCCTAACACTGTCTTGGTTATATAACCTATAAGCAAGGGGACTCTAAGTGAAAAAACTACAGGGATGATGAATAGTTATTTGATAAATCTTTCTGGAATAAACATATGATAAACCTCTTTGTTCTTTATCCCAGAAACTGAAAAAATGAAAACCTCAAATGACTGAAAAATGTTTTACAAGTCAAATCGTTTACAATGCTTTACTTTCAACCAAACTGAAAAAGGATCTAATCAAGTCGTCAGCTGAGGGATCATTAAAAATAATTTTTAAAGATGCTAGATTACTAAGTGACATTTTGCATAAGGCTTCGAAAGAATTCAAAGAATTGAATGATTTTTCTATAATATCTTTTCCACTTCCAGCTTTAATATCAATGGTGATATTTCCGTGTCTTGAATATTTCTATACTGTCCAGAAAAGTGGCAGCAATTTCGGGAATCTTTGTGAGTTGAAGCCCATTGTGTCAGCCTGAATTAAGGAGCCTGGGCTAGGAGATACCTTGAGACCTGGTCACCCACCTTCCATCTTATGTGTCCAGAAATAGGGTTGTCTGCTGTTTCCTCCCCTGGACTCATTCTCTCCTTAATGTCCTCTATCTGCCCTGCTCCTACAGAAGATAAAATCTCATTTGAGAATAGGAAATGGTGGATGAAAGTGCGAACCACTCATGGCTTTATATTTAAATTTGCATTATCACAAGGTTTTACCATATTTACACCATGCCAAATATTACAGTTTTTTTGCAACTACTTAAGTCTCTATTGAAAAGTTTTAGATGTTTACTTAAAAATATTTAAGGGAATATTTAGCTTCTCAAAAGTTTTTAGCAGGTACTCAGGCAAAAAAAATTTTTTTGAGGAGCTTGGCCTTAGGAAATTCTTGCACATATGCAGTAGGGCTCAAATATAAGAACAATTTTTTGTTCATATCAGCAAAATGCTAGAATAATCAAATGCCCATTTACAAGAGTTAATTAATAATGTATGATGTATTCAAACAATGGAATACCATATAGCAATGAAATTTAAGAAAGGAGAGTTATATTTATCATTATTGTTCTTGAAGTTGAGTGAAAAGAGCTAGTTACAAAATAATATATACAGTATGATTTATTTTATCCAAAGTTCAAAGACAGGCAAAACTGAACATTACATTGTTTAGGGTTTCCCATGGCAGAATCATAAAGAAAAGCAAGAGAATGATTAACATAAAATTTAGGATAGAGTTTCTTTTGGTTGGAAGGGTGAAGTAATGCATTAGATATGAACTGGGACTTCACAGGCTCTGGAAACATTCTATTTGTTAAACTGCAAGGTGAATACTGAGTTTTCATCTTCTTATTAAAATTATAAATATGTATTGTATCTTTATATAAAAACTATTCTCCAGCATGTCAATTATTAAATTAATTAAAATATTATAAATTTCAGTTTTGTTAATTATAAAATTAATGTTAAAACATTACATTAATATTATTATAATATTATAGTATTTTTAGAAGAAATTGAAGGGAAACACGGGAGTGTCTGAGGCTCACATACTACTGTTAAGGGATAAAGGTGGAAGTTAAGAGGAGCAAGAAGCAGACGAAACCTGGTGCAGATTGAGACCTCTCATTTTCCTGTTGGGATCGTCTCTTGCCCATCCCCCTCCCCCTCAGGAACCTCCAGGCAGCTGGGATGTTGGCATCCTCAGGAGGGTAGCGGTATTCTTGTTCTGCATGCTCTTTCTGTTTTGACGCAAGACCCCTCTGGCAGCTGGGGCACAGAAGCAAAGTCATGGTTAGGGAGAGGGTCTGGCAGGAAGGAGGCAGCTCAACATCCTCCAGTATCTTTAAGTGCTTTATCAGGAGTCCGGCTGGAAGTTAAGGCAGACATAGTTGTGATTAGGTGTCTGTGGGCTTCCAGGGGTAAAAGGTTCACTGCAGACTTGTTGATTCCAGGACTATGAGAGCAAGAGCTATTCCAGATGCCACTAGCCTGTGAGCCCGGGCTCCCCGACACAGAGCCTGCCTCGTTTAGAGTCTGCTCAGGACCTTGGCTTTCAAAACATGCTGACTCCTTCACTCACTATGATGTCCCCAGGTCCATTCTCAGCAATGCCTTGGACCCATTTCTTTGGCTTCCACAGTTTTTTTTGTTCTTGTCCCTTGCTCATCCTTTGCGGGTATATGGGCTTGGAACCATTGACGTTGTCTACTGCTAATGCTCCTTGAACTTGGTAAGTGATGTCTGAGGAAGACACCCGAGTTTAACGTTGGCTCTGCCTAAAGATGGGACTCATACAGTCTCCGTCAGGTCTTCCTCCACTTGGGAACTCTACCTGGGAACCGAGGGCTGGGGCCAGCTCACTGCAGTGTCCTGAAGGGACCTGCCATGCTGGTTTGAAGGACTCCGAGGAAGCTAGGATGGGCAGTAAAGTCACTTTTTGCAGCATTCTAAGTGTGATGTCTAAAGTATTTACTGTGAGGACGGCTGAAGGCTTGGATAGAACGCAAGCAAAGGACATTGACACGAATCATACTCAGTGAAAAGGAAGCAGGGCTGGAGTATTTTATCCAGTGTTCTCCTGTGCGATTTTCATGAACATCATTCTTTCCAATATGTCATGCAAATGGATACTAAACACTGACTATCCAATCTTCCACTTGGAAAGTCATAATGCAGAGTTATATTGTAAAGGCTCTGAGAAGTTTTGCAATAAAGATTTCATTCTGTCTGCCAAACATAAAGGATCATGAGAATTCATTCTTCCTTCCTTCCCTCCTCCCTCCATCCCTCCTTCCCCTCCATTCCCCCTTCCTTACTTTATTTCTCCTAACATCCCAAAGGACTAGACTAGTTTAGCATACACTTTGGGTGATGCAGCTCTAGCAACAGGGCTCAATCCACAATAGCAAGTGAGAAGTGGGTCTCACAGTAATTGTGCACTGACCAGTCGGCTGACCTTGACCCCCTGGTGTACTTGGGAAGCACAAATCAACAAGTTCTATGACGTAACTGAAAAGAGCACATTGGAAGGTCACCCTGACAGATGTTGCATATTATTAGTTGAGTTGGATGAACTCATTACGCCTAATGAGAATGAATTTATGTCATTTTACTGACATAAATTTCCCAGTAAAAACGTAGATTTAAATATAGAATGGTCCCTCTGCACATAGTTCTAGAATCTTTCAATATGTTTCCATGATAAATTACTTTACTTAATTGGCACCTTCTGTCATTCTGGTGACATTTTGCCGACAGATCACATAACAGTTCTTGATTATCGATGCTCTACAACCGAATAATAAGGTAGACATTCCAAAACATCATATGGTGTTTAAATCACTTACAAGTAATCTTTGAACGTATTCATTCCTTCTATAAACATTAGGTGCATACTGAGATCATAGTTCTCTGATTAAGTCTGAGAGGTAGAGGATGGAACAAAACCAATTTCACTTTTTTAACAGAAATTTTAAAAAGTGGGAGCCTAAAAAAAAAAAAAAAAAAAAAAAAAAAAAGTGGGAGCCTCCTGCATGTAAAATGGTACCAAGAGGGCTTTCCCATCCCTGGGGCATTTATTCAGTTATTATTGTCTCTTTTCTGCAATGTGGAATCTGAGACTTAGCAGCTTTAAACTTTTCCAGGGTCATTTATGCTGTGAGATTCAATCTGAGAGAAAAAAAAAACAGGATCTTAATATAGGCTGCACATTTAAGTAAGGAGACTTTATAGTTGAATCAGCAAATTTTAGAAATACTAGTGAAGCCCAAAAGGTGACTTGAATTAAACAAGGGTTACCCAAACTTCCCTTCCAGCCAATTTCTGAATCCTTGACAATTTTTCTCCCTCTCAGCAGAGCTGCGATTTAAGAACTTTATCATTCCCGCCAAATAAGCTTTGTAGCCAAATTTGGTCTTTTGACAGTCAAGAGCAGTGGTTGTCCATCTTTTTTCTAAGAAGGCAGTACTTAAACCCTGTCTTCAGATCAAGTAGCACACAGATCTCTAATACATAAACAGCTCTGGGGGAGGGGGGTCTTCTGAGTCCCTTCTCCTCAGCCTCTCCTTGCCCTTGAATGTGGTGGCTTCAGCATGTCAATATAAAAGGAGATTAGGACCATTAATCTGGTTGTAAAGCGGGGCCAGAGACCTGGTCTTAAACTACAATTAAATAGCAAAGTTTTATTAGATATAGGTTACTTAGACTTTTATTAGATGTAGCTTATTCTTCTTATGGGCTAATATAGGTTATATTATGTGACATATAACATAATTATATGTAATGCATATTGTATTACAGGTTATAGATTTTTATTATAGGTTTTTATTAGACATAGGTTATACAGGTTTTTTTAGATATAGGTTAGGTGTGGAATTTTATTCGACTCTAGGTTATTTGGGAATGGCCATGTTTGGGATAGCTGGTTAGAACATAGGTGATTAAAGCTCCTTCCACCAAGAACCCACTGGGTGCCTCCTTTGTCCCCAAGCCCTTCTCAGAACCCTCCACGGCCTGCCCGGCTGTCTGGACAGCGCTGGTTTAGGGTTAGAGCCCCGCTCTTGGCATTAGAAGCAGAGCACCCCTTGACCTTGGCAAGCCTCTCCCTCCCCCGGACACAATCTCCCTGGGCACAAGAGGATTCAGCATCTTGTCCCCAGTCTGTCCCCCAGGATTTTCTGAAGACTAATGAAATCAAGTCCACAAAGCCTCCTTTATTCCTTGGGGAACAGGGAGATGAAGGGAAGAGAAGAGAAAAGATACTGTTAAATTAAATTGTCAGGCCTGGCCACACGAGGACAACATTCTTGGATCCAGCCTGTCTCATTGGACCTATTGATTCACTTACTTACAAAAGGGCTCAGAGCCTCTCCTCGCTTCCCCTTAACATCAGGAAAGAATTGGAAAGTGATTGACAGTCTCGTCTTCCTTCTGGCGGTCCTTATACTCTCCTCCTACACTGTGAACTTGGCGGAAGTCTGCGGGACTGGAAACAGGGGGGCAGAGAACGTGCGATTACGTGACCAGCAGCTAAGCTCCCGTCCTTGACACAGGCTTAGGCTGTGATCCGGCCTGAGACAAGGATTGCTGAGTTACTGTAAAGAGAAAACCTCTTCTAAATGCTCAGACTCCCTGGCTCTCGCCGCAGGCTTGAGGGATTTGACTGTGAATACTTTTGGAATCCTCTCCTCCTTGTTCTTGATTAACCACTGAGATGACAATGTACATTTCAGCAAGAAGTGGCCCTCATTCAACTCTAACCAGAGAAAACTGAAAGAGATATTAGGCATTGTCCTAAAACACTGATGAATTGATTGATTGATTCATTTTTGTATCAGTTATTATGCAGAGCAATGGAGAAGCAGAGATTAAAAAGCAAAATCAGTACAATGGTCCCTTACCTGGATTTTACAGGTCTATGGACCCTCTGATATTGTAAACAAAATGCAAGCTTAAGCTCATGTGCATCTATCTAGAGACAGGATGCGTAGCTTTGATCAGATTCCCAAAAGTTTAAGAGTTGCTCATTGGTGAGAAAGGTCCATTGTAAAAGGCTTTTGTGATAAAGTGTAGAATATATTAATTCAATTTGAGTTTGGTGGAGTCGTGGAGGCATGTGCAGGTGAAAATATGAATCCTTGAAGGTGGCCACAGATGGCCCAAGTGACAGCAGCATGACAAGAGAAGTAGCAAGGATGTCTCCCGGGGTGTGTTTATCTGATGCCTGAAAATAGGAAGGTAAATGCAAACCTTTTGGGAGAAGAGAAGAAGACAAATCTATGGAGAGAGAAGTCTGAATGGAGAATATATGTCTTAAAGGTTCCTAGGAGTCTGCTAATATTTGGGGAAGACAAAGCAAGTATGTTTTCCACCCCCGCATGGCATCACCCCTTCATTAGCAGGGAGAATCATAGTGATTTTTTTTTTTTTCGCAAACATTGTGCTGTATAAATAAGGGTGAAAAGGTGCCCAACCTGCAGATGTTTGTGACACCTAATTTGGCATTTACTAATCATCTACAATCCATGTATTATCTCTCCCACTTGAGCTCTCTGAGTACAGGAATTGTGTCTTATTCACCGATGCATTCCCAGCACCGACCACCGCCTGGGTGTCCTGGGTCTTTATATAAGGGCCCCAATGAATCATGCTTCCCTCATCCCTCCCCTTTCCACCTCCCATCAAGAGGTGGTGTCTGTTTCTTCACTCCTTGAATACCGCCTGACCATGTGACTTCTTTTGACCAACAGAATGCGGTGGAAGTGACGTGGTGCAAGTTTTAGAGCTTAAGGCTTTAGAGGCCTTGTGGCTTCTGCCTTCCCCCTCTTGGAACTCTGAGACACTATGTCTAGGCCATCCTGCTAGAGGGACCATGTGCAGAGACAGACTCTGGAGGCTGAGACAGCATGAGGCAAGAGAGAGACCCAGCCAGACCACAGCCTTTCTGGTCATCTAAGCAGAGATACCAGATGTAGATGTGAAATGATCTTGCATCCTCCAGCCCACACTGCATGGAACAGACACAAACTGTTGAACCCAGACCTTCCCAAATGGCAGAATGCTGATCAAATGAATGTGGAAGTTTGAAACATGGAACAGACACGAACTGTTGAACCCAGACCTTCCCAAATGGCAGAATGCTGATCAAATGAATGTGGAAGTTTGAAACCTCTACGTTTTAAATTTCAGTCCGCTAAGTTTTGAAGTGATTTGTCATAATAGAAGCAGATAATTGATACGATGGCAGATAGATGATACTCAACAAACATGTATTGATGAATGAATAAATGAATGAATGTACCTAGTCTCCCCTCTAAAGAGATGCAGATTATCTGTGGGGATGCCAGGTCAATTGGTGTATACTTGTTAATCCCTCACTTGAGTATGTGGGGCTAACATAAATACTTCTATCAATTTTATACTGTGTTGATTATCTTGGTATCAGCGCTCCCTGGTGGATGCCTGGAAAATGTCCTGCTTTACAGGTCAAGGAAGCAAGTGCTATGGACAGACAGTGTGCAGGTCTCCAAGGAGGTGGGGTGGAGGGGCACATGACTGCCTAGGGTGGTTAAGCAAGGCTTCTGAGGGGATGGCTTCTGAGATAAGTGGGTTTCCTTCACCATCTGGAGCAGCAGAGAGAGAGCCTTGCAAGCAGTGGAAACAAAATGTGCAAAGACACAGAAGCTGGAGAGGTTTTGTAGCATGCAGAGACCCACGAGTAGTTTCTGGGACTGTTTTGATTCACCAGACCTTACTGATGGTTTTAAGATTCCACATGTATGTAAGGGGGCAGTTAGAGGATGGCTGGATGGAGGCGATGCAAGGGAGGTGAGTCGGGACCGAGTTTGGGCATCCTTTTTGGTCTGCAGAAGCTGAAACTTTCCCTAAGAACACAGGCAACCATTGGAGAATTCTAAGCAGAGGTGAGACATGATCTGACTTGTAAGGACAGCCCCCAGGTTGTGAGACTTAAGGAACAATCCAGCTTTCTGAGTCTCTGACTCTGACCCCATGTAACAGGCTCTGCTTTCTGTTTGATGTTGGCTGCCATGCTAAAAGGGCATTCCTCTGAGGCCACACCATATCCTTGGTCCATCTCTTTCCCATGCATAGAGATCATCAAGGAGTTAGTGCTAAGACGAGGATGACTGCTAATTCGTGAACTTGTTCTTCAGACATTGATAGACTCCTGGAATTTCATTTTCCTCATGTGATTAGAAAACAAATGTGTATTACCTTGGGTCTCTATAAACAACCTGCTTAAAGACAACGAAGGCATAGGAAACAGAGTCTCACAATAAGGATGTGTTTTCAGAAATAATTTGGACATATTCTTGAGTTATCAAGTTGTGATTTTCTGCAAATATTTTGAGGTCTTGGAACCAAATATTAGGGGACTTTTAAGAGTGGGTGGATGCCGTTCTGGAATGCATTAGACTTTAGAGGCTAGAGAGTTTGCTTATCCCTCCAACCCCTGGGATTTATGACATTCTTAATCAGG
The DNA here is from genome assembly GCF_949987535.1 of Balaenoptera acutorostrata. Lineage (NCBI taxonomy): Eukaryota > Metazoa > Chordata > Mammalia > Artiodactyla > Balaenopteridae > Balaenoptera > Balaenoptera acutorostrata. The sequence continues at coordinate 100,071,067 of NC_080068.1, read as the reverse complement.
AAGAAGGATCTGCAAAATTTCTTCCAATTTCAAATGAAGGCAAAATTTATGTGCAGTTGTGTGAATTGGCCATCTCTTTCTAAAAAAGGCCATTTCATTTCCAGCCTTCATTTAGAGTTGGAATTGATTTATTCCCTTGGTTAAGTGCCACCTAGTCAGACTTGAACCAAGGTGTTTGTGACATGTTTATTAGGGTGTAGCATGAGGCTGATGGTGTGCAGCTCCCAGTGAGCCCCACTGTCCTGTCCCCCCACCAAGCCACTGCCAGGCTGCACAGAATTACACTCAAAGCATCCCAAAGCAATGCCAGAATAAGTGCAAGGCAATTCAACCTCTACCAAAGTCTCTCTAAGAATTCCAAAGAGAATCTCAGTCTCATTCTCAGTAAAACATTTTGAAACCTAGAGTTTCCATCGTTGCCTTATAGATTTTGCTGGCTGAAAATGCTCCCAATTTCTGCTTCTCTCTAAATTCCCCATAAAACTCTCTAAATGGGAGTACTGCAGATTCTCACTCTTTTGTCTCTTCCTCTTCCTTCTTTTGGCCCGAGTCTTTATCACGTCGATCAAAATCATCCGTTGCCCTTCATTATCTGGATCGAGCCAGACAAAGAAGAGCCAGGAATGTACTTCACCAGAATCTTCTTCCTTCAACAACAGGGTGTCGGAGTTCGGGGTAGTCAGGAGGAGTTCTGAGTTCTGAGCCCAGGCCTTAGGAGACCTTGGTGCTTCTGTCCTGGTCACAAGAACAAGTCGAGAAGCCCATGGAAGGATGAGACTGTGTGAAGCACACAGGAGCCGTGGCCGCTGAGGCCATCCTTGACCACCTAGGCCCCCGCATACACACTAGCTGACTACAGCCCGTGAGCAAGCCCGGGAAAGACCAGCTGAGCCTGGTCTAGGTCAACAGAACCACCCAGCTGTCCCACAGAATTGTAAGCATTAATACACGGCTATTGTTTTAAGCCACTGAGGTTTTTTTGTTTGCTTGGTTGTTTGTTTGTTTTATCATAACCAGGTGAGATTTATTCTAGAAATGTAAAGATATTTCAGTTATTTTCAATGTACTATGCTTTATCATATTAATTTCTGATTTTTCTCATTTGACCTATTAATATGATAAAGCCATTGAGTTTTGCGGTAGATTTTTGTTACGAAGCAGTACTGTGATAATAGGTAGCCGATGATGGCTGCCCACTGTCTTAAGTGTATCGTGATTCAGGTTAAAGTCTAACTTCAATCTCACTTCATCCTAAGGAGATATCTTTGCCCACATCAGCCTACCATGGTTTTCCTCTCAGCCGAATTTTTTTTTACCATAGAATTAGGCATCAGTCTTAGCTTGGTCTTGTGACTTTTCCTATTTTTCTCTTGTACATAAAAGGCTCACTATTGCAGAGGCAGAAAAATTTTCCCTTCTCCTCTTCTAGGTTCTTTGGCTGGCCTAATAATTAAATTGAAGTAGGAGGGATTAACAGGAGAAAAACAAATTTAGCTTCATTCATACAGGAGCCCCATAAAAATATGAGACTCAAAAGAAGTGACCAGAGCAGGAAGCTTTTATACCTTTTAGACAAAGAAACAGTAAATTTGTGAAGAATTGACAAGACAGAAGGGTTTGGGCTTGGGGTAGTAAATTAGTGAAGAAATAACAAGCTTTGTTTGTTCAGCCTTCTCGGACCTAAATTCCCTATTTCTGGTGATAATTCCCTGGTAGAGGGAGGGTACCTTTCACATGGAAGATTTATCTCCTGCTTTCAGAGGGACAAAGAAGGGTCAGAATGTCCTTCTTGTACTGGCTGTTTCTCAAATAACTTGAATTCAAAATAATCAATATGCCAAAGTGACATATTTGAGGGTGGCATATCCTGCTCCCTTTCGTTATGCCACCTTGCCACCCTGCCCCACCAAAATAGTGTCCCACTGCCACATCTCATGAGGTTACATCATCATAACCCACAGGAAAAAAGAACTTTTAACTCTCTACATAAAATCAATAATATCAAATGTTAAACCTACCTGGTGCATTTTGTTTTGTGACAGTGTAAAGCTGTCAAAATTTTTGTCAAGAAAGAAACAAAAAGCGAAGAAAACACCTGAGTTATCCAAGTGGGGAAGAAGTCCCCCGGTTTAGATGGTACTAGTCCCTCTCCCCTTCGCCCTGCTTCCTTGTGTCTGGTAACTCTGCTTTCACTATAAGAGATGGCAAGCTTCCTGAGGTCAGCGTCCTCCCTTTCTTTCTTTTGCATCTCTCTTGAGACCTTATGGGGCACCAAGAAATAGGTCATCATAAATGACTGCTTATTGACTGTTTGATGGATACCTTAAAAGGTGTAGAAACACCCCCTCCTGCTCCCACTGGATGGATATTTTGCAATTCTTGCTTGTTTTGTCCTCTTCCCCTCATTTCTCCTTGATTACTGCCAGGGAAGTTTCCTCTATCCCAACCCCAAGGAGCCTATTTGATTTCCTATTTACTTTCCCTGCTGAGAACATTCTTGTCTTGCTGTATCTAACCCAGATTTCCCCTTCTGTAGCTTCAGGCCATTGCTCCTTAGTCTAAGTCCTCTGAAAGGAAGAAATTCCCTTGATTAATTTATATTGTAATCTCGAAGCTGTTTATACATCACAATTTCTGCTTCCCCTGGAGTCTCTTTTTGCTAGATTGGAGGAATAAGATTTCTCTCTCTCCGTTTCTTCTCTATACCTAAATTTTTGGTTTACAAACCTCTAAGGTCTTTCTAGGCAGTGTATTGAGATATTTTTCTTTCCAGACTGATGTATAATAATTGCTCTCATTTATTGAATAGTTAGTTACTCTATGTGCTAGGCAGCAGGCTAAGCATTTCTACACACATTATTTTGTTTGACTCTCAGAATAAGGCGAGTGCTATTATTAACCTTATTTAATCCATGAAGAACCTAAGCCCAGAGAGGTTAAGTAACGTCTGAAAGTTCACACAGCTGGTTAGTGGCAGAGCTGGGGCTTGAACTCTCGTCTTTTGACTCCAAGTGTGCGCTCTTTTTTGTTTTGTTTTGTTTTGTTTTTATTATTTTTAATTGAAGTATAGTTGATTTACAATGTTGTGTTAATTCCTGCCGTATCGCTGCTCTGTACTCTCTTCAATATGGCCACTGCGTGTGGTCTACCTGACGATTCTCTTCAGGCTGTCTACAGGGCACCGTGGTCTCCTTTTCAGTTACTTTGTTTTCACAAGCTTTTAAAGAGTCCATTGATGTGGATTTGAGTATCAGTCGGAGCACATCTTGACTCTGTGAGCTGGGACAGGTTACTTTCTCATCTGTGAAACGGGAGAGTCACCATACTTGTGTGATGCTCAGAGGAGATAATGTATGTGAAGGTTCCGTGTAAACTCTAAGTCACCACACCCTTTGGAATAACTTGTTTCATTATTCTGAATGGTTTACTTTTGTTACTATTAAATGACTTATTTTTATTAGTATTGTCATCAACTTTGAGACAATTGGAGCATTGGGAACTGGATAAATCCAGAAGAATAAAAGGTTATAGGGTATAGCAGACTAATCTGGACTTGGAATTTGAAATTCCATCCTTGGCTTTTATCTCTGCCACTCACATGAGCTTGAGTCAATCACTGATTGCTCCGTGTCCACCAATTCACTCAGTGTCACACCCTAATCCTCCCTTTTGGGGTGAACCCCATTTGCTGAGGAGGTTTCTCTGTCCAAAGATGTCCCTTCCCTTGAGGACAGGTAAGCGGTCCTGAGTGAATCTCCAGGTAAGGATTAGCCCTTGCTTGGAGGTACAGGGCACAGGGGTACCTCCAGCTGCCCTCCTCCTTCAGGAGACGCCCTCTCTCCTGCCAGCCTTGGAGAATCAGGATATTTTTATTTCTTTGTTTATTTTAAGAGAGCCAATGAGTTTCTTTAACGTCCTTCAGTTCTCTCATCTGTCAGATAACAATAAAGTTACCTACTTCTTAGACAGATAATATAAATTGAAAGAGCATCTTTCTGGCTGTGAATCTTTTGCCTACATGCTTAACCCTTCTGAGCCTGTTTTCTTTCTCTGTAAAAGGAGATCTTTGGACTAGATGAGAGGTTGGAAACAGAAATATCCGTGGCGTCCAGACAAGTATCACTGATGATTGCAGCAGGCTGGGTGTGAACTTTAGGGCTTCGTAAGCTGGAGCTTACCTGCCCCAGGTAACAGGGAAGCTCTGCTCGCCCCTCCCCAGTTGGTGCCGTGTGGAATGCACACACCAGGGCTGCCAGAGTTCGGAGTTTTCAAATATAGTTAGGGATCTGATTTCTTTGTGACATTCCTTGTTTTTTTTTAATGTGGGAAACAAATGACTTTTATAATAATTCTGAGCAAGGTGAAGCTTGGTAGACAAAAGACCTCAGAAGTTGAGCTGCCAGGTGAATGGGCTGAAGTGACACTTTGGGATGTGCACGTGAGTCACCTGGGGATTTGCTGACAAGCAGCATCAGATCCAGGAGGTCTGGAGTCTGAGACCAGAGACTGTGGGTTGCTAACAAGCTCCCGGGTGATGTGACGCTGCTGGTCCGGGGACCACAGCTAAAGCAGCACGAAGGCTAGATGACCTCAGGGGCAGTTTCCCCTCATCATGAATGGTCAGTGATGTTGTTGGGATTCTTAAACCTCATTAGGCCAACCTCCACTGGACTCTTTCCCACGTTGACCTGCATCCTTCTTGCCTCTGTCCTTCGGCATCACGCCTCTATCACACTAATATTTGATTTCCCTTTGACTTCAGAGTAATTATAGGCTTGTTTGGAGATTTTGGATGCTTGACTTTGTTGGATATTGCAAATGATACATCCTGATATAAAAGCATCCCAGATTTTCCCAAATTGCACATATGGGCGGTATCATAGGATGCTAAGAGCCCATGAGAAGAGCTGAGCTCCCTAAATGGGAAGCGTGGAGATCTCTGTATAGGAAATGGGGGTCACAATTTCAAACTTAGGCTTTTGGTCTCTCCTGATGAAGTCCCTGTAATATGGGTTGTTCTGGGAAATAAGGCAGAAATTTATTCATTCAGCCTTTTGATACATACTCTTTGTCTTTGACACGCCAGGCATTATTCTAGGTGCTGGGGATGTAGCAGTGAACACGACAAAATGACTTGCTCTAGTGAAGCTACATTCCAGTCAGAGAAACAGATAAGAACTCGGTAAACAAGCAAATTCATAATATAATGTCAGGTGGTAAAAAGTGCTGTGAAGAAAAGAATTTATCAGCATTAAGGGACAGAACTTGGAGGAGGAGTGGGAGCAATTTTAGACAGAGTGGTTGGGAAAGATGTCTCTGGGGAGTGACGTTTGAGCAGAGACAAGGGCCATATAAAGGAGTGAGCCATGCAAAGTTCTGGGGGAAGGACATTCCATGTAGGGGGAACAGCTAGGGCTGGGGTCCTCATGTGGGAATAACCTAGGAGTATCCAAAAGGCAGCAGAAGGCCAGTGCGGCCGGAGTGAAGTTAGCAAGGGCAGAAGTGGCAGGAGGTAAAGTCAGTAAGGAAGACAGGGGCTGCTCAGAGCCTGGGAGGCTTTGAGAAGCTTGAGTTCTATTCCAAGTGTGATGGGAGATCACAGGAAGGTTATGAGCAGGGGACTGATCCTCTTTGATTTGTGCTTTTTATGAGATTACGAGGTGCTGAGAATCTGCAAGTCAGGCCACAGCCTATTTTTATAAATAAAGTTTTATTGGAACACAGCCACACCCATTAATTTACATATAGTCTCTAGCTACTTTTGTACTGCCAAGATAGAGTTGAGAAGTTGGGACAGACTTGCCAGTCCGTCCTCTACATGGGCACCAGAGGGACCTACCTACAATGCAAATCTGATGATGCCAGGCCTGTCTCCTTTGCATCAGTGGTTCTCCATCATCTACAGGCTAAGTCCAAGCTCCTTTTCATGGCGTCCAAATCTTTCACCATCTGGCTCCAACCTCACCTTCTACCTTCCACATTATAATCTATGACTTGGGAGTATTGAACTTCACGCTGTTTTCCTTCTGTGTTTCTGTCTGACTGTTCCCTCTATCTGAAATGCTTTCCTTCCTTATCCGCTACCCTCATTAGTTTGTCTCCTACTTATCGTTTAAGGTTCCACTTGGGTGTCTCTTCCCCTGACCTGTCCATGTAACCCCCGTCCCTGCTGGGATATGTGGGTACCCCACCTCAGATTTCCTTTAACACTCTCTGTATGTATTTACATTGCCTTCTGAGTTTCTGTTCATCTGTCTCCATCCATTAGAATGAAACCAACTCAAACTTCCTTAAGTAATGAGGAAATAGAACGTACACTCTTGCTTCTGGAAACACAGAGACTGGTTGGGTTTCAGGGTTGGCCTGATCCGGAGGCTTTGGCTCTGTTTCTCTGTGATTCTTTTAGCCCTGTTGTCCTCTAGGTGTTGGCTTCATCTTCAAGTTGGATGCCTGATGGCTGTAATGGTTTCAGTACATTCAATGGCCAGAAAGAAACCGCAAACTTTCCTTCTTTATCTCACTGACCTCTTGGAGCTCAGGTGTCTGCTGCTGAGTCAGTCTTGCTAATTGGGAAGGCCACATTTTGACTGGCTCAGGCCTGGGTTCCTGCATTAACCACTCACTGGCAAGGCTAAAAGGGGTTCCTTAGAAACCCCTTGCCAAGTCCTCAAGCCTGATATAGGGTCAGCTTATTCTGGGATCCTTGGGCAGCACAAGGCCGGTAACTGAACAATAGCAGGTGTCTGTTAAGAAGGAGGAAGGGCTAGATGCTGAGTAAGCCATCAATGATGTCTTGTGCTGTGCTTGAATCCATCATTAGATGAATCCCCTTGAAGACAGTGATGCTGCCTCTTTCATCTTCACAACCCAACCCCAGGCCCAGTGCCTAACGTATAGTAGACATTCAGGAAAAGTGTGATGAATGACTGAATTATAATAACATCAAATATAATTTAGTTAGGAGGAAGACAACCTTCAGAGAAAAGCCACACTTGGGCCAAATGCAGAAAATCAATGTGTACTTCACACGTCTTCATTCCTACCTATATAACCAGTCTTGCCCTTTGTTATTCCAGATGATTTGTGTCCTCTTAATTATAGAAATGTCATTATCAATGAGTAAAATTAATTAGGTGCCTAGTGGACAAAGGTTCAAAGGACAGTGAGTGCCACCGAGAATGCAGACTGATGAGCCACCAAGGAAAAGCACCTGGAGCTGTGGTCCCCGCGTTCTGCTGGGTGCTGCTGGCGGCAGTCGTTCAAAGTAAATGCTGAAGGCAGAAATGCACTGAGTTCAGATAATATCCAAATGTTCTGAAGCTGTTGAGTGACTGATTTCTAGGAACTTTAATCACTATTCAGAGTCCCTAAGGGGACAAAAACATTTAGACTTAATTAATATTACTTTTGGCACTCAGCATCACGCCCTGGCCCTGCAGGATGGTGGTGGAAATTTGTGCTGGTCTCTGCTAGTCGGTCACCTTCCTGTATGAGCAACCTTTGGTTATAAGGGACGTGAACTCAACTGGAACAAGCCTGGGATTCCCAAGTTGCTCTCAGAATCAAAGGAAGAGCTAATATCCAGGCCTTGGGAAAGAAGGACAGATATGGGCACCTGAGGAACTAGACAGAGGGATCTGAACTCCACCATGATTCACTCATTCTCCCTCTCGCTCTTCCGTCTCTCTGATTTTGGGTATCACTCTTCCCCTTGTTTTCTATAGAAGACTGGCATCATTGCATCTACGGCTCCTTGCTTGGCTTCTTCTCAGGATGGCCTCCAGAGAGACAAAAACTCTCAGGAAATATTCTGATTGGACCAAACTTGGGTGATATCCACATAGTCTGGACCCATTAGTAACCACGGGCCAAGGTCCAATTATTAGGCCAGCTTGGGTTAGAGATCAACCCTCAGACCAAGTACTGTGTCCAGTGAGCTGAGTTCATGCATCCTTTTGCATCTGTTGGGGAAGCCGTGTGAGGAGGTGAGCACAGACCCTGGAGCAACTTTTTAGCTGCAGGATCTTAGACAATTTATTTAACCCCTTGTGACCAATCTGTTACTTATCTGAAAATAGAGATGCTAATAATAATATGGACATTGTGCTATCTATATCTATTTAGCTATATATATCTAATATACATGTAAGGACTAAACACTGTGTGTGTATGTATAATGTTTATTTATTTTCTCAATGTCCATATTATTATTATTATTATTATTGGGGATAATGGAGATAACAGGAGATAAAAATGGGGATAATAGTAATATGTGTATCATGAGAACTAAATACAAATGTGTATAGAATAAACAAAGTGAAAATGCATATGTAAGCATAAAACACACTCTCTACATATATGTATCCCTGTATATATCTATATGTATAATATTCATTTGTTCTCACATTGTCACGGTGTCCATACAATTATCATTGCCATTGCTTGGAATGGTGTCTGACCCATAGGGAATTTTATATAAGTGTGATAGCCTATTAGCTATGAACTGGGGTAGGGCTGGGAGGAGTAGTTCTCCAAAAGAAGTAGGGGCTTTGGGTTAAGCTTGCCTGTTTCTCCTAATGGCAGTGCTGAAATTGTGGCCCAGGCGGGTAGCCCTGTCTCTTGGGCTCAGTTGCCTGCTACTTGGATCCCACTGACACTGGCCGGACTTAAATCCAGGAGGACTCAATTCTGGGTTATCTGAACCACTCTCCTAGGGCATTCTCAATCCTTCTAACTAAGGTCAAGCTTGGCTGTGGGCTGCATCTGCAGGCCAAGTCAAATATCTCCTCTCTTCTTCACAGGCCACTGCCACTGTCAGCTCAGGAATACAACTCTAGGTCAAGGTTAAGGACCCCATAAAATATCGTGTTTTGTGTAGTTTGTTAGACTTGGGAATCACTATACTTTGTATCACGATAGTTAGCATTAAGCCATATTCACTCCTTACTCTGAACAGATTTGAAAGAACAGGTTGAATCAATAAGCACACAATATAACATGCTACCCTTGGTTGACAGAGGCATCTGACAAATCCCATTTCTATTTTCCCAGAGTGAGTGGTCTTGTAAATGAGTTTCCTGGCTCCAAGGACTGAGTAGCTGTCAAAAACATATGGAACTGTGGCCCTCCTGAGCTTACAAAGTCTTCAGTGGTTCCCACAGCTCTTTGAATAAAATGTGCGGCTCTTACCAAAGCCTATAAGGCTCCTGATCTTTTCAATATGGTGGCCTTTAGCCACAAGTCCCTATTTAATTTAATTAAAATTATAAGCTGAGTTTCTCAGTGGCACTGGCCTCATTTTAGGTGCTGAATAGCCACATCTGTACTGGACAGTACAGATATAAAGGTTGCCATCATCCCAGAAAGTTCTATTGGATGGCCCTGCTCTGCATAGTCTAGCCCGGACTACGTCACATCACCATGAAACACCGTCTTTCATTTCAGACCATCTTCTGTTTTCTCCAATGCACCCAACTCTTTTCCATGATCATTCATACTTCTCCCCTATTCACCTCTGTAACTCATCACTCAGGTGTCAAGGTAAATGCCACGTCCTTCAGGAGTTCTTCCATGATCCCCGCCTCCAATCTAAACTAGGTCCCACTCTCAGTCCCTCTCATAGCATCCTGTGATTTTCTTTCATAACACTTAGATTTATGTAGGTATTTAGATGTTTTTATGGGTAGTGCCAAACTTTCCCTTTAAGCTGTAGGCTCTTGAGAGCAGTCATGTGTTGGTAGTTTAACCCCAGCGTCCAACACACAGTAGATGCTCAATAAATGTTTGTTGAATGAATGCATGACTGTATGAGTTCTCCTATGCCATCTCTATGCACATTCTTTTGTTTCCAGATGAGACAGAGACCTTCCCTTTCTCTTTCCATGTCCATCTTCTTCCTCCTCTTACTCTGCAGAGGGTCACCTTCAGATTCCCTTGGGGTTCGCTCTTCCAAGCCAGCCTCTTAGGGCCTCTGTCTGTGGTATGTCTGTGCCATAACCTCATTACTGGATGTAGTTTCCCTGGGAAAAAAGGGGAGGTAAGTTGGCAGCGCGAACTAAACTTTCTTGTCCATGGTCTACGGTTTGTTTACTTTTCATAATAATAATTGGCAGGGTAAAATATTTTAATTTTCCTATAGCTATGTAATTAATATGTCCACATTAGAAATCAATTATCCTTGATAAGTACCACTGGTGCTATGGCTCGTAAGCTAAGTGCTAGTCTTGCTAATGAACTGAATGAGACATAATTTCTTGTTGTTCAAAGAGACGATCAACTCTAATCAGCAGCAAATTCAATCAAAACTTACTGACACTGATTGAGATCATACTAGAGTTTGTAAAAATAGGATAATTATGTTCATCTTGTAAGTTGCAGGTATTGTAACAACTCTAAAATGTGGGTCCATTTGAATAAATGCTTACGTCTGCTGGCTCTGTGCTGGCAGATGCAGAAACATATAATCTGCATAAATAAATTGGAAGTCTTTTTTTCCCTTCAGAGCTCTTTAGTTTTGTGTGATTCGATTAATTCAACTTTTTTTTAAAATTAATGAGCTCAGAATAACAGGACAAGCATGTGGGTACTGAGGCAGGACAGCCCATGGTACAGAGTTGTTGGTGTTACTTCTTTTTTGTCTCCCTTTATTCTTTTCTTTAAAAATTTATTTTATTGAAGTACAGTTGATTTACAATGTTGTGTTAATTTCTGCTGTACTGCCAAGTGACTCATTTATACATATATATTATTCTTCATATTCTTTTCCATTATGGTTTATTATAGGATATTGAATACAGTTCCCTGTACTATACAGTAGGTCCTTGTTGTTTATCCATCCTATATACAATACTTTGCTATCTCCCTTTCTTCTTTTTTTTTTTAACATCTTTATTGGAGTATAATTGCTTTACAATGTTGTGTTAGTTTCTGCTGTATAACAAAGTGAATCAGTTATATGTATACATATATCCCCTTATCCCCTCCATCTTGCGTCTCCCTCCCACCCTCCCTATCCCACCCCTCTAGGTGGTCACAAAGCACCAAGCTGATCTCCCTTTGCGATGCAGCTGCTTCCCACTAGCTATCTGTTTTACATTTGGTAGTGTATATATGCCCATGCCACTCTCTCACTTTCTCCCAGCTTACCCTTCCCCCTCCCTGTGTCCTGAAGTCCATTCTCTACATCTTTGTCTTTATTCCTGTCCTGCCCTTATGTTCTTTAGAGCTTTTTTTTTTTTTTTAGATTCCATATATATGTGTTAACATACGGTATTTGTTTTTCTCTTTCTGACTTACTTCACTCTGCATGACAGACTCTAGGACCATCCACCTCACTACCAATAACTCAATTTCATTTCTTTTTATGGCTGAGTAATATTTCTTTGTATATATGTGCCACATCTTCTTTATCCATTCATCTGTCGATGGACACTTAGGTTGCTTCCATGTCCTGGCTATTGTAAATAGAGCTGCAATGAACATTGTGATACATGACTCTTTTTGAATTATGGTTTTCTCAAGGGTATATGCCCAGTAGTGGGATTGCTGGGTCGTATGGTAGTTTTATTTTTAGTTTTTTGAGGAACCTCCATACTGTTCTCCATAGTGGCTGTATCAATTTACATTCCCACCAACAGTGCAAGAGTGTTCCCTTTTCTCCACACCCTCTCCAGCATTTATTGTTTGTAGATTTTTTGATGATGGCCATTCTGACAGGTGTGAGGTGATACCTCATGGTAGTTTTGATTTGCATTTCTCTAATGATTAGTGATGCTGAGTGTCCTTTCATATGTTTGTTGGCAATCCGTATATCTTTGGAGAAATATCTATTTAGGTCTTCTGCCCATTTTTGGACTGGGTTGTTTGTATTTTTGATATTGAGCTGCATGAGCTGCTTGTAAATTTTGGAGATTAATCCTTTGTCAGTTGCTTCGTTTGCAAATATTTTCTCCCATTCTGAGGGTTGTCTTTTCGTCTTATTTATGGTTTCCTTTGCTGTGCAAAAGCTTTTAAGTTTCATTAGGTCCCATTTGTTTATTTTTGTTTTTATTTCCATTTCTCTAGGAGGTGAGTCAAAAAGGATCTTGCTGTGATTTATGTCCTAGAGTGTTCTGCCTATGTTTTCCTCTAAGAGTTTTTCTCCTTTCATTCCTTAAAGGGAAGTTTAATAGTGGTTAAGGTAATAGACACTGGAGCTAGGCTGGCTGGGTTCAAATCCCAGCTCCATGCTCAGAGCTGTGTCTCTGCCGAGTGCCCGGGCAATGTCCATGCTCTGTCTTAATCCCCTTGAATCCCTTCACTGTAGACCCCCTGGGATGACCCCTAGCCAATGACAAAGGAGTGTGAAGGCCTGGCTCTCTTGTCTTGGGTTGGCACATCTCTGAGTTCACTTGCACCCCAGAGTGTAAGTGCAAGATCAGGCAGATGCTGTTCCCTCCAGACTTTGCCTGATTTCTTACCTTTTGCTTGTCTTCCTCTCCTGCCCTGCCCTACTTCTCCCACCCTCCTCCGGCTCTCTGAAAAGCAGTCCTTCCTAAATCACTTGCACTTGAATCCTCCCTTGCAGTGTCTCTTGTTGGGGAGCCTGACTTAAGACAGTGAGTTTCTTCCATGTCTATCTTTCACTTTCCTTTGGGCACGATAATAGGACTTTGGTGTGAGTTCATTTCATGGAAAGCACACAGAGCTGTGTCTTGCAGGCCCTACGTGGAAGTTAGATATTCAATTTATGAAATAAAAATACTGTCCTAACACAGTGTGGGGTTTAGTAAAGAGATCTGAGGGCACAGGCTTGCTTTTAAATTTTGGCACTGCTGTTGACTGTGTGTCTTCGAATAAGCTTTCCTTAACCTCTAGGGACTTTCATTTCCTAACCTGTGATGCCAGGGGGATAAATGTGATGTGTACATCTGGTTGGGCAGTTGTGAAGATTTAAAGAGAGAATGTTGGTCATATGAGCAGTGTTACGTGTGGCTCAGAGTAGGTGCTGAATCAACGGCAGTTTTCACTAGTACACTTAGTGTTATTAGTATGTCTTGCAAATCAGCTAGCATGACATTCAATTCAACTAACATTTATTAACAGCGATAATGGCTAGGAATATTTGCCAGCATTCCAATATCGACTATGATCTGTGCCATGACCCTGTAAGTATTATTACTATAGCAGGCAGCACTGTGCCAATTTGGCAGATAGAACAACCAAGACTCATTGGGAGTTAGTGATTCAGGAAAATTAAAACAGCTGATTTGGGGCAAAAATAGAACAAAACCCCAAATTTGGTCCATATTTCTGTTCTGTGTCCACTACGCTATGCAGTCCTGTGTTTGAGAGAATTGGGAGAGTTTATTGGATAAAAGGGTATGAGGACCCAAGAGCTGTTCTGAAACATTTGAAGGAGAGAGGTGGTGTGCACAGTGGTTATGACTAGGGCACTAGCTCAGGTGGTCTGGGTTTGAATCCAGCTCCATCACTTACTGTGTGACAGGTCAGTTAACGTCTCTCTCTGCTCTGCTTCATCACCTGTAAAATGGGTTGCTAAGATTATTAAATAGATGTATATGTCTGAAGCAGGGCCAACTTTACCATTAGATATTGTAGGCACCTGCCCAGGGGGCACAGCCTTAAATATTAAGGGTCCAACATAACGTTTTAATGTCTTGTAAAACCAGAAGGAAAAAAAAAAAGAACTTTTAGGGGGAAGTAAGTATTTAATACATGATATTAACATATTCATGTTTATACCAATGCAGTCATAAAATATAATTTTTTATTATTATTACTATTATTATTTTTTATGAAGGAAGGGGCACATGAAGGTAAAGTATCTAGAATTCATGGAAGTTATAACACAGCCCTGGTAGGGAGTATTTAGACCAGAGGCTGGCACCATTTGAGGTAGGTATTAAGCATTCTCCACCTCTAGGGGGCTCTGCAGAGTCAACTCAGAGCCACTGGTGTTACAGGAGGCTCAGCACACCCACACATTTCCCCCTCTTTTTCTCTTTCCATAAGAACACCTCTGCTTTACATACATGATAGAGAATATCATTGACCAGACCTTCTCTTAGGAAGGACTTCAGGAAAGTTCACGGGTTAGAAAGGCAGACCTCAAAGTGGGTCTGAACATGGGTGGAGCTGTTTTGCATAAAACCAGAGAAGACCTCAGCCGTGACCCAGGAGTCTGTGGGGAGGTAGGGCAAAATGATGATAGAAAGGTCAGTGGGTGGAGCCAGTGGGATGGCAAGTGTCCTATGGATGTGACCTCCAGCTGTGACCCACTGAGGTCTGCAGTAAAGCTACTAAACTTACCAACCTCCTCCAACCCTGTCCCTGGGCAGAATCACCCTGACACATTCAAGGCCAAAGGCACAACTGGGTCCTGATGTGAAGTAGTGGAGCTTGGACCATAAAGAGAGATGGGGTGACAAATTCTTTATTCCATGGGATGCACTTGACTTCCTTGCTACTCAAAGAGTGGCATCAGAATTGCTAGGACACTGTCACAGGTGCAGAATCTTGCATCCACTCCGGGCCTGCTGCATGTTAATGGGACAGGAGATCTTCATGGACAGTCCAGTTTGTGCAGCCCTGCTCTCAGTTGTAGGCATCTTGGGCCCTGATGTACAATGATCTGGGGCTCCAGGTCTGAAAACCACTAATCTAAGCCCTAAGCTGAAGGGGTCAATATCAAGGAATTTCAGCATTCCCTGGGGGTTCCCAGGAGAGAATTCCCCAGTGGAGATTTCCCTACGGGGTTTTAGGACCAGATCTCTGGCTACAACGGAGGAATGACTTTGCCTGAACCGTTCCCTCTGCACAGATGGCAGCCACTGCAGTAGGTGGCTGGTGGAGGGGAGGGAATTCTGGATCATGGCTGTTTCTCTGTGACTTTGAGGACCCCTTGCTCTGTGTGTGGTTCCACTCTGTATGAGATAAAAGCAGCAGGAAGAAGATGGAGCCATTGGAAGGAAGACCTCTGAGTGAGAATTGTCCGCGAAGCTTTTGGTGTCTGGACAAATCCTAGGTGGTTTCCTGAGGGGAGGCAGGGCAGGACTTGATGTCCACATCGAATGGGAATGAACCCTGTGAATATGATTCCTAGATCTGTGTCAACATCCAGCTTTCTGTTTTGTGGATGAAAAGAAAAAAAAATATGGGACAGGACTTTAAGACCTATACAACATATAAATTACTCTGTAACTTTTGAGGTGGACAAAATGTCACATTTCAAAATTTGTCTAAATCGATCAACTCTGGCCCAGAGTCCCTGTACACCAAGGTCCATGAGAAACCCAATAACAGCCATTGGATGGGCCTTGCTCTGGGCCTTCTGCACACTGTAATACTGTGTGTGTGCATGTGGGTGATGTAAGGCATCAGCCCGTGCTGGTCATGCTCCTTTGCTACATAATGCAGGGGTCAGAAGCTGCTCCTTCAATATCCTTTCAGGTATCTCCATTCCCAGTGGACCTCAGAGACATGCCTCAACTGGATTGATTTCATGCTTCAGGGACTCTCACTCAGTCCCCTGGAATCACCTCCATCTCCCTGTCTCTGGAGTCATATCTCAGAGTGGACCCCAGCTTCCACCCCTGGTACATCCTCAAGGCTTGTGTCCTTCCCTTGTCCTGGGGGCCCCAGATGCCCAGTAACAAGGCACTGTTCCTCCTTTGTCCCTTAGAGCACAGAAGCCTTCACTCAGTATGGTGGCCACCAGCCCCAGGTGGCTACTCTATTGATCCCCTGAAATACGGCCAGTCTACATTGCCACGTGCTCTAAGTGTAAAATACACACCATATTTTGAAGACTTGGTACCAGAGAAATGTAAAATATATCAGTAATAATTTTTATATTGATCCCATGGTGAAATAATATTTTAGATATATTAGGTTAAGTAAACATTATTAAAATTAAGTTCACTGGTTTCTTCTTACTCTTTTAAGTGTTTACTAGAAAACTTAAAATTCCTACATGACTCTCATAATTTCTATTGGACAGCGCTGCTCGCCGCCATCCTTCTTAGAATAAAAAGGCAGGGCCTGAAGCACAAGTGGGCTGTTAGCTCGGCCAGCCCACCCTTGTTGCTGCCTCTCCTTTAGCGGGAAGCCCGGAACTCCACACACGGGCACATGCTGCCCCGGCATCCTGTGAGGGGTGGAGAAGGAAGGCAGAGGCCCTTTCATTCTTCCTCTCCTGTGTCTGTTGGGAGGGGAAAAGGGTTAGGACATTTTCCCCTCTTTTATTCTTTTTTTTTTTTTTTTTTTAATAGATTTATTTATTTATTTATTTTTGGTTGCATTGGGTCTTCGTTGCTGTGTGTGGGCTTTCTCTAGTTGCAGTGAGCAGGGGCTTCTCTTGTTGTGGAGCACGGGTTCTAGGTCCCAGGGTTTCAGTAGTTGCAGCATGCGGGCTTAGTAGTTGTGCCTCGCGGGCCCCAAAGTGCAGGCTCAGTAGTTGTGGCTCACGGGCTTAGTTGCTCCGCGGCAAGTGGGATCTTCATGGACCAGGGCTTGAACCCGTGTCCTCTGAATTGGGAGGTGGATTCTTAACCACTGTGCCACCAGGGAAGTCTCTCCCGTCTTTTAATCTTTTCTCTCGTTTCACAGCTGAGGAGGCTGAAGCCCAGAGAGGGCAAGCAACTTACCTCAAGCCACACAGTGAGTTACAAGAGGGCAGAGCATCCACAGCCCCTGTCCACACTGCAGTGTCCGCTGCCAGCTCCCAAAGGCAAGAGAAAGCAGCAGGCAGAGTCAGAGAGGAAAAAGGGAGCCCACTGGAAGGGATGACCACGCACCCTGACTTCTGAAGATGTTTCTGGTATGACTGTGGTGGTGTCGATGGACTATGATGATCCCTCCCTTCCCCCATCTTGAATTCTTCTATTTACATTTTTGCTGGTCTCAATGTTCAATTCTTATTTCTGTAGAAACTATTTTGGCCGTGGTAGTGTGTTTTTTTGTTTGTTTGTTTACTTATTATTATTATTGCTGAAACCTGCTTTAAATCCCTTATGAAAAAAGACAGTGTGCAAACGACCAAATAAAACACACATCACAGTGATTTCTGTGCTGCCCCCTTGGTGTTGCCTCATGAAGAGTCTCCCCGGGAAGAAGGCTCAGGAAGGGGCTCTGTCTCACACAGCACGCCGCTGGGTATAGCCGGGGAGGGGGGTGGTGACGGAGAGATGGATACATTTCATTTAATAAAATACAACCCAGCCTGGGGTTGAAAGGTTGTGAGAGCCTTTGGTAGATCTGGAGAGATGTTGAAAGACATAGGATCATGTTCAATTCCCTGCAAGATCCCGTTACTACGTCAGTTTCTTTCCCCCTTCCTCACTCCTTGGGGGCTCACAGGGCTTTTCTGCATGAGAAACTCTAGGAGGGGAGGATTGTATTTCTCAGTGGAGTTTCATGAAGACTTGGGTCTAACTTTACCCTTGTTCTTATCTGCAAGCAACAATAGAGATTTTGCAGGCAGACCAGTGTGTCTTTTTAGACTGCAATAAATATCCTTGAAAGTTCCAGCTTGCTTCGTGATTTCCTCAATACTGCCACAGTTCCGGAGTTGGAGGAAGAGTCCTGGGCCCCAAGACCTCACTGCTTCTGCTTGTGGAGTAGAGAACCACATCGCGGAAGAGACTGATTACAGAGAGCTGACTTCCACTGTATCAACCCTTCCTTTAAAGAACACATCTTTAAAAAAAATTTTTAGGAAGAATGGATTAAATGGGTATTCATTGGAAGGCAGATGAATTATCTCATGGGCACTCAGTTATCTCACATTTTAAAAGGCCGTAGCATCATGATCATGTGCTCCATTTTTTGTGAGTGTCTATTTTTGTGCCCGTCACTGTGCTAGGCCATTGACATCCATTATCCTATTGAATCTTCACAGTACACTGTGAATTGCATGTTATTGTTCTCATTGCACAGGTAATGAAACTGAGGCTCAGGGAGGTGATGACTTAACTCAGGTCTCATGGCTGGAGGTGGGAGTGTAGCGTTTCCAACAAGGTTTGCCCACCTTCAAAGCCAGATTAGGGCAGAGTAGGACCAGATGCATGCCGAGTCCCCTTCCAGTTCTAAAATCAACACTACTGATTCTAATATGATTTACAAAAGCAAACTTGATGGACCACATTCGGTTCCATCAAAGTTCTCCATATTTTCATCACATGGGCACATTTTTGCTAAAAATAGGCAGGGAGAACCATGAGGGACCAGATAAGGGCGACTCCTGAGCTGCCTTCCCCAAGGGCTCTATTGACAGGAGCAGACAAATGTCCAGGAACATACGAAGCCCACAAAAGCCCACATAGTACACGTGGGACCTGTGAGCCATCCTGTGGGATCTGTTGGCCCCATATACCCCTCTCCCCCCAAATTACCTTTCTACGCAGTAACCTGGTCCCAAGTTTTATTACCTGGTAATCTCATCCTTCAAGAACCAGCTCAACTGTGCCTTCTTCTAGGATGTCCTTTTGTCTCGCTTTCATCCCTTTACCGCCCTAGGAAGACTTCATCATTCCATTGTTAAGCTTCTATAGCATGCTTTTATGTTCTGGGCCTGCCCCTGGAGCCAGGACACACCCTGCAGAGCAATTTGTAGTTGTTAGGAAGCCCTTGCCCAAGGATTCAGAGCGCCTATGAAAGGAACTCATCTTCTGCCAAATGTGAGGATCATTACCAGTGGAAAATCATACAAACAAGCCACTTGCTTTCTTCCTCAATCCCTCACCATGTTTCTTCTGCACGACAAGATAGGACATTGTATTTCAAAATGACCCATCTTCTCTAAATCCAGAAAATGAAGGGGAAATGTTCTTTTGCTAATGATTTGAACCTTAGTTTAATGGATTTTGTGAAGGGCATAGAGCCTTGATGTTGGGCTAAGAGAAGAGGCCAAGCCTCTGAGACTAGGAGATAAAGAGGCTGAAGACAAAAACCCAATGGGGAATGGGTAACCATCCTATTTCTCCCCCCTCCACCTTTTTGGAAGAGTTCTTGCTGCCTGCTGAGTTGCTGGGATTTGGGGTGGTAGAGGTGGAAAAATGCTTAGAAACCAAGAAACCTGAGACGGAGGAGGGAAACAAAGTGAAGAAAAGGGCTGTGGAGCTTTGGACTTTGAATGTATTTGAACAGAGAGCTGACCTGAGGGTTTTAGATACAGATACAGGTAAAGTGGGGTGGGAGAGTCCTGGAGAGGCAAAAAAAAAAAAGAAGGAAAAATCATTTTAAGAAGCATGGGAATAGACTGTGAATCCGATCATCTTTAAAGTTCTTTAAGAGCTGCACATTTAGAATTCAGCCTAGCTGATTTTTGCAGCTGGAATGTGTTTACAAGGGACACCGAGACTGGACTGGATAGCTTGAGGTCATGGGGTCTATATAAGTCACAGGAGAAAGATGGTCCATGCGTGTGAAGGGGGAGACTGGTGCCCTGGGGCTGAGGAGCAAGGCAGGATGAGAAAGCGTGGGTAACAGAGAAGCCAGGGCATGAAGCCAGCAGCTACCCGTCAGTGTTTTGGGTGGAGCGGGGCTGTTACGTGTGGCTTGTTGGCTCGGCCGAGACTGGATATCAGCCAGCCAGGCCAGCTGTCTCACTGGGCTGGGAAGAGCATAATATTGTGTGGGGCATCTGCCCCCAGGGAAGCAGGGACTTTGTCTGATATGATGGGTTTGGATGTGTAAACCTGGCCTCGGGTCACTTTTGGAAGTCAGGGATGGAGAGGACAGGGTTGTCATATGCAAGAGTGAAAAAATCTAAGCATGGGCAGAAGGATTGCGAGAAGGGAGAAAAACAAAAGAGAAGCCAGTGAGAGCCTTGGCAGGCAGTGGGGTGAACAGTGACAATTCCGTGACGCTGAAACGGCCAAAAGAGATTTAAAAAACAAAAAATTGTTCTAACGTTCAATTTAAAATTGTGTGTTTTTCCATGATGCAAACCCATTCTCCATCTCCCCCGGCTCCCCTCCAAATACTCAGTAACGTGTATGATCCACATGCGCTCAGATTCTGTGTGAGCTTTTGTTGAGGTCAGCACTGCTGCAGTGGAGCGAGTTCACATTTCACCTCTGGATGAAGATGCAGAGGCTGGATGTTAAAGGCACAGAAAGCCACAAGAAGGAAATTGGTCCCCCAAAGTTTTGAAATATTGGCAGAAAGCTTTGCAATTTTTATAGTTTATAAAATAAGTGTTCCACTCTTATTAAGATTTCAAGGGTCTGGGAGATAGCAGCAGACATTTCTGGCTATATGTTAGTGGATAAATCTTTCTTTTTTTTTTTTCTTTCCCTTTTCCCTCCCTCCATACCTCCCATCCTCCCTCTCTCCCTCCCTCCCTCTCTCACATCCTCTCTCCTCCCACCCTCTTGCCATGGCCATCCTACTCATTGTATGCCCATGTAGAGGAACCTACACGTAAAGCTACGTAGAAAGATTTTACAAAACCCCTTCCCCTGAAGGACAAAGAAAACAAACTTATGGTTATCAAACAGGAAAAGTGGGGAAGGAGGGATAAACTAGGAGTTTGGGATTGACATATACACACTACTATGTATAAAATAGATAAACAAAAAGGACCTACTGTGTAGCACAGGGAACTCTATTTTGTAATATTTTGTAATAACCTATATGGGATAAGAATCTGAAAAAGAATATATATATACACACATATATATATGTATATGTATAACTGAATCACTTTGCTGTACACCTGAAACTAACACAACATTGTAAATCAACTATACTTCAATAAAAAAAATAAATTAATTCAATAAAAAACAAACCCCTAAAAAAAAAAAAAAAAAACAAAAAAAACAAACCCCTTCCCAGGAGTTTTGCCCACCAAGAGGATGCAGGGGTATGGGAAAGCAGTAGATGGGGAGCACTTTATTTATTGCTTTAATGAGACAAATCCTCCTGAATTTTCTGTTAATTTTCACTAAGAGGCCACTATACAAGATACATTACCATAGAAATTAGCATGTATGTGAAATGTACATATAAATTTTATCTTGATTTTGCAAAAAGTTTACTGTTGAGTAGACCATAGCTGGCAAAGCAGTTGAATATTACACCTCAGTTCAGGATTAGTCATATAAATCTTCCAACAAGCCCATCTATCATATCACATGCCAGGAGTTAGTGTCTTTTACTGCTCATATAAATTGTCTTTCTTAATAGCTTCCTTCACATCCAACTCTGTTAACCCCTGGGTGTCCATGGAGTATGGCTAGTCTTGGAAATGCACCATTATCTTTCTGGCTGTGATAGTATCTAATCTGGCCGTATATATTTCAAGTTTCCTCACTGTGCTTGAGTGATCTGGCTGTCTACCAGAAGCTTCTTGATAAAATACTGCCTTCTCTGCTATAGTAGACTTACAGTTTACTTTTAAAATAACACACTTGTAATTTAACAGGAGGTTTTTAAGGCCATATCTGATTTAAGCTATATACGTTCTAGCTTTTACCAACACTCTTGGTTCACCAACCTTGGGGTTTTCTGAGTGATTGAGAGGAAACACCAGCTTGCCATCGTGTTGTGCCTTGTTACTTCATTCACTATGTATATCAAAATGATACAAAACAGAAAACAAATAGGGGTAGCCAACTAACAAACTCAGCGACACATGATAACCTGAGAGCATCTAAACCTGGGGGCAAATCTTGAGTTTATAGGTAAAATCTTTTCCCTCTTAGCAGGAGAGGGGAAAGAAAACACAAACCCTTTAAGATATTAGCTTATTATAGTTTGGGGTTTTTAAAAATTGAAAAAAAATCACTGGATCAATGATATTTATATTCTAAGCTCTGATGTAAAAGAAAAACAAGTGGGGTTTCTGGCTTTTTTTTTTTTTTTTTTTTGCAAATCTAAACATCCTTTTGGAGGGAAAGGAAAGGAGCTAAAGACATCATTCAGCTTCACAAGTGAAATCCGAGCAAGAAGCCTTCACCAACATTATCTGTCTTACGTCTTATAACAATCCTGCACAGAGAGTGTCAGTATTCCCATTGCACAGATGAGGAAACTGAGTCCCAGGAGGCAGAGGCGGAACATATTGTCACTCATCTACGTCTCTCTGGCTCCCAAGTCCATCGTCTTGCTGCTCTGCCCACCTCACCCTGTGCTTTCCTGGTACTTAGGCTTCTGTCTTTTTAGGTTCCTCTAGACATTGCTTCAAAATTCAGGAAACCCTGTAATAGCTCTCCAAACAGTGCATCTACTTTCCTAAACAGCCTCTCACCTTGATTAGGAAGTAAAGAAGTAAAGTAAAACTAGCTCCTTCTTCTTTCCAGAACAGTATTTGTTTTCTGTACGTTGTTGATTTCAGGATGCCTGTCCCTTAAGGCAGTTTGGATGCCGTTCAGGTAATTCTTCCTGCTGTTCCCTTCAGGATTCCACTTTGATTCCTTCCATGGAGGGAAGTCTTGCTTTTAAAGATACAAAGAAAAGCCCTCTATTCTAACATGACCTTGATTTAAAATAAGAGGAACAATTTTCAAGGGTCACTCTAGTGAGACAGACACTCTCCTGCTCCACTGGTGGGTATGTTCCCTGATGAAACTATTTTGCAAGTAATTGCAGAAACCTTTGAATTTGATCATTAATTATTTTTCCAGAAATCTATCTTTAAAATAATAATTTCAAAGGTAGAAAGAACTTTATGCATAGAGATTCACTGTTGTGTTGTTTTTAGTGTTGGTGAAAAAATGGGCACCAACTTAAGTGTCCAACAATTGGATAATGGTTATGGAAACATAAGGCATCTACTCATGAACATTATGGAACCATTAAAAATTTTATTTCTGCAAGTTTCAACTTGAATGGGACAAATCAAATACATGTATTTATATCATTTCTTTTCCAAGTCTAACTAAAGTAACAGTAAAGGGATAAAAAAGCATAAAACCATGGAGTCCAAGAGGATGAGAGAGGTGACTAAAGCAAATGGAAGATATCAATGCATCTTTAAAAGCTGAAAAGCAGACTTACTGTTGGTAACTGGATTGTGTGACTGAGAAAACTGAACCTTAAGTGCCTGCTGGGGTAAAGATAAGGAGAAAACAGATGCATGTTATAGAACCCTGGAAAGGAATTCAGGGCATCAGGTAGCACTGAAGGCAGGCAATGCGAGGAGCTGAGAGCAGGATGTGTAGTTGGAAGTCTCCATGGAAGCAGGAAGAGCCCAGATCTTTTCTCTAAGTGGGAACTATCCTGCTCCACTGGTAGAAAACTGGAGGTTTACTCTAAGCAGAGGTTAAGCCAGATGGACTGTAGACTCTGGGATCTGAGACATAAGATATGAAAAGATAGGAGCACTAAAAAATAGAAAAATGTAGATTGAGTGGGAATCTACAGTATTCAACTATGAAATTCTCAGCCTCCAGCTGTGCTAAGAATGCTCGCAGGCAAGTTTATAGCCCCTGATGGGGGATTGGAGTATTCTCTGGGTAGAAACTAGCTAGCCCAAGAAAAAAAAATCTGCAGATACAAATAGATGGGGGGAGAGGTCCCTAATAATGGCCAGGTCCAAGTCCTGTCATTCTATGGTGAAATCCATTACTTGGTAAACTTGCCCATACACAGAGATCCCAGGCAGGTTTTTAATGCCTCACTTCCAAATATGAACAGACAACTGAGGATCATCTGACATCTAATAAGAAAAATAGGCACCTAAATAAACAATTAAAAAGAATCCCAGAGGAAAAGGAAACAATGCAGTAAATAGAAGAAAATTTACAACAACACAGCAATTAATACTAATTCCTTAGAAAGGTAAGGCAAGATATTATACCCATGAAAGGATTTTAAAGGAATATTCAGAATTGAAAGAACCCCTGAAAATTAAAAAAAATGATACTAGACAGATTAAAAAGTCAATAAAACAGTTGGAAGGTAAAGTTGAAGCTTTACCACAGAAAGCCACAGAAAGTAGAACAAAGAGACAAAGAAAGTGTAAAAGGCAGAGGCAAGTTCCAGAGAGAGAATCGAGGAGAATGAGGGGAGGAAACCATGAAAATAACATAAGAAAATTTCCTGGATTTTAAAGACAATACTAAGAACTAAAAAAAAGAGAACTTGGTCAAAGCATATTAGAATGAAATTTCAGAATACTGGCGATAAAAAGAGGATCCAAAAATCTTCCAAAGAGAGAAACCAATGCACTTACAGAACGTTAGGAATCAGAATGACATCACACTTCTCAACAGCAGTACTGGAAGCCAGGTGACGAAGGAGCAACTTTAAATTCAGAGGGAAAATTACCTCCATCCCAGGGTTCTATATCCAACACATGATTATTCAAATGTGGTGCAAGAATAAAGACATTTTCAGCCATTTAATATCTCTGAAAAATCCCCCTTATCATAGCTCCTTTCTCAGAAGGATGTGATTCTCAACAAAAATGGAGTATGATTAGAAGCTGGGAGACATGAGATTCTGCAAAGAGTGAATTTAGCACAGCAGAGTAAGGAAGGGATTCCCAGGATGATGGGAAGAGACATCTGGGGGGGATGGTTTTGCAGCAGGCTCAGAAAACATCATGTCCAGAGAAAGCTGAAACTCAAAGAGCTGTGGAAGAGGGTTTCCAACAGAGAAACAACTGATGGATGTGTTGATCCCATGGGGTTCGGAAAGGAATTTTTGATGAGTGCATAGAAAATTAAGCAGATTCAATGTAAGGCCATTATTAACTTGAG
This sequence comes from Balaenoptera acutorostrata, assembly GCF_949987535.1. Lineage (NCBI taxonomy): Eukaryota > Metazoa > Chordata > Mammalia > Artiodactyla > Balaenopteridae > Balaenoptera > Balaenoptera acutorostrata. The sequence goes on along the minus strand of NC_080068.1, from coordinate 100,046,360 downwards.
AGAAAACAAAAAAATTTCAGAAGGGAAACCTAATAAGCTATGAATAACATTTACACAAATCAGTCTGATAAATACTAAATACATAGTAGATCAAATATTGCTGTATAACTACATTGGAGAGATAAAGAGAGGGAAAGGTGTGTGTGTGTGTGTGTGTGTGTGTGTGTGTGTGTGTGTGTGTGTGTACACATGCATATAGGGAAAATGAGAGCTAAATTCCTAGAAGGAAGGTAATGTCTAAAACTGGAAAATTAAGAAATAGCTGATGAGCATTATGGGAGATCACTCTTTGTCCTTCAATATCTGTTTTCCTCTGCAAATTTATTAAATTTGCACCTGTAAAGACCTGGAGCTCAAGACTGGAGCAGACACTGCAGAGTCCTGCCTAAAGGAATATTGTGGCCTGTGGACAGAAGATCAGAAGGGCCTCCTTTGGGACTTCCCTGGTGGTCCAGTGGTTAAGACTTTGCCTTCCAACACAGGGGGTGCAGGTTCGATCCCTGGTCAGAGAGCTAAGATTCCACATGCCTTGGGGCCAAAAAACCAAAACACAAAACAGAAGCAATATTGTAACAAATTCAATAAAGACTTTTAAAAAATCTTAAAAAAGAAGAAGAAGAAGAAGAAGAGCCTCCTTGAATGTTCTTGACAGTTTATGATCTCCTGGGAATTACAGAAGACATCCAAATGATGGTTGCAATTGACCTTCTCAACACTCTGTGTACGGAAAGCCCTAAGTCATATTTTTATTTGATATACCAAAACAAAGCAATAAGATCTTTCAGGAACCTCAGTATTATGATGAAAATCAAACCTACTAAAAAAAGAAATTGCAATGCCCGGTGGTGAGGGCTGTGATAGAATGAAGCAGGGAGCACGGTGGGGCAGGGAGGTAGAGCCCAACCAGCCTTCAGAGTCAAATGCTGTCTACACAACACTACAAGCCCCAGCCTGGGAAGGAACACTCTTCAAAGACCCGAGAATATCATTGTTACCCCATGAAGTACCACGGGGTGAAAATAGAAATAGCACCAAGAAGAGTTCAATTAAATAAATGAGTAGGTAGTTCTATAGATGAGTATTTTGAAAAGAAATTTAAGATGCTTAGAACACCCTTTCTTAGGATAGATTCTCAAAAGTGAACTTCCTTTGTGTGCTCCTCTCTTTTGAATTAGACAGCCAAGAGGAAACCAGGAATTCCAACATATTAGCCCTTGTTGCTAATGTCAGAGTTGGAAATACAGTTTTACCCACTGTGGGCTCCAGAATCACAGACTTTGAGTCAGAAGAGACCTTAGAGTCTTCTTCCCAGCCTGATCAGGCTCAAATGGGTTAGTAGCTCCATTTAGCACTAATCTTATTATTTTATATGTATATAATATGTATGTATGTGTAAAACACTATTATACCATAAGTCTCTCCCACTGGAACTCTTTGGGGCAGGAATGACCCTACCATCTGGAGAGTTAGCTCTAGTTGTTGAACAATCTGTGGGTTGTTGGTAGCTTCACTCTGATATCCTCTTCTCCTTCCTTTTGTAGCCCAGCCTTGAGGAGTCTAGGTGTTTACAAAGGCTCTTCTGGAGAATGGATGTAATGAAGGGAAGGGCTTCTGTAATGGAAAGAAGGCTGAAAGTGAGGAAATTATATCCTGTAAAACAGATGATCTCAATCCATACTATTCTTTAAGTAGATTTCCCTTTGTCATGTCCTGACCTGTCTTCTTAAACCTTCCTGTTTAGCATCAGCTGCGTGAGGGTCAGCAAGAAAAAGGATTGAATGAGTCTAATCATATGCCTCATTTTACAAATGAGAAAAGTAAGGCGTAAGGTGGAGAAGGATTAAGTGTTTGTTCCCAGTCATCCAGAGCTTTCAAGAACAAAGTCTATTGTCTCTCTGTTCAGTCCCCCAAATTGTGAAGATTCTTCTGGTTGTTACCGAACTCAGGTTCAGCAGCTCACCACTCAAAAGCCAATATTTGAGAGGCAAGTGTTGGTAGAAAGGAAAGTTGCTTTAGTCAGAAGACCAGCAATTTGGGGAGAAGGCTGACTCATGTCCCCAAAACCAACTCCAAAGATTCTGCTCAGCCTGTCAGTTTTTAAAGGGAAAAAGGGGAAAGACTCTCAATGAATCATCAAGTCAGGAGATCAAGCTCTGTGTCATTTTCCATTGCATACAGGCTGGCTGAATCCTCATGATCTTTCTTTAGATTTTATCTCGTCCTTTTGTGGTCTACCTGCAGGATTGCTAAGGGGGCTGCTAGAGGTAGAGAGTTAGTAATTTTAACTACTTAATTCTTCTTTCCCACTTTTTTTAATCTAGGGAAAGAATCAACAGGTTAGGCAAGATATTGTGTGCATCCAGTAGAGCATAGGTCAGGAGTTAGGTTAAATGTTGCCTAGTGATCTCATTCTTATAATTAGGTTCTTTTTTTTTTTTTTTTTTTTTTTTTTTTTTTTTTTTTTTTTTTTTTTTTTTTTTTATTTATTTTTGGCTGTGCTGGGTCTTCGGTTCGTGCGAGGGCTTTCTCTAGTTGCGGCAAGTGGGGGCCACTCTTCATCGCGGTGCGGGGACCGCTCTTCATCGCGGTGCGCGGGCCTTTCACTATCGCGGCCCCTCCCGTTGCGGGGCACAGGCTCCAGACGCGCAGGCTCAGCAGCCGTGGCTCACGGGCCCAGCTGCTCCGCGGCACGTGGGATCTTCCCAGACCAGGGCTCGAACCCGTGTCTCCTGCATTAGCAGGCAGATTCTCAACCACTGCGCCACCAGGGAAGCCCCTAATTAGGTTCTTTTAAGCTTAGAGGGAAAAAGAAATGGGCAAACAGGAAAGGGGCAAAAGAGCTGCTTTCATGGTTTGAAATAAGTAGGTCTTTGCCAAGAAGCCCTGGTGCTTCTGAAACTAGAATCTGAGAACATTCTTTAACTCTAATTAATTCAATCATAGCCAATTTATTCAATCAAATCTTGCCATGGTTGGTACTATGGCCTATTTGATTGTACATGATTCACATCGAATATTAAGTCAGCCAACAAAACCAGAGTATCTATATAGTGGTCTATTCTTTTTATGTGCATGAATATAAACTTAATCTTGTGGACATGAATGTAAACAAAGAAAATTTTCCTTTTGGAGTGGTATTGTATCATCAGAAGATATCCAATTGCCCAAGACACTTCCAAGAAGCATCTGCCATTAGAGCAGGGACAGCAAATTATGACCCATGGGCCAAATTCAGCCCATAGCCTATTTTTATAAATAAAGTTTTATTGGAGCCCAGGCAATCTCACTTTTACGTATTGTCTATGAGTGATTTCACAAATGCAGAGTGGAGTAGTTGTGACAGAGACTAAAATATTTATCATCTGGCCCTTTACACAAGATGCTTGCCATTTCTTGAATTAGAGCATACTTTTTTGTTGCAGGATCTGGACATACCTCTGATGTTAACTGATTTTAAATCAGCTCTTTCTACAGTCTTTTTGTTTTCAATTTCACCCCTCTGACTACAGAAACATCCGGGGGAAAAAAAAAAGTATCATGAACAGATGTTTCGAAATGTGACTGATTAGAATTACCTGGGGAAATTTACAACAGACATTTTCTAGGCCTGGTCTCAGAGACTGATTCAATAGGCTTGGGAAACTTACTTTAATATAAATGATTCTGGTACACAGGCAGGAGTAAGAAAACCCAGGAAAGCACATGAAAGTTGGAGATAGAATGGGCAGGATGTGAATGCTGACTTTTCTTACTATGTGATCTTGGGCGGATCACTTCATTAAGCCATGGTTATCTCATCTGTAATGTGGAAACAGCATTTCTTCCTGCAAAGGGCTCTTTGAGGACCAAATGAGATAATGGTTGTAAAATGTCTAACACGGTGCCTGCACGTAGTAGACACTGTCTTTTCCTCTGCCGGAGAATCCAGTGTCTTGGAAAGCACACCAGGCAGATTCTCTTCATTTTGCCTCAACTGTTACATTTTCATGTCTGTTTATGTTAATTTTGCTCCTGTCAAACTATTTCCCAATCCACAAGTCCTTCTCCATATGTATTAAAGCTAAAGGTGTTTTTTGAAAACTTGTTTCAGGAAGCACCCAGGGAGCCTGAATGGCCCTAAATGGCTTGTTAGCCACATGGTTGCCAATGGTGTTGATTAATTCTGCTAAAACATAATTAAGCAGAAGCTTTTCTATGACCTTTCTGATTTTCATAAGAAACCTTGATATAAGATGACGGATCTTATGAATCCAGAAGACAAACCACTGGACAAACTGGGATGGTGTCTAATTAGTCTCTTTCCTTAGAAATAGAAAGACTAGCTTTATCTCTTTGCCTTGGCATCCTAAACAACATCCAGCAAGAAGTCTCTGAGTAGCAGACACTGTTGATATTTTGCCCGCATATCCTCTGGCCCACCTGAGTAAACTGGTGGTCCCAGAAGACTTGCCGGAGCACTGACATTGTCCCATCTCAAGCAGCTGCATCTCTCATCTGCTGTACCTGATGACTTTCTCTGAACCTCAGGAGCTTGCTCCCAGATGTCAGACACAACCTGGGAGAAGGGAACTAGTGAAGGGTGAAGAGAATGGATAATTACCTCAGAGCCCCTGCTCGCAGTGGGGCAATACTAAGGCGTATTCTATATTGTTCTTTAGAGCATCCCCAGTAGGGTTGAGTCAGCTTCCTGAAGTGGTTATTCACACTCTAATGCACCCCTACTGGATTTTCTCCCTTCCTTGCCTCTGTTTGCCCTCTTCCTCACTTGGGCTTCATGGGATCATCTCCCAGATAAACTGCCTGTTCCTAAATCCTTGTCTCAGGTTCTATTTTTGTTGAATGTAGATAGGAAAGTTTATAAAAGAGGACTTTCTATTCTCCCTAAATTACAGTATATGAGAAAGAATGGTGGGCAATATTTGTTGACTGGTTACTACCCGTGCCACGAATTGTTGTAAGTGCTTCATATATACTAACTTATTTAGTCCACACAAAAAAATCCACACACTAAATCCTAACTTATTTAGTCCACACAAAATAAAAAATTATAATCTCCATTTTATAACAACAGAAACTGAAGCATAAAAAGATAAAGTAACTTGCCTGAAGTCACACAGCTTTGAATAGAAGGCAGAAATTTGAACTTGGCCAACTCAATGCCAAAGCCTATGTCTTCACACTACTCCGCATTGCTGCTCTGCCAACTCAGATGTGCAGCCCTTTGCATCGGTGGCCAGGAGTCAACAGCTGAATAATTGCTTGGGTCAAGGTTGGGGCCTATTAAATGCTAATGTCAGAAGGTCTAATGTATCATTCTGAAGGCATTTTCACCTTGTACAGAGAGATATAGCTATTGCCTCAGCGACCTATGGCAGACACCCAAGAAGAAAGTGGCTGAAAAAACATGGAAGCTTAGTTCTGCCTTGTGTAAAGTCCAAGGTGGCCAGGTAGCTCTGCTCTGCAAAGTTGTCAGGGTCCAGGCAGCTTCCGTCTCATTGCTCTGCCATCTCTAGGATGCTTTCCTTTCTTTCATGGTCTCAGATAGCTCACCGTGTATCCAGCTGCCAAGCTTCATGATGGAGGAGCAATTAAGGGGGAAGCATATGCCTTCCTTTTGAGCATGTGTCCTTTGAGAAGATGCTTGCATCACTTGCACTTACGTCCATTGTCCAGATCTGCATCATATGGCCACATCTAGCTACAAGGAATGCTGGGCATGGATGACTTTGTTGCAGTTGACCATGAGATCATCTAAAAATTCAATTACTGTGGAAGGAGAGATTAGTGTATCTTCATCACCTAACTTGACACTTGTGAGAAATCTTCCTGATTTAAGCCCTCTACCCTTGTGTCATTCTGTCCTAGGGTGCGGTTTGAGTTTAAAGAGCATCCCTTACTGCTTTCATCGAAAGTCAGTGTTACTGGGGCAACACTGGAACAGGGGAAAAGCCAGTTGTCTCTGTTTTCTCTGTCATTCTTGTTAGTGAATGACAAGAATGGGTTTTGAAACCCTAGGTTGTACTGGCTTTGTGATGTTGAATTAGTAACTGAATCTCTCTAAACCAGTGGTTCTCAACTGGGGTAGTTTTGCCCCCCAGGGGAGATCTGGCAATGTCTGAGACATTTTTGGTTGTCCCTGCTGGGGGAGGGGGTACTACTGACATCTAGTGGATAGAGACCAGGGATCTGCTAAACGTCCTACAACGGCACAGGACAGCCCTGCACTGTAAAGAATTATCTGGTCCAAAATGTCAATAGTGTTGGGTTGATAACCCCTTCCCTAAGCTTAGGTTCTTTTCAGAAAACTGGGGAGACAATGGCATCTGCTTTATGGAGTATGGGTGAGGATTCACTGGCTCTTATAAAGGATTTAGCAGAATGCCTGGCCCATGATAGGGTCAATCTCTGTCCTCAGGGATTCCTAATCCTCTCTTTTCTGCCTGGCTTCTCTACACTTATTTTCTCACAATCTTTGATTCACAGTATGTTTGTCTCTTGGGAAGGGAAATGAGGGAAATTAAATTTTATCAAGGAACTATTAGATGCCAGGATTTTAACATAAATCACTTCATGGAAAACTCTCCAAAACCATATGGGGTTCATATTCCTGTTCCTGATTTGCAAATGTGCCAACGCGCTCACGGATACCTCCCAACATCCTCGTGAAAGCAGAGCTGATCAGTGGGAGATCAGGGATTGTGCTTGGGTTTTCAATTTGCATCTCCCAGTCCTGTGACTTGGAAGGACTGGGAGGTTAGAGAGAATCCGAGGAGCTAAAAATGCTCTGGGGGAAATCGGGAGAGATGGATGTGGGGAACAAGATGCAGATATGGGAGGGCAGGGAGACTGCAGTGTAGAACCCCACTTACACCAGACGGGGCTTTCAAAGGCAGTTTTACTTCGACCTGTTCGGGAGCCTCAGATATGTTGTCTTGTTCCCACAAAAAGGTGGGCAGTCTTATCCTCGTTTTTACCTGTTGAACCCTAGGAATTGAGGTGTATATTAGTTTCCTAGGGCTAGAGTAACAAATCACCAAACTTGGTGACTTAACATAAATTTGTTCACTCCTGGAGGGCAGGACTCTGAAATCAAGGTGTCAGCAAGGCCGTGCTCCCTCTGAAGGCTCTAGGGAAGAATCCTTCCTTGCCTCTTCTGCTTCTCGTGCCAATCCTTGGCATCCCTTGGCTTGTGGCAGCATAACTCTGCTCCAGCCTCTGTCTTCACATGGCCTTCTCCCCTGTGTTTCTGGTCTCCCTGTCTCTGTCTCTCTACATGGCCAATCATTAGATTATGACTCACCATAATCCAGTAGGATCTCATCTTAACTGGATTACATCTACGAAGACCCGACTTCCAAATAAGGTCACATTCACAGATGTCGGGAGTTAGGACTCAAACATATCTTTGTTGGGGATGCAATTCAACGCACAGCATGGTCTAAACAATATTTTTAATGGATGAAAGCTAAACCACATTTTCTTAAAATAAATGGAAACGCTTTATAACCCAATGGCAAATTTGGATGTGTGAGAGAGCTCAAAGTACCCTTCCAGTATCCTGACAATGCTGGTCCCTTCTCAAGAGAGGAGACCTCCACCGCCCCACCTCACCCCACCAAACCTCCTTCTTAATACCTTCAATGTTTCAATACAGGTAAAATCAGTAAAAACTCACTTTAGAGTTTGAAAAGAATATTTAAGGAGAGAAAATACAAACCGATTATTTATTTATTGAGCCTCTATTTAGGCTTTATTTTGAAAAATACAGATTAGGGTGAGAGCTCTTTAATTTTTGGAAGCGATTTGAAAGGATAAGTCTTATCTAGCTTTCTGGTCCTGATATGGTGTATTTGAACAGAAAGTCTTCATTACCCCCAATCAAGGCAACATCCTTTTGCAATGAACTCTGCATCATGTTTTCCCTTCAAGACAAAGAAGAACATTTATGCAATTAAAATACGCTGATTGAAAAAATGACGTTTATGGCATAATCTTGGATTTAAACTTTCCAGCTCAAATAACTGGGGGACATTAGAAAACTGCAAAACTGAGCAAAAATGGTCTTTTTTTCCCCCCAGCACATATTTTGAAGAGGAAAGAGAAGGTGGCTTTCCCAGCCTTCAGCAGCCTGGCCCCCTCCTTGTTAGTCTACGGCAGAGCCCAGCTGCTCCCTCAGGCCCTAATCAACTTGCTCAAACAGGCTACAGAATCGATCTGACAGCCCCTGAAAGGGAGTTTGGAGGCAGGAAGGGAAGCACCAGGCAGGAGTAAGACGCGGTATCGTGGAAGTCTGTATTTTCAAGGATATTGTCATGTTTGCCTAATGTCAAGGACTGCGACGTGAGCAGGACCCACTGATCTTTTGGCTACAAAGTAGTTGTGACAAGAACCCTATACAGCATGTGTGTGTGTATAAGTGTTTGTTTGTTATATGGGAGTGTCTTTTGAGTCCTGGGCTTGGAAACACTTATTCAAATTGGTGGGGAAGAAAGGTCTCTGAGATTTAAGCCTAAAGCCCTTTGACATGAAGAGTAAAAGCAGTAAGCATTTGTTGATCCGTTTACTAAATGTTTACTAAATATTGGGCATGTTCAGTTTTTTCTTTCACCATAATAGCCCCATTATACAGATTAGGACACAGAGGCTTGAGAACAAGAAGGATATTCAAAATATTTAACCACCAGAAAAGCACAGGCATTGACCATTTAGAAGAGCTGGTCCCAGAAAGGGTTAAGAAAGCTGCGACACAAACCCCCTTCTGGGGTTAAGAAGGTGCCCCCAGAAAGCTTGAGGCAGCTACTATTTATAATGAATGCAAAGTATTTCAATGGCTAGTATTTCAATACCAGGCAAGTGGCTCTGTTGGGAAGGAAAGTTGGCTTCCCCCGAGATACACAACTCACTTAGGATTCGAACCCAACTCTCTTCACTCCAAAGACAACACTCTTTCCAACATGCTGCTCACTTCATCCTTTCTGCAAATGTGAGGAGGGAGGAGGAACTCTGGCGCACTACCTTCTAAGGGGTAAGAGATGTCAAAGCCTTTCCTGTGAATATCTTTGTCAAGATGATGAACTTTTCCAACAACCTTGAGAAGTGGGATATGAATCATGAGGGTTGGAGACAGTATTTCAAAAGCAGAGTTAGGTCACCGAAAACAAATATTGCCAGTCTATCATTTCCCCCAGAGCTAATGCACCCTTTATGGTGTGGAAAACATTAAGACTTATGACCGAGATGCTCTTCTGGGGAAAGGTAAGGGTTCTGATGCAATACTTTGAGAAAAGATCATTTATGACTTAAAGCATATTTTGGAAACTTTAGTTAAAATGTTGGTTCCCCAACACAGAAAAGATTGAGTTTAGAACTTCACAAATTAGTAGTATTCCATGGGTTTTTCTTTATGGGTTGATTCAGGTGGCATTAAACTTACATCACTTGGATATGTTCTGAAATGTACAACAAAACACCATCAATTCTTTCAACTGACAACCCAAAAACTATGAACGAAAGAAAACAAGTTGATGGAAATTCAAGGAGAATGCCCTCTCCATCTAGTTGAAACAGAAGAGTCATGTAGAATCCTTTTCATCTTCCTTTTTCAAGTGAGAGAAACCAATACTCCTCTTCAAATACAAACAACAATTTACTCATTGGCTCAGAAAAAACAAGCCCAGAACGGACACACTTGCCCCTCCAGGGATCAGCTTAGCTCTTTTATCTCTACATAAAAACCTTTGAATGTGTGCTTCCTGCTGTTCTCTGACATGTTTTAATTGCATGTATCTTGCTACATTGTGTTTTCCTCATTGAGCCTGAACCATATCTCCCTTCCTTCTTGCAGATTCAAACCTCTCCTGTGATAATCAGAATTGTAGCTTCCGAAGGCAATTCCCAAAGTGGGTCTGGACATCCCCGATGGTAAACCAGATGACCATAGGTGACAGAGGGACAATTACCTTTTCTTATTTTAACAGTCATGTGTTTACTTTAATGAGTATGAAAACACAGAATTGGAACATCAAGCTGTGATTACAAAGATATGATTGCTTAGGACTAGGCATCTATTTATGGTCAATTAAAATATGTTAAGAAAATAATGGTAAAGGTAGTATATGAATATAGCCAAGAGCATAAAGTATTTGGGTGAAATAGCATTCCCTAATATGTACTATGTTCTCAGCAGATGGATAGCCAGCTTCTGCTCTTGAGGAAATGAGGCAACTTCAGGAGTGCAGTGTGAGTCAGTGGAGAGGTTGGGTCTTAGAAGAGCAAATGTTTCCTTTCCTTAAGTTTGATCAGCCTGATATGCTGTTCTCAGGAAACTGTTTCCTCTAGTTGCCCACTTAAAGCACAAATTTGAGACTCAGATCTTACCACTCTAATTTGAGGGTGAGCTACTTCTACCCTGGAGAAACAGAAGAGCTTGCAAGTCTGGCGGGGGCCTCGGGCCAGGCCCTTCTGTGCTGGGTGTGTCCAGGTTTGGGTAGGAGGCTGTGGGGACTGACCTCAGGCGGGCCAGTGCTTCTTGCGAGTGGAAGAAGAGGTAACAGGAGGTCAAGGAAAAAGAGAAATGTTGAGCTAGCCATAAATCAGCTGCCAGCTGCCATACTCAGTGTTCTGTTTATGCATGTAGGTTGGTATATCCTTATCTTGACTGTGCCTTTGAAGAAAAGGAGATGTATATTTTTGTTAAGGAGTGAATATGCCCTGAATATTTGGTATCCTCCCCATGGTGTTATTTAGACTTTAAAAGATGTACAGTGGACTGCTGTGCTTGTCTTGACTTGACCATGAAATGTGTCCTTAGTGCTAGATAAATAACAGAGAGGAATATGGAGTGGATTTGTTCAAGTGGACAGAATTGGGGTCCAATGTAGCTGATACTTAGAACCTCTCCTCTGCCAAGGTTATGCCTTCAGGGAAAAAGAGCTGGATCAATGAACTCTTAAGCCCATCTCATGAAGTCTTTCCTATCGTATCTTACCCTTTTCTTTGTTCTTTAATCTCCTGTATCTCATCCACTTCATGCTCCTCTCCACACTCTGCAAAGTCCAGGTCAGTGCCTTGTGTAGGATAGCAAACCAGAAAAATAGAAATGGGACTGAAGAAAAGGGAAGATGCGCAGAGATGGTGCCCAACTCAGCAGGACAGGGCCATGTGATCACAGAAACTGCTCTGGATATGAATGTGCCCAGCTACCTCCGAGGCGACATTTATAGAACACTTGGTAGCCGAGTGCTGGATGAGTGTGGAGGGAAATCCCAAAGCCAGGTGTGGTTGTTCTAGATGTAGGTTTTGCCCGACTGCTGCAGATTACAATTGAATGTGCTGATTATTCTAGGGCATGTTAAATGGGATCCAAATATACATTAAACTACCCTATGTTCATATGTTGACATGTCCTTAACCCTTTGAAATAGGATCATCGGTGATAATAGTTTTCACATCTCTGTGGCTTTTGTAAAATCTAGAGTGTTTGCTTGCAAGATAGTAAATGTCTAAAGGAACCAGATGGAAGAGTAGGTGCTTAGTTATATGTTGCTTGGACACTCAGAAAAGAAGCAGATGACCAGTTCTTTATATGTTATGGCCTGGGGACATGGGACAGGGGGGCAATGACTCGTGCCATGTTAAGCACCATAGCAAAATGGGAAAGCGTGGTCATTGCTGTCAACAGATGGGGTTTGAATCCTGCCTTTGTCACATAATGCTTCTGTTACCTTGGGCAAGTTATTTAACCTTTCTGAGGGTCAGTGTTTTTCCACTGGAAGGGGTTTTATTATTTTGTTGTTTTTAAATTTTTTTGTATTTTTAAATGATTATATATTCACAGAAATTGCAAAGACAGTACAGCGGTCTTGAGTATTCTTACCTGTTTCCCCCAATGGTTATATCTTACATAACTATAATACGGTATCAAACAAGGAAATTGACATTGGTACAATGTCTGTGTATAATTCTGTGCCATTTTATCACATGTGTAGATCCATCTAATCCCCCACCACAATCAAGATACAGATTTATTCCATCAAAAAAGTCTCTCTCGTGCTACCCTTGTATAGTCATAACCGCCACTCCCACCCCCATCATTCCTAACCTCTGGCTACTACTAATCCCTTGAAACATGGATTTTAAAACACTTGGCCCAGTGCTCAATTAATAGTATGGTTTTAATTATTATTTTACTTCTGGATTTCATTTAGTTTTATGACAATTTTATGAGTGCTGTATCCACATCCCCATTTTATAGATGAGGAAACCAAGGCAACAGGGGCTTGGCAGGCATAAGTGAATTGTCCACAGCCACAGAGAGGCTGAGGTGGATTTTGAATGCATGTCCCCAGCCAGTGACTGATTCCACTAACTCATATGGGTAACTATGACTATTGGTAAATTATATTGGACCACCTGCACAAACATGCTGGATGTGTTCATTTGAAAAGTTGTCAACTATTTTCTTCCAAGATGGTGTAGAGACTCGCAAACTGAATTTAAAAGGCATCCCTGCCCTCGTTAGGAGTCTGCCATACTGGGTCAACATCCAATAACTACCTGGACAGTTGTCTGGGAGCAGACGCATCACTTTGTCTCTCCAGGCTTCAATATCTTGCCCAGCAAAGAAGAGAGTTGAACACTGAAGGGTAACCTCTTGGCTCTAATGTTGAGTGGAACGCAAAAGGCAGAGATGTTCCATTGGAAAAAAAATCTTTATGGATCAATAATGACAAAGACAGGAGCAGGAAAACAATTAGAACTTGATAGATGAGGAACCCTAAGTCATAATGTGGGTGGGGAGGAAGAGGAAGGCCAGCATGAGTGGGGAAAATGAGAGAGATCTGTGGTTGTTGGGGACTTTACCTAGAAGATTCTCCACAATTCTCAGAAAGCTTAAATGGTTTTTGAACAAAGAAGAGTGAAATTATTTGACTTAGAAATGTGGACAGGATACCCTTGTGTGTGTGTGTGTGTGTGTGTGTGTGTGTGTATTTGTGAGAGTAGATAGGCAAAATTTATAAGCAGGAATGGTTCAGAAAGTGAGCCTCTGGTCTCCTTACTACAACTGCTAGGAAACACACAAGAAGACCATTTTAGTTTGGAAATTCTAGAATATAAATGGAATTTGGATTGAGATCCGAGGGTGGGTGTGAGCACGGGTGAGAATATAATAGATAACTTGTGTTTGTGGGATCTGATATGAGTAGTTTAAGCTGTAAAAGCAAGCTATGAGTCAGTTTCATTTTCTGCGATTCTTCCAGCTGCCCCCAGAGGGAAGAAGCAATGGCTGAGTACAGCCATTCCAATAAATAAATAAATACACATTTTGCAATGATTGCTTTCTGCCAATATTTAATACACCTCCCAAGTTGGGAAAATGGCTTAGAGTCTCTCACCATCTTGCCTGCTCCCACTGTCTCCCCAGCTCCTCTCCTCTTTCAAGGCTGAAGGCTTTGTGAGTCAGCGGAGACACTGCTTCTCATGTTATCGAAGTGTGGACTTGCGCTCTAAATAACCCTCTTTCCTGATTGTGCTAAGTACAACCTCTGAAGCTTCAGATAGGGACAATATTTTTTGTTAACATGTTGATGGCCTCACAGATATTGTAGAATCCATGGGGGTGCTGAGAAGTGAGGAAGAGGAAACTTCTTTGCTAGTCTGCAAAGAATTGGGGTGTGAAACAGTGACGAGAACCCCCGGAGTTGCTAAAACCATTACATTGGAGTGGAAGAGGGGGGTTAGCCTTTGTAAACCACCCAAACATGTTTCCATAAATGTTGAGCATTTGGATTAAAACAGGATCTTGGCTTCACTTTCTCTCCAAATGGCCAGGGAGAAGGGAACACTGGCTCATTGGGTACAGAGGAGAGAAACCTGGCACCCTGCCTAGAATGATGATTTTACATTTTAGAGAAACGATTTAGGGAGGACCTCCCTCAAAAAGCTGTTGATCAGTGAAATGTGCATTTGCTCCAAAGGCACATTCCCAGCTGAGGCCCACCCCTCCATTCCAGATCTTCCTGGCTGCATCCTTCTCCTTTGGCTGCCCCGTAGCCTTGTTTAGGACAGTTTCTAGAGGATTTTGCTTTGAAGAGTTTCAAAGTAATTCTGCTAATGCAGGAACTGCTCCTATTTTATGGATCAGAAAGCATTTGAAATCTGTCCTTTAGCCCAGTTAAGAGCATCAGAAAAAGAAACAAAACAAAACAAAACAAAACAGGCTTTTATAATAGCTAACTTACTCTTTGCCAGACCCATTCTGAGTACTTTAAAAATATTAACTCATTTAATCCTCACAACAAACAGCCCTTTGAGGTATGTGCACTTATTTTCCCCATTTTTACAGATGAGACAAATGATAAGCAATTTGGCCGAGGTCACATAACTAATAAGTGATGGAGCCAGTATTTCCTTCCAAGCTGTCTGACTCCAGAGCCCACACTTTTAAGCACACTAGTGTATGGGCAATGATACCGACTTCCAAGGGTTGCTCTTAAGATCGAATGAAATAATCAGTAAGGGTAAGCCACAATAATTAATTATAGGAGAACTTCAAATATTTGAGTGGTGCTTCTGTTAATGTTTCTGATTAAAAAATCACAGTGCCAAGAACTTGTCACCCTCCCCTCCCCTCCCTCCCTTCCTTCTTTCTTCCCCCTTCCCTTCCTTTCATATTTTAAAAGTCTTCTCAGTGGGATCAAGTATCCAGTCACCTATGGCAGCCAATGGAAAATGGAAGGCAGGCAGGCAGGCAGGAAGGAAAGTAGATGGCTCTCTTTCCTTTTCTATTTCACTTCCTCTTCCTTCAATTCTTCCTCCTGAGCTCAGACTTTCAAATAAACTTCTCACACATAAACCATTGTCTCAGACTCTGCTATCAGAAGAACCCAAGCAGGGCTTCCCTGGTGGCGCAGTGGTTGAGAATCTGCCTGCTAATGCAGGGGACACGGGTTCGAGCCCTGGTCTGGGAAGATCCCACATGCCGCGGAGCAACTGGACCCGTGAGCCACAGCTGCTGACCCTGCGCGTCTGGAGCCTGTGCCCCGCAACGGGAGGAGCCGCGGTAGTGAAAGGCCCGTGCACCGCGATGAAGAGTGGGCCCTGCACCGCGATGAAGAGTGGCCCCTGCTTGCAGCAACTAGAGAAAGCCCTCGCACGAAATGAAGACCCAACACAGCCAAAAATAAATAATAAATAAATAAAGTAGCTATTAATTAAAAAAAAAAAAAGAAGAACCCAAGCTAAGATTCTCTCTTTCCCTCCCTTTCTTCCTTCCTTCCTCTTTTTGTAAGAGTGATATTGATTTGTTTTCTTGGGTAAAGGAATATTTTGATCTTATTGGAGTCATCTGGTTGGAAGCCCAAGTTCAAATGCAGCAGATTTGGAGTGGGTACCCTGTTGATATTGTTCACCTCTGTACCCCAGAGGCCAACAGCCAGGTACATGACCAGCATTCAATAAATGCTTATTTAAATTTTTACAGAAGTTTGGGTTAACCCACTTTGCCCAATCCTCCAAAAACCTAAAGTGTAAAGTATATTTTTACATGAACAAAATTAGAAAGTTATGTTTTCTTTTTTCTTTATTAATTTACATTTACTGATCTCCAGGTCTTCACATGTGGAATTTCGGTAGTTCAAGAAGACAGGAAAGGGAGGGGAAACACTTTATTATACATCAATTTTGGCACGCTAGAAAGTTTTTTTCCCCCTTTCCACTCAAATTACAATTTTGAGGATTACTGGTCTGCAGATGTTTCTATCTCTTCAAATACTTGATCCAGACCAACAACTTAGAATGAACGTTTCCAGGGAGGGACTGTTAACCAGTGACCAGGAGATGGTAAGGTGTGAGTAGGTCCAGCCGGCAAGGCTCTGACAAGGGTGTACCGTGAAATGAAATCTTCCCACCAGAAGCTAAGAGGTGATAAATAGAAAGTAGAAGATGGAGATTTGAACAGGAAAAAAAAGGCGACTCTGGAATTAAAGACAAGACTAAATAAAGGTATTTGTGCTTCATATTACAGAAGTAGTTGTAGTTTTATTTATAGAGTGACTGATTTATCATTTGTTGAGTGTCTGCTACGTGACAGGGACTCCACCAGGGGTGTCCGTAAATATTATATCCATTAATTGTAATTGAGAGTTGTAGTCTGTGATCTTCTTAAGTGTACAAACTTGTTTTATTTCTTTTATTTTCACCTCTAACATAACCAAGCAGTGATTGTAAGGCATGCTTGTCAACTTTCTTATCTACCTTTGTATGCTTGAGGACTTTCCTACATTATGGGTTCACTTTTCCCCTAGATGAAGCCAGAAAGTCACCTTCCCAGCTTTCCTTGCTGGAATGTGACTTAGGCTCTGGATCAGATACAACTGTGTGAGATTTCAGTTCAGAAGCTAGCAAAGTGAAGATGCAGCTACAGGGTAGGATCCATCCTAGCGGGGCCAGTGTCAGGAATGTCCAGTGTGCAGAGGTGTCAGAGGCAGAGGTTCCAGTGGTGCCATCCAGCACCAGAGATGTCACCATGGTAGCTGAGCCCAGAAGTGGCAGCACTGGTGTCACCAGGAGAGCAGCCCTTTGCATTAATGTGGAAGTTATTACTGGATGAGTAGTAGCCTCCAAGTGCTCTTCTCTGGACCTCCCCAAAGTTCCTAGAGCTTTTCTGATTAAACCAGTTAGCATAATATCCTATAATGGATTCAATCTCACGCTCAGGTTTTTAATTTCAAGGTGGTAGCCTGAGAATTCTTTGAAATATTCCTCTTCCACATCAAAGACCTACAAATGATAAAAAATTAAAATTGTAAATAAATATCAATGAACATACAATAATAAGTAAATAAATAAATAGATAAATAAGTAAATAATACTAGCACTTGAAAACAAGAGAAAATTCTTCATGGACAGAAGCTGTGAAAAATTCTTAGTAGAAGAGATATGTTAGTCATCTATTGCTGTGTAACAAACCACCACAAAAATATAAATGAAATATAGGAATAAACACATAGTTTTCACTCAGGAGCCTGAGGGGAGTCAGCTGGGTGGTATTTTTTTCAAGTGAGGGGATAGGAGTTGGCTGGCATATAGCTGATCTAAGCTGGGCTCAGTTTTTCTTGGATCTTGGCCACAGGCTTAGTTTAGATCTTTCTTCCCATTTTCTCTTTCTTCTAGGACCAGCAACTGTTCAGGGCGTGTGCTTCTCATGGGGATGACAAAAGTTTAAGAAAGCAAGATTAACCATGAAAGCAGGTTACTAATCTTATTAGTCTTGCTAACAGCATTTCATTGGCCAGTGAAAGTCACATGGCCAAGTCTAACATCAAATGATCAAGGATGTATATTCATTCCATGGAGGTTGGACATGGAGGGAGTTAATATTTGCTGAAAAGTGTAATACCACAAGACATCATAGATGTTAATGAAGGTTATCACCGAGCCCAATTCACATAGGGACAGCCTAAAACTCACTAAATATTTGAGCAAGGCCCAGATTACAAAATAGACCAAAACCTAAAAACTGTAAGAGTGATTATATGAGGAAATAGAATAATTCAGAATAGGCAAAATAAAACTTTGAAAAGTGTACTCAATATTATTTGAAAGATAAAGAAGCGGAATTAAATCTAAAGTGACATATGTGGAAAAAGACTAAGCAGGTAATAAACATCTTCAGAGATTTAAAAAATAAAAAAAATATAACTGTTAGAACAGAAAACTCAATAGATGCACTCAACTGACAGATGGATACAGCTGAATAATGAATTTATAAGTTTGAATATAGTATTTGTACATAGTAAATGAATATTGAATGAATTCATGAATGAGGAGATCAAAGGAGAACCTTATTGGATCATGTAGTCCAATGTTTCCTAGTGTTCAGCATGTGTCAGTATTCCATTGTGGCCAAATTTACTCAATTATACATAAATATCCCAAATCTGTTCTACAGCCTCACTTCCTAGTGCAAGCCACCATTACCTTTGACCAGAACTCGTGATATCACTTGCTTCCTGGTCTCCCCTCATCTACTCCTACCCTGCCCTGATCTATATAACGCATATGTCACTATCTTCTCTTTTTAGAGTTCTTTAGTGGTTTCCCCTTACACTCAGGATCAAGTCCCATATCTGCAGCGTTGTCTACAGGACTCTGTATGCACTCCCAGCCTCATTTCTCACCACTTTCCACATTGCTTATTGCATGTCAATTGTACTAGCCTCCTCTTAGTTCCTCAAATCAATCAGAACAGTTCTAGACTATTGCCCAAGTTGCTCCTTCTGTTCAGGATATTCAAATCACTTCCATTCTCTAATTTGTTTGGCAAATTCCTCCTTTCTCTTGAATCAGTTTAACTTCATCTTAAATAGGTCAGCTTAAATATCACTTCCCAGCCTCCCCAGGCTAGACTAGTTTTCCTCATTGTATACTCTCATGGCACCTGTTGCCTCTCCTTTGTGCCACTAATCACAATCATAATCATATTATGTGCTATGCTTTGTTTAACATCTGTTTCTCCAATGTGACTACAGGATATTTAAGGGTGGGAATTGTGACATTTTTGTTCAGTGCTGTAACATGAACTCCCAACCCAGTACTGAGCAAGAAATATGAATGAATGTGTGTTTAAATAACAGATATATCAGGGTTTACCCAACTGAATTGTGAATATATACCCCTGGACTTTGTGAACTTTTGTGATTGATTGACTAAATCCTACATAGCCGTAAAAGGAAGAGGTGTAGGAAATTTTCTAGTATTTGGTTTACCAAGAATAGGAAAATTAGTTTGTCTGTTATCCTAAGATTGGCTCTTAGGTAATCAACTTGTATCATACTAATGTTGAGCTTTACCAGTGAATTAAATGGTCATTTCAGTGGTATTACCTAGTCTTCAGGAAATATACTCTTCCTTCTCCACATTAGTTATAGTAACTTTACCATCCCCCTCTTCACAGCATCTATCAAGCTTGAAGTACCACCAGGGATACCGTAGCAGACATTTTTAGTTGCCTACCTAACATCCTACCCACTTTGTAAATAGAAACCCAATTTTGTTCAGGTCTTCAACTGCAGCTCAAGCCCCAGTCCTAGGGTGTCTCGACTAGTCTCAACCAACTATGGTAATTAATTATGGATACATTTTCACTAAAGAAAACTGAAAACTCTAGAAAAGTAGAAAACATATTGCTGTTTCACTGTGCAAATGCAGCCACTTTGAATATTTTGTTGAAATTTCCTCCAGTCTTTTTTTTATGCATCAGTGAATTGTTTCAGCTAATAGCATTCATAATTTTATATACTTTATATCTTGCTCATTTACTTATAATATATTGTGACCTTTTTTTCTAAATAATTACATAGTTTTAATTTATTTTCAGTGGCTGCATATTCCATTGAGAAATTGTTTCTTAACTAACACAGACATGTTATTTGTATCAGTTTCCAAGGGCTACAGTAACAAATTACCACAAACCAGGTGGATTTAAACAATAGAAATGTATGCTGTAACAGTTCTGGAGGCTGAAAGTCCAATATCAAGGTGTCAGCAGGGCCACGCTCTCTCTGAAGGCTCTAGGGGAGAATCTATTCCATGCCTCTCTCCTAGCTTCTGGTATTGTCAGCAATCCTTGGCATGCCTTGGTTTGTAAATGCATTACTCCAGTCTCTGTCTCTATCTTCACAGGACCTTCCAGTGTGGCTCTGTATCTCCTCTTCTCATAGGGACACCAGTCGTATTGGATTAGGGCCCTCTCTAACTCAGTCTGACCTAATCTTAACTTGATTATATCAGTGAAGACCTTGTAAAATAAGGTAAAAATAAGGTACGGTTCACAGGTGGTGGAGGTTAGGACTTGACTATACCTTTTGGGGTATAGAATTCAACCCATTACATCATTCTTCTGAAGTTGAAGGGCTGTTATTATTTTTCACTATTATATGTACCACAGCATTTAACATCTTCATTCATAGAATGTTTGCTACATCTAGAATTATTTAATTAAGATAGATTCCCAGAAGTGAACTTTCTGGGTCAAAGTATGCAAATGAGCATTTAAAATTTTTCTACAAATTGCTATGTTCCTTTCCAAACCTATCGATTTAAGTTGCCATTAGTAATATACAGGGTGTTTGTTTTACCTCACTCTTGCCATTATATGGATTTTTAATTTTTTTTTTCTTTTAAGGACATACAGACATAAAATGGCTAATCAGCAAAAAATAGTAACTTATAATGTGCATTGAGGTTGAACATTTTCTTATACTTTATTTGCTAATTACATTTCCCTTTCTGGTGAATTTTTCTTTCCTTCACTAACTTATCTATGGGAGTCTTCATGCTTTTCTTATTTGTTTCTCACATTGGTTGAATTATTTTTCCTAGCCTTCTGGTTCTCATTATATATTTGTTTTTACCCTGCAAAGTTTTTAATTGATACACAGTTGTCTACAAGAGTGATTTTCAAAATGTAAACATTAGGTGTAATGCAAGTATGAACCCATAAGGTTGGGTGTTTCCTGTATACAGTACCAGGCAGGATCTGTCTATCTTTCCCTCTATGAATTATTTTATCATTCCTGAGAATAGAAAACTTTCTCCCTCCAAAACAAGGAAATTAAATGGAATCCTCTTTTAACTTTTATTTATATATGTTATACTCTCTAATTAATCAGAAATGGCTTTTGGTATGTGGAATGATGAAATTATCTAAATATATTGTGTTCCAAATTGTTAGCTGATTGTCCTAGCCCTGTTCATTGAAAAATCCTAGCTTTTCTGGGAATTGACTTACGATGAATTATTTATCATATATTAGGATATGATACATAATAGGATCATTTTTCTGGGTTATTGCCCTTAATGCTACTTTTGCACCAGTGTCACACTATTTCAATTTTTATAGCTTTATAAAATGTGGTGCACTTCCCCTTTAAAAATTTCTTGAATATCCTGTTTATTTTTATAGGTTAACCTTAGAATCATTTTGTCAAAGT
Source organism: Balaenoptera acutorostrata (assembly GCF_949987535.1). Lineage (NCBI taxonomy): Eukaryota > Metazoa > Chordata > Mammalia > Artiodactyla > Balaenopteridae > Balaenoptera > Balaenoptera acutorostrata. The sequence continues at coordinate 100,025,367 of NC_080068.1, read as the reverse complement.
TGGGGTGGGATTTTTACTAAAATTGTAGCAAGCCACACATTCATTTAAGAATTTAAAACTTTGTTAACACTCAGCACCACCACGCTGTCTGTCTCCTTTTATGTAAGGTTTCTTTTATAGAGCTCCTCAAAGTCTTACAGCTTTCTTTATATAGGTCATACAGTTTCCATCAGAATTATTTATGATGTATTATTTTTGTTGCTACTGGAGATAGGATTTTAAAAATTATTTTTTACATTATTTTTGGTAACCTTTATTTATTTTGGATTCAAACTCCTAAATTTTATTAAATTTTGATACTTTCTACCACATTCCTTTGGATTTTCTATGTATATAAGTACATGATCTATAAAGAAAAAAAATTTTCTCTTTTCAATATTTATCTTTGTTTTTTATTTTTTCTCCTTTGGTCAGAATTTCTCAAACGATGTAAAATATAATGATAAAAAGCTTGTTTTTCTGGTTCTTGATTTTGCTATTTTACCTTTGAGTGACTGTCAACCATTACTGTGAACTATATTTTCTTTTTCATGGTAAGCAGCTTTTCTTATATTCCTACTTGAATTTTTAAAATAGAAATTGGTCACAAATTTTATAAAGTGCCTTTGTATCATTTATTCACATGATATACTTTTTGTTACCTTTGACCTATTGCTGTAATATATATTAATAATAGCTTATTATTTGCAAATCTTTGCTGAAGTTCTACATTATATCATGTACAGCCCTGGTCCTGGTGGACTTTAAAAAAATACAGTTGAATTGTGCCTAATATTTCATTAGATTAATTATTAACAATGAGCTTGTTTATCATTAATTACTAATAGAACAGCAGCAACTGTTTGTTTTTTTGTCACATAGACCTTACCTTATTTAAAAGAAAGAATTTTACGACCCAGAGAGTTGGTCTGGTAAAAGAATCTGGGGGCTTCTCCAAAGTGAAGATGTCACTCATTTACTTATTCATCAATTTGGGCACTTATTTATCCATTTGAGGTAAATTCACAAGTATCCTCTGAGCAGTTCCTAGGCTGGACAGGAGAAGAAGCTCTAAGCTTAGTCTCTGCTGCCAGAAAGACTTGAGTTCACATCCTGGCTCTGTTATTTACTGGTATGTGAACTTGGGCAAGTTTCTAACCTTGAAAAGCCTCAAGTTTCCTAACCTTGAAAAGCCTCAAGTTTCCTCATCTGCAAAACAGGCATAATAAATAGCACCTACTTGAGGGTACACATGAAAATAGTGGTTGTAAAGCTTTTAACAGTGTCTTTACATGCAATCCTCAATCCATGTTATTGGGATGCTCTTACTGCATCCTGGAGACAGAGATGAAGGGGTCTGGGCTCTATGCTGGGTGGCAGAGGTTATGTGCTAACTGCTGACCATCTAGTGCTTCTCAGGCCCCCACTTTCCCAACTTGCATAATTAGAATCCATTTCCCTTCCTATTGCTCCAGTCTGCACATACACTCCCCATCGCCCACCCCTCTTATTCCTCATGTGAAGTCTGCTGCATAAGAACTAGACCAGCTTGAATATTATCAATAGCCAGGTCACCTGTGCCATGACACCTGATGATTTCTTGGTCGAGGAAGTTGTGGTGAATATATTTCGTTACATGTAATAATGGGGCAGTACCCTGAATACTCACTTCCAAACAAAAGCTCTCACCTGACGCTTTCAAGCATGCATCGGTAGCCTGAGCTGCAGATAAGGCTCAGAACATTCAGATGGCTGCACTTTCTCCAAAGTCAACCCGATGTCCCATTGCACAAGCTAAGTTTCAGAGGTCTTGGCCTTGATGGCCTTTAAACAAGTGCCCTCTGCATGGAACATGCTCCATCGGTATCACCGAGGATGGCCGGCTATTGTTTTCCTGGTGATTGAGATGATTCATTGTGTTTTACAAAAATGACTTAGTGTTCTGACCTCCCCACGTTTGGAGAAGCTTAGCTAAGTTGTCTTGTGTCCTTGCCCTCTGCTCCGACCCTTTATAATAAGTCACATTCAGAAGGCCCGCCGTCCCCACTCTCCTCCCCATGGGTAACCTAGATCTCTCCAGCACTGAATGGTATCAGCCGGGAAACATGAGGTTTGCTTTGCATATTGTGTCAGCTGCAGACGTAATTCAGTAAACTACCCCAGACACAGGATGTCATCAAGTCATGCTTCTATTTACCACCTCTCAGCGCTCCTGTTGGCAAATAGTGCTGAGGAGAAGCTGGGGAGATTTCAAAGGCTTGGGGCACATTTCTCAGCCCCTTGGTCCCCCTGCATCTTGCCTCCTCCTTCCCCTTTCTCTCTGGGTTGTGCTGGGTGCCCCCAAGATTTCTAAGGCCAATTAGCAGGTCAGAAACTGTCAAGGCATATTGACCCACACCATCACAGTATTTACTGTCACCATAATTTCTCGTAATATTGAAGCTTATACTGGCCCTCTCCATGGCTTTGTTCAAAGCTTGCTGCCGACAAGGTCATTTATATATTGTAATCAGAATTCTTGAGCTGAACCATTTTTAAGTTACGGCTTAGGTGGTGGGAGGTGGGCAAGTTGGGAAAGGAGGCCAGCTGGGGGTTAGCCTCTCTTTGATCACAAGGCTGAATGATTTGCTTTGATCATAGAGACAGCAGTTCATTAAAGAGTCTGGTCTCTTCCTGAAATTTGCAGGTAAACAGAGGGATCATTTGAAATGATTATGGAATGAGCAATTCGGATCCCAGACAAAGGTCTTTTTTGAACTGGATTTAGGGGCTATTGATGAACATAGCACTGGGGACTGGATGGACAAAAAAAGGTGACTTTAGTCCCCAGGGAAGGTGCATTAAGAGGTCACCAGCTTGGTCCTCTGGGGTTAGACTTCCAAGGCTAACCTGGTGCCTACAGGATGTTCAGGTGAATCAGTTAAAAATGAACAACACAGGGTAACCTTGAAGGGAAGAAGAACTCCTTAAAAAGAAGATGCTAACAGCAGAAAGCTTGCAGTCTTTGGAGTCACGGGAACCTGAGATAAACTTCTTGCCCCTCCATGTATTTATTATGTGTAGTTCCAGGGGCTGGTTGCTTAAACATTTCTGTACTAAGTATCTTTATCTGTACAAATTGGATATAAATACTTCGCTGGTTCTTTTTAGGGTTTAATGATGCACCTTTTGAGAAAGGAGCCCTGCTAGGTGCCAGGCATTTGGGAGAAAAAGAAAATACCTACGTGTCCTAAGTAGGACTGGAAAATCCTCCCATTGCATCCCTATGCTACCTAGAGGAAGCTCTGTCATGTCTTCTCAGAGTGCAGCCATCACCTTCATAGAACACTTGATTTTCCCAAGTAAATTGTTTTAAAGAGATATTTTAAATTGTTTTCTGATGGGACTTGTTTGAACATTTCTATGCAAGAGTTGCATTTGTTTAAAGTGTTTGAGCTTTGGGAGGTTCTAGGGGGTACTGCCACATGGGGGAACCATTTAACCACTGGTGGTCAGTTTTAGAAATATTGGCTGAGCAGGGTTTAAGGTATTGAAATACTGCTGGTTGTGAATCTGGGGTGTGTGATTTGGTTAGTTTTCCCAGCATGACCTCCTGATACTAGTCAATTGCCATCTGACTGCAACATACAAATAAGTCACTGGGATCTGATAGTCATTGCAAAAAGGACATTGGTTCTGAAGAAGTAAGCCAGTCACCTTGCACAAAAAGGCAAAGGCCCAGAGTCCCTTCTGCCTTGAGACTTCTCAAACACTTGGCTCCTAGGGAGGAATCTCCATCTGAAGAGTGGTCCCATCAGACTGCTTTCCCCATTCCTCTCCTCACAGCCTCCTGCAGCTCTGCTTCTGGCTACTTGCACTTCTGTGCCATGGCCAAGGCTCTTTCAAGGGGCGGGTCACGGAAGCCTGGGACCGGTGGTCATGTAGAGGAGATATCTAAAAATTCCTGCTATACCAGAACCAGAAGAGGTCAGTGGAGTGAGGTGTGGGACCTCCAAGACTTTAAGGACACTGAGACACTATTTCATGCCATTTCAATGAGTCATCATTGAACACTGGGCTGCCATAACAAAATACCACAGATGGGGGGCTTAAACAATAGAAATGTATTTGTTCACATTTCTGGAAGCTAGAAGTCTGAGATCAAGGTGTTTGTGGAGTTGGTTTCTTCTGAGACCTCTTTCCTCGGCTTGCAGATGGCCGCCTTCTCACTATGTCCTCATATAGTCTTTCCTCTGTGTGTCCACATACCTGTGTTCAAATTTCCTCTTCTTATAAAGACACCAGTCATACAGGATGAAACCCACCTTAATGACTCCATTTTATCTTGATGACTTCTTTAAGGGATCTGTCTCCAAATGTTGTCACATTCTGGGGTACTGAAGGTTACGACTTCAACTTATGAATTTTGCAGGGCACAATCCAGCCCTTTATGCCTGCAATGTGTCATGTGCTGTGTTAGCACTTGGGGTGGAATGTAGACCAGACCCAGTTACTGCCCTTGGGGTCTCGGTCTCAGCCAGTTGATGAGACCACCTGCTGAAAGTTGAGCGTAGTCTCTGTGCTGCGTCAACCACTAAATGCTAGAGGCTGACTTCTCCCTTTGGCTTCTTTTGGTGACGCAGGACATAGCTTTTGTCAAAACCCTGTATATCCTTGACGTTTGAGACAAAGAACACCTTTACATATTGATGTTCCTACAGGCATATATTGTCAACCCACTGCTTTGTTTTTCTCTGAATATTCTTCCTTGGGGCCTGGAACATTCTAGGGTCTTGCTACTTAAAATGTGGTCTGCAGAGCAGCACCTGGGCACTTGTTAGAAATGCTGAATCTCAGATCCCACCCTGGAGCCACTGAATTGTCTAGATTTCTAGCATGATTCCCCAGGTGCTTTGCCTGCCCATGAAATATAGGAAGTGTGTTCTATGGATGTCAGCTCCCGCCGCCTACTGGCCAACTGTCGACTTATCTCCAGAGTCCAGCCTTCTACCAACTTCCCACTCACATGGGTAGCTGCCTGCTGAACATCTCCAAGATGTCCCATGGGCGTGGCCACTCAGTGTGCCCCAACTAACCCCTCATCCTGTCTCCCGCGGCTGCCCTCTTCCTGCATTTCTCCTGTCATGGAGTGAAACTGCAGTCCATCCAGGCCCCTGCAGACATTTGAACTCCTCTTTGTTTTATCCTTCTGTATCTAATCAGTCTGACTTTTTTAAGGACACCGAGACACGATTTCATGACATTTCAATGAGTCATCATTGAACACTGGGCTGCCATAACAAAATACCACAGATGGGGGGCTTAAACAATAGAAAAAATATTCCTTATCTCTGTTTATCCTCTCTTTTTTCACTGCACTTGCCCAGTCTGGGCTTTCATCCTCTACTCTCTGGATTAGTAAAAGGAACTTCCGATAGATTTATTGGCATGCAACTTTTTCTCCTTATACTTCCTTTGCTTCTGCCTGTAACCACTCCCTCCCCCCGGTTGCCTGGCAACACTCACTTGTTCCTTAGGACTCAGGTCAGGAATCCTCTCCAGAACACTTTCCTGACCTGGATACCCACCCCAGGAATCCTTTTTTCTATTTCCTTAGTAACTCTGTGCCTCAGTGTCCTCATCTGTGAAATGGGTTGAATAGAAGTATTGTAAAGAATAAATGAGTTGAGTTCATGGAGCAGTAGCTGACACAGAATGTTTAATAAGTGTTAACTGTTACTTTTGCAAACATTTCAACTTCCTGACAGGTGGTCTTGAAATTCCCTTTCCCTTTGTCTAGATCAGGGTTTCTGAAAGCCTAGCCAGGAGGCTACCGGAGTCACAACCATCCACGGTTGGCTCTGTGTACAGTAGTTAAAAAACATTAGAAACTACAATGAGTTTCTGGATATTACCTAAATGAGGAAGCAGAGGAGGAGCGTGCTGTTAGCTTGGCCGATTTATGGTTTTGAATTTGTGCCCAGAAGCTGTTTGCAGAGAGAGTATTTTTAGAAATGTGAAAATAAATACAATTAAATTAAAGAGACATGTCAAGCATTTTTTTCCATGTATTTAGACTATTCTCTGACCGATACAGCTTAGGTAATGACAACTGTTTGAATAATGGTGCCGTATTTCTAATTAAACAATCAAGGCTCACCAATCACTACTTTAGAAAAGCGAGGGGTCAAAAGCCTAGAACATAAAAGAGATTTTAAATGGACAAAAATGGCAATAAAATGGAAATATGTTCCGTTGACTCTTTTCTGTATCTTATTAACTCTTCACGGCCTGAGTATATATCTATCCTCACATTTAAACAGCTTTTTGCCACTTGATATAAAGTTCCGCCTGGGGAGTAGAGAAAACACACCCACATTAGAGTCAGGCAGAGCTGAATCCTGGCTTATCAGCTGTGTGGCCTTAAGCAGATCTCCGAACCACTCAGAATCTCAGTTTTCTCTTCTTCAGAATGGGAAGACTTAATCTCAAGCCCACAGTTTGGCTTTGAGAATTAAATTAGATAATGGATGTGTCATGAATATGCTTGTACTCCATCATAATCAAGGTGTCAAGAATGTCCCTTTAAGTTTTTGTTTCTAAACCAAATCAAATCTGGCTCAACCAACACACACCAGAGTTGGAGGAAAAAATATCCAACTTTTTAGTGACTCCTTCCTAGGGTTGTCCCAAGAGTTGGAGGAGGGCTTACAGGAAGGAGTTTCTCAGGCTGAGGACACCATTCTGAGGTTTCGTCTGGCCCAGGACCATGTGGTGCAGAGCTCTGCTGAGTGGCCACTTCCTTCTCATGGGCACACTTAGCTACAGAGCCATTTGCCTCAGCTTCCAAAGATCCAGATATAAGGGCAAGATCTCAGGCAATCATGCAGTCAAGCCAACCTGAGGTTTTGCTACTGCTAGTTATGACGTCTGGAATGTACTTAAACATACTTCAGTATACAAAGTGTGATTTTGTTTGTGCATGTGTGAGTGTGTGTGTGTGTGTGTGTGTGGTATTAATCACCTACACATTGCTCACTTCCTAATGAGGAGGGCACACTCTGATGGAGACATGCAAAGGTCTGCTACCCATATTGGATCAATAACTTAGGCTTTACTGAGTAACTCAGTGAATGTCTGAAATGGTTTTTTTACTGGTGAAATTGATCCGTTAACCCGAATGATGCGTATTAGAAATGGACTCTCAGTGGTGACATTCAAAATATGTGATCCACTAGATCCATTAAAAATCAGTTTGCCCTAAATTAGTTCAAAAGCGCCCAGTGAATACACTTGAAATATATTTCAATTTATAAACATTTAACTCAGGAGCAACTCCTTATCCCATTCATTCTTCCCACAAACATTTTGGAGATACTCCCCACCACCACTGCATGAATCCTGCAAGGCGCCCAGCCTGCACCCTTGGGCATGATGCCCTAGGCTATCACTGGCTCACTTCCTGTCTGCATCATCTTCTTTGTACCTCTCTTCTTTAAGAGCTAGCCCAAAGCTTCCTCCTCAGGGAAGAATGATGCTTCTACATCGTTTTTCTGCCTGTGCTTGCACAACTCCCAGGTAAGGAATTGTTAGGATGTGTCCCACGTCAAGCAGGCAGCTCCTAATCTCACCTCCCATTGCTGGACCAACAGGTGCAGTGACCTGAGGGCGCCCTACCTTGAAAACTATGACTGCATTCCCATGTGATCTTCATGGGTCCCCCTTAGCCACTAATTAGTTTGGGGAACCTTTGGTGCTAATTCTGAGTCATGGCAGGACTGCCTTCTGTGTTGGCCCAGACCACAAGGCTGAGTTCTGTTTGGCCTTTGGCCTCTGTCTGTGACTCCAGGACCCTTTGCTGAATCAGCCCCTACCTGGTCCATGACTGTCCCTCCTTCCTCTGGACCCGTCTTTCCTCTCCTGGTCCTACTTACTTTCTCACCTACTAACACAGCCTGAAGGAACTGCATTAAAAATCAATTTGCCCTAAGTTAGTTCAAAAGCGCCCAGTGAATACACTTGAAATAGATTTCAATTTATAAACACTTAACTCAGGAGCAACTCCTTATCCCATTCATTCTTCCCACAAACATTTTTTTTGGGAAGGCTTATTAGGTAATAGATGCTGGGAATACAGTAGTTCCAGCCCTCAAAAAGTGGAGAGTGTTGCTGGTAAACCAACAGCACCAAAACAATGTGCTAAGTGCCCCAAAGGGAAGTGGAAGATGTTGTGGAGGAAGAGAAGGGGCACCAGAGCCAGATGGGGCACCTATGAATCGTATTCACTCAGCTAGGTTGATTCCCCCATCGGTTCTATAAGCTGAAGTTGGGTCCAGAGGTTCTATTGCTTTATCTTCAGGACAAGGCATAGTTCTGTGTGACGTACTTAGTCAGTGTACAGTGACATTTATTGTTCTGGAAATGCAACCATTCAAGTTGCATTCCATGGATAAGTATAATACAGTGCTATTTTTAACTCTAAACTTGAAATGAGCAGGGAGGTCTATGAAAGGAGACCACCTGGAAAGAATGGAAAACCATTACTAAGACCTCCTGACAACTGAAAGTGAAAAATTGAGGAAGCACACGTGTGGAAGCAGGTTTAGGGGGTCTGCAGAAACTGCTCAGAGCTTCAGAGAGGGAATGACTCAGAGGCACAAGTGCCCGTGGGCATGTGCCTGCAGCCTCGGAGAAGAAGGAGGACATCAGGGACGCTTGCCATACCTCGTGCCTTTCTGCCATGTTGGTGGTGAGCCCTGGATGTGACGGCAGACACCCAGACATCTCAGGAGAGTGTTTTCTCTGAAGATAGATTAGTCCCCTGCTTTCCCGAGCAAGGCTGTTCGCACTCCCAAGTAACTTTCCCTGGGTTGGGTGATTCACAACTGCCAGGGATTTACACCGATCTATCTCCACATACAAGAGTTTGATTTCCACAAGTGCCTATGGGATAGTTCATGTTTCAATTTGGAAAGCATAATGTGCAGAGCTTCAGAGGGGGATGTCTGCTCTTTGTGAAGTTATCTCTTGTTCACTTGGCTGGGGCGCTTCAGGGAGGGGTGCGTAGCCACAGACAAACCATTTGTGGCTAGGAATCCCCATCTTTCTAATTACTGGGTCCCCCCAACTCCACCCCATAATTAGAGATGTGTCTGCAAGTAACAGACACTGGGCTAGAGGGAGGCATGTGAACTTCAGAGCCCTGAGTACAATGCTGCTCTATCTCTGTGTGGTTCTGGTCAAGTTCCTTAACCTCTCTAACCTTCTGTTTCTTTATCTATTACATACAGATAATCATAACTTTCTGTTGTTCACAGTCAGGATTAAACAATAAGAAATGGAAGGCAATGGTGCCTAACAAGTACTAGATAAATATTAGTTTCCTTCCCTTCCCTCCCTCCCCTGCCCCTACAAGGGTCCCCTGAAAGCACCGATGCAGGCAATGCAAGAGCTACACTTGCACGTGTATCAGGACTTTCTCTGAATTGGAGAAAATATATAGATCGAAATTAGTAGAATGATTGAGATATTTTTGTGAATTAACATGATACCAATACAGGAACTGGATAGAATTTTTACTTTCCAGAGGGTGGTTAGCGTATTGAGTGAACATAAATCTTAAAGGAAGGATGGGATCAATGAGCTTCCAGCAGAGAGACTGCACTGTGTTCCCAGCCTTGCTTCTCACCCTACAGACTGAGATAACAGTATCTGATCTTCGTCATACTTTTACACCTTTCTATATATTATTTATATTATATATTATTTCTATAAAACCTCAAAGAGGCTTTCAGGATTAGATTGGAAAGAGTATTATCTCCATTTTGCAGATGATGAAGCTGAGATGCAGACATTTGGGTACCAGGAGAGTCACAACAGAAAGTAGAATTCAGGTCCCAGTTTGCTGTTTTTGAGTCTGCCCGGCACTGTTGTGTGACTATTCACTCTCCACACTCTCTCCTCGTCCTGCCCAGCAGTGTGCAAATGTTGTTTACATATCCATCTTCCTGTACTTGGCTGTGAGTTTAACACGCCGAGTCCCACATCCCCACATCCAAAGTCAACATTGGGAAATTTGGGAGGAAAAGAGATGCCAAGCAAATCTGTGCAAGTCAAGGCTCTTAGGAGCACACAGGTGTAGTGCTTGGGACTTCCTATGGCTAAAAGCAGCCTGACCAAGAGCCAAGGGGCTGGCAGAAAACTTGTGTCCTCATTTAGGGCAATGGTTCCCAAATTTGAATATGCCTCAGAATCACCTGGAAGGCTTATTAAAACACAGATTTCTGGGCCTCACATCCAGAATTTCTGATTCAGTAAGCCTGGAGTGGGACCTGAGAGTTTGCCTTTCTAACAAGTTCCTGGGTCAGGCTGATGCCGCTGGTCGGGGAACCCCAGTCTGAGAACCACTGGCCTTCGGGAGTGGTTCTTAACTTTGGCTGCACACTAGGATCACCTGGGTAGCTTAAACAGTTCCAAATCCCAGACTGCACCCCAGACAAATTTCATCTGTATCTCTGGGCATGGGACCCAGGCTCAGTAGTATTTAAAGCTCCTTAGGTGATTACAGATCGCAGTTAAGTTTGAGAATGAACGCTAGGGAGATAAGAAGGCCTGGATTCAAGGTCCACGTGTGATTGAGGGAGGATGCTGAGTGGATTAAGTGAGCGATTCTCCAACATGGAAGAGGAAAGTGTCATAACATTGTATACACTCTTCATGAGCAGACATCAAGCTTGCTGTCAACCTAGTCCTGATATTTAAGCCATTGTGAAATTTCAAAAATTAAATAAGCATGTGGGCTTTTTGTGTCTGTCCCAAAGAGGCATAAATGAGTTGCAGGAAAGAGTTCACATAACAAACTTGATGTTGCTCATTCGATGGGCCTGTGTTTGAGGTGACCATTGCCTGGCATCTGGGAACTTGGCTTTGGCGTCTTCCCTCTGTTATTAATTGATAAGCCTGTTTTGTATGCCTAGGGCACTGAAACCCGCTGTACCAATTTGCCTAGACTGTGCCAACAATGTGGATGGTGAACACCTGCCTTCTTTCTTGGAGTGACCAGGTGAACAGCCCACAGTAATGACCCTGGACTCTAAGTCTTACCTGTGCTTCCTCAGCAGAAACGCCGTACACGTGGGGCTGCATTTCGCTGCAGGAAGGAGCACTTTCTACACGACAATTCCCTTGGGAGGGAGAACATTGGAAGCCTGTGTTTGGACTCCTCCAGACCCCCCCTGTTAAGTGTTCTCCCCACACGGATCCTGCTGCATTTCCTTTCACTGTAATAAAGCATAGAAGCAACTACAGTTGCCTCTGAGGGCTGGAAGTCCTTTTGGCCAAGTTACCAAACATGTGGGTGTTTGTGGAACTTCCAAAAAAGATGGGTAAAAATTTTACATTAAATTAGAGATAAATTTTCATATGCAACATATTCCAAGTAGGGAGTTTTAGATGTAGCCCTGTATGTCTAGAGAGATTCTGCAGGTGAAACAGAATGTAGACAGTTAACAGAATCAGACAAAGGAGATTATGCAATTTCCTAAAACCAGGGCAAGGACTAGGATGGAATCTGGAAGTACTTTGTGCTAATGACAGAGACTAACCTCATCCATAGGAAGACTGGTTATGGATAAGTGGCTTTACTGAGTCCGTGAACTTGTACCTCCCACTGGGTTGACCAGGACAAGGGTGAATAAACCAAGGCCTTCTGAATCCTTACCACTGTTCTGTCCTGTTTCTCACCATATCCTCACCCCTGTGTGATGGCAGGTCCATCTTCTGGGGCACCATCCACCATGACAGCTGGCTGCTGGCTTTCTCTGCCAGACTCTCAATGTCATCAAAGAGGAACAAGCCTCCCAACCCACTCCCTGTCAAGAGGGAGAAGGACTGAAGAAGGGGTGATAAAGGGATTTAGGAGGTCAAGGATCGCTGGACAAGACACTCTCTAAGGATCCTTTCGACCTTGAGAGTCTGTGATTCTGAGTCCCTGGCATCCTGAGTCTTGGCCTCCTCATTTGTAAGATGGGTGCAATGCCCGTTGACTATTTCACAGCATCACTGGAAGGAGTGACAGATATTCCAAGAAACAGCACATCACTGGAGCTGGGAGGACATCATGGACTCCAAACCAGCCATTAGACAGAGAAGGAAAAAGGGACAGAGAAGAGTCGTAATTTTGCTCTTTTTTCAAATACGGAGGCAGGTCTTTGTAGCCCTCTTCCTTTGCTCTTTGTACAAATGTTAAAGGCCTTCATTAACTTTTTGCTGCTAGGCAAATACAGAATCAAGTTTGCTCTCTTATATTCATGTCTACCGTGTGCTAGATGCTTTACATATATTATCTCACTTACTCCTTGCAGCAGTTAAAGAGGAGAATACTCAGAGGTGTAAAGGACTTGCTAAGGTCACTGAGTAAGTGTCAGTTCTGAGTTTTAAATCCAGATCTGCTTCTCAGTCTTCTCTCATGTACTTTTTTCCTGCGGTAATAATAAAATCAATAGCACTTCCTGAGTGCCATGTGCCAGACATCATGCTAACCTCTTTGCATGAGTTATCTCATTGAATCCTTGCAACGATGCTAGAGATGAATCATGGTCTCAGCATCTAATTTTATCCACTCTTAAAGCAGCAGGGTCCCTGTTAAATCAGCACTGAGTATGTGGTAAAGTATTAAATCTAATTGACAGCCCTAGGATCCTGAGCCCAAGCCAAATGCTGATGATTGAGATCGTACCTCTGATTTAGGGCAGCGTTGAGGGCAAAGCTTTCTAATTGGACAGTTAAGCCTTCACTGAGTGAAAGCAGCCTCTCCTCCAAGTAGTCTTGGAAATGATGATTTCCATCTCCTTTCAAAATTACCATGTCAACTGCAAAGGTTAAGAGTTTGGTAGTCACAAATGAACTTATCTACGAAACAGAAACAGACTCACAGACGTAGAGAACAGACTTGTGGTTGCCAAGGGGGAGGGGAGTTGGGGAGGAATGGAGTGGGAGGTTGGTGTTAGTAGATGCAAACTAGTATTAGTAGAATGGATAAACAACAAGGTCCTACTGTATAGCACAGGGAACTATATTCAGTATCCTGTGATAAACCATGATAAAAAAGAATGTATATATATATATATATATATGTATAACTGAATCACTTTGCTATACAGCAAAAAATAACACAACATTGTAAATCAACTATACTTCAATTAAAAAAAAGAGTAAAAAAAAAAGAAAATATTTATAGGATTAAAAAAAAAGAGTTTGGTAGTCACATTGGCTTGGGCTTGAATCTTAGGTTTGATTTCCCTGGGATTCAGGCAAATAATTTAATCTCTTTGAGCCAGTTTCCCCATTTAAACAATGAGAGCCCATACAATGGAAACTTCTTGTTAAATATTCAAAATATTGACAACTAGTCCAACAAAGATACCAATCTATCAGTACAGACACCCTGCTGTGCTGGGTAACTGGAGGGGACAGTTCAGAGGGTCTCCGAACTAGGGAGAGGTCAGGGCAGTGTTTCCAGCTAAGCCTGTCCTGTCCGTTTTTCAGTTTCCCCGAAGATGGGCTGTGGCCATGAATTTGGAGTGGGTAGGGAGTGATTTGGAGGATGGAACAAGGAAAGGAAGATGAATAGTTGGTGGGAGAAGCTCAGGAGCGCCACACATTGAGAAGAACTTTCCTTGAATAACTAAGAGGAAGTTGCAGCTGAAACCAAAGAACTAGAGGGAGGTGAGGAAACTAACTCCGCTAAGTGACCCCTCTGTGCCAGGCACTTGCTGGAGGGTAGTGGTTAAACTGAGGGCAGTCTCTGGAGGTAGATGGCTTGAGTGTAATCCTGGCTCCATCACTTACTAGCTATATGAGTGTGAGAAAATTTCCTAGCCTCTGTGTGACTCACTTTCTCCATCTGTAAAATGATGATAATAATAGCATACATCACATTTTGATGTTGTGAATAGTATACACCATATATTTGATGAAGTGAATTAATCTAGGTTAAGTACTAAAAACGGTGCCTGGAAAAAAATTGAATGCTCAATAAGAGCTGGCTATTAAAATTATCATTAATATTATATTTGAACATTTTATTTTAAGTTATTGAACCATAAACTTTTGTTATGGTTCCCATTTCATAAATTAGGAAATTGAAGTTCAGAGAGGTAAGGAAACCAGCCAAAGATCACACATATTAAAGGTCTCATTTAGGGTCAGAACCCAAATCTTTTTGACTCCAAATTTAAACTCTCCCATATGTCCATACTTAGGGAAAAAGTGGAAGGACATATTACATGAAATGAAATAGGCAAGGAAGAGGTTCTAATGACTTATATGACAACCACTTCATGGCATCTAACCAAATGTTATTAAGTAGGGGAAAAACAAAACAAAACAGAAAAACAAAATCAAGGCTCAGATCAGCTTGCTACCTCTTGTACAAGCTGGAGGTGGAGGAGACAGGTAAAAGCGCACTCGAGGCAGCTTGTACCAGCTCTGAGGCTGATTGTTAAATTTTCAGGAGTTTTGCCAGCCAGTGGGCAACCATGTGGGAGCTTGAAATTGGCCATGTTAAGAATAATTACACTATGGAAACAGGCTAGAAAGCCCAGAGATAAATCCATGCACCTATGGTCACCTAATCTATGACAAAGGAGGCAAGAATTTACAGTGGAGAAAAGATAGTCTCTTCAATAAGTGGTGTTGGGAAAACTGGCCAGCTACATGTAAAGGAATGAAATTAGAACACTCCCTAACACCATACACAAAAATAAACTCAAAATAGGTTTAAGGCCTAAATGTAAGACCAGACAGTATAAAACTCTTAGAGGAAAGCATAGGCAGAACACGCTTTGACATAAATTGCAACAAAATCTTTTTTGATCCACTTCCTAGAATAATGAAAAAAATAAATAAATAAACAAATGGGATCTAATTAAACTTAAAAGCTTTTGCACAGCAAAGGAAACCATAAACAAAACAAAAAGATAACCCTCAGAATGGGAGGAAATATTTGCAAACGAAGCAACTGACAGGGGATTAATCTCCAACATATACAAATAGCTCATGCACCTCAATATCAAAAAAACAAATAACCCAATCAAAAAATGGGTGGAAGATCTAAATAGACATTTCACCAAAGAAGACATACAGATGGCCAGAAAGCACATGAAAAGCTGCTCAACATCACTAATTATTAGAGAAATGCAAATCAAAACTACAGTGAGTTTTCACTTCACACCGGTTAGAATGGTCATCATCAAAAACCTACAAACAATAAATGCTGGATAGGGTGTGGAGAAAAGGGAACCCTCTTGCACTGTTGGTGGGAATGTAAATTGGTACAGCCACTATGGAGAACAGTATGGAGGTGCCTTAAAAAACTAAAAATAGAACTACCATATGACCCAGCAATCCTACTCCTGGGCATATACCTGGAGAAAACCATAGTTCAAAAAGATATATGCACCTCAAATGTTCATTGCAGCTCTATTTACAATAGCCAGGACAAGGAAGCAACCTAAATGTCCATCAACAGAAGAATGGATAAAGAAGATGTGGTACATATATATACAATGGAATATTACTCAGCCATAAAAAAGAACAAAATAATGTCATCTGCAGCAACATAGATGGACCTAGAGATTGTCATACTGAGTGAAGTAAGTCAGACACAGAAAGACAAGTATCATATGATATTACTTACATATGGAATCTAAGAAAAAGGAGGTACAAATGAACTTATTTACAAAACAGAAGTAGAGTCACAGATGTAGAAAACAAACTTATGATTACCAGGGGATAAGGGCGGGAGGGATAAATTGGGAGATTGGGATTGACATATACACATCACTATATATAAAAATAGGTAACTAATAATAACCTGCAGTATAGCACAGAGAACTCTACTCAATACTCTGTAATTGTCCACATGGGAAAAGAATCTTGAAAAAAAAAAAAAAAGAAAAGGAGTGGAGATATATATATATATATATATATATATATATATATATATATATATATATAAACTAATTCACTTTGCTGTACACCTGAAACTAACACAACATTGTAAATCAACTATACTCCAATAAAAATTTAAAAAAAATTTATACCATGGAAACTGGCAAACACACTGAAAATTAAAAACTAAAACAAAAAGATCAGCTATGATAGAGGGGAGAGGATGGAGGGATAAGGGGTAGAAACATGATTTTTCTAGATAGAACTTTCTGTATAGTTTTGGCCTTTAAATCATGCAAATACACTGCCATAAAAAGAAAACCTCTTAAATTGAAAGTAATAAGAGAAAGAATCTAACCATATGTCAAGTTGGCATCACAGGCACAGGGAGAACAAATTTATTTCATGGGCTTTAGAACACTGTAATCCTCGATGGGAAATATGCTAAGGATGAAAAGAGGTATAAAGAAATTTTAAACTTCCAGAAATATTTTTATTGTTTATAGTAACTTCAGCATTGATACTCTGAAAGTAATTTTTTATAATGTTGGTTAGAGCAAATGAATAATCTTGTTAATGCTCTCAGAAGTCATCATTTTCAGTTTAAGACACAATTATAAAGTTAAAGAAAATGTTATTGAATTGAAATATTAGTAAGAACACAGGTTTATATATGTATGTATACATGTATGTGTGTGTGTGTATACACACACACACACACATATACACATTCATACACACACACACACTGTTTTCCCTAACTCTATCCATAGAAATGGTAACAAAGAGTACCCTTGGCATCCAGATTATGACCTCTGATTCAATTATCCACTAAAAGGAACTGGAGATTCTCAGAAAAATGGGAAATCCTGGGTCTGGGGCCAAGATGAATTAGAAACATCTTGTGCCAAAAAACAAAGAAACTTTCAAAGTTTAACAGTGTAATGTAAAAGAGACCCAAGAGTCAGCTTAAAAACTGTTATAAAATGTTATAAGAATTTAAACATAAAGGCTGTAAGTATTATAATAGGTTAAAACATTTAAACAATAAAAATCTGTGATTCTGTAATAATAGTTAAGAAAAGATAAAGAAAAAATCTCATTTGTTATCATTTGAGGCAGTTTTAAAAATAACTGATTACTCTGAAAATTGGTAATTATATGAATAGTGTTAAACACTTATCCTATCTTTCCAATAGAACTTATGTTTTGGTGTTACCAAACAGCCCTAGTTGATGACAGAAATCTCTATTTTATAAGAGAACATTAGCTAATAAATAGGAAAGAAATGATAGAATTAAATATCTCATTTTACAAACCCTCTTGGAAACATTGATTGAAGGAAAGATTTTCTATTGGTAATAAAATCACTAGATGAATGTTTGATGGAGAACTGGGCATTTGATAGTGTCAAAGAAAAATCTAATATGTTGCTTTCTGGATGCAAGTGAGAAATACCAACCGTACAATGAAGTGAGTAGGATTCAACCTTAGCGTCCCTAATGATGACCATATTTGTTTGCCAATGCTGCCATAACAAAGCACCATAGACTAGGTGGTTTACACATCACAAATTTACTTTCTGGCAGTTCTGGAGGCTAGAAGTACAGGATCAAGATATCAGTAGGATTAGTGTCTCCTGAGGTCTCTCTCCCTATCTTCTCCCTGTGTCTTCACATGGTCTTCCCTCTGTGTCTGTCTGTGTCCTAATTTCCTCTTCTATTAAGGACTCTGGTCGTATTGGATTAGGGCCCACCCTAATGACTTCGTTTTAACTCAGTCACCTCTTTAAAGACCCCATCACCAAATACAGTCACATTGTGAGGAACTGGAGGTTAGAATTTCAACATACAGATTGGGAGTAGGAGGAGGAAGGGATACGATTCAGACTGTAGCACATCTTGCAGATGGCTGTCTTCTAGCTGTACCCTCACATGACAGAGGGAGAGATAAAGATAGAGATAGAGATACAGAGAGAGAGACAGAGAGGGCACTCTCTGGTGTCTCTTCTTACAAGGGCACTAAACCCATCAAAGACCCCTGTTTCCAAATACCATCACATTGGGATTAGGGCTCTAGCATATGAAATTGCGGGGGACACAATTCAGTCCACAGCAATCTCTTTAAAAGAAATTGATTATGGTGGGAGATACATGAACTTACAGAACTGAATACACATACACATATCAGTACAAAGAAAACTGGGTAAATGTGAATAAGATTGGTTGTGTGTATAAATGTCTATATCCTGACTGTGACATTGTACTGCAGTATTGCAGGATATCACTATTGAAGCAAACTAGGTAAAGAGTACATGGAATTTCTGTATCATTTCTTACAATCTACAGTTATCTCAAAGAAAAAGCTTAACTAATAAAAGATAATTTATTGTTTAAAAAAAGTGGTAATAAAGTAAGGTGTGATTTGTAACATTATGTAAAAGTAAAACGTTTAAAAACATGGCGCCAAGGTGAAAGAGGAAACATGGAAGTGTATTATTGAAAGTTTCTTATACTATACATGAAGTTGTAAAGTATCACTTGAAAGTAGACTGTGATAAGTTAAAGCTATATGCTTTAAACCCTAAAGCAACCACTATACTAACACAACAAAAAGCAATAGTTTATAAGCCAAAGAGGAGATACAATGGACTAGTAAAAATACTCTTAAAATGGGCAAAAACAAAGAGGAAAAATAGAGCAAATAGAAAGAGGGGCGAGTAGAAAACAAATAGAAAGGTGATAGATTTAAGCCTAGTCGTATTAAGAATCATTTTAGCCGAGATTGTCAAATTGGATAAAAAAGTAAGATCTATCAATATTCTTAGTACAGTAAGCACATTTGAATATAAAAGCACAAATAGGTTTAAAGACAAAGAATGGAAAAGATATAGAAAGCTAACATTAATCAGGAGAAAGCTGCAAGGTCTGTAGCAACATTAGACAAAGTAGATTTCAGAGCAAAGATTCTTCTTAGGGTTGGAGAAGGTCATTTTATAATGGTTAAGGGGTAAATTCATGAGGAGAATATGACAATTTGAAACTGTTATGTCACTGATAACGGAGCATTAAAATAAATGAAGCAACAAGTGATAGGACGGCCAAAGAGGAAGACAATCCACAGTTACAGGTGAGATTTCAATACCTCTCTTTCAATGATGGATAGAAGAAGCAGACAGAAAATCAGTAAGGATGTTGAAGATCTGAAGAACACACAGAGATGACAGAGGCGGGATCCAGCTCAAGAGCCTTTACTCTTAATCTACACCACATTGGTCCATAAGTGGTGGCCATCAGGATATTTCACCGTGTCACTGGGTGGACGGGCTCTGTGGACCCATTCAGAATAGATACATGGATTCACTGAGCACTGAGTACCAGTCTTTCCTGATTTTCAATGATCCTTCTTTCTTTCTTAGGCAGAAGGCTTGAGGGACATGCCATTTATGTAGGAGCTTGAAGACCAGGTAACATTTCCAATCTTATTCCACCCAGCACAGGAAAGAACTCCTGCAACAGGCACTCAAGTTGGTGTTCCCTTAGGCTTGGTCAGTCTCTGGATGAATTATTTTCTTAGATGAAACACTCTGACAGCTAAAGACTACCTGAAAGCAATTTGCAAAGCAGGTAGAGCTGGTTTTATACGTGGCTTAATTGGCAGACTTCCTACAACTTGTCTGCAGGTCAACGTGCTTGGCAGAAGCCACTCTGTTTCTGCTCCAGCCTTTTGCTTTCCTTCTTTGTGCTTTCCAGAATTTTCATCCTTGAATTTTAAAATGCAAATGTCTCTCAAGTCGATATGATTGGGCTTTTGGCCACGTGATCTAATACAATGAACACTGCACTAGAAGTTCAAGTCTGCTGCTCATTAGCTGGTCCTTTTACTACTCCAGACCTCAGCTTCATCCCTTTCCACTTTGGGTCCATAATGGTGGTTGTGAAAATTGAATGAGATTATGTGTTTTCTACTCAATACCTACTCATCTGGCCCTTACCATTGTTAGCTTCCTTCTTTCCTAATGAACAAGAAATAGGAGGACCTCCAAGACCAGGACAGACAGGAGAGAAAAGGGGCCGGCAGCTGATGTGAAAGAGCCAGCTTCCTTCATCTGGATGATTTTTGGGAGGAAGAGCCCTGCACAGAGACCTATCAATACAATTCATGCAGATTGTAAACTGCTTTGTCTGTCATTTTCTTTTTTCCAGCCAAAAGCTACGCACATCAACAGAATCAGCTGAGATAAATTTTTTAAGATTCTGCAACAAAGGCTGCATTAAGTGATAATCTTCCAGAATACTGCAGAATTCAGTATAACTTTACTCTGGGTACTTGATCTTGGAGCAGAAAATTAGCAAAACAGAATTGATAATGCTTCTCATCTCTGAAAGCAGCTGAAGGGTTAATTCACTAAGTAAAGATTTGAAAATAACACCTGAGTTATTTCAGAGTCACTTTCCTAAAGAGGCTAGTGGAACTACTGAAACAATCATTCTTAAAAGCTTTTTCAGTCCTTCAACCCCCCAGAGATCATTTAAGGAAGAGAATAAAACTTTATGTGAGGAAATGAGTAATGGAGGAGAATATGATAAGAAGAGTTAAACCACTGCTCCAAATCGAGTGTTTGCTAAATGTCTTCTAAATGCACTGACAAAAGAGATGCCAAGAAACACCATATGGCCATTCACGAGAGGTGCTCCTGACTGAATCAGGTACATGCAAAGTTTTGGAGACCACGTTTTTTAATTAAAGCAGTGCAAGAGAAATAATGCCTCCAGAGGAGCTCTTGCTAGTTATTTGATGATGTGATAGTTATTCATACCTAACCTCAGTGTCTTGATCTCTACAATGGGTTCACCTCAAAGGGTCATTATAACAGTTAAACGGGAAAATTGATTAAAATATCTTAGAAAGGTGCCTGGTATACAGTAACTGCTCAATAAAGTAGCTATTCTTAATCTTATAAATTACTTTTTTCCATCAAACCTGCAGCATCCGCCATGTGCTGGGCACAGTGGTAAGACATAGTGTATTAGTTAGGCTCAGAGCTGCAAAACTACAGAATCTATTCTAGCTAATTTAGGCAGGAAAGAAATTTATCAAAGGATATTTGGTAGCTCATAGAATCTCTGGGATAGCCAGCTACTGGCCAACATTTGCAGCCACAATGCCAATTTTTTCCACAGGACTGCTCTAGCATAGCCTCTGCTCCTGTCACTGGGGAAAAGCTTCTCAGACTGAAGCCAGTGCTGAAAGGCAAATGTCCATATTGCTGGAAAGGCTGCCACATGGTCCTGCCTTCTTCAGGATACTATGTCTGAACTGAAGTCTCCAGTGAGTTTTTCTGATTGGAGGAGGCTTGGTTACATGCTTAGCTGCCATAGCTGCAAGAGAATCTGGTAATGTGAGTTTCTGTATTTTAACTTGGAGTAAGATTCTCCAAAAACAATGACAAACAAACATCCCTTATACCTAGTCTCTGCCTTCCAAGAGCTCAGTCTAGTGCCAATGTCAGAGATATAAACACATTATTACAGCATCAGGAGCATGGAAGTTTGTATTATTATCAGAAAAAACCTCACTCTCACTTCTTCAGGGGGGCAGCCTGCTTGATGTTAGACTTGGCCATATGGGCTTGCTTTTGTCTGTGGAATTGTGGGTGGGAGTGATGGTTTGCCATAGCCAAATAAATGTTTTAGAGGTACTGCAAATTTTCTCTAAATTTCTTTTGCGTTCCCACCCTCTACCATGAGAACTTAATGGTCCTGACTGGGGGATTGCTCCTCAGCCTGGGTACTTAAATAAGAAAACATGAGGATCAGACCCAGACCTGGTCACAACCTGGCAGAGCCACAACATTTGACCCACTGCTGCTAAAATGCAACATGAGCAAGAAATAAGCATTTGTGCTTATAAGCCTTTGAGTTTTGGAGGTTGTTTTTTATGCAGCATTATTGCAGACAAAGCTGACTGATACAAGGAGATAAGGAAGATATAGGTATATACCAAGTGCTGAAGGAAACCCACAGTAGGGAATAAGGAACTGGAGACCCCAGAGAAGGCATAACAGAGGAGATGAAATTTGTGGAGGCATTTTGGATTTCTCCAGGAAGAAAAGCTTAGGGAAGTTTATTTTAGGATGAAATAGGATGAAATATCCATTTGCAAAGGCACAGAGAAGTGAAGTGATCAAGAATATTCAGGGAAATTGAATGGGTTTGCGCCAACATTTCCCAAATTGTAGTAATTTAAGTATCTCATACTATATCTGGAAACTGCTAGCACAATTTTACTTAACATTTTTGTTTAAAGCAATTTAGTTTCTTGCTTTTCTACCTCCCTTAGTATCATTAAAAACAAAAATATTCATAAAATCTCAAGTTTACTCTACTAGTCATTTTTTCTAATACATAGTAAAATAAATGCTTAACTATTAAAAGTTAAAATATAGTTTTCCATGTACCACCATTGTTGTGTGCTCTGTGTTGTGTCTGACAGTGCTAAGAGCCTGTGAAATATCCCTTCTCCCCTGCTTTATTACTAACAGAACCCAAATTAGTTTGAGGCAGCACCGGGCCATGAGTCAAGATGTTGTCACTCACTAGCCTGTGTCTGGACAAGCCACTTCCTTGCTTTCAGCTCAGTTTCCATGACCGTATAATAAAATAAACAATCTCAACTTGTCCCTCTCTGCTTAGCTTTTTGATGTTGTTGGATGTTTCTGGGCCCACCCTTTGAACTTTCATTGAAACCTTTCCTCCCCCAGAGCTTTCTGACATTTAAGCCATGACCTTAGACTGGTGGGCTCTGAGTATCAGGTCAGTATTAAAAAGTCCAATGTTGGTAATGAAAGTAACAAGCTTATAACAATAATAAAGCCAATTGGACCACTCTTAGAAAGGTCTAAGATATTATTTATCTAGTTGATGAGAGGATTAGCTTGAGCTGAGCTGGTTTCTGTGAAGCACAGTAGTTGATTAACTTGGATGCTGGGGGATTCTGTGCAGTGTGAACTCTGTTTGTAGTGGAAAAAATTTTGAGTAAACAAGTGATGAAAATGCAGGACAAGCAATTCCATCCTTTATTCCTAGAAAAAGCGTCCTATTTCTTGTTCAACTTCTTTAATTGTTTTATGAGAAAGATTTTTTTCCCCCAGAGTAAAATGTTTTAAATATTGCCTAGATTTAAAATTGGTTAAGGAGGTCAGCACAGACTGAGCCAGCTTAAATTTCCAAAGAGCCAGTTGCAAAGTATATTACACATAGATTCAGCTGGCTGCACAGAGCAGATTTTATTTCCAAGATGAGAGTTTCATTTTAGTCCACTTCACCTACACTTGGAAGGGGAAAGGGTTTCCTATGAAATTAATCAAGCACCATTTCTTATTCCGCCTTTGCTTTTCTAATTAAGAATTCAGGTTTGTGGCTGCTCTTCAACCAGGTTCACTCTGAACTGGCAGACTCAACTCTTTGGAAATAGAACTTGGGCTTTGGAGTTCAATAGTCCTTGGTTGAAGTCCAGGTTCTACCACTTATAAGTGCTGTAACTTTTGGTACTTGCTCTTTGGGATTCAACTATAAGATGTGGACAATAAAATAAAGTAGCAAGTTCAAGTTGACCTGGGGAGTAGGTGTCCAATAAATTTTTGGTCCACCTTCCTTTCCGTTTACTGAATCTTTCTCCCAGGATTCTGTTGCACCAGATGAAATTTTGAACCTGCTGCATTTAGTCATCTGTTTGATAATCTATGTATGTATGTATATATTTATGTGTGTATGTATGTATGTATCTATCTCCATCCATCCATCCACCCTTCCAAGCATCAATCCATATTTTAATAATTTCTTCTTTCCTTTTTCTACCATCCCAAAATTACTCTTTCTGTATTCTGTCCCAGAGGCTCCCTGGACATCTGATGTTTATCAGGAAAACCTATTCATGGAAATGTTTATAAACTTGACAATAAACCATTTTAAAGCTGGAGAGATCTTGAGAATTTTAGTTCATATCTCTTAATTTACTTATGAAGAGAGGTTGAATAAAGTGGGTGATGCTTCATGGTTAATGGGAACACCTCACTAATTTGTGTAGGTTCCCTTGAACTTGAATATGGTAAATCTAAAGAGATAGAGTATTTTTCCATGCTTATATTTTACCAGGAGGAAAGATAATGATGATAATGATAATGGTAGTACAGATGATGATGCTAACATGCATTCTTTTTTTTTTTTAACATCTTTATTGGAGTATAATTGCTTTACAATGGTGTGTTAGTTTCTGCTTTATAACAAAGTGAATCAGTTATATATATACATATGTCCCCATATCTCTTCCTTCTTGCGTCTCCCTCCCTCCCACCCTCCCCATCCCACCCCTCTAGGTGGTCACAAAGCACCAAGCTGATCTCCCTGTGCTATGCGGCTGCTTCCCAGTAGCTATCTATTTTACGTTTGGTAGTGTATATATGTCCATGCCACTCTCTCACTTCATCCCAGCTGACCCTTCCCCCTCCCCATATCCTCAAGTCCATTCTCTAGTAGGTCTGCGTCTTTATTCCCGTCTTGCCCCTAGGTTCTTCATGACCATTTTTTTTTCTTTTAGATTCCATATATATGTGTTAGCATATGGTATTTGTTTTTCTCTTTCTGACTTACTTCACTCTGTATGACAGACTCTAGGTCCATCCACCTCACTACAAATAACTCAATTTTGTTTATTTTTATAGCTGAGTAATATTCCATCCATCCACCCACATATATATGTGGTATATATGTGCCACATCTTTATCCATTCATCTGTTTATGGACACTTAGGTTGCTTCCATGTCCTGGCTATTGTAAATAGAGCTGTAATGAACATTTTGGTACATGCCTCTTTTTGAATTATGGTTTTCTCAGGGTATATGCCCAGTAGTGGGATTGCTGGGTCGTATGGTAGTTCTGTTTTTAGTTTTATAAGGAACCTCCATACTGTTCTCCATAGTGGCTGTATCAATTTACATTCCCACCAACAGTGCAAGAGGGTTCCCTTTTCTCCACACCCTCTCCAGCATTTATTGTTTGTAGATCTTTTGATGATGGCCATTCTGACCGGTGTGAGGTGATATCTCACTGTAGTCTTGATTTGCATTTCTCTAATGATTAATGATGTTGAGCATTCTTTCATGTGTTTGTTGGCAATCTGTATATCTTCTTTGGAGAAACGTCTATTTAGGTCTTCTGCCCATTTTTGGATTGGGTTGTTTGTTTTTTTGATATTGAACTGCATGAGCTGCTTGTAAATTTTGGAGATTAATCCTTTGTCAGTTGCTTCATTTGCATATATTTTCTCCCATTCTGAGGGTTGTCTTTTCGTCTTGTTTAGATAACATGCATTCTTTTTAGCCCGTATCTTATACCCAATAGTATGCATCATGTATTAGTTTATTTTATTATCCACAAAACCCTTGAAGGCATATATTACGATTTTATAGGTGAGAAAACTGAGACTTAGAGAGGTTAAGCAGTTTGCTGAAGGCAACCCCGCTGGTAAGTGGAGGAGCGAAGATTTGCACACTGCTTTGTCTGAATTCAAATTCATATTCTTAATCTCTACGTACTCGTCTAATCAGCCAGAAAGTGGTGCTGTTGCGGCTGCTACCGCCAAATATTTATTGAACATTTACTATATGCCAAGCACAGTGGTACTGTTGTGAGCATGCTTTAACACATTGAATTCTCACACCAACACAATGAGGTCAACACCGTTATTATCCCCGATTTTTAGATGTGGCTGTCAAGGCACAAAGATGAAGTTAAGGAACTTGTCCCTAGAAAGTCAGACCAGAATTCCAACCCAGGTTTTCTGGTTTCAGAGTCCTCACTCCCAACTACTGCACTGGAGCAGCCTATGTTGCAAAGGCCAGGAGTCTTGTAGGCTGGGCTGTGGAGTGAGAAGCAAGGCTGTAGGAAAGCAATGGGCACATATCTGGCTAATGAGATAATTAATGCAAAGGCACTTTGTAAATTCTCAACCATCATCATAGTTACCATTCCTCATCCTCAGCCTCACCTGTGACATGATCAACCGCCAGGTTCATCATCAGTCAGGAATTCCCTGGCTGTCCCCGGGAGGTATAATCCATCCTCTGAGAGCTCATAACCAGAGTAGTCTGGAACCGGGACTGCAGGCCCAAATGCCCAGAGGGCCCAGGAAAACAGTGTGTTTGAGTGAAGGTACTGGGAAAGGAACATTGCTATCATTTACAGATTAAATCTATAGGAAGAATCTTTACTTCCTGGGGGGAAAAAGACCACTCACATTTTACTTGACACATAAAGTTAGTTCCTTCATTTATTTTCCAAATTTTGGAAGCGAGACTGTTTGTTGGAAACATCATTTTCTTCATAATTCTACCAACAGGAATGATAAATAACAACCCATTTGCTATTCAACCTTACAATTGGGGAGAGGGGGGCTCTGGGATAAAAGGGTGAGTCCTGGGCTCACCAGAGAGGGCAGCTGCTACTCAGCAATTGTTCGTTCAAGTACTGCATTGGTCAGGATCTATCAGGAAACCTGAAATACATCATTCATTTTAATGTGGAGAATTATGAGGAATGGTTAAACAGAGACTAGGGGGTTGAAAAGGCCTAAGGAGCACATTGAGACAATGCTGAGCTAATAATTGCAGGAAGCTGCTCTACTGCAGCACTGGGGAGAGAGAAGAGGGTCCGTAGAGCCTAGGGCGGTGATATCCAATATGATAGCCACTGGCTCCGTTTGGCTTTTGAGGGCTTGAAATGTAACCAGTCTGAATTGTGAAATGCTCCAAGTGTAAAATATCAATACATCCTGGATTCAAAGTCACCGTATGTAAAAAAGGATGTAAATTATCTTCTTAATGATGCTTTTAATATTGATTATATATTGAGATAATATTTTGGATAAATTTAGATGAGTCATACTAACCACTAAAATTAATTGCTCCTGTTTATTTTTATCATTTTTAAAGTAGTGACTAGAAAATTTAAAATCACATGTGTGGGCTTCCCTGGTGGCGCAGTGGTTGAGAATCTGCCTGCCAATGCAGGGGACACGGGTTCGAGCCCTGGTCTGGGAAGATCCCACATGCCGCGGAGCGACTAGGCCCGTGAGCGACAATTACTGAGCCTGCGCGTCTGGAGCCTGTGCTCCGCAACAAGAGAGGCCGCGATAGTGAGAGGCCCGTGCACCGCGATGAGGAGTGGCCCCCGCTTGCCGCAACTAGAGAAAGCCCTCGCACAGCAACGAAGACCCAACACAGCCAAAAATAAATACATAAATAAATAAAATTTAAAATCACATGTGTGACTCACATTTGTGGCTCTTGTTATCCTTCTCTTGGACAGCACTAATCTAGAAGCTAGGAGCAGGGGCTCCATGGCGTTGGGACCCAGACCTCCAAGGAGGGGGATGTGGGCTGGCTGGAGCTTGAATCTCAGTGAGGGGTCCAACTACCCGGGTTTGGAGGGTGTGGAAAAACCATGGACTGGAAAATCCTGCCCTGCCAGGGTAAGAAACTGTTGCTGGGGTGACGACAGGAAGAGGAAGGGCCAGGGATGTATGTGTCCAGCCTTCCAGACTCTCTCTCTTTCTCTAATGCCTATTATTGGCAGAGCCTAACAGGGAACCAGCTGGCAAAAGAGAAATGTTTGCAGAGCCCCAGTGCCAGTGTCATAAACCAGATTATGACAGGATGAGCTTGGAGCAGAGAGCCTGTAGTTTAATAACCAAAATGCCTGGCATTGTAAGAGCTTCTTATTTTTCAAGACAATCAAGAAGTCCATATTTTTTTTTAAATGAAAATTTTTTCTAGTTCTAAGTGCTGCTGACTGATTAAATATTTTCCAAATCATTATGCATCCAAACAAAGTACATTTGCAGGTCACTTTGCCTGTGGGCAGTGATATGGGGACCATGGTCTAGATAGATGTCCTGAGATCCTCTCCAGCTCTGACTGTCTATGGTTCAGTGAGCATTTAACTGTGTGTAATAAAGATCGTCAAAGTTCCCTGGAGAGAGAGACCACTGTGGATTTGGGCCCAGGAAGTCTTCCTGGAGGAGCAAAGTCCTGGACAGAGGCCTTGGATATTCTTTCTTGTAAAAGACCCTCATACAATGTCCCTGGCCAATTATTTGCAGCTTTTTCATCTGCTGGTCCTTGTGGGACTGCAAATACTGGTCCCAGCTTTGTTTATACCTGAGGGTGAGATTTACCTGGGCCACGAGCTGAGCTCCTGATCAGGGCTCAAACAAGGGGGCCCATTGACAAATTCTCCCAGAATGCCTCAGAGCCAAGTAATAACTTTCAGACAGGGAAGCGGGGGCATCTTGAAACTGCTTAGAAATGGTGGCTCCTCTCTATTGAGGTTTTCTGTTGTTGTTCACATCAAACGTGGTGAATCTCAAATATAGGAGTGTTTCCATTTCTGTTTGTGTTTGTTTACTGATAAGGGAGGCATAATATCATGTAATAAATCTTTCAGAAATTAAAATGCTAATGCTAATCTTAAAAGTTTAATAAGGAAGACCCTTTAAGTGTGCTTATGCAAATCTAATACAGAATGATTATTAGCTTTTTAAAATCCTGAAAATTACAGCCTGGATGGCAATGTTGTCCCGGCCACGCTTTTCTCTAAGGGAAAACAATGTGCATTCTATTGTTTACAGGAAAAAATTGTTGCAGAGATACACTTTCTCACTGAGTCACTCGGATTTTGGTTCTCCAGTCTTGCAGGAGCCCTACTGTCCTGGGTGGTCACTCCAGCCATCTCCATTGGAGGGCACTGAAGGCTCCAGCTTAAGGAATCCCTGCAGCCCCTAAAGGCTTGAAACTTGCCATGCTTCTGTGTGTGTGTTTCAGTTTGTGTCCTGTGTCCATGCAGCCAGTTGGAAGCTACTTTTGAGTCTAGTTGGGGTAAGCTGACGGTAAAGTCTTTAAACGTTCTGCATTCACTGGACCTTGCTCAGGAAAGTGCTTCTAAACATTTGTCGTTTGGATAAACTGCTAAGACTTGTGATCTGTCGCCCAGACTCTAGCTGTGGACAATGCATTAACACATAAGTGAAAAGTGACTGACCTAAAGATTGGCTGTGGGTTGACCAGCCACCTCCAGGGTGACGTGGGGTGAACTCTAGCCAGCAGGGGTACTCCATGCTGAGAGATGGCAACATCAACTGACCTACTTTGAAGAAATATAAATTTGAGAAGAATAAGAGAAGGTACCTCATTCAAGATTTCTTTCTGAAGCAGTGATAAATGTCTTCCTTGTTTTTCTGTTGACTCTACTGCAGACTCCAGTGTCAAAGTTGCTAGAACTGTATTGTATGGTTGACTTATTCTTTCACTCATGTGTTCATTAGAATGTCTAATATGGACAATCGCTTTGCTAGACACTAGGCATATGACCAACCATGAAATAGTCTTTACCACCACAGAGCATGCTCCCTACCAGACAGGGAGGAAGGGTGTAAAAAGACAACTGCAAAGCAGAATGTGCATTCTGGGATGGAAGTAAGCTCTGAGTGATATGAAAGCATAAGGAAGGGGAACAAAATCGGTCTGGGGGTGATAGGGAAGCTTCTGGACAAAGTGTGGTATGAACCAAGAAATGAGCTATGCATATGAGCTAACCGTGTGAAGGTGGGGCTTTCTGTACCATACCCAATTTCGTGCAATAAACCTCCATTTCCAAAGGTCACCTGTGCATGACCTTGGGTCTCAGAGGAATTTCACCCTTATTGACAAGTTCAGAGTCTGGAGCTTAGTGACCTTAGGAGATAAATCCTTGACCTAGAGAAATTCTGATCCAGGCTTCTTGCCCTGCCTCTAGCCCATGTGTTGGATGTGACTGGAAAATGTGATGTAGTATCTCTGAGCAATCACCATAGAGAAGTCAGAAAAAGACAGTTGGTAGTTTAGGCTCCTTACTGACCCTTGTGCTTAGAAGTTCCAGGCAGGATTAGATCATAGAGTATAGAAAAGAAAGTGGCACGCCCTCAGAAGTTTAATGCTCTCTCTTTAAATCAACCCTGACTTCACCAGCCATGCACTTAGGTACAAGATGAACCACAACCTCAATTCTATTCAATTCCTGACCTTACCTCAAGGCTTCATTCAAAACTCATCTCTTCTCCAGGTAGAATAAATACTTCTTTCCCCTTGTGTTTCCATAGCACACCTACTCTCTTCTCTAATATCATAGCCTTCAGCCTGCCTTCTGTTGAACGGTAGCTGGGGGTGGTTTAAGGATGTCTCTGAAATCCTGAGAAGATTGAGCACTCCTAGAAGGCCAGACCCACTTTCTTCAAGGCCCTGCACATAACAGCAATTTCAAAACCAATTTTCGAAATGAATTG
The DNA here is from genome assembly GCF_949987535.1 of Balaenoptera acutorostrata. Classification (NCBI taxonomy): domain Eukaryota; kingdom Metazoa; phylum Chordata; class Mammalia; order Artiodactyla; family Balaenopteridae; genus Balaenoptera; species Balaenoptera acutorostrata. The sequence goes on along the minus strand of NC_080068.1, from coordinate 99,995,082 downwards.
TTGAGTTGAATTTGACTTAAAACACAGTCACCATCTTCTTGACAGATAATTTGGCCTAGGAGCAATTTTCATGGTTACCAGTATTTGGTTAGCAAGATATCCACAGATGAAGAAAATGTTGGAGAGAATTTGAAACTTTAAGCGTTCAACACACATTGCGCCCCAAACCTTTCTGGAGATCTACATGTCACCTATTACAAAGAACCTGGACTTTGGAGAATTAAAGTCTGTCCCATGACCTATATCACCTGCTGTGATGCTGTCACAAGGACTACTTTTCTGGGTCAATGTCTTAGGTGACTTTTATAAGAAGAGGGCGAGGACTATTATAATGGAGCCTGGAGACGAGCATGCACTCAATACATGGAAGTTAAGTTCTTATTCTTAGCTCACGAATCTGAAGAATTGGAATCTCATAGCTGAACTCAAAGGGCAGAATACAACATGGGTTTTGAGGTTTTCTCCTTCTCTAGCCCTCCCCAATACCATAACCTTCCAAACTTCACTATTAGTAGTTCATTCCTTTGTAACCAACACAGTCCTGTATTAAAAGACATATTCCCTCTTCTGTGGGGAGTAACCATTCAAATTCTCTGAATGAATCTCAGGGATCATTTTGATTGTTGTTATCAGCATGAGGGTACTGGTCTTGAAGGACATAGAAGGTGTACAGTGCTTTAAAAAGGAAGTTCAGATCATGGTATTGGGAATGCAAGTCTTAGTGAAAAGAAAATTGGCTTTCCTAAGAAACTCTTTTTTTAATCTTTGGACCCTAATGTTGGAGTGGGGGGTAGTGGATTTGTCTGTCCCACTCCTTGTGGAAGGAAATCCACTAGGTTAAGGCTCTTGACTTCTCTCAACCCTCCTGCCTGGGCAGTGGAGTGTCTTCCTGGATGGATGGTTTTGAGAAGAGAAACTAGATGCAGACTTCTCCCCTCTCCTTGCTCTTGTGAAGGAAGCACACATTCTGCTAGCTTGGTGTGCTATCATGTGGTAAAGCAGGTTTTTCCAGGAAGCCTTCTGGGCTGGAGGGCCACCTCTGACTAGCTGACTATATCTCCCTAATTTAGTCTATGAAGGCTGCATGCCTGCAGATGTAAGCCTTATTCTCTACATCAGCATTGTCCATAATGAGGTAATCGGTTGATATCCATATAATGTAACCCATATCCAACTCTAAATTGATTCTAAACTTGGTCAGAAACGTGGTTCCTTTATGAATTGGGACCCCTCCCACTCCAACATATAAGAATCATCATTCATAATTCTCTCTTTGCCTTAACCATCAGGATATTCAGAATACACAGCAAAATGCAAAGGGATTTTGATATGACTTTTCTACTTTTTTAATATAAGGAACTGGACCAATTGTGAATAAAAGCACTGTCTGCATTTGTTCTGGTCCCAGTTCCTCTTTACTCAGGTTCTCCTGGTTCTCACCAGTTTGTCCCCTGAGCTTCTGCCTGAGGTCAGTTGCCAGGGTGTGTGCTTTTCTTTGATTACTGACATAATATGGGATGGCAGAGCAAAATTTTGTTTTCCGCATACTATTGTTCAAAAATAAGACTTTAAATATAGGCACTTAGTGGAAAATATTTCTGAAAAGGCATTGTCCCAGGAAGGGGTGCCCTGTGCTTTCACATGGACCTGCCCATCTCCTAGAGCATCTATAGCTGCCTTTTTTCCTTTGGAGTCTGGTTGGCAGTGGGTTTATATTCCACTCCTCTCGGCAATGAGAGCATCCCTTTGATTGGGGTGTGCTCTGAAAATGGATTCTTCCTTTGATCAGAAATGCAGATGTTATTATGTCGGCTGTAAAAATGATTAAACATGTTTCCCTCTTTCCCAAACACAGGAGCTGGAGTTTTATTGTTTAACCAATTCATGCCCACTGAAATGGGGTTTACAACTTCCCCTCCCTGAGCCTCAGATTTTCCATCCATGAGGAACCAAATATAGGTTCTCTGGCTTCTGAGTCCCTTATTTCCCCCTGCTTCATTTCTAAGTGAATCAGGTATCCATGGAAACAACAGAAGATTAATACTCTAAAGAGACAATCATTCCTCTCTGAACAATACAACAAAAATAAAGATTGTGTTAGGTACAATCTGAATTTTTACAACAAATTATGAGGGCCAGTTTCCGAATAGAGTTGGAAGGGAAGAAGCTACTCTTGTAAACATTTTCTTGAGCATTTGAATGTAAAACTCATGGCCAAAGGTAATGCATTTATCATACGAGGGAGCATCAACTTTCACGAGCACTGGACTTTGTCACTTCATGAATTTCTCCTAGAATTGGGTCCTGCTGGACTTCAATGGAACCGAGGTGCCATTCATATTCTTATTGTAGAGGTCACCCAGGGCAAGCCTGTCCTCATGTGACCTCGGCCCCATACCTAGGGAAGCTGAAGGTAGGTTCTAGCCCACTCTCTTGTTTTGTGTTCTTGGTGGCCCCCATCGCCACCTAAGATTATTTACTTATTTTCTTTCTCCCTCAAATTGATTCACTGGATGCAATATTCTGAATGATCTGTATGGGTTACAAACCACATCCTTGGCTAGAGGAGAGCAGAGCACCCTGATATGCAGTCCTACCAATATTTCACCCAATTAAGAAGTAAAGGTAATAGACCATTGTTACTAGAAGAAAGGGGGATGCTGCAAGACTAGGAGACAATTCAAGCCGGTTACAGGGTGAGAGAGGGAGCAGATGCAGATGCAGATGCAGAAAGACTGCGCTGAGCCATGACAGGGATGCTTACGGCTCACGGAAGTGGTGGGGAGTGCACTGGAATTCCTCAGGCTGTAAAACTGGGAGTTTGAGTCTAATCAGGTGATTCCACTTGAAGTCTAAGACACGGGGAGATGGCTGTAGTTAGAATTCATATTTCTTTGATTACCAGTGGCTTGAACATCTGTCATATGTTTATTAATGATTCATAGTTTGATAAACTTTATCCTATCCTTTGTCTCTTTTTCTCTTAAAGTTTTATCATTTTCCAATTCATAAATGCTTTTGTTTTAACAACAATAGTAACAATTTGCCTAGTAGATTTATGATACTTAATTCTCCCAGTTGGTTTCCTTTTGATTTTCATGTTATGAAGATGTTTTAAATTTTTACAATAGAAAATCAGATGATTTTCTCCATAAAATTTTCTCTATTGCTTTTATACTTGGAAAGTCAGTCTATAGTGTCAGATCAGACAAATACAGCTATCTTTTTTCTTATTTTATGTTCTTGTTTTACACATTTAGCTCCCTGTTCCATTTGGGAATTTAATTTTTTCTCTTGTGAGTGCTGAGTACATGCAATCATGTCCTGCTTCCATAGTTAGCTAATTGTGCAAATATCATTTATCAAATAATTTTTCTTTGCCTATGGATTTGTGATGTCGTTTATGTCATTAATGAAATCCTTAAATATACTAGAGTTTGATTCTAAGCTATCTATTCTGGTTTAACAATCTGTTGATTGTTGTAATTATAATGTTTTATGAATTATTGATGCTTTATAATGCATTTAAATAGGAAAAAAATCTCTCTTCACCAATTGCTCTTATTTAAAAAAGGTTTTTAGCAATTGTGCCTGATTGTATTTCTTTTTTTTTAAATTTTTTTATTGGAGTGTAATTGCTTTACAGTATGTTAGTTTCTGCTGTACAACAAAGTGAATCAGCTGTATGTATACATATACCCCTTCCCTCTTGAGCCTCCCTCCCGTCTCACCCCTCTAGGGCATCACAGAGCACCGAGCTGAGGTCCCTGTGCTATACAGCAGCTTTCCACTAGCTATCTATTTTACACATGGTAGTGTATATATGTCAATGCTACTCTCTCAATTCGTCCCACCCTCCCCTTCTCCCACAGTGTCCACAGGTCTGTTCTCTACATCCGCATCTCTTTTCCTGCCCTGCAAATAGGTTCATCGGTACCATTTTTCTAGATTCCATATATATGCATTAATATATGATATTTGTTTTTCTCTTTCTTTTTTTTTGAATTTTATTTAATTTATTTTTTTTATACAGCAGGTTCTTGTTAGTTATCTATTTTATACATATTGGTGTATACATGTCAATCCCAATCTCCCAATTCATCACACACACACACCCACCCCCCGCTTTCCCCCCCTGGTGTCCATACGTTTGTTCTCTACATCTGTGTCTCTATTTCTGCACTGCAAACCGGTTCATCTATACCATTTTTCTAGGTTCCATATATATGGTTAGTATACGATATTTGTTTTTCTCTTTCTGACTTACTTCACTCTGTATGTATTTCTTAAAGAAATTGAGAATGATGTTTATCACAAAAAATTATTTTGGGATTTTGATTGAATATTTATGTTAATTTGAGATGAACTTACATCTCTGTATAAACATAATCTTAATAGTATTTTGTGTTTAATGTGTATTTTTGATGTCTCAAAAGTGCTGCATATATATTATCGCATTGGATTCTCAAAATAATCTTATGGGATAGGTACTATTATGGGACTCATTTGACAAATAAACCCTAGAGAAATTAGATGTCTTTCCCAAAATCACATAGCTGATTAGAAGCAGAGTCAAGACTTAAACCCAGGTATGTCTCTCTTTGTGTATAAGAGATTCCTCCATTGCTCTGTGTTCTTTTTCTATACCTAGGAGAGTTTTATTATTTTCTCATATAGATTTTGTACTAAAATTAAGATTACTCCTAGGTATTTTGTATGTATTTTTACTTTTGTTCATTCTATTTATTTTTTGACATATATGAAAGGTATTAATTTTTATATTTATAGTGTACCTGGTCAACTTAGTGATCTGTTGAAGATGCTCTCAGTTGATTGCTCTGGATTTTCACCAGCAAAATAATTGATAATATTGTTAATATGGCAATTCTCTCCAAGTTGATCTACAGACTCAACACAATCCCCATCAAAATTCCAGCTTTCTTGGCAGAAACTGACATGTGAAAATGCGAAGGACCTAGAATAGTCAAAACAGTTGTATAAAAGAACAACAAAGTTGGAGGGTTCACATTTCCTGATTTCAAAACTTACTACAAAACTACAAAACAGTGTGAAGGGTGCTGGCAGAAAGATAAATATACAGATCAGTGAAATAGAATTGAGTTCAGAAAATAAAACAAAACAAAAACAAATACCTCTCACATTTATGGCCGATTGATTTTAAACAAGGATGCCAAGATAATTTAATGAGGAAAAGAACAGTGTCTTTAACAAATGGTTCTGGGACAACTGGATATCCACATGTAAAAGAATGAAGTTGGACCCCTACCTCACGCCATATACAGATGTTAACTCAAAATGGATCAAAGACCTAAATGTAAGTGCTAGAACTACAAAACTCTTAGGAAAAAACATAGGGATAAATCTTTGTGACCTTGGACTAGATAATAATTTCTACATATGATCATAAGCACAAGAATAGCTCAATATCATTAGTCGTCAGAGAAATGCAAATTGAAACCACAATGAGATAACACTTTACACGGTCAAGGATGGCTATAATCAAAAAGATAGATAATAACAAGTGTTGGTGAGGATGTGGAGAAGTTGGAACTGTCATACACTGCTAGTGGGAATGTAAAATGGTGTGGTCACTTTGGAAAACAGTTTGGAAGTTCCTTAAAGATTAAACAGAGTTACCATATGACCCATTAATTCCATTCATAAGTATATACCCAAGAGAAATTAAAATGTATATCCACACAAAAAACTTGCAAATATATGGTTAAAGCAGCATTATTTACAATAGCCAAACATGGAAACAACCCAAATGTTTGTTAATTAATGCATGATTTAGTAATATGTATATCCACAAAATGGTATATTAGTTGACTACAAAAAGGAATGAAATACTGATACAATGCTATGATGTGAATGAACCTTGAAAGCACACTATGTGAAAGAAGCCAGTCACAAAAGACCACATATTATACATGACTCCATTTATATGAAATGTCCACAATAGGCAAATTTATAGAGACAGAAAGTGGATTAGTGATGACCTACAGCTGGTAGTGGGGTGGTTGGGAGAAACGGTGAGTGATTGCTAATGGATATGGGGTTTTTGGAGAGTGTGATGAAAATGTTCTAAAATTGATTATGATTGCACAGTTCTGTGAATGTACTAAAAACCTGAATTGTATGCTATGTGAATTATATCTCAGCAAACCTGTTGTTAAAGAAAATGGTAATTCTGTATTTTTCCTAATAGGTACACCTATTATTTTCTATTTCATTATGAATGGGCATATACACAGCTTGTATCACCCATGGAAACATATGCTTTCATGAATACTGGATCTGGTCACTTAATAAATAGCTCCTGGGCTGGGAATTTCCTGGTGGCCTAGTGTTTAGAATTCCAGCCTTTCACTGCCATGGCCTGGGTTCAGTCCCTGGTCAGGGAAGTGAGATCCTACAAGGGGTGGCCCAATAAATAATATAAATAAATAAATAGCTTCTGGGATTGGATCCTGTTGAATTTTAATGGAACTGAGGTGTCATATTGTTTGATTAGCTAAAACTTTAAGAATGGCTAAATTTATTGTATTCTTTTTTTTTAAATTAATTAATTAATTTATTTTTCGCTATGTTGGGTCTTCATTTCTGTGCGAGGGCCTTCTCTAGTTGCGGCGAGCGGGGGCCACTCTTCATCGCAGTGCGCGGGCCTCTCACTATCGCGGCCTCTCTTGTTGCGGAGCACAGGCTCCAGACGCGCAGGCTCAGTAGTTGTGGCTCACGGGCCCAGTTGCTCCGCGGCATGTGGGATCTTCCCAGACCAGGCCTCGAACCCGTGTCCCCTGCATTGGCAGGCAGATTCTCAACCACTGCGCTACCAGGGAAGCCCTATTGTATTCTTATTATGTGCCTGATACCTTTCCAAGTATTTTGTTTCACTTGTATTGATTCATTTAATTTCCAATTATCATTTTAACATAGACTCAAATTTTAAAATGCTGAATGAAAATGATAGGCAGAATAATGGTGAGAGTGTAAATCCTTATAAAAATTTTAGGGACCCTCAAACACTGTAACTAGAGAGACATTCTTAGTTTAGAATTGTATCATTATTAAGCAACAAAGAATGAAAATTAAAAAGTCAAGCTTCAACTCAGTGAATCCCCAAAGCACAGTTAAATAAAGATAAGAAAAACAAAATAGAAAATACTTAAAATAACAACAGAAATTAAATAATTTTTATATCAATTTGAAATGGACTCACATCTCTGAAGAAAAATCATAATAGTGCCTTCAAGAGCACTATGGGGTCATATGGTTATACCGAAACTATATAAACTATTACAGAACCCGGAAAGGACAGGACACTTTCAAGTTCATTCTACACAGATAGTACAATTCTGATAGGATAATAGCCCAGAATAGAACAGAGGAGGAAAGCAATAGCCCAGTTCCACTCAGAAAACAGATGTATTCAGCATAAATGAAATAATAACAAATATAATGTAACAGCATATTAACAGAATAACTTACCATGACCAAGTAGAGTTTAACCTAGCAAAGTTAGGAAAAAAAATCAATAAAATGTATCTCGTTAATAGCACAAAAAGAAAAGTACACTTGATGATATACTGAGTTGACGAAATGGCATTTGCTAAAATTTAACTTCCATCAGTGATTAAATAAAAAATTTTAGAAAATCTTAAAAGTTTGTCTTCTTTACATATTATAGAATTGATAGCATCATACTGAATGAAGAAACACACTAGAATCAATTTCACTGAAAACAGGAGTAATACAAAAATGCCTGTTACCACCATCACTATTTAACATAGTTTAAATTTTATTTAGTACGTTTAGCAAAGAAATGAAAACAAAGATATCTATTGGAAAGGAGGAGTAACATTATTAATATTTACAGACAAATTGATTATATCCTTTAAAAAGCACAAGAGAATGGAATGAGAAACTATTAGAATTAATGAGAAAATTCAGTAAAGTTGTCAAATTAAGACATCAGTGTACAGAAATCACAGCAATAACCAGAGAATGGAAAGGAAAAAAAAATCCATTTGTTTTATGAGCAATGGTTTCAATATCCTTATTTCAAAATAGCACGTACATATTATCTATATTTTTCTTTGACCCAACATTTATTTAGGAGAACTTTAAAAAATTTTAAGTGGTGAGAATATTTGTCCAAGTTTCTGTTAAACACTTTTGTATTATATTATGATCAAAGCATGCAACCTGTACAAATTACTGCACTAGTGAATGGGTTTTTTTTTTGGACCTATTATTGAGAATGTTTTTGTATATATTACATTAAAATGTGGCATACTTGTTAATTAATCTGTCTAAAGATAAATATATACCTATTATTTCAATCTAATTACATTCATTCTCTATGTTCCCATTCCCATTTTTTTTCTCGTTTAATCTGTGAAAAGCTAACGTAATATGTTGCCATTGTGCTTTAGTCAAATTCTTGAGTTCTAGAAGTCTTTTACTTTATATTTTGATGCTTTGTTGCTTGGAACATGGTCAATATAAAATTTAATATTTTTTACCACAAATTTTAACTTGTCTAAAATTAACATCTATCTTGATTTCTTTTTGTATATGAATAACTGATAATTTCCCATCCTTTTAATTGTAATCATTCTGAGTCATTTTTATCTTACACATGTTTTCTTACTTACTGAATATTGATTCTGTTTGTGTCCATCTCTCTTTTGTGTTTTGCCTTTTAACAGAGGAGTTTAAATCAGTTAAGCTTATTATCATAGCTCTTACTTTGACCTTATTTCCACTGTATTGTATTTTCTAATTTTTATATGTCCTTGAGTCTTATTTTATGTTTTTACTATAAAAATATTAGCACAAATAATTTATAATGTCAACTGATTTCTTACTATGTGCCAGGTGTTTTACATATAATATTTCATTTAATTTTCAACACAAACTTTTGAGTAGGAACTATTAACTTGTTTGTTTTACGGATGAAGACAACAGGAAATCAGGGGAGTTAAGTCACTTGCCAAGGTCACCCAACCAGTATATGTCAAAGTCAGGGTGTGCACCTAGGTCTGACTCTCCAGAGTTCAGATGCTTCACCACAACTGCATATTCCCTTCCAAATATGTCTATTAAAAAAACAGGGGCTTCCCTGGTGGCGCAGTGGTTGAGAATCTGCCTGCCAATGCAGGGGACACGGGTTCGAGCCCTGGTCTGGGAAGATCCCACGTGCCGCGGAGCGACTAGGCCCGTGAGCCACAATTACTGAGCCTGCGCATCTGGAGCCTGTGCTCTGCAACAAGAGAGGCCTCGGTAGTGAGAGGCCCGCGCACCGCGATGAAGAGTGGCTCCCACTTGCCGCAACTAGAGAAAGCCCTCGCACAGAAACGAAGACCCAACACGGCCATAAATAAATAAATAAATAAATAATTAAAAATAAAATCATTTAAAAAAACAGGGCTTCCCTGGTGGCGCAGTGGTTGAGAATCTGCCTGCCAATGCAGGGGACACGGGTTCGAGCCCTGGTCTGGGAAGATCCCACATGCCACGGAGCAACTGGGCCCGTGAGCCACAATTGCTGAGCCTGCGCGTCTGGAGCCTGTGCTCCGCAACAAGAGAGGCCGCCATGGTGAGAGGCCCGCGCACCGCGATGAAGAGTGATCCCCACTTGCCGCAACTAGAGAAAGCCCTCGCACAGAAACGAAGACTCAACACAGTCATAAATAAATAAATAAATAAAAGAACGTGAATTTCTAAAAAAAAAAACAAAAAACAATGGTTTCTAGTCTTGGTGTTTAGAGAAGAGAGGTTGTTTTTTAGCTCCCAATCCTAACAATATTTTCTTCTAGCGCTTTTGGTTTTTAGTTTAAGTCTCTAATTCATCTGAAAATTTTATATGCAGGCTAAGATAAGGATGTAAGATAATGATTTCGAAATGCATAGCCAATTTTTTTTTTTTTAAAGATTTTTTGATGTGGACCATTTTTAAAGGCTTTATTGAATTTGCCACACACTGCTTCTGTTTTAGGTTTTGGAGCCTTGGCTGTGAGGCACGTGGCATCCCAGCTCCCCCGACCAGGGATAGAACCCACCCCCCACACCCCCCCCCACACACACACCCCCTCCCCCTTCCCCCCCCCCCCCCCCCCCGCACTGGAAGGCAGAGTCCCAACCACTGGACTGCCAGGGAAGTCCCCTCATAGCCAATTGTTTACATATTATTTAATCTCATCCTTTCCTCATAGATGTAAAATAACATAAATGGAGATATTGACGTTGGTGTGTTTCTGAACCCTTCCTCCTGTTTGTCTGCTTCTGTGCCAATGCCACACCATTTTACACTCTGCTTTGATGTCTCTAGGGGTCGAGTTCCCTTCATTATTCTTCATTTTCAAAAATGTTATGGGCTGTGCCTTCCAGTATTTATTTTTGATGGCAGTAACATCAGTTGTCCTCTGTTTTAGGGCAACGGCTAGAAGGCATCATTTTAAAATCCGAAGTTATCCATGAACCTCTTTCCTAGGAATATAAAACAGTAATTTGTCTGGATCTTTAAAAGTGGAGTCAACTTTGTGCACATATTTGAAAGAAAGGAGGGAATAAATGATGTTTGGTCTCAGCGACTACTGAGATTAAATTTGCTAATGGAGACAATTTGGTCTCTTTTAAAAAATACTTTCCATTCAAAAATACAGCCTGGGGATTCTGTAACCTCATTATCTGAGTTCTGCAGTGAGAGGTAAGCAACACTGATCCTCTTGGGTGTCGGCAGAAAGGTAGACCCAGTGGTTGAGTTATACAAGTGCCCGCCCTGGAGGTTTTTCCCCTCACTCCAGACAACAACTTTCATTTTTAAATATTTGTAAGCATCTCACAAGGTGCACTTGGCAAATGCAAACTCCCCAAACCCAGCTGCAGAGGTAACTGAAGTGAAGTGCAAATTAGCCACAGATGTTTCTAACTGCTCTCTTCAGCAAAACCACCGGTGAGTCCTTAAGACAGGCTGGATTAACCTCCGTTACACGGGGAGGGAGGTTTTCATTCGGCCAAATGGAATAATCCTTGGCCTGCATGCTGTATGTTCCTGATGTCATTTGTCTGAATACTTTCTAATTGGCCAACTTCAATAGTGTGTGGTAGCTTTTTCAAGTGAGCCGGTGGAATTCTCCTGTAACTGAAGGAGGGATGGTGTGAGAGGCAGGTGTGTCCCTGGCTTGCACAGCCAGGACTCTGGTTCCTGGGGAATTTTTTTGCATCTCACAGTCTCTGATGCTTGATTGTTCCTCTTAGTCAACATATATTGCACTTATCTTGGTCTTCTTTAGAATAAAATTTCAGGGAGTTCCCCCGTGGCCTGGTGGCTGGGATTCAGGGCTTTCACTGCCATGGCCCGAGTTCAGTCCCTGTTTGGGGAACTGAGATCCTGCAATCCACGCAGCACAGCCAAAAAAGAAAAGAAAAGAAAAAAAAAAGTTCAAATCCATGGGTGTAGCAGAGAAAGCACAGGCGGTGCAGTCAGTCACATCTAGGATTGGATCTCCGCTCTGTTGCGTGTTAGCTGGAGGTCCTTGGGCATCTTCTTTCATGTTTCTTTGCTTCAGTTTTCCTACCTGTAAAATGATGGCACTAATGGGTCCCCACCCAGTGTGAGTGTACTAGAATCAATACGTGCAAAGTGCCTGGAATGAAAAAGATGCTCAGTACGTAGTAGCTGTTACGATTTTGCGTAAGTCTGTTTTGTTACATGTGTGGGCAGATTTGCCTGGGACTGAGGAATTTCCCAGGAAGAGGAATGTTCAGTGTTAAAACCAGGACAGATTCAGGAAAATGGAGTTTCTCACCCTATCATGGGGTAACAATTTTGGTGAATTCCATAGGCTTCTGCCTTTGAAGTGCTTGTGATTTAGAGTGGAGATGGCAAATGAGAGGAATCTGAGCCTCCAGCTCCGCTCATTTACAATGGCAGGCATTGTTAACGGTCGTTCACATCTTTCTTCCCGAGTGAGCTGCTCCTCAGAAGTTTTCCCAAAGCAAGGTTCCAAGTTGCCGCGATCAACAAATCGTGTTTGATCCCTCAGATAGTGCCTAGGTTTTACAAAATTCCCTCTTTCTACAAAATGTAAGTTTCCAATTTTAAATTTTCATTTTTGTGACAATCGACTTCAGCTAGGCCTCAGGAGTTAAATCAATTTTACACTCATTCTTGAATTTTTGCAGATTTCACTTCAAGCATTAACACTTTCATTAGAACATGACAGAAGAATTTGCAAACCCCACAAGAGTGAACTTAACACTTTTAACAAATTAAGAATGAAAAGAGAGAGAATGACTTAGCTCAAGATACAGCATGTCAGCTCTGAAAGAGATACAAATAAGAACTTCCTCCCAAACAGGTTTGCCTAACTCAGGAATAAACACAGTCAGCCCTCCATAGCCACCGTTTCCACATCTGCAAATTCAACTAACTGCAGATCAAAAATATTTGAAAAAAAAATTCTAGAAAATTCCAAAAGGCAAAATTTGAATTTGCCCACTGGCAACAACTTAACATAGCATTTACATTGTATTAGGTATTATGAGTAATCTAGAAATGATTTGAAGTATACAGGAGGATGTGTGAAGGTTATATGCAATGTCACCTATAAATTGGCAGTTGCCATCTACCTCTACAAGGATCAAATCATGAGCCGCTGCAGCTGCTGACCTTCAACACCCCCTGAAAGGAGTTCAGGGTGGAGATCAGGAATGAGGCCCTCTGTGCTCTGGGAGGAACTGGCAGAACAGGTCTTCAGATAGTTAGGTATTTTCAGGAGGTGATTTTATGAGCCCAATTCTTGCATCTCCTCATATCTAGAAAAGTACTAAAATCCTTCTTGGTGACGTCTGCTCCCCATGACTAGCAGTAACCTTCGTGAGACCAGCAGAAACCTTCTACAAAAAATATGTGTTTGATTGCATGTACTCCCCCTTCACCAAAATCACATATATACTGACCTTCCCCGCTACCTCTTTGGAGCAGTTTCTCAGAGCTATGTGAAATGCTGTCTCCCAGGCTATAGTCCTCATTTTACTCCCAATAAAACTTAACTCACAACTCTCATGTTGTGCATTCTTGTTTCAGTCAACAGCAAATACTATGCTATTTAATATAAGGGATTTGAGGACCCTGGATTTTGGTATGGGAGGGTTGGGGGTGGGAGGGTAAAGGCTGGGAGGGGCAGTTCTAGAGCCAATCATCTGCAGATAATGAAAGATGACTGTATTTTCTGGAGATTCGTTGAAGGCCATTGGGAAACAAAAAACTTTTCTTTGTCCAGGATGGTATAAAATTCTGGAATGAATAGGAACTGAAAGTAAAACAGGAATGAGCAAGGCCATAGCAACTGCTTCACCAGTCTCCTTAATTTATTGTTTTAATAACCTTTCAGTGCCTTTTCTAGCTCAATGGCTTTAAGTGCAAAAAGACACCTTTATATAAAAACCAATAGTGCTGCTGCATTAGGTTTTGTTCAAAACACAAACTCCTCAGTACTCCCAATGATCAGAGACACTATCTTGACAGTAGCGATGGATCAAAGGAGGTGAAGCCAGAGAGCAAAGTCAGAGAAGCAACCAGACTCTCAGATGTGCGTACACGTATCCAAGCATCACCCCCTCTGTCGTGAAGTCATTCCCACAAACACGCAATCACAGCATTTGTGTCTCCCCAGGGATTTCCTATGGCTCACCACAGAAAGAACAGACCTTGGAGTCATGTGCTGATTCAAACTCGACCTTGTTGTTTTCGGTTTGTGAGGTTCATACACAAAATGCTTGCATCCCTGGTTGTGGTGAAGATTAAATGAGGTGCAGCACATGACATAATAGGGCTCAATGAATGTGAGTTCCATACCTATAAACTCCTGGAGCTTTTATTCCTGGTGTTTGTGGACACTTTGCACACACTCAGCCTCATATGCTTGGGTAGCATTTTATGCACTTGTCTTCTATCCCAACTGTAAGCACCTTGAGGGTAGGACCAGGTACAGGTATCCCTTATAATGCCCAGGGGCATTATAGCCTGGGCACAGGGCAAATAGCCAATAACTGAATTTCAATTTAATACACTCTTATCAACCTCTGACCAGCTTATTATTAATGATTATGAAATTCTAATGGATGTAAAAAGGGAGTTGACCAGCTATAAATAAATGGTTTAATATATTATGGTGTATTCCATTAGTGGATCATTATATCGAAATTAAACTCATGTTTTTAAAGAATAGTTAATGAGGTGGCTCGTTACAATATTATACGAAAAGGGTGGGATATGTAATTATCTAGTCTGTATATTACCAACATTGTAATGTATATGAGCCTAGAAGAAAAAACCAGAAGGATTTGTATCAGAATATCAGCAATGGTTATATCAGTGTAGGGGGATTACTTTATTTTTTTCTTGTCCCCATTTGTTCAAATGATCTATAATGAACATGTATTGCTTAACAATCAGAAAAAAAAAAGCCTAGCAATTTTTTTATGGAAGATGGAGGGGGTGTCCCATTATAAAATGAATTTCCCAAAGATGCTGCCAAACCTGCTTTAGGGAAATAATTGATCTTGTTGGCCTTGTTCTCACTGTGCCCCACCCCATGTAGTACCACTGTGGGTTGTGTTATTCTATTGCATTAAATGCTCACCTCAAGGTTAAAGAGAAATGGAGAGAGAAAGAATTTCCCAAAGGCATTGGGCCACTTATTTATAAATCCCTTGTCAGATGTCCTCGAGATTTCAAGGCCCTAAAAGGGGGCTTCCCTGTTTTGTTCCATTACCACGTAAGTGGCAAGTCTTGATCTCTGGCAAACTCTTTGTCACCCCCTGAAATACATAGTGAATGGCAGAAAGGTGGTTGCCAGGACCCCTCTCCCAGGCCAGAGAACACCTCCAAACACCTCACCGACGGACTGTGCACCTGACAGTAAGTCTAATAAAGGGGGTCAGAGTCGAGGTGACATGATGCTGTCATTTGTGAGCTCTGTGACCTTGGGCAAACTTTTTAACTGCTCTACGTTCCATCTGCAAAATGGGGGAAAATAACCTTACCTCACCCACAGAGATATTGCAAAGATTCAATGAGATCATGCTTGTCCCATTCCTAACCTAACCGACAGAAGGTAACCACTACTGTGGCTCTTATAAACCAGCGTGGTTTGGTGAAAGGAGTATAGGCTTTGACCCTGACACCCAAGTTCAAAGCCCACCTCACCACTTATGAGCTGTGTGATAAACAAGGTCAATTAACCTGCCTGAGCATCAGTCTTCATATCTGTAAAATGGGTCCCTAATGCCAACTTCCAAATGCGGCTTTAAGGAGTAGAGAGTATGGTGTAACGGATAGAGCAGCCGCCAACAGAAGCTGGGCAGGTAGAGTGAGTGAGTAAAATGGTGTGGAGATGACGAGCTGGAGTGTCTAAGCAGGGTAGCCATGACCTGGTGGCAGCCAACCGTTACCACCCAGGGACTCAGAAGTCCGAGTCTATGGTTGTTAGATCTGATTTGTTGAGAGAAGCAAGAAATTTTAATTTTTATAGAAAATTCATCAGTTTTTAAATGTTGGCAAATGATTAGAAGTTTTTCAGGCACCTTTGTGTAGGCTGCCAGTGGTAGATTGTATTTTCAGTTGTTTACTCATACCCGTTGCCATTGCAGTCTACAAGTGGTAAAGTATATTTCCCCACCCCACTTATGTTGGATTGTCCTTGCGACTTGCTTTGGCCAATGGATGCAGCGTGAGCAGAATCTGCCAAGAGAAGAGCATGCCCTGGGGATCCACTGTCCTAGAAAGGGACCTGAGGGGCAGACCTGAAGTACAGTTGCCCCAGGCGACCCACAGTCCCATGAGTGAGAAGAATAAAAGGTTTGCGGTCAAAGCCTGCTGAGCCTTGGAGATTATCACAAAGCAAAACCCAACTTACATACCCTTGGATTCTCGGTTTGAGACCACCCAGGCAAAGCACCTAGCAAGTGCCTGGCACACAGTGTGTACTTAATAGATGGTTGCCCTTAGGATTATTCTGGGCCAGACAAATCTCATGGGGTTTCTTAATAGAAGTTAGGCTTAAGCCAATGTTGTGTAAAATGTTTGTTTTTTGCTGACTTGACCTCTGAAAAACTTGAACAAGCCCATCTCTGCTACCTCTTACCTTCTTATGTACCTACAGGGATAAATGTCACTTTACGTTGTGGCATAAAATTACAGACTGTTTGAAATGTAATGGAAAAATGCATGGTAAGCAGTAGTTCCATGATTTCTAGCTTGGGAGTTTTTAACTCTATCTATTCCACCAACATGTATGATAGAGTTTAGATATTAAAGATTCAGATGGAAATGATTAAACTACTCAGACCTAGAAATGTCTAGTGGGACAGTGAAGGGTGTTTAACAACAAAAACAAAAATTTGTAAGGGAAGAACCAAGGAAGAAGCAAGCACCAAGCGCTCTTGGACCTCAGAGGGGACAACAGACCCTGACCAGAGTTGGAGAGGCATCTCTGGGGACCTGAGAATCAAACTGGGCCTATAAGAATGAATAGCTTTGGTTATGTAAGAAGGTGGGGGATGGCATTCTAAGAGAGAAAAACATATACAAAGACACGTGTGACCTGAGCACTTAGTGTATTCAGGAAAATGAGAGGAGTCTAGGTAGATAGATGGTGAATCAGGTTCAAGTGGGAAGTGGCTAAAGATACAAAGTAAGGTAAGCAAGGACCAGGTTGTGAACTGTGTTGGATGCTGTAGATTTTCAAACATGGCCACCATCAGTTTCTCCCCTCTAAAAGAAAACCTAAAATGGTCAGGTGGGGTGAGGGACAAACCGGCAGTTCTCTTAGCAGTACACTAGTGGGGAAGCAATAAAGTAGCCATTTTCCTCTATTTCCTTTGGCTCTGTTGCTATTGTACTGTACATTTTCCTCCAAATGCTAATGTTCTAGGGAAGCAATGTGATGTTCTAGAAAGAATCCAGGCTTTGTAGTCAAGGGAGATGCAGAATCAAATTCTAACTGTGTCACCCATGAGCTCTGAGATGGGACAAGTCACTTAATGAAACTGACTGTTGCTGCCCTGCCCAGAAGCCCTTTCTGAGACCAGCCCAACCCATGCGAAGATTCTAGGACTGTTGCATTCTAGCTGGCCTCTTTTCTGCAGAACAGCCCTTGGCTGATGGGTGCCGTATTTCTGTAAAGGTTACCACTTCCTACACACCCTGGGGATGGCCCCAGACGATGACTGACCAGTATAGGTGCACAGAAGTCTGGCGGCTCAGCCCAGGAGGGGATAATTGTGCTCAAAGCCTTCCCCTGCACCATGGACCAGGCTCAGGGAGTAGGCTACCTGAGTCTGAAGTTTTCCTAGGCTCTTTCCCTTTCCCTATCCTACCCCCTCCACTCCCTTAAAGATTTCTTTACTGAAGAACTCTTCCTCGATAAATCTGTGCCCGGGATCCTGGTCTCAGGCTCTTCTTCTGGGAATCTCAACCTAAGACACACACTCTCCCTTAGCTTCTCTTTTTCAAGCCCACCTTTTCCAGAACTGGCTGAGATGATATATTACTATGGCCTGGCACTTCATACACACTCAGTTAATACTAACAGATTTCCTCTCTCATCTTCCTCATGGATACAAAGCAGAAAAATATGATGAAAGTTCTTTAAACAAAAAGTCCTCACGTGAATTTTCCCTATCTCTGTATTGCAAATCTTTTAGAAAAACAGGCAAACCGAGGAACTGATTTTTAAAAATGGGGAGATTAAGGCTTACTTGGGGGAGTTGTGAAGATTAGCTGAAATAATGTCTGTGGACCTTAAATAGAGATGTTTGGTACAGAATAAGCACTCAGTGAGTGGAAGCCGCTGCCCTTGCATTTGGCCAGCCCCAGGAAGCCAGGTCAATCCTTCCTTTCCCATCCTTGTGTCCAGCAGAGTGCCTGGCAAGTGGAAGGCACCCCTGTGTCTGCCCAAGTAAACTGCAGTGAGCGGGGAAAGAAACCATACCTTACAAAGATGGCGCAGTTTTCACAGTTCCATTCCATCTGGAGTTTGGGCCATAAATCCAAGCTCAATACTTCTCATCACTGTGGGCAGATTTCTCTGCCAGGCTCACAAACAGCCAGACTCACTTGCTTTGGTCGTTAACAGTTTATTATTGGCACACTTATCAGTAAAGCATACATAAAATACAGCTGTTTTATAACACACAGAGCCACTGTGTCTTTACATGTATAGAGGAACATATTAATATGCAAATGGAAAAATTAGTTCTTTTATAAAGTTTCACATAAATACACTGGAATTGCTCCCAAAGAAAAGTCCCCATAAAAGAACTAGGTTAGGGCTTTACAAAATATTATACAGGAAATATACTATGAAAAGAAACAACAGTCAACTCAGATACAACAAAAAAAACACAAAAGAGTTTCAGATTTATTAAACTGCCCACAAAATTAATGGATTACAATGGCTTGAAAATATTTGGATCAACAGAAATTTTACAAACGCATACATTCTCAGGGGGCCAAGTGCCTTTCTTTACATAAAAATCTGCCTTGGTGTCTCTGATGACAAAAAGACATTTCTTGTTTCAGCACTCGGGCTCGATTGAACCAACTCGGGCTCGAGGACCAATTGACATTAGCTCGGCCATAAATTACCCTGCTGGGCCCTCTTAGCTGTTACCCAATGAAAGAAAAGGTGAAGGGGGAAAAAAAAAATAAAGGTACATTTAAATTACTTTCCAAAAGTGGATTTTTTTTCCTTTTCTTTTTTTACTGAAACAAGAAACTCTCAGATGCAAGTCAAAAAGCAGAAAATATTTTACAATTTTAAAAAGTCTATCTGTAGTTGGGTTCGGCATAGAATGAGATCCTGAGCACTGAGGGTTTATTGACAATATGGCCTTCGTTGGATGGTTGGGTGGGGCGGGGCGGCGGCGGGGGCGGGGGGGGGATGAAATTAACAAACGTGGTTAAAACCGAGCCAGGAGAAGCGCTAGCGTTTGCTCTTACTTTAATTACGATCAGTGCCAGTATCTGTGTTACCTGTGAAGGCCTCCAGGGAGGGGTCATGGAAGTTTACTGGGAATGATCCTCTCGATTAAAAAAAAGAAAGAGAGAAACTCAGATCACTGCGGTTTAGAAATCGGTATTTGCTTGGAAAAGTTGTAATGTCTCCTCCTTCCTCTCCTGTGAGTAAGAATCTGAAATAGTGAGCGTAACCCACGGGGGCTATTGACAGTGGATTCTGGAGCTGGTCAATCTTACTGGGAAGCTTGGGGTGGGGGGTTTTCTGATTTGGTCTCTTGAGTGGCGGGAGGTTTACTGTTCCAAGGGCTGCTGTTCCCCAGGGCGGGTGAACTGGTGAAGTCTTCCTCGTCGTCCATGCCGTTGGCCGCATCATACTGCGTGTTTTCTAATCTAGTGATTAGCCTTTCGTCCTCGTCCCCAAACTCACCTCCCATCAGAGTTGGCTCTCCTACCACCATCACATCCTGTGAACAGCAGCTGACATTATTACAGGGAAACCTTGGGAGAGAGAAGCTCAGCTTAAAACACTAGTGGGAGGCGCTGGGGGATCTAGGACAGACACACTCGTGTCCTGTACACCGGGGTCAAGTCTCAATGTCGGGGGGCCAAGACGCATATTGGATTTTTCTACAGGAAATAAACATCGCCTCCTGATGTGTAACAACCACGCGAGTTTATGTCCTTAGTGCGCAGCCTGACACCGGAGAACGAGCAATGCTAGCAATCTGCAGAAATAAAAAAATGGATTTTTCAAAATTAAAAAAATCCACGCTTTTCAACTTGCCGACACTGGGGACTCTTGAGAGGGCTGTGGAACCTTCTGCTGGGTGCTTTGCAAGACCTCCAAAAATCCACCACTTTTACTTAGGGCCTCTGGATGGCTTTGGAAACTAGCAGCCAACACCGGGAGGATGCAGTTCTGCAATAGTCATGCAACTCATTCCAAACAGCATTTTCTCTGTCCCAAGGACGGTATACATTTTAATTGAAGACAGATCTCTCTTTTCTCTACTCAGCCAGGCCCTTTTATGCAGCCGATATCCTTGACATTCTGCTACTTAATTATGGTAATTAATTTAGGTAAAGTTTTCGATAAAAACAATGTTCACACTGATTTGACAATTTGCATAGCTAATTAAGTCATTAGCAAAAACCTGCTGATTGCCAACAAGCCCTGAATTTACCATCTGTTATTCCATGGTGCCTGTCACCTATCCCCACACAGGCAACCCCACCACCAATCTGGGCAGTAAAGAGAGCCAGTCTGTCCAGCTGGTACCATAAAAGGAAGATGAAGAGCACTAATTGTAATTACGTTGATGAAGCCAGGAGTCATCAGAAATGGAAGCATGCAAGAAGAACCCATCTAATCACTCCTTTAAGTACAAATTGTCCTTCCATGCAAACAAGGCAGCCACCTACTGTAGCTGGGAGCTCCGTGGAGGCCACCGCTGCAGAGGCACGGGGACAGGGGAGAAGGACGCATACACAGGGCACAGCTTTGGCCTCTCTGTCCCAAGGGGACCCTATGGGGTTGATGGGTGACATGGGCATGGGACAGGACGCCTGTCAGGTGGATCCTGCTGGGTGGGCTCTGAGCAACAGTCTACTTAAGAGCGCCCAACTGCCATCAGCCTCCACTGAGGCTGGAAAATCAGGGCTGGCCACATGCTTTTGGAGACGTAAGTATGCATTTTCTGATAGGGAGGCTAATTTGCCTTGACAGCTGGGTAGACATTCTTTTCACTGGGGCAAGAGAGGCTTTCCTGGAGCAGTATATTAGTGGAATACTGTCTGTGGTCAGGAGAGGGTCCAGCGGCCCTGCCAGGGTCCTTCTAGAATTTTGAAGGTGCCAGTTGAACAAATCCCTTAGTGACCACCTGATTTGTTTTGGAATGGAAAACCTTGTTTGTTTGATTGATCGATTCTCCTCGAATTAGAGGGGAGATAATCAATAAGTTTCACACTGTGTTTTCAGACTAATCACTCTTGTGAATTGATAGCAGTGATGTTAAAGAGAAATGCCCCAGATGAAGCAAATGCCTAAAATATGACCTGGGAAGACTCAGCAATCGAGGTACTGGCAGGATATTCAGTTGTGTGTTTCCGAGAATGTACTTATGATGCCACGAAGAGCCAGACATGACACTGACATGTAAGAGACTCGTGAGGACCCTTAAAGTGAGATGCAAAATAGACACAGACTCCAAGTGGCAAGAATGCTGGCAGGATTTTAAATGGAATGTGGCCTCCACCTGACCCTTGGGGTGTTGGGGATAAAAAGTGTCACTTCGTTGTAGGCAATTAGGAGACCGCGCTTACGATCAGGAACAAAGGCAGGCGGGAAGACCAGGTTAAGATGGGGTGGAGGACGACACGAGGTTTAATTCCACCAAATGACCTGTGTGTAGCACACTTTGAAGGGCTGGGGAAACACATGCATGACGTGTCACGGGGCAGGAGAAGAATGTTAGAAGCGACACGCGGGTCTGCATTAGTACTGTGAGTCCAAGGTCATCGAGAGAGGCTGGGAGAATGGGAGGAGGTTAAGCATAATTTGGAAACAGAAGAAGCCAATTTAAGCGTGATATTAGCAGAGACGTTCTCAACACGCCAGATGCCTTCATTGTACCAGAAAATAACAGTCATTCCAGAAAAGTACTATGAAAATAGTGATTTAAATCACTTCAAATGGGGCTTATACGGGCTCATAATGTTTGGTATATCTTTGTTCCAGGAACGGCTGGAAAAGGTGCCCAGGCATGGATATTTTGGAGCATCCTAAATTTCAGAGAGATGCCACATTTGCCTTACTGATTATAAAACGTATCCTTAGCCAGATGCATAATCATGCGTGTGCGTGTGAGTGTGTGTACACGCATGTGTGCATGCGTGATTAATAGATGTCAAGTTACAAAAGGGATGTGTGCTAAGGACTTCATATGCACGTAGATACCTGAGGCCACTTACACAGTTACGAACACCGCTCTACCTGGCTCTTCTAAATCTCTGGGCTAGGATAGGGGCTTCTCGGCTCAGAAGGGCTTGGTTTGTTATCCTCACACAAAATGAGTGGAGACACCACGTACATTCTGGGCTCCCTCTAACTAGGGGATGTTGGCACCGTTTTCCCCACACGCCCCACATCTTTAAAAGTCCCCCCCAACATTCAACATCGGTAGTGAGAGATGCATTTCCTTCCCGTCCCTGCTGTCTCGTGTGTCCCACAGGAGGCGATATTGGTCCATCTGAGAGTAACCCATATGGTCTCGACTCCCCAGGAAGCAGACCTCTGCTCCTCGCCAGAGGCCTGGACGTGCCACCAGCTCTTGCCCGTGTCACATCTTCTCACTAATCCCCCGTGCAAGGACCACCAACCTCTGAGGAGGACTGGAAGTGA
The DNA here is from genome assembly GCF_949987535.1 of Balaenoptera acutorostrata. Classification (NCBI taxonomy): domain Eukaryota; kingdom Metazoa; phylum Chordata; class Mammalia; order Artiodactyla; family Balaenopteridae; genus Balaenoptera; species Balaenoptera acutorostrata. Next base: position 99,972,631 of record NC_080068.1, on the reverse strand, counting down.
CTCCTTTCAGGGCCCCTCAATGCTTCTCCTTAAATTGGCCAGAAGGGGTCACTGCTGTTGAATGACACAGGTCTCCATCCCTCCCAGGGTTGAGGCTGCAGTTCGGGATCGCTCCTAGCCCCTGCTCATGGAGTGAGAAGCAGAATCCAAGGATTAAACCCTAGCCCTCGCCAGACACACACGTTGCTGCCGTGGCAGCTGTGCGGACCACAGCCGTGGTCGTGGTAGCACACCCGATCTGTACATGCCTTCGGACAAGGCAGCTAATGCCTGCAGGTTGCATTTCTATTTAAACAGGAAAGGGGTGCTGGTCATTCAGGAGACAGGGTTAAATAATGTGGTCCCTACAAGCCAGCCAGGGCTTATCGTTCGACATCTATTCAGCTGGAGGACATACAGAAATTTACACATTTTCTTAACCTGGATGACTTCCCTGTTGCTCTCAGCCATCTCTAAGTTTTACTTAATGAAAACATCCTTGTTTGCATGGCGGGGATAGTGCTGAAATTCTACTCGCACTTTCTAACGGCACCTTGTTCTTGTCCAAAGGGTCTCGACTGATTAAAAACCCTCTTGACACAGGTATCTTCCACCAAAATGCAATTGCAGGTTGGGAGGACAAGAGCAGAATGGAGTAGAAAAAGTTAGGTGCTCTTTAAAAAAAATGGAAATGATTCCGACTAGGCCAGGTATGTCAAAATACATGGATATGTATGCTGCTATTCTATACCCATGGCAGACATCACTAATGGATGGCCCACCAGACCCAGTCCAGGCCTCAGAATCTTTCTCAATACTGTACCCTGTGAGCTGAAGCCAGGAGTCTGAGCTGGCAGGAGAGAGGAAACCTCTTTATTACTTTATTAGACAGTGAGCTCTTCAATGACAGAGCTTGGGTGGGTCTTTTTTTGGTTTTGTTTTTTTTAAATCTTGCTATTACCAACACCTGGTATAGTGTGGGGCACATAGTAGGAGCTCAGAAGACACTTGTTGAACCGATCTGAATTCTTGCAGCCTTTAAGTAGCTATGTCAAAGTTCCAGAAATCTCTGGAATGTACTTTCATTTGTTCGTGGAAACTAACAAACATTAGTTTCTAAAACTCCAGAATTAGATGAATAAATGGGCTGCTTGTGTGCACTTTTGGGGTTGATTTATTTACGCCTGGCCATTTTTTTTCTATGCATTTTCCCATTTAACCAGGAGTGGGTATAACTTATTGGCACCTTAATAAAAAGACTCTGTTTTTCTCCTTTGATTTTTTTTTTTTTTCCCTGACTCTTCTGGGGTGAAAACTCCGTTCAAAAAACAGGGGTAACTCTGGTATGTTTTAAGAACTACAATCCCTAGCAGTCTTAAAATGAAAATGGCACCTATCCCACAGGCTGGCCACTCTCTCATGACCTTTTCTTTCTAATGCAACAGGGATGACGACCGTGTCCCCTGTCTGTGGAGGACAAGAGGAGAGGCCAGGTAATTCTCAGGTACTGACGGGGTTGGTTTTAGCCAGAGAACTGACCAATGGAAAATGGGAGAGAGTGGGTGGGGGACAGATTTGAAAGACACAATTAGAAGTAAGTGGAGAATCCCCTGGAGATGAAGGTCCACCCTCACATGGAGGGAGATGGAGCAGGAAGAGAAGCAGAGGGTGAGGCCCACAGACCAAGAGAGGGAAAAGAGCGAGAAAGAGGGAAAAGGTAAAATTGCACTGGTTGAGAGAAGTTACAAGAAAGGGCACATTTTTGAAGACATAGTATCTAGAGGGTACCTATGAAGCACCACGAAAATCCCAGGATTTGAAGGATAGTCAAAAGCCTGGTGAGGGTGATGTGACAAGGGCAGCAGAGAAGGAAAACCCACAAGTCATCGTGGTGGGGAGAAGCGGCAAGAAATGCTTAAAGACGCATGAGAATTTAAAAGTGGTAAGTGGTCTCGTACTGGGATGAGGAAGTCAGAGTCAGGAAGGAATCAGGCAGAAGGGAGCAAATCGAGGAAGAAAACATAGGAGGTGAAGAAAGTTCCCGCCCAGTTTATTTACCCTCTGTGGGGACGCCCTCAGCTGTCAGCTTTGGAGTTCAAAGAAACCCCCTTCTGAGTGGCCCATTTCCTTTGTCAAGACCCAGAAATGAAAGAAAGGGGTCAAGAGGTCGAAAAAGTTGAGACCAAACCAGGGGCTGAGCCTCCCCCCCTAAGCTAATGAAATGGGAAAGCGAAATCCACTGAGCTGCATTTGTAGTGGCCTTGAGTTAATTACCTGAGTCTTAAAATAAGAGGGGATGCCTGTGTCTGGGGGCGGGGGGGGGCCGTCGGGGGGCAGTCGAAGGACAATCTGGAGCCTTAGTGCCAGGAGCTAGTTTCCAGGGGAGCACAGGGTCCCGGTGATGTTGTTGAGAGTCCCTTATATGCCACCAGCACCCTGCTAAGTGATATTTTAATTAAACCTTAAGTGACATAGCTCCTGTCTACAACTCTGAAGGCTTTTTCATTCCGGTTCCACTGCAGCACAGACTCTTCATATTCCTTTCTAAGTCCCGGTTTGCAGGGGAAGGTTTCCAGGACAGAGCTCCTCCCCCTCCTCCCACCCCGTGTCCCTGCCTTCCCCTCCCCCGCCCCCGCCCCGGCCCAGAAGGTCATTGCAGCTAAAAGAGACTTTGCCGTAGGGCCCCTGGACTCTGGAGACGACAGGCAAAGGCAGGATTTCAGCCTAAAAGGAAAGCGAGACTTACAGGTACCTGACTGGACAGACTCAGGTTGGCGGCCGGTGCCTTCTTCTTGCTGCCCGTGCTGTTGGCGGTGTTCCCAGCGCCGCTGTTGGACGTGCTGCTGGTGGAATTTTTTCTTTTTCTCCGTTTCGTTGTCGGTTGCCTTGTGGGCTCTGCTGCAACATGAAACATGGAAGGAGGGTCAGTGCCCAGGGTGACCACCAGAATACGGGCCCTCCAGGGAAGCCGTGTTTTTGTAAGTTCAAAAGAGTAGGACTGTTGATATTTTTTCCACTTCTTTTAACTTGACGAAACCTAAAAGAAGAAAGCTGCTGATTTATTTGTAGCACACAATGACTGAAACTCTTTTCTTTAGTATCTTGATAAAGTGATTTGTATTTAATTGTTCTTCCTGATGTCATCTACTGTGTGTGTGTGTCTGGAAGCTCTTAATATGTCTTAGGGTGAGTTACACCACTACTATAGTTTGAACTTAAAATATTATTACCATTATGAATTTGGGGCAAAAAATTTTTTTGCGGTCTACCCTCTTTTTATAACAAAAGGAGGGCTATGGGACTCCTAGGGAACCTCCAGGGGTTGAGAGAAGTATGAGCTGAGCTTAATTAAGTGAACCAGTGAGTTACAGCAGCACCTACTGGCTAAGTGTCATATTGCAGCCCAGCTCTATCGCACGCTGAAATGTTGAAAAATTGGCCAAAAAATTTGTGTGGGTTTTTCCTGTAACATCTTACGGAAAAACCTGAACGAACTTTTGGGCCAACCTGATAAAAAGAAGAGGAAGTGTCCATCCCATCAGCCATTGATGTGGAACTTAGGTATTCCCAAGCTCAGTAGAAATACCCATGCTTTGGATCCTGGTGTCTAAAAGATGCAACTAATTTCAAAATTCCTGGAGAAAAAATGTCATAGTATGCTACAGCCAACATATTAATGAAGAGAAGCTAGACCTTTTCTGGAAAGGTCTATTTAGAAATAGAGAAAAAATATTTTGGACCTGAAGGATGAGGCAACATCTTAATGGAAGTATAGGGACACATGGAAATGTGTAGTAAAATGAATATTGTTTATTTATTATGTATTATGAGCATAACTTAATATTTTCATATTTTTAATGTTTTCTATGTCATTATTTTATATTCACGGCAACTCTATCAACTAGGTACTATTATAATCTTTGCTTTGAGAATGAAAAATCTTCAGAAGCCTGTTCCAGGCAGTTACTAAATGAATTGGAAACGGCATGTAAGAGCATCCTTTTTGCTAACCCTATTCTAGATCCAACTCTGATGGAGAGAAGGTAAGCCAGGACCATACTGGAACTAAGTGAGGTAACCTTGTAGCACTTTCTTGAGGCATCTATACTGCTTCTGATGAACACTGGGGAAGATCTCCTTGAAGGTCATTTCAAAGACCACTTAGTCCATCATGTTATCTCTGACTTTTGATGAAGAAGGAGATTATGTTTCTATTTATATAACATATTTTCTTTCATAAATATTTTATCTCTTATGTTTAAAGATTTTCATCAAAGGGCCTAACATCCCTATCCACAGAGAGTTATGGGTGCTTATTCTGAAGGTTATAGAAACAGGAAACAGAAGTGTTCCAGCTGATGGGGCTGGAGGAGAGTTGAGAGGTACATTCTAAAGTAAAGCAAACTTTTAAAGTAAAGCTGGAAACCCAGCTTTCCCTGACAGACATCTTCTTCCTTTGACTTGAATTGAAATCGGCTGCTTTAAAAAAAAAAAATTTGTACTTTTTCATGGAATTTTGGGGAAATACACCTAAATGGTATGCTCTGGATTACTCGCACTGGCGGTAGGTAGCTGTGGTAATAGAGTCACGAATTGAAGACATAAAAACTTATTGTGACATAGGGACCTCCACTGATTAGCTTCAGCTAACTTTGGCAAGTTACTACTTTAAATCTCAGGCCTATTATATCGAATGGGATTAGCAAGAAATACCTCATAAGGTTGTTGTGAGGATTCAGTAAGGGAATGGAAGGTCTGAGAGGGCTGCGATTTGTGACTGTTTTCACGTAGTGTTATACCTACAGTGGCTAGAGCAGTGCCTGGCACCTAGTAGGGGCTCAATAAATAATTGTTGAGTTAATGACTGAATTAATGAATAATATATGAATTATATGTGCACATGTTGCGAAATATGTGTTCAAAGCATTTAGTGAGCGAAATTTTTTCCTATGAAGGCTTATTGGTACTGAAAGAGAAAATAAGGCCAATTTATGCACATTTAATACATTTGAAAAGTAATGTTCTAAATGTCTATAATTCCTGTAAGATGGGGATGCCACTATTCTGTGTAAAACAATGCTCATTTTTCTCAGCTTTCTAAGTATGTACTTGGTTACATCTGCTATATTCACTTTATATAAAACCCCTGGCCAGTTACCAGTGGAAGGTGACCATTATATTTTGTGATTCAGAAGGCTATGTGCCTCGTGTTAATAGTTACTCTTTATAAAAATAATTTTTAGCGAATGGATACGTTTTGCTTTTATGATCAATGAGGCTCGACACATGCCTGGGAGTGAAAATGTATTAGATAGAAGGACAATTAATGATGACTCGAAGCAGTAATTTCAGAACCCCAGCAGGAGACTATAGTATCTAAACTACATTCTAGGGAAGTGAGAGAATTGGAGTCTTTTATGTATTCTTTTCATGATCAGAGAACCCTTTGATATTATATACCTTAAAAAATAGAGCAAAAATATTTATTTATTTCCTTCCACCCTTCCTCCTTTCCTTCTTTCCTTCTCTCCTCTATTCCCTCCTATTCTTCCTCTCTTCTTCCTCCCTCCCTCCCTTTCTTTTCATAATTTCTACCGTTCTTCAAAGAGCAAACAAAATCACAGTAAGCCATGAGCAGTCACCAGTCTTGTCCAGCGGAACAACCACTGGACTGGAAGACAGGAAACCTGGGTTCCGATTTCGGCTCTGTCAATATCTTCTTGGTAACGTTAAATAAATCAATTTTCTTCTGTGGGTTTCAGGTCCTAATCTAGCAAGTGAGGAGACTGTAGAGGATGGTCACTACACCTAAGAAGGATGTTTGCCCTTCACAAAGTCAGTGTCTTTGGGTCCAATATCACGGTCAGAATATCCCTTATAAACTACTTTGCCAATACATTTATGATCACTTCCTTTTCACACGCCTTCATCCCCAGAAGAAGCCTCAGAAAAAGCATGTAGACGGAGAGTGAAGAACGAAGTCGTACCTGGCGGCGCCACCATCCGCTGCCACTTCTGAAACAAGCAGGTCTTCAGGCAGTCTCGTGGACTGAGGTTGTAAGTTTTATGTCTGGACATCAGTTCCTGCATTGGCTCCAGTATTACACACAACTGCAAGGAGTTCAAAGACATCGGTGTTTTACTACTTGATAACATTATTTGCAATAAATAATGTCAACAGCTGGCATCCAAAAGAAAGCTTAAAGGTACTTCACCCGCGACCCCGGGTTTTGATTTTCTCCGTGTAAGTTTGGAGGAAAAGAAATATTACCAACACTTGATAATGCCCACTTAATTTACTCTCATTTATAATATCATATTATAGCTGAATGTGGTTTATACACACAAACATACACACACACACACACACACATGCACACATCCCCACACATTCTGTACTGACTGTTGGGTGGATATATGTGGTTCTATTCTGAATTGTAATGATTCTCTCTGGTTAAAGAAAAAAGCTCTCTTCCATGGAGCACAGCATGCTCTGATTTCTACTCTGGTCTCTGTTGTAGTTCCTGTTTGTATAACCACACACTATGAGTTACAATGCTAGTTTATGTAGATTATGTGGCAGCGAAAGCCATCTTTTAAACTTTGGAGAACAAAGTGGCAACTACAGGTACGTTTTTGATCCTAATTCTGATAAAGGGCCATGATGAACACTATTTTATTTTTATTCATATACTCATTTGTATTTTACACAAGATGAGAATGTCAGTAACATATGCTGACTTTCATTCAGTGTGGGAGCTTTTTCTGTGGTTCTGCACACGGTCGCCCTTCTTCTCTCCCTTAGTTAGATCTTTCAGCTTTACTTTGGTCCAAGACCTCTGATGATAAAGATTAATGAATGAAATAAGAAGGTAAATCCAGTTAGGATTGCCTTGGACTTTTCTGAATTCCTTCTCATTTGGAAGCTTATCAGAATACTGCTGCATTGAAAGGACTGTTGCTAAGAGGGCAAAGACCAAGACTAGGAACAATGCATCCATTGCTGTTTCAGTTACAGCTATACAGACATTGGCAATGCACCTTCCCATGTGGAAAAACGTCATTTTATTATGAAAGGCAGATGTGCAGTCCCCATGTTCATCGGGCCATCGTTTTCACTACTCCCTTCCCTTCTACCATTTCTCACCTGAGTATTTCCCTAGATTCCACACTCCTTATTGTCCACTGGTTCCCTCTACCTGGAATTCTCTGCTCTCCCTCTTCCTGGCTAATGCCTACTCATCCTTGAAGGCAAAGTTCCTTCCTCTGTTAGGCCTTTCCCCCCTGGCTCTGCACCTCTCCCTGTGCGGGCTGAGTTGGAAGCCTCCACAGCTCTCCCATAGCACCCAGCCCTTTCTGCTCTACAAACTTACTCATTTACGTTTTGTAACCATAGGCTTCCAAGTCTCTTTTCCACTCGACTTTGAACTCTTTGAATGCTGAGGCTATGCCTTTTATCTCTGTGTTCCTAGATTTGGCTCAGATGAATGGATGCATTTAAGGAGTGATTCTTAGAAAGACTGGAGTATCTTTCTATGCCAATGTTCCTCAAAGTCTAAGGAACACTTCCATCAGAATCGGAAGAGTTGATTATTAAAAATGCAGACTTCCAGACTCTGCCTTTTCTGTTTCACTGAGTCTGGAGGTGGGGTCCTGAATCTGTATTTTAAAAAAACATTCTCCCATCTAATTCTGATAAATATTACCCAAAATTGAGATCCACTGCCCTGCATATGCTGGGCTTTAGAAGAGACAAATATAGAAGCAAGACATGCACAAATCCCCAGGGGTTTCCAGCTCAAATTCCCCTCTCTTCTTACCCCCCCACCTCACTTTTCCATGCCCTTCCTCTCTTCTCAAGTCTAGGCATGATAATCAAAATTGCCTTCATCTAGAAAAATTTCTCAGCCCGTTTTACCTATCGATGATCTAAACTGTGCCAGAACCACAAACCCCATTTAAGGGCCAACTCTAATCTCCTTCCATCTGCAGTTTCTTTGGAAGAAGAGACTAAGATTTCAAAGCCTGAACAACACAGGTGCAATGTGAGCCAAAGAGACAAAGCTACTGGACCCTAGTGTATCAGGCTGTAAAGTAATGAGATCTGGGCTAGTTATGATGCATCTTCAATCTTGTCTATCTTCTTGTTTACTTTGGAGTCCTTTTTGAAACCTAAAATGTTAATAAGGAAAACCCTGTGAAAGAGGGAGGGTTACTATGCAATTAAGTCCATATTCCAAGACTGCAAGTGTGTATTCCTCTACTAACAACTCCACACTGGAAATCAAAGTATGTGCAAATTACAGACAACCTCAAGTCTTCCCCTGTCACTCATACCAAATGGAGTGAAGGATTCCACAATCATCTCTACACATAGAGATAAGAATGGATTATCCACCAAAGAAGAACCACTGCTAGCTTCAGATAGGGTCAGAAGATGTTTGCATCTATTATTAAGCTAGGGCAGTAAGAAAAGCTTTCAGAGAAATTCTAAAGACTGGGTAAACTTTTTCTTTCAACTAAAAAATGTTATTAAGGTTTTAAAACCATTTCCTTTTTGTCCATTCCCATTCTTGAGCAATTGACTTACAGTGGCTATAAAATACATGGATGGAGTGGAACAAACATGGACTTAGAAACCAAGAGATCTAGGTATAGATTTTGAGTCTGTCACCAGATGCATACCCTTGGATGAGCCACTTAATAATGCTGGGTCTCAATTTCACCTGTAAAACCATACTCACCTTGTATATTGTTTGGGAAATTTGAGATAATACGTCTTGACACATAAGTTCAACAAACAGATATTATGATTACATATTAGCAAGCACAGCACAGATTGCAAAACAAACCACATTTCTATTACTTTAAATCAACAAGCATTTATTGAGTTTTCTCCTAAGTGTCAGGCCTATTTGGACCTAGAAAGGAGAACCCACGAGCTCATTTTCTCTTTCTTTTTTCCCCAGGTACCTTTCCTCTCCGGGTTTTGGGCAACACTTTTTACAGGTGCTAATCCTCAGGATTTATCCCTTCCCCTTTCATGTAAAAATATCTTCCCGTTGCTGTATCCTACCCCAAAGGAATTTGCATCTCTGAATGCTAATCAGGAATCCCCAAAGTCATTTTTCTTCCAGTGGAGGGTACTGGGCTGGCGAGACAGCCCGCCCCTTATTCATGTATGCAAATGAGCCTCCAGCTCTGGCGCAGAGACGGTGCCTTTGCCAGGCTGCGTGCTGTAGGTGGCAGAACTAACTCAGACAAGAGCCTGCCTTCTCCCGTAGCAAGCCAGTGCATCTTGGCAACAGCAAAGGCCTGGGGCCTTATGAAAGGAGACCAGGAAAGTTCGGGGAGTAGGTTCCCTCAGTCACTAGCCAAATCCTTCTGGAGCCAGGATTCCTGCTCTCCCTGAGGTCTCAGACCCCCTTGAGAATCTGGTGAAGGCTATGCAGCCTGTCTTCCAAATTTTATACAAAATATCTGGAGGTTTATGAACCCTCTTACACTCCCATCCATTGATTCCAGGTAAAGAGTCCCCTGTTTGTAATATATATGATCCAGGCTACAGTATAGATGCCTTTGCCCCCGCCCTACACACACACACACACACACACAACACACACCTCACTCCAACGTCAAAGGCATATTAATGGAACTGAGCATAATAGCACAGCGTCTTTTGATTTTTAAAGAACAATTTTATCTGTAAAGTTGTGTCTGCTACAAAGTTCCCAGTGGACCAGTCCCTTTGCCTGAAAAGAAAGGCCTCAGACAGTGACATCTGCAACACTGCAGCATCATGAGTGAGTTTGGTCTACACCTGCGGGGGGGTGTTGGAGGTGTGAAAAGATTTCGATCTAAAATAGAACCGGAGGATAGGAAACAGAGACTCCCAACCTGCCCTCAGAGGACGGGAACTTAAGAAGTGAGAGACTGATTTCCCATAAGTACTTGATTTAGAGATGATGGAAACTTACTTCCAGGCCAATGAACAGGTGCCAAAAATCCGTCCCCATCCTCAAGCCAATGAACTTGCTGCTGGGACTCTGGCTGGACCTCCCTGTCTTTGCACTCCTTGTCCATAAATACAGCCCATCCCTAATCCTCAAGAGACTCACTGGGGCTGGCTCACAGCATGTGTTTTCTTAATTGCAGTTCCTCCGCTATTCCTGAATAAACTCAATTTCTGGTCATTTGAGCTTGCCTCAGTTTACCTCTTTATTTGGGTTGCCTGAAGATACCAGGAAGAATCCCAGGGCACTGTGCAAGGTGGCAGGAGCCAGCAAGGCCTGAGACCTCTCTTTGAATAGGAAGCCCCTGCCAGGTCCACTTAGAATCGCAAAGAAAACCACTGCCCATTGCCCATCCTGGCAAAGCTCTGAGGATGCCTTTGGGCAGATTTAGTAAGAGTTTTAGGCTAGGCTTGCTCTCCTTATGCTTCCGACTTCATTTTCTGGGATTCTGGCCCAGCACTGACCCTTTGGTATGAAACCAAAACCTATAACCACAATGGTGACTTGCTGAGTGAGTGAATGAATGGGTGGATGGATGGATGAATGATTAACAGATATCTTGGCCCGATTTATAGCAAGGAGTCATTTGCTAGTAGCAGACAAATTGGGCATTGTCCTCTGGGCTTAGAGGTGATGAATTTTTCCATTTGATAAACAACTGATTGCCTCCTCTGTGGAGAATGCTTTGTACATGTGCACATGTACCCAATTACTACATGTCCTGGCTGGGCAGGGACATCTTAGCTCAGTCCCAGGACTTCTGTCTTTGTTCATAGTAACAAAGAACCTGGTAGATCTAGACAGTAACAAAGCCTAGTAGATCTAGACAGTATGCTATTTTGTTTTGTTTTCATCTGACAGTTCTCCTGGAGAAATTTGATTCTCCTTAGCTACACACCCACACTTTTTCTTTTTGCTCATCTCCTGGCCTGAACCCAGGAATGGGTGATGCCTATCAGAGTTGGCTCTGGCCTAAAAAGCTGATGCCTTGGGGTTGGCATTTGGCTAACTCCCAAAGCTGGGTCCTGACCTCCAACATTTAATTCAGTCTTTTCCAGAACATGGATGACACACTCTGAGCTTGAACCACTGACCTACTCTTTGCATATAGGTTTGTCCAGGGTTACTGTGTCCATAGCAGCTCAGGCCTTTGCTCATGTTGTTCTTGCCTTGAAGATCTTCTTCCCTCCTTCTCAGTCATCTTAGCCGGATATTGGCAAGCTACAGCCAGTGGGCTAAACACGGCCATGCTTATGTATTGTCCAGAGCTGCTATTGTGTTACAATGCCACAGTTGAATAAGTACGACAGAGTCTATATGACCCACAAACTCCCAAAATATGACTATCTGGCCATTCACAGAAAGGTTGCTGACCTCTGTCCTAAACCAATGCTACTCAAAGGAGGCCGTCTGCAAACTATTTGTTATGTGTCCTTGACCGGATAAGAGCTTGAGTTAGAGTATAATTCAGTTCATTGCCTCTTTCATTAAGAAAGTCTTGTGTCAAAAAATAACTCAGATGAACTAAACAATGTGTTCAACAAGGTAGTTGCTTCACATTCCAAAGCAAGCTCCTAATTTTGGTGTGGCTCACTAAGTGATCCACAGTCTGGCACTGGTCTGCAAACCATATCTGAGTCATAATAGTATGACCATTAAGGTCCTCCATGGTCCAGCTCAGATCTCACATCTGTCTCTGACCATCCCCACCCACAAAGGACTCTTACTTCTGTAGCACTTATTACTAACCTACGTACATCCCGGAGTTTATATTTGCATTGGGAATTTTTCTTTCTGGTGGACTTGTTTCATCTCCTCATCTATAGCAAGCCCTATTTTACTTTTCTCTCCCTTTTATTTAACACGGTATTAGGCATAATCAAATATTTGTTGAGTCATAACTTAATAATCACTGTGGAATATCTAAACTATGTTTGTCCCTGGAATATGTAACTGACATATATCATTAACCCTCACCACCTCCTGGTCCACTTTTAACAGGTGGGAAAACTCAGACTCAAAGCCAGTAAGTCACACAGAGCTGATATTAAAGAGTGTGATTCTTATAATGTAAAGGTTATACAACCATCTGAAGGGCAGAAAAGAGGTTCACAGTCAAGTTTGCCTGACTTCAACCCTGTGCTCCTAATTCCTTACTGCTCTGTTGTCTAACTCTCTGAATATGAATGGCCTAAATCTCTGCTAAGATACCAAGTTCCCTGTCTTTTATAGGGAGGCTCTCCCTGTCTTTTATATTGTTCCTTGCACATGGTATTGTGCAAGGAACAATATACACAGAGAGGTGTATCTATACACAGAGAGGTGGGTGACACAGAGGGGTGCAGGCTTTGGAGCCAGATTCATCTGGATCCAAACCCAATGGCTAGTCTGCCATTTACTAGCTGTGTGTTCTTGGCCAAGAATTTCAGCCTTGGGACTTCCCTGGTGGCACAGTGGTTAAGAATATGCCTGCTAATGTAGGGGACACAGGTCCGAGCCCTGGTCCAGGAAGATCCCACATGCCGCGGATCAACTAAGCCTGTGCGCCACAACTACTGAGCCTGTGCTCTGGAGCCCGCGAGCCACAACTACTGAGCCCACATGCCTAGAGCCCGTGCTCTGCAACGAGAAGCCACCACAATGAGAAGCCCGCGCACCGCAACGAAGAGTAGCCCCTGTTCGTCGCACCTAGAGAAAGCCCGCGTGCAGCACCAAGACCCAATGCAGCCAAAAATATAAATAAATAAATAAATAAATTTATTAAAAAAAAAAAGAATTTCAGTCTCTCTGAATGTCAGTTTCCTCATCTGTAAAATGGAGATACTGATATTTATCTCTGAAGGTTTGAAACAATATCTGTAAATCCTTAATGCAATGCCTGGACCAAGGTCAGTGCTCAAAAGATGGAAATTGGTATTATGATAACTACTGGTTGCACCAGTGGTGCAGTTTCACTGAGCCAATACAGCAATGTGTGATGTGATTGGTTAGCTACTCCGGGAAGTAAATCACTTGGTCTCCTTGAGACTTAGGGGGTCTAAATGCTCTAAGGGATGGTCATCAGGCCAATGGTCCATGGCATTTTGGTAGCTAATGTCTCTGATAATAATCCATTTTTAGAATTCAGTGATAAATACAAAATGTTCAAATCTATAAACCAGAGTCCCTTTTCTTTTCTTCTCCCCCACCCCCATAACCTACCCTTCTGGCTAACTCTGAATTAGAAAGATATCAGAGGGTGGGGATGATTAAGAACAAGCTCTTATCTAAGGGTGAAGGAGTCTCTCCTAATTAAGAAACACATCACAAAAAGAGATCTTATATTAAAACAATAGAAAAATATAACATACGGAATCTAAAAGGAAAACAAAACAAAACAAGCAGATAATTCCCCTAGAAACAGATAAGAATGAATAACAGGCATCCACATGAGTAAAACCCACTCTGCCTCCGAGGATGAAAAACAGGAGAGGGAAGGAAATGCTTTCCCTGAGAAGCTGTGCAATTCCAAAACATCAGATTATGATTTGGGTTTATTTCCTGATAGGATTAAAGGTAGATTGATTGTCAAATTCAAAACATCCTCTTTTTTATCTGAAGATTCAACCAGGGGAGCCTTTGCCTTTTCTCAATTGTTTTGCAAATTGATTACTCAGGGAAGTTATCACATCCAGCCCTGGAGATTGGCAGCTCTCTCCAAGCTCCAGGAGAGGAGGGGGTATAGTGACAGCCACTCAGGACTTGGAGGGACCATCCTCTTCCAGAGCAAGGAGTCATGCATGCGCGTTTCAATATCTATGCCTTGATCTCAATTTTGAGGCTGCAAGGAAGGGCGCCTATGCGTGGTCACCGAGGCCGCTGGCTGCTTTTCTGACCCACCCTCAGGAGAGAAGCGTTGGGCGATTTTCCTGAGCTACAGAGCCAAGCTCACGGTTGTTTTTGGCAGCACCAGTCAGGCCCATGAAGAGATGGTTCAAGGCCTCCAATGCTCATTCTCTTTCCTTTGGACCCATGGACTTAATCTCTCTGCCATGTCATTTGGTACGGGTACCCCTTCCACAGTGCTCTGGTCATTTGCCTTCCTACCCTTAGACCCACCCCCTCCTCCCAGCTTTGTACTGCAGGGGAGAGACCCCTGCACACTATTTCCCAACTTTTTTTGCCAACTGGCCTTGGGTGAGCTTTGGCCAGTTGGAGGCACCAGGAAAGACTGGAGGAAAGTGGGTTGAGTTATTTGGCTAGGGTTGCCGTAACAAAGTATCACAAGCTGGGTGGCTTAAAACAACAGAAACTTATTTCTTCTCAGTTCTGGAGGCTAGAAGTCTGAAATCGAGGTGCTGGCAGGGCTGTGCTCCCTCTGAAGGCTCTAGGGAAGAAGATTTCCTTGCCTCTTCCAACCTCTGTTGGCCCTGGCGATCCTTGGTGTTCCTTGGCTTGTGGCTGCATCACTCCAACCTCTGCTTCCGTCTTTGCATGGTTTTTTCCCCCATGTCTCTGCGTCCTCTCCTCTTCTTACAAGGACATTAGTCATTGGATTTCCAAATAAATTCACATCCTCAGGTTGCAGATAAACATGGATTTTTGAGGGACGCCACTCATGGTACCACACGGGTAAAGAAATAAGTAAGGCTATCTCTTGTCCTTTCTGTGGTTCAGATGGCCTCTCCAACAGCTGTCACCAAGGCCCACTATGGTTCCAGCTTCTATCAGGTGGCCTGACAGTAACACCTCGTATGTAGAGGACTTACTGTATCTAAAAGGTGTGTGGAGGCATCTTGTGTAGGGGTTAAGCATGCAAACTAGTCTCTGGTTTGAATGGCAGCTACTTAGTAGCTGAGTGACCTTGGGTGAGTTACTTAAGCTCTTGGTGTTTGAGTTTCTCCATCTGCAAAGTCAGGATAACAATGGTACCTAACTAATTACGTTGTTAGGAGAAACAAGAAAATCCACTTAAAGTATGTACCTAGATTCTAACATATGGAAATTGCTCTATATATGTTTATTATGATGGGGGGGATAATCAGTCCGGGGAGGGGGCAGGTGCTTCATGGAAGACATTTGGAAATTTGTCAGAACATACCTATTAACATTTCATGGATGTTCCCTGCCCAATGCACATATACACATATACGCACAGCTTAATTATTAGATTTTGGTGATACAAAGGATGTTTAAAATGTTCAGTCATTTTTTTTTTTTCTACTCAAAAAATTTTTTTAATGTCTTTGTTGGAGTATAATTGCTTTACATTGTTGTGTTAGTTGCTGCTGTGTAACAAAGTGAATCAGCTATATATACACATATATCCCCATATCTCCTCCCTGTTGCATCTCCCTCCCACCTTCCCTATCCCACCCCTCTAGGTGGTCACAAAGCACCGAGCTGATCTCCCTGTGCTATGTGGCTGCTTCCCACTAGCTACCTATTTTACATTTGGTAGTATATATATGTCCATGCCACTCTCTCACTTCGTCTCAGCTTACTCTTCCCCCTCCCCGTGTCCTCAATCCACTCTCTATGTCTGAGTCTTTATTCCTGTCCTGCCCCTAGGTTTTTCAGAACAATTTTTTTTTAGATTCCATAGATATGTGTTAGCGTACGGTATTTGTTTTTCTCTTAGATGCTGGAAAAAGGAAATCAAAGTGTAGAAAAGTATGGTAGGAAAAATAAAAATTATGCATTTGTCATACAAAATTAAGCCAAGCATAATAAAAACGGTAAATAAAGAAAAAAATGTTCAGTCAACATGCCTTTCCTATAAATAACTTGATTTTATCACTGAGCCATTGCCACAAGTATCCTATTCATGTGTTCTACCAGCGTCTCTAAATTCTAGGGCATAGTAGCTGGCATGTTTCCAAAGGAAAAAGGAAACATCTGCCTGGAAATATCCCACAATCATTAACAAATATCTAAGGAGTGCTGTCTGTTCCTAGAGGGCTATGAGCAAATTTCAGGTAAATTTTTAAAATTCTTGTTGAGCAGTTGTTGTGTGCCCTCAGATGAGTCCGACACTGAAAATGAAGGTCAGTGGCTCAGAATTACTCTAAGTGCCTCTTTACTGTCTGCCAATGTATTAGATGGGGTTCTCCAGAGAAATAGAACCAATAGGATGTATGTATGTATGTATTTTAAGGAACCGGCTCATGTGATTGCAGTGGTTAGCGAGTCTGAAATCCATAGTTTCCATAGCTGGAATCTCAGGCAGGAGTTAATGCGTCAGTTTTGAGACAGAATTCCCTCTTCTCCGGGAAACCTCAGTTTTGTTATTAAGACTGTCAACTGATTGGATGAAGCTCACCCCAACAGTACTCTATTTTACTTAAAGTCAGCTGAGGGCTAGACGATAACCAAAGAAAAACCAAATGCAAAATATCTTTACAGCAAAACCTTTGATCAGCCTTTGACTAAATAACTGGTACTAGAGATGCTATGAACTGAAAAGTGACAACCCCACCACCGAATTCCTACATTGAAGCCCTAGCCCCCAATGTGACTATACTTGGATATAGAGCTTTAGGAGGTCATTAAGGTTAAATGAGGTCATAAGGGTGGGGTCCTAATCTGATAGATTGGTGGCCTTGTAGGAAGAAGAAGAGACCTCAGAGATCGCTCTCTCTCTCCACATGCACACACTGAGGAAAGGCCATGTGAGAATATAGCAAGAGGGCAGTCATCTGCAAGCTAGGAAAAGTGCTCTCACCAGAAAGTGAACCCTGCCAGACCTTGATCTTGGACTTTCCAGCTTCTAGAACTGTAAGAAAATAGATTTCTGTTGTTTAAACCACATAGTCTATAGTATTTTGTTAAAGCAGCCTGACTGCCTTAGGTCTGCCTTAAGCCACAGAGAACTATCATAGTTCACGACACTGTAAAGCACTGGAGACCTAGGCTGTGTCTTATTATTTTATTTTTAAAAATATTGCCAAGCACCAACCAATGAGTTTAATGTTTGTGGATTGAATGACTCCTTGAATCCATGAATATGATCGAATGGAAAACGAAAACAAATAGGCGATCAGACATCAGAAAATGGGTCAGATCTTGCTTCATCCACTTTGTAATTATAGTAACTTGGGTAGTAGGGGTGCAATGGTGAAATGGCAGACACAACCTCCCTCCCTTGAAGCTTACTGTCCAGATGGGAGACAGATGATAAACAAGAATTCCAAATGGGCTGGATATTGTAAAGGAGAGGGGCAAGCGATGTCAGGAAACATTGCCAGGAGGAACTGATATTTAAGTTGAGAGCTAAAGAGATGACTTAGAAATCAGCCAAGTGAAAGAGAAGACAGCCAGGACAAAGGTTAGGGTGGACATCTCGGGTAGAGGGAATACATGTGTGAATGCAAGAGAGAACACAGAATTAGAAACCGCAAAATGATGGGATTAACACTGACTTGTGTGAGCTACAGCAGAGAGGCAGGCAGTGGCCAGACTCGTCAAGGCCTCGGGTTCTGCCCCACAGGAGCCGAGAGGTACAACTGATGTGGCCAAAGGCATGCTGTGCATGACGACCCCTCCACAAATGCCACTAGGCTGAACGCCGAACTGCAATATGGTGAGTATCATGCTCTTCTTTCATCCACGTTTCCCGAGCGCGAGGAAAGCCTCATCGACATTTTGACGTGGTTGGTAAAACAAAAGCACCAAATATCCCCAAAGGCAAACACTGGCTGCTCGGTCTCCAAGCAGTGGCGACTGTCCCCCAAGCTGACCGGTGCTGATCGCACCACTGGGGGCATTTACACTGGTCCACGCTGTTCCATGCTGGAAATAGGTAGTTTTTGTAACATGTTGGTTATTTTTCCCGGGGAACTGAGAAACTGTGTAGTTGCAAGGAGGTAATGTTTAAGTACTAGTGTTTATCAACGGGGCCTTACAATCCCAATACTGTGAGTAAGGGAATTTGGATTTGGTCCTTGGGAGCTGTCAGTGACAGTTTCCAAGGAACACGGCTATCTTGTTCATGCAGTTACAATCCCTCCCGAACATTAACTGCGTGCTTATGTTTTTCTCCTGCTCTGGTGTAAATACCCACAAGGCTATTAAAGACATCATTGTGTTCTGGAGTTTGGGGAAGCATCCCCGTGGCCGCTGTCTGGGAGGACTTCTGGGCTCTGGTCAGTGTCGGGTATGGACTCCTCTCTCTTGATCCTGGACACCCTGACGCTCCACTCTGACACAAAGGGAAGGAGTGATTTCTCAATAATGGAGCGCTCAGCTGTCTGAGTTCTCCCTGGCCACCTCCATCATTACGCCTGCAGAGCCTTGAATCAGCAGCCATTTCCCTTCCCAGGGATACAGCGAGCTGGGTGGAAAGAGGGATTCATGCTGACGATGGCAATGCTTTATGAAAATGGAGTTGGAAGAGGCTGGGGTTCCCTCACTCACTCATTCACTCACTCAACACACATTTATGGAATACATACTATGTGTCCCGTGTTTGCTCTAGGTGCTGGGGATGCTGTAAACAGAAATAGAGAAAAGAAATAAAGTCCTCTTATAGAACTACATTCTAGTGAAGGAGACAGATACACTTAAAAAGCAAAAGTTGTATGGTAGTGATGAGTACCAAAGAGAAAAAAGGAAGCAGGGAAAGGAGATAAGAAATGTTGGAGTTGGGAGGGTGGAAAATTTGGACACTTGGGCTAAAGTCACTGTGCTAGGAAGAATCATGGCTCTTCAGAGATGTCCATGGCCTAATCCCTTCAATGTGTGAATATGTCAGGTTACATGGCAAAGGGAATTAAAGTTGCTCATCAGCTGACCTTGAGACGGAGAGAATAGTCTGGGTGATCCAGATGGGTCCAATTTAATTATAAGGGTATTGACAAACGGAAGAAGGAATCAGAAAGGAGAATCAGAAAGATGGCAGCATGAGAGAGGCTTGGCCTGACATTGAGGGCTTTGAAGATGGGAGGGGGCCCCGAGCCAAGGAATATGGTTGGCCTCTAAGAAGGTAGAAAAGGCAAGGAAACTGATTTTCCCCTAGAGCCTCCAGAAAGGCACACAGCTCTGCCAACACCTTGATTTGAGCACAGTGATATCCATGTTAGGCTTCTGATCTACTGCAAGGCAATAAATCTGTGGTGTTTTAAGTCACTAAATTCATGGTAATTGTTTTAACAGCAGTAGAAAACTAATACAACCACCCAAAGTTGATATCTAAGTAAAGATCTCTAATAAGGTTATGTAGTTAGCAAATAAAAATAGATGCCCAGTTGCATTTGAATTTCAGATAATCAATTATAATCTGTTGAAGCAATAAATAAATATAATAACTTATTCATTATTTATTTGATATTTAAATTTAACTGGGCATTTTGTATTTTATCTGGCAATCCTCAACTCAGAGGAAGTTAGGAAGTGGGCTCTTTGGGGGAAAAACATTCCGGGCAGAAGGAATAGCTTTCTGAGTGGAGGGAATAGCAAGGGCAAAGGCCTGGGGACTTTGAGGAACATCTAGGAAAGGAGCACAGTTGGAGGGGAAAGAATGAGTAGACCAGTAGGAGAAGATGAATTCAGAGAGGTTGTGAGGAACTGGATCATGATGGCCATGAGGAGGATGTTGGTTTGATTTCGGGTGGAGCGGGAAGACATTGGGGGCTTTGGGTAGAGGAGTACCAACGTTTGGGGTCTCCTGAGAAGGAAGAGATGCTGATTATAAGCAATGTGACGACAGGGTCTGATCTACTTTTGCACTGCCTGGACCTAGATATTCAAGCACACAAGCGCTGGGAGGCCAGCAGGCCTTCTAACTGGTAGAACTCAATGATGTACCATCTGCCGTCAGAACCTGAAAGGTGTAGGGAGACGAGAGGAGTTCAGGAGAACAAAGTGGTTCATGATGAGAAATCTGAAGGCTGTAAGGCCATCTATAAACGATGGGGGAAAGGACAGATGCCTGGGGACCTCGTGAAGGCAAAGACATTATGTACAGAGCCAAATTTCACTCTGGAACTCAAGTGTCTGGGAACTCAGGAAAGAGCGTGTCCTGTCTACTCTCTACTCCAATTAATTCAGAGCAGCAGAGTCTAAACCAAGATCCGAGGAGCCATATTTCAACTCTTCAAACATCTCAAAATTCCCTTGAAAAATTTTCAGGAGGGAAGAAAACCATGATTATAAAACTTTTAGTAGCTTGTTAATGTATCACTCATGACCTCTAATCATGCCTAGCCCTCAGTGTTGACTGGGCACTGGGGAGTGGGCTCAGTGGCTTCCATGGATTTTCTCATCCTCCCAGTGCCATTAACCATACAGATACACAGAAGAGGAAAGGGAGACCAGAGAGGTTGAGTAACTGGTCCAAGGTCACACAGCTTTCAGGGACTTATTAGCTTCAACCACCTTGAATTTAGCCCCCACACTGGATCTGTTACTCCCTCTTAATTTTTATACTCATGTGTGTGATCACATCTCTGTCACCCTGCATTATAATGAACTGAATATATATCTGCTTCCCTAAAGAAACTGGGATCCTGAGGCTGGAAGAGTTGTTTATCTATGTCATCAGAAATTGGCACGTCGTAGGCAGGCAGAAAAACAAATTAGTGTTGAATGAATGAATGAATGAATGGAATATCCTCTATGAGCCTTAGCTGCAGAAATTTCACTGTCAAAAAATGGACAAGGCCAGGTCTCAGGTAGGGCAGGGCCCTTGTTCCTTCATCCTCAGCAGAATCAAGTTAGGCACTGAGGATCCTGCTCCTTTGCTGCTTTTCTCTGGAGTCACATGAAAACTTAAATATACATCACTTCTAATTTTACTCTGCTTATTTCCCCCCGAGAATATTAAGAGTCTCAAGAGAGATCACAGATGGTAGTTCTTTTTATTTTTTCTTCATCTGTGTACAGTTACTCACATTGGAAGCTTCCCTTCCTCATCTTCCTCCATGTGTTTATTTCATTGTTTTCTTTTCATCTTTTGTTCTTTGAGAGCTTCCCTGGTCCCTGAGCCCTTGACAGAAGCTCTGTATACAACGATTGAGAACCTATTGCTGTTCTAGCCATGAAATTGACCTAATATGCTGAGGCTTCAGCTTCTGTCCTTTTTTGGTGTGTGTGTGTGTGTGTATGTTTAAGAGAGTTTTATGGTTGACATTTGCCTGACCTTGCCTCTTCTGGCACTGAATCCCTAGATGTGAGGAACAATGGGTTCCCTAGGCCCTCTGAGAGCAGCGGGGAACCTGGGTGGGCATCTTCATTGGAGATGGCAATGCAAATGGCAGAACTAACCTGGGGGCCTTCCACCAAGACAGGCATGAAAACACAACCATAAATTCATTCTAAGCTACTAAATTCAGGTGAAGTCTGAGACTCTCAAGTCATTTATAAATCAGCAAGCAGCTACCACAAGACTCCTAAGATTATAGACTTTTGAAACCTGGACTCCTTTTGGACATTTTTACAGCAATGGAGACTGAAGCTCATGGGTTTGAGAGACTGCCTGACCCCTCACTGCTGAGCTGGGGTCAGCCGGGAACTGCAGTCCTCCCTCTCCTGGCTCAGGAGCTGTCGTTTCTACCACATCGTGACACTTGGTAAGGTGTTCCCCTTTCCAAGTGGGACATTTGTCCCAGTTGGGTCTAGTCTTGGTCCTCTCAGCTAGCTCTTGGAAAAGTCTCACCACCTGTAACTCCCCTCTGGCATTCGGGACTTTCTGTGTGGTTCAGAGTGATGCGATGTGAGAAGGACCTGAACATCATTGCTGGCTTTGAGGATGGAGGAAGGGACTATGAACCACGAACTAGAGGCATCCTCCGGAAGCTGGGAAGGGCAAGGAAACTGATTCTCCCCTAGAACCTCCAGAAGGAATGAGCCCTGCCCACCTCAGCCCAGTCAGACTGGTGTGGACTTCTGACCCCCAGAATGACACAAACAGAGGGGAGAGCATGTGACGACACAGGGAGAAGACAGACATCTACATGTCAAGGAGAGAGGCCTCTGAAGGAGCCAACTCGGCTGACGCCTTGATCGCCAACTTTTAGCCTCCAGAACTGTGAGAAAGTAAATTTCTGTTGTGTAAGATTTCCCTCTCGGGGGCTTCCCTGGTGGCGCAGTGGTGGAGAATCTGCCTGCCAATGCAGGGGATGCAGGTTCGAGCCCTGGTCTGGGAAGATCCCACATGCCACGGAGCAACTGGGCTCGTGAGCCACAACTACTGAGCCTGCGCGTCTGGAGCCTGTGCTCCGCAACAAGAGAGGCCGCGACAGTGAGAGGCCCGTGCACCGCGATGAAGAGTGGCCCCCGCTAGCCGCAACTAGAGAAAGCCCTCGCACAGAAACGAAGACCCAGCACAGAAAAAAATAAATAAATAAATAAATTAAAAATGCATTAAAAAAAAAAAAAGATTTCCCTCTCCCCCACAAAATTGCGATGCTGTTACATAAGGACAAATCTCCGTGTGGCCGCTGGTGGAAGTTAAGTTCCCCAAGGGCACACAGCAAGTGGCGGCCAGCTCTCTGTCCCTCTGATCTCAGGAAGAACCGAGCCCCCCAGGTCCCAAAGAGGAGCCAGGTCATTTCTGGTTTAAAACACACATTCCTTCGACGTAAACATGGATGAAACGAGGGTCATCACACACCTCCACTTTTCTGGAATTCTATGCATGATAAAGCTTGTTTGGAAGGTCTAGACAACCTTCCCAAAATCACAAGTTCCCATTTATCCTCACAGAGACTCTCCTGAAATTTGTTCTTGAATTTTATTCACAACGAATCCTAAAAATGTCATCTACTATTTTGGGGAGTTGCTCTGTTACCCCTTCTAAACTTCACAACAGCCCTAGGAACTAGGGATTTGTATCCTCATTTTATAGATAAACTTAGAGAGATTTAAGTGACTCACCATCCATAAACTAACTCATCTTCACAACAGTGTTACGGATTAGGACTAGTTATCCCCATTTTCTGAGGCTTTCACCAGATTTTTAGAGAACTTCAGTGCTTTTCCCCTATTCCACAGCTAGAAAGTACTACAGCCAGATCTGAGCATAACTCCTTTTAATCCTATACCCAGACAGGATCTCAGCCAATAACAGGTGCTCAGTAAACATCTACTGAAGAAATGGATTATTCCAAAGCCCACATTCTTTCCACTACCCTCTGCTATTGCAAAGTTATCTCTTCCTTTGGCACACGAGGTTGATTAAAAAAGCATCCTGCCAAGGGTGCTTTCCTCGGGCCAGCTGTGGGCGTCTCAGTCCCTCTGTGACCTCCCTGTAACCCTTGGCTCCCAACAGTATCTTTCGGAAGCAGCCTAGGAAATGACAGTTTCCTAGTCTCCCATCTCTCTTCACTATCTGGTGTGAAGTTGCAGAATGACATTTCCTTCCTCTTAATTTCTCCAAAAGGCAAACAACACATTATTCAGGAGTTCTGCGTCAAATCCTAGCACCTGATGCATCTGATATGCAAACTGTTCACTTTTCCTATTTGTGCAGCAAAGAAACCTTATCACTCCTTCTGTGCTTCGTGTTTCCATTATGAAATGCATCCCCTATCACTCTTCACCTGTGTCCTTGGCAGCTCCATCAGGTTCACATGGCTTCTCAAACACTATTTGTCTTGTTCAAGTTCTTTGGGGTCCAAAATAAATCATCACTGTGTCATCCAGACTTGCGCACGCCACACTGGCCCGGCTTAGTAGACAGATGGACATTTTCAAACCAGGCATGTGGTTTAGGAAAACCTTACTATTGGAATAATTTTTATCTGGGAATCTCCTATCCAAAAGTACCCAAAAGGGAGGCAGTTCTATATCATATAAGGAAATATGCCTACAGATCATTTATCTGTGGATACTTGGCAGTTCAAACTGATGAGAGAAAGCAGAATAGCAGCTAAGGTGAGCACAGCACAATTTTCATTTAGGAATAAAAGGCTCTTATAAAAGACTGTCTCTAAGGTTTCATTCTAGTTTAGCATGATCCTCTTGGGCACTAAAAATAAACAGATTATACATAGCTAGGGTTCTGGGGGAAAAATCAGCTTCCTTTTTTATTCTCCTTTTCAACCTACCCACTTTCCCTTTTAATTTTTTTTCTTTTAATTTTCAGTATGCCAAAAATAAGGTTTTCAGGAGCATAATAAATTATGGATTTCAGGCATCACAATATTTTCTCCAGGTACATAAACACACGCACACATGCACACACACACATACACACACATTCTTTCATGTTTCTATACCACGGCTAAAGCACAAATGCAGTGTTTTTCACAGAACTGATGCTATTTTTAGACTAAATGGTAGGAAGTCTGCAGCGTTAATAAATGGACAAGAGGCACAGAACCCCAGCACATGGTAACATGCCAGTGAGAAAGCTAGCCTGGCCTTTAGCCAATGAACTGTGGTTAGATGCTGCAGCAATGGAAGCAAGAACACCGCTTACAAAGGAATGATTAATAAGCTGACAAACTTCCAGGCATTTATTTCCTATTCTTTAGTGCCAGCTATATTTATACTAGCATATTTTCAACTTTATTAGTAAAGTCTCAAAGCGTGGTACTTCTTACTGTGTTCCTGGAGGGCTTCTTAAATCTGCTGCAAATTATTTGGAGAGGTGAACATTTGATAAACATTGCTTTTTCTCTGTCACCCTAAGAGACCACGTCTGTTTATTTGTCTCCATGACAGCTGGCATTGGACAATACTGTTATGTTTTTCCAAACCCAACACGAGAAGAAATGTCTTCCGAGGGAGGGACTAGCACCTGGTAGTAACTGACCCAGGGCCTTTTAGTGTGACTTCCTGGGTCGGGTTTGTTTCAGGGAAGTTCTGTCCCTCACTGTGGCATCTGTTCCCTCTGTGAGCCACTTGGACGTTTCTTGGACGTCAACCCCTTTTGGGGGGAGGGAGCCGGTCAGTAGTCTTCAATCCCCTCTCTGGGATAACCTGATGATATTAGTCATCTGGGAAGATGGTGTAAAATGAGGAATTATGGGTTGGAATGAGGGTGATCAACTTCACCTGGGACAGCCCCAGATTTTAAAACCGGAAGTCCCACATCCCAGGAAACTGCTTGGTCCCATTCAAAATGGGATGGTTGAGTAACCAACCATGATGGAAGAGTAACCAACTTGAGTGAAGGAAGATGGAAGAGTAACCAACCTGAGTGAAGGAAGCCAGGAAGGGGCTTGGGCTTTGGAGTCAGACCCAAGGTTCAAATCCCAGTTGGGCCCTACCAGCTATGTGACCCTTTAACCTCCTCAAGCCTCAGTGTTCTCAAAATGGGGTGAAATGCCCAGTCTTAGGTTGTTATGAGGTTTAAATAAGATATTTAAGTTGTAGAATACAGTGCTCTCCCCCATCCCCATTGCCACATTCATTTCTGAAGTTATAAAACCATCACGTTGGCAAAAATAAAAATAATAACAGCTACCTCACAAATCACCTGAGACAAGGCAAAATCTTGCAGGTGAAAATATCTGCACATATAAGAAATAATGAACTTTAGGGCCTGGGTCAGCAGGCTCCAAAGTGGTTCGTGATGGGCTCTCAGAAGTAGGTTCAAAAAAAGTGACAGCAAATGACACAGTCCAATTATACCCTCCATGGTGGTCCCTTCATTCTAACTCCACACATGGTTTTCCCAGGAAAGCAAGACTTCAACAGAGAAGTCCTCCTCCTTCACCATCTCCTGGCTGGACAGATGGTGCTTATATAAAAGACCTTTCCCTCCACTAAAATTCCATTTGGGGGCTACATAAAAATGACAATTACTGGAAAGTCAAAATTTTAATTAAATGTATTCAAAGAGAGTACAGATTAATTCCTCTAAGCAAGAGAGTATTTAATGCTTACAGGCCAGCTCATGTCTACTGAAGCAAAAATCTCCCTGCCAGAGAAGCTTTTAAGAATTGATATTTCCTGCATTAATAGTACTCTAAACCACATTCATAACAATATAATTAGCAACACAATTCCTATCATACAGCACGCGAGGACTCTGCATTATTCATTACACCAACAGAGCTTTCGGCCGGAGCCGTGCTCTAATTTTAGCTTTCAAGGTAAATGATCCTAAACCTGGGGGTCGGGGAGCCTCGCAGAGCCGGATGGCCTGTACACAGCTCGTCTCTCTCTGATGATCACTAAATAACCGTGAATGCTCTGTCCACGGTGCCCTGGGGGATGACATAGGTTTTACAGTCCAAGCTTGAGTGAATTTGGCTGCACTCCCAAATTTTGTACGTGGCAAAATATGATGAATATCCTAGCAGTGATTATTCTACCTCAGATTCTATCTTTAAACCCGCAGGACATCATGATACTTGTACGTGGATGAGCGGAGCGGGAGTGCCTTCCTTAGGGTCTTGGAAACCGAGTCTCACCCCAATGGTCTTGCCCCACAATTTCCAGCCCCATCCTTCAAGAGTCCAGGCTGGCTTTGCGGGATTCTTGCCTCTGGTACCAGAAGCACTCGGGTGAAGGAGATGCATGTTTTATCATCACTGGTTTTGCTAAAGGCCTGTGCTAGTCATGAGAAAGGAAACAAACTATTGAACATAGAGTCGTGCTAATGTATATTCCTCGTGCAGCTTAAAAGAGCACCCGTTTCTGTGTATCTTCACCAACGCTATGCCTTATCCTTGAAAAAATAAGTTTGCCAATTTGGTAGATGCAAAATGATATGAAATTGTTATTTTCATTTTCCAACGTAAATTCTGAAGAGCACAGCTTGGCTGAGATGCCAACAAGGAGGAGGATGTGAGACCCAGAATGGATTAGGACAGGTGCGGATAATGCTTCCAGTGGGTCCCTTGGCTCTCCACCCATCCCTACGCTACCCTGCTTCCCTCATCAAGACCTTCCTGACACTGCCCTTTACGCCATGAGATAGCTCTGCTCAGAATGCCCAGAACAGGTGTTCCTTCACCAGAATCTAGCCCTTTATTGTTTTCTTGTTCTTTACGTGAAATTCAAAAAACAATAATAACTTTAAAAGACTGTTTTCTAAGGATCTACTAGACATTAGATGGGCATTAGGGTAGCTTCTGGAGATGCTGAAATAAATAAGCCCCGTTCCACAACTCAGAGGAGCTCAAAACCCAGTGAGGAAGATGGACAAGTGAAAACGAAATTATAATTCAGTGTGAAAAACAAAAAACACAAATAAGATCTCTGTTTAAGTCATAAAGGGCTTATTCTATCCCACCCACCACGCCTGACAATGCATGAGCATGTTAAGAAAATGGCAGCGCCTCCCACTGTAGTTTTACGATCCGATCTAGTATAAGGAGAAGCATCTCCTCTGGGGTCTTACTAACTGGGTGAAACCACAGTGAGGCCTGACTCCCAGTGCTCTGGCCCCTCTTAACACTCAGGACCAGTGTGGCAGGGATGCTTTGGCTCAGAGAAGGGAGTTGCTCTCTTTTCTGGGTGAGGGTCAGAAAGGAGTGAACTGGATTTTGAATGTGAAAAGGAATTTGCCAGGCAGAAAAGAGGGAAAAATCATGTGCAGATGTATAGAAGCATCAGGCAGTAATAGTATATTTGGGGAGTGTCTGGTATTACTGGGGGGAGGATTGGCAGGAAATAAAGCCCAAGGCCTGTAAAATGTATATCATCAATATTTCCTACTATGCACTTTGCAGATATTAATAAGTGTTTGGCAAAAGAATAAAAAATATCCCAGGTTGAAGCAGTTTGGAATACTATATTGAATGAATTAAAATGAAGTAAATTTTCTGCAGGAATTCTCGGAGCCATCAGCTGAATTCCCAAGAGGAGGATGCCAGATTTCCCAAATTTATTACTAAGTTGAACCCTTTTTTTTGTAAATCAAAATTGCCATTTTTGTAGATAAGTAACGGTCAAATAGTGGCGATTTTATATGATTCAACCTAGCATTTCACCACCAAGCTCCTTGATCAGGGACTTCTGTTTGGGAGAACAGTTTGCAAAATGTGAATAAAAGTATTTTTCCAGTCCAGAACATAATGCCTGTGAAGAGGAAAGGTACCATGTTTTCCTTATATACCACTTCCAGACTAATTGCTGTTTAACAAAAGCTTTTAAAATCAGGCAAAATTTGATGGACTTTTCTACAGGACAAGAAGACCTACTTATGAATAGCAGAAATGTTTCCTGAGGGTATAGTATGAAAAAAAGAGAGCAGGGGCCCCTAGGTCAACAGACTGGACTCAGTGTTTGCTGTATCAGCAGGTGTCACCCCATCCTGGAGTCCAGAGCCAAATCACAGACTAAGAAAATACATGTGGTCCACTGGGCCACGTTGCCTTCCTGGGCTGCACGGGGTGGGCACTCAGGCGAGCCGGGCTGCTGGTCAGATGCCCTGGCGGCCTCTGTCACTTCCCACAGAGGATGGCGCCTCTTTAAGATGCTTTTGCCTCAGGTGACAGAAAAAACCCTGCCACCTGTGCGAGAAGGATGGCGTGAAGCACAGGCGTCTGTGTTAACTCAAATTGGCCTGTGTAACGAGGAGACGTGTTCTCACCTAAAAGGAGGTTGTCCTAGGGTGGAAGGGATACTGGTTATGTCATCCTCGGAAATCACGTAACGCGGATGGCTCAGGTGATGGAGAACAGCCAGAGAAGGAGGTGGCAAGGCAGCTGAAAACCCTCCTGAGGCATTGAGGGGATGGGGAGGAAGGCCTAGAGGGTAAGCACAGGTCACAACTCAAACAGGCCTGCTTGTTAATCCTACTCCCCCATTTATTACTGTGTGGCCTTAGGCCAGGTACTCAGTCTCTCTCTGTGCTCAAAATAAAACCTCCTTCTCAGTGCTGTTCCGAAATTTAAACAAGATGATGTACGTAAAGCACCAGGCCCAGTACTGAGCTGGCGCTTTGTCACTCAATCGTATTAGTCACTTCAGGTTTTTTTTTCCTTCTGAAGTCATATTTCTATATTGCCGTTTTAGAGGTTTTCAAAAAGTTGTTTTTTTTTTTAAATTGTTGTATGACATCAAAAATCATGTTTGTGTGACTGTGTGTGTATGTTTTTTTAGGAAAGAGGGACTTTCTTCCTCTTGATTCTTAGAAATATCAGCTTTCTTTCCCCCCTGAGTGACAATGCAAGAAAACTCTGGGAGACTTTAACAGGCAAAATACGGTTTACTTTTCACTAAGTAACAACTAGTTTCTCTTGATCTCCCTTCTTTTAGAAGGAAATGTGTAGATTTCCTTAGTTTCTTCCTGCGGCATGGAGATCTAGGTATAGAAATACTGCTTCCTGGGAAGGGATAATTCAGGGGGAAAAATTGTACACGTGAAATGTATTCCAAGCCAAAACTCTTTTATCAATAAATCCGTAACAGCCTGGGCTGTTTTCCCTTCTTCGTTTCTTTACTGAGAAAACTTAGTCTGTGACTGACAGCGTGGAGGGTGTCGGGAATTCGGCATAACAGAGTCTGAGGTCAACATTAGCCTCTCTTACAGTTTTAAGTGGTTACAGATCATAGCAGTTTGCAAAGAACTCTCACGGAGGATGGATTATTGTTCCTGATGTCCCCCTAACAATCAAGAGGGGAGGGTCAACGAGGGCCCCCTCCTCCTTTTGCAGGCACTCAAAGCAAGATGCTGATGTTATGTGCCCCCAGCTAGTCAGGGTTGGAGTGGGATTAGAATCTGGGTCCTGTGCTGTCTGTCCCTGGCTGTTCCTGATTTCTGAAGTTACCTACAGTGTAGGGCACGGCAGTCACTTACTTATTACAGGGGTCACCTCTGAGGGTAAGAAAGTGAGCCCAACTGTGGAGGGTTGAAGCTCCCTTTAGTTTACATCATGTTACTTGGTCCCTTTAAACATCAGGGCTTGGGACAAGGGACTTGGGCACGGGTGATCTGGCATTTTGGTGACTGAGGAGGTGGGTTGTGAACATGGCTCAGACAGTGCCTCCCCATGGAGGCGATGCTCAGGGCCTCTCCATCCCCGTGCGTCAGCCCCAAACCTCGCACCTGCTGGGCTTGGGTCCCGAGACTCCTCATCTGTGTCCCTAACGCAGCAAAAGAGGAAAGTGTGACCACTCCCTGATGGGCCTGGACTGCATTTCTAAGCAACAAACCCTGTTCTGCTTTCTCCTGGCATCAAGGAGGCATTAAGAATAAAGAATATGAAAAAGAATATATATATATGTATCTGTATGTAACTGAATCCTTTGCTGTACACCAGAAACTAACACAACATTGTAAATCAACTATATTTCAATAAAAAAGGAATAAAGACTGACTTTGCGATGGGGCTGCTGAGCATTGCATATGACCTGGGAAATGAAAAATCCCTGCTCTATGCTCAGAGCCTTCCAAACCTGCTGCATGGGCTGTTTTCCTTTTCTATCCACTGGAAGGAAACCAGAAAAGACCAACAAGCAAAAACTACCACAATAGCAAAGATTCAGTGGGAGACAAGGAGAGCTATCCTGAAGCTTCATTCAACGTGCGCTTTCCCTTCCCAGGGTTCTCATCTGGTTTCATCGATTCAGATGTTTACTCCACCCATTTGTGGAACATCTACTTTGTGCCACATATAGCATCAAAAGAGGAGTTTCCAGAGTCAGCCAGTTCAAACCAGCTGTGTGACCTTGAGCACAAAACCTCCCCGAAGCCTCAGTTTCCTCATCTGAGAAATACCAGCTCATGCGATTGAGTCAATTAATCACTCATTCATTTATTCCTTCACTCATTAAACGTTTACTGGACACCTACTATGTGCCAGACATTATTATTAAGCAGTCCACCTGTATTTTTTATTTGACCATCAAGACAACCCTGAGGTAGTCCCTTTTGTTATCTTCATGTTACGGATGAGGAAACGGCGGCAAAGACAGCTGAAATAACTCATTCAGGATCATACAACTAGTACAAGGTTGAGTTGGGATTGGAATTCATGCTGCCCCTGTCCTGAGCCTGTCCTGGTGAATAATGCAAAACACTCAGTCCCTGATCTGTAGATGCTCATAGCTCAGTAGGGGAGACAGGCATGAAAATGGTTGTGATATGTAGGCACAGGTTCACAACAGAGCTATGACACAGGGAGGGACCCCAAGCTGTCTTAGAGTTGGGGGTCAAGGACACCTTTACAGATTGGGGGATTTCAAGTGAAACCTTGAAGGACATGTGTATTTTCTAGATGAAGAAAGGGAGGGAAGGGGAGGGAAGGAGAGGGAAGGCATTTCAAGCAGAGGGAGAAAGGAGTACGAAGACAGAGAAGATCAGGCATGTTTGGGAAATTGTCAGGAGTTCAGCAAGGTTGGTATGCAGAATATTTACAAAAAAGAGGAGGGAAACGAAGCTAGAAGGATAAGCAGGGGCTTTGATTTTCTCTGGTCACATACACAGACCAGGGCAGTCTCTGCCCTCCTCCACGCTGGTAACCATGGTGATGATAGTAGTGATGATGATAATAGATTAGATTTGCACAACACCTAGCAGTTTATGAAACACAATCACATACATTACAGTACATCATTTAAACATGTGAAGAAGGCAATGCAGGGAGTATTTTCATCCCCCTGTTACACAAAAATAATTTAACTTCCAGCTGCTTACATGAACTTGTGCCAAATTTACTTACTACCTCAAAAGGTAGTAGTCAAACAATGTTTGTTTTTTTTGTTTCATTTTGTTTTGGTTTTTTTTGCATTTGGAGTCCAGAAGTCTCCTGCTATTTCTCTTATCCAGTAAGAAAAAGAAATCAATCAGATCTACTAAAAGCTCACCATTACTCTGGCAGAGTTAGCGTTCACCAGATATCCATGTGCTGCCCTGAATCTCCCAGACCCCTTGCAGCTGAGCCAAAGTCACATAACTAGGTCTGGCCAGTGGGCTGGGACTAGAAGTGAGGTGTCATTTCAAGTTAAAGTAGTTACTTCCTTCCTCTTAATTGCTTTTTCCCCAACACAGCAACCTTGGACATCGTGTCTTCTAGATGGGATAGTTTCAAGATGGTGGAGGGTGGCCAACTCAAGCTGGACTTTCAGAGAAAGAAACAAGTCTTTATTGGGTTAAGCCAACTGCAGTTTTGGGTCTTATCTTTACTCTGGCATAGCCTAGCCTGTCCTACCTATAATAGTTTTCAAAACGTTGGCATTTATTCCTTACCTTCTCTTAGTCTTTATCTCAGGTTGACATATGCTTTCTGGAGAATAGAGACAAATAGAAATATTCCAGAAAACACTGCAGAAAACATGTTATTGCTAATCTCACATTAGGACTGGCTGAAGTCATTTCTCTTTCTTGCTCAAAAGTCTTCAAAGATTTTCCACTGCTCCAGCAGATGTCTGGACTCCTGAGCCTGGCAGGTAAGATATTTTGTGATCTACTCATCTTTGTATTTTATTCCCCACAAGCATTTCCCCTCCCTCCCCAATTTACTTTCCTGCCTCAGTGGACCACTTAGAGTCCCTGAGTATGTCCTTCAAGGATTATTTACAGTCCCCTCCTCTCCTACTAGATTGTAAGTAAGTTCCTTGAAAGCAGAGCTGTGGCAATCATTTAGAAAAAGAAATTCTTTCCAGGAAGAGCCTGGCACAAAAGAAATGTGCATGGGACTGAATGTCATCGAAAAATGGATCTGTGAGAAAGGACCACTTTGCTTGGGACACTTTTAGACTCCCAAGGCAGTTTAGCTGATTTTAGAAATGATGTCATTTAATGTGAGATGATTCTCTGACTAGGTTTTTCAGTCCTGGACAACTTTTATATCTGCACTCAAGTTAAGAAAATACAAAAGTTTATAGAGAAGTACTTTATCTTTGTTCAACAAGATTTCTATGCTTTACCTGAGAGGCTGAGTGAGCTACAGAACAAAAAATAGTGATGTCCATCAAACTGGCAGCATGAGGATTGATTAAAATGATGACGAGCTGTTAAACGCTGAAACTGTACTTACTCCATAGTAGAACCTGAGTATTTGCATAGTTATGGGTGGGGCAGGATCTGGTGAAATCCAGGCGATCACCATGACTGGGGTTCCTGAATCTTTTCTGAGACAGACATGATAGATGAGAGTCAAGTATGTGTCACCCTGCCTAGGGCATCCCAGGTAAGGGCTGAGTGACAGGCAAGAAAGGCTGTGCCCTATTTACAACTGCTAGTACATCAGTTATCACTTCACTCCCAGCCCCATAAGAAAGCAAATTAGAATCCAATGCAACTTGGATGCTAAAAGGATGACTTTAGATCTCACCTGATTGATAACATAACAGGTAAATAACACCCAAATTTGGGAATTTGGCTGCCATACATGGTACCACTCACAACTGATGAGTTGAGAATTGCTGCTTCAGGAATTGTGTGGGGATACTATTTGAAAGGTTTGGTCCAAAGGAATGAGGATTCACCTCATCAGGTTTGCTGTGGGCGTTTCCTTTCCAAACTATGTTAGGCTTCAGTCTTTTCTACTCCCTGGAACACTTTCTTGTAAGGACTCTACAATCTTCTCTGTTTCCCAGGTGCCCAGGTCACTGCCATGCACATAGCAGCAAATCTGTAAATATTCGTCATCTGTGCTGACATCAGGGGAGGGCAGGAGAACACAAGGAAGGTCAACATCTTAGTAGGCAGCCTTATTTACTCATTCATTAAGCTTATCCTGACAGAACACCTACTATGTGCCCGGTGGAGATGTAGGCACTTGACACACAGCAGTAAGAAAGGTAGAGAAAGCCTCTGCCCAAATAAGGCTTGGACTCTAAAGGGGGAAGATGGAAAAGTAAAGAAATGAACAAGACATTTTGGATATGGATAAATGCCATGAAGATAATAAAACAGAGTTATGTGATAGAAAAGGACTAGAGAAGGGATTATCAGTGTTGGTGAAGATCTTTCAGAGATGACATTTGAGGACTCAACCAGATCATGATTTGGGATAAGATTCTTCCAAGTAGGCTAGAGGGAGGAAAGGGTTTAGTTTATTTGATGAAGGCTGGAGTGACTGCAGTAGAATGAGAAAGGGGGAGAGAAGCAGGGGCCAGGTGACGGGAAACCTTATAATCCAATCAAAGATGGTTGGATCTTACTGTAAATGCAAAGGGAAGCCATTGGAGGGCTCCTTTTGGACATTACAATCAAGAGTTGAAGTCTAAGAAGAGCAACTTTCCCTTGGTCTACCCTTGTTACTGATGTTTAGGCAATTTTCAAGAATATTTTCCCCTTTTCTTTCTCAATCATTCTCTCTTTCTCTCCTAATAATGACTGAGCAGCCAGCCTAGACCAGATATTGTGTTAGACTTTGAAGACATAACAGTGTACAAAAATTAAATTCCAGCTCTCACGGGTCTTATAATCTAGTGGAGAGAGATAAACAATAAACAAACACATATTTAATGGGTTAGGAAATGTTAAGCTTTACGATGGAAAAATAGGAGATCATTAGGAGAGAGTTCCATGCATGTGTGTAGGTGTGCACTGGCTGCTTTTGATAGGGGTCAGGAAGGACTTCTTTAATGGGCTTTGGAGAGAAGATGGGAAAGAAGAGAACCCTAAGAACACCCAGGGGAAAAGCAGTCAAGGAAGTGGGGACTGTAAGTTCAAAGGGCTGTGGCAGGGAGCATGCTTGGTGCTCAAAGTTGTTGGCTGGAGCAATGGAGGAGGAGATGGATGAGGAAGGATGGTGGGGGTGGATGGAGTCCAGACCACATATGTCCTCATGGGCCAAGTTAAGGACTTTGGATTTCATTCTGAGATGGGGAAACATTGGAGAGTTTTGAGCAGAGGTGCTGCAACATTATTCAGTGTAAGCTTAAAATGATAAATCTGGCTGCTGGGGAGAGAATAGACTGAGTAGAAACAGGGAAAGCAATTGGATTGGCTGCAGGAGAGGTGAAGAGTCATCAGATTCAAGAAATAGTTCGAGGATGAACCAGCAGGATTTCCCTATAGAATGGATGGGGGCTGTGAGATAAAGAAGAGAGTTGGAGAAAAAGTCAACGACACTGGTCTGAGCGTGTGTGGAAAGACAAGTGTGGGGACGAGTTGGGGAATCAGTTCAGTTATGAAGAAGAGGAGTTGGACTTGTCTGATAGACCTCCAAATGGATGTGTTGAGTAGGCAGCTGGATAGACAGGGCTGGAACTAAAAGGAGGGCAGGAAATAGAGATTAAGAAGTTGTCAGCTTAGAGGTTGCATTGAAAGGCATGGGACTAGATGAGATCTCCTGGGAAAAAGGTATAAAAAGAGACAAGAAGAGAACTATGCCCTGAGTCCTGGGGCAAGAGATTGAGAAAGGGCAGCCAGTGTGGCGGGAAGAAAACCAAGAGAGCATGAATCAAGAGAAAAAAGGTTTCAAGAAGCAATATGAGCTATATCAAAAGAAGGGATAACAGGATTTTATCCCTCCCTCCCTCCCTCCCTCCCTCCCTCCCTCTCTCCCTTCCTTCCTTCCTTCCTTCCTTCCCCAGTTAGTCTGACATCCTTCAGGCTGGATATTCTCTGGTCCTGTTCACAGAACTGAGGACTCTAGGTTTTCTCCTGATACCTCCCAATGCATGCAAAGACCTAGCGGATAAAGATATCTAAGTACAAAATAGATAAAATCATATCTAAGTACAAAATGCATCCCTTGCACTCTGTTATTATAATAATAGCACTGCTGGTACTTTCCTTCCAACTTTTACCCATGGAGAATTGAAAAGGCACTCCAAGTGAAGGTTCAGAATCATCAAAATGTACACATGATCAGCATAAATGTCTCATTCTAGGTGAATCCACTTCAATTATATACTTAATTCAGCTGAGCACTCCCCAAAGAAGGGTTATTCTGTATTCATCCGCAAAAGTATTTCCGATACTCTCATAGGGACACTGATTTGGCAAAATTCATGCAACCTGTTTTATATTAATGCAGAAAAACTTGAAGGTTATTAAGTCCATGCTTCTGACAGCCCCTGCAGTTACAAATAACGCAGCTAATGAGAAGAAAAACTGCCCCTACCGCCTTATTCCCCAATCCCCAGCCATCTTTACGCAAGAATGCTGTGATAAATGATACTTTTCACCATTCTAACATGCCCCTTCTCCGATTATAGATTTAGACAGATAACATGACCACAAGAGTTAGGCCCCAAAGCAGATGATTGCCTCTGGCACCCACCGTATGCAATTCGGGTGAAATTTCCAAGAGCCAAATGAAATAATTGCAACAGGGAAGTCTAACTCTGCAAGCGAATTTATAAAAATTAAAAGGTCTGAGAGGTAATGCTCATGGACCCATTTGTCACATTTTTCCTCATTAAGATTTAATTGAAATGAACTCTGGTAACTGTATGAAAAGTTACATTCTTATTTCAGAATAGCAGATAAAAGAAGGTAATTTTTTTAAGCATCCAAAATCTACTTGGGGTCAGCTCCATGCTCTGCTATTTCACAACAGATACTAGAGTAATCATACTAGTGAAATCAAAGTATAAGAGATGTCACTTATTGCTATCAAAAACGCAGCCCAGTTTGGACATTTCAGGAGCCTGGGTATCTATGTTTGAAGGCACAATTAAAACAGCTTCTGAACAAACTCTAATTCACTCAAAATGTGAATTGGCCCCCTACCATGTAAAACTAATTTAAAGGAAATGGAGAGTCAAAATATTGCCAGCTAAAATAATTACCTTATATAGACAAAGTCATTCATTTATCTGCACTTCAATATAATCGTATAAGAGAATATTAATGTAAAACACACTCTTATAAGGGATGGGGGGGTTAGAATATGAGAGTGCCCTCATTTGGGTTTTTCTAGGCTGCTGATGTGTAGAATGTCATTGAACAGCTTGCAAATGGTGTGACTGCTGGCTACCAGGAATCTCAGCTCCACACTGCCCCTTTTCCCATCAGCACTGCCAACTGAAAAAAAATAAAATCCCCAAATGGTTCGTGTCACCAAAAACCCCTCTGCTAACCCACTGTATATGCTCCACACTTCTCAGGGGTACTTGACACTGTTGCCCACGCCATCCTTTTTATGTATAATACACTCTCCTTGGTTTTCTAGGTTTTTCTCCCGATTGCCTCCTTCTATCTCTGATGGCTTCTCTTGGGTCTCCTCTCAGGGTTCTTTCCGCCTAATGTTGGTCCTCCCCCACTCCTCTGCTCCAGGTCTACTTGCATGCTTGCTCAACCTTCCCTGCTCATCCACTACAGTGGGTTAAATAATGTCCACCAAGGGAATGTAAATTGGTGCAGCCACAATGGAAAACAGTATGGAGGGACCTCAAAAAACTAAAAATAGATCCAGCCGTATGATCCAGCATTCCCACTCCTGGGCATATACCCAGACAAAACTATAATTCGAAAAGATACATGCACTCCTGTGTTCATAGCAGCACTATTCACAATAACCAAGACATGGAAACAACCTAAATGTCCATCGACGGATGGATGGATAAAGAAGATGTGGTATATATACAATGGAATATTACTCACCATCAAAAAGACTGCAATAATGCCATTTGCAGCAACATGGATGGACCTAGAGATTGTCATACTAAGTGAAGTAAGTCAGAAAGAGAAAGGCAAATACCGTATGATATCACTTATATATAGAATCTAAAATACAATACAAATCAACATATCTACAAAACAAAAAAAGACTCAGATATAGAGAACAGACTTGTAGTTGCCAAGGCAGGGGGTAGGAGAGGGAAGGATTGGGAGTGTGGGATTAGCAGAGGCAAACTATTATATATAGGATGGATGAACAACAAGGTCCTACTGTATAGCACAAGGAACTATATTCAATATCCTGTGACAAACCAAAATGGAAAAGAATATGAAAAGGAATATATATGTATATATAACTGAGTCACTTTGCTGTAGAGCAGAAATTAACACAACGTTGTAAATCAACTAAACTTCAATAAAATTAAAAAAAAATTATGTCCACCAAAGATATCTTAGTCCTGGCCCCCAGAACCTGTGTATGCAAACTATTTGAAAATGCAGTCTTTGCAGATGGACTTAAGTTAAGGATCTTGAGATGATATCACACTGGATTGAGGGTGGATCTTACATCCAATGACAACCATTCTTAGGAGTAAAGGAGAGGACACAGAGAAACACAAGGGGAGGATGGCCATACAAAGATGGAGGCAGAGGCTGGAGTGATGCTGCCACAAGCCAAGGAATACCCAGGGCCACGAAAAGCTGGAAGAGACAAGGGAGGATTATTTACTAGAAACTTCACAGGTCCTGACAACTCTTTGATTACATACTTTTGGCTTCTAGAACTTTGAGAGAATAAATTTCTGTTGTTTCAAGCCTTTACGTTTGTGGTAAATTGTTACAGTAGCTTTAGGAAACTAATACATTCACCCCAATGAGACCTTAAAGGCCACTTTAACCTAATGACTCAATTCCACAGCTGCAGCCCAGACCCTCTGAACCTTGGCACCTGTTTGGGATGTCTTACACACCTCCCTCTTAAGATGCATACCCAGCCTTGGTGTCCTGCTGGCTTCTAGTTGATTCTGCTGCTGAAACTAGAGGCTTGCAACTCACATTCTTATTCAAGAACTGTCTATACCGCCAAATGGCACCTTAACTACAAAGGCAGCAGCAAAATGCAGGAGCTAAGAACGTGGACTCTGGAGCCTGAATGCTTGGGCTTGAAGCCTTGTTCAGGCTCTCTGTTCTAATTGTTTCAACTTGGGTAAGTTTTCTACCTTGTTACTTCAGTTTTCTCATCTGTAACTCAGAATAATAATAATACACCAATGGGCATTATGAGGATTAAATTAATTGCTATTTGTGAAGTGCTTAGAAGACTGCTCAGCCCTTAGAAAGTTTATTTTCTTTGAATACAAAATTTTAAATTTTAAAATAAATACAATTTTTAAAAATTTTTAAATAAATACAAATTTTACAAACATCTAACTTTCCTAGTTCTTGACCCAAACTCAAGGTCAGCAAGATCTCATCCTTTTCTTCCCATCCAGGGAAGAAAAGACAGGTATGGATGGCTCTGAAGAGTATTTCTGAGACCATCTGTTCAGGGTACCAGAAGCCCACATTCCATAGTTTACTGTTTGATTTAGCCCACCTTCCTCCAGGTGGTACCTAGCCTTCTTCCCTCACCTGAAATGCTCTTCTTTTCCCCTTCTGTTCTTTCCCATCTTCCCACCTTTCTCCCCAAGTCAGACTCAGCTTAGGTACAGCCTTCTAGACACTCACCACTGATCTGGTGGGCTGAGGTGTAATGATCTGTTTATTAATCTGTCTCTTCCGTTCGACTGTCAGCGCTTCGAAAGCAGGAATTGTTTTACTCCTATCTGCACCTAGGACACTTGGAACACAGCTTGCATACAGTTGAGATGCAGGGAATCTTTGTGAAATGATCACCCATTTGTTTAGCAGCTTCTGGGAGTAAAGGTCAGGGTAGGCCTGTAAAAGGATCTTGGCTCCAAATTATAGCTCGAAAATCCTCTGTTTCAACAATTAGCTGAAAGCCTTTTGGGAAATGTAGGAGTCACTCACCGTTTAGATTCCTACAAAGCCCAACAACCTATTTTTCACAAAGAGCACAGCAAATTGTGCCAGTGGCAGAGATGTGATGCCATAGAGATTAAGAGCAAGGAGTAGGATTTCTAGAAGATTAAGGACAGAGTAAGATCCCAAAACTTGTGCCTGGAAGCAAATGAAGAAAATAGAAGTGTGGCATCCTATGTGATTAAGCGGTATTAGAGTATCAAGGCCTTTATGGGTCTTGGAACCAATTTTATTCAGTTATGACGTAGAACTGAGGCAGGAATGTGATGCCTGCCATTCCGCTAACATGGAGCTGTCTCTAGACGTCATGGAGCCAATGAGAAAACATTTCCCAAGGGTATCTTGCAGACTTAGTGTCCTTTCAAAATTTTTTCTAGTTTCATCTAAATGCCCAGTCCACAGCTTTTAGGGGAGCTTAGGGGTTTAGTGTTGAAGACAAATTCATGGTGGAGGCCAAGCAAGTGTCCCCTACAGGAGGGGACTTGTGATTGTATCAGGCATCTACTCTTAACAAGATCACCTCTGCTTGTCCTTTCAGCAATTTTTTGAGGAATGAGTAAGTAAGAAAACAGAAATGGTTTCCCCTCTTTCTCTTAAGTCCCCCTGCAGTCTACTAGGGAGTAGTGTGGATGTTGCCCTTCAAATAAATCCAGAGGCCATCTCCACCGTTATCGCTCTGGTCCAATCCCCATCATCTTTTGTCTGGGTTTTTGTAACAGCCTCCTGACTGGTCTCCTGTTCCTACCCTTGTTCACCTTCTATCTGATCTCAACGCAGCAGCCAGTCTTCCTGCTCAGACAAACTCAGACCATGGTACTCCCTCCTTGAAGTCCTGCAGTGTCACCCAGAGTAAAAACTTATGTTCTCTCAGGGATCTACAAGGCCCTGGAAGCCCCTGGAAAGGGTTAGAAAAATTACCTCCTCATGGCCTCAGTGCCATTAAGGTCATATCTGAAGTAGGAATATGACAGACTCTTGTTGATATAGTACTTCCTTTCTGTAACAATCACAATTGTTTTCGCGGATAGGCAGCAAAAAATGAATGGCAGAAGGGCTGAAACCAATAGGAAATTCAAATAATGTATGAGTCAAACCAAATATCTGGGTTTGTCATCTTGTGTGAGGCATGCTCTCTTTGCTCTTTTCGGAGTTCACCCAATCTGTATCCATAGGACTTTGGTACCCATCGAGATGTCAGGATTTCTTAAACGATATGGTATCCTTTGGTGTGTTCAAGCTTTAGAGTCAAAGATCTAGGTTCAGTTCCTTCCTTTACTATTTACTTACCCAAGTAAGTTATGATAAATTCCCTAGACCTCACTCTCCCCACATGTGAGATGGGATGATAATATTTACTTCAGAGGATCATATTCACTCAATCATATTTATCTTGAGTTCTTCTGGGATATCACTTTCTACAGGAAGCCTGCTTAAGCTTTTAATAGAATCAATCTCCCCCTCCTCTGCAATTTCCTTCTCTACTCATAATAAATTATCAATGTGTTTACCATCCCTTCTTATTTGTTTTGCATGTCTACCTTCTCCTCAAGACCATGAGTTCCTGGGTAGCAAGGAACATGTCTTATGTATCTTTGTATTCTCAGTCAAGCTGGCAACATTTGTTGAATAAATGAGTGAATGAGCTCTCAGGCATAATGGAGGGTATATCTCCAGTGTGAAAACTAGTTATGATATTGTATTTCCAAGAGATTTTCCTGTATTACTTTGGTAAATGGTATCAGTGAACTAGAAGAAAAAGGAAGCACTGTTGTTTCATGAGATAAGGAAAATAACGAGAAACTATTTCCTATTAATAAGATTGGTGAAAATCCCGGTATCGACTGTTGGTAAGGATGGGAGTGATGGGGTCTGTCACACACTCTTGGTGGGAGAGTGAACTGGTACAACCCTTTTGGAAAATAAAGCTTGAGACGCACATGGCATCTTACCAACCATTCTACTCCTGGGTACATGACCTTGAGAAATTGTGCACAAAGATATTCATAGTAGCACAGTTTGTAATAGCAATAAAGTTGGAAACTACCTAAATGTTCATCAATAACAAAACAGATATATAAATTGGGGCTTGTTCCTGCAATGCAACTCTTTACAGCAGTTAAAATAAATAAATGAGAATTACATACATTCACGTAAATAAATTTCGAAATCATATTTCTGAGAAAAAAGTTATAAAAGGATGTATACTGTACAGAACACCACTTATATTATTAATAAGTTTAAAAACAGAAAATAAAGCTATATATTTTTTCTGCATACAAATATACATAATAAAGTATCAAAGCATGCAAGTAATGGTAACCATCAAATTTTGGATGGTGGGGGATGGGAAGAGTATAATGGAGTTGAGGAGGGATCGTCTAATGCAACTGTAATGTGGTTATTTCACAAGTAAAAAGACTAAAGAAAATATGCCAGAATGCTAAAATTTTCAAAAAGTTGTGTGGTAGATACGTGATTGTTCATTACATTCATCTTAAAACATTCCATAACATTTTTAAAGAGTTAAGGAAAAATTTAATCTTAACTATGTAAATTGCACATCAGCTAATTATTTTCAAGGCACCTGGGTGAGACAGCCTTCATAGTTTATTTAGTATGTAAACTCCATTGGACAAGTTCCAAGACAAAATGCATTAAAAAGTCCTTGTATATATATGTTTGTTCTTTAATTTCCACTATTTTCCCTTATACTTTTGTAATGGGAATATCTTGGAGGGCATAACACACTTGAACCGAATATTACAAAATATATGGTTTACAAATACCCACTTCATTCTTTACAGAATCATTTTCTTTTTCTTCTCGTTTTATAAATCTTATGTGTAGTGTTCGTTTGTTCATTCATTCATCCTTTCATCCAACAACTATTTGCTGAGGCTTAACTATTTATAAACCTCTTCTAGGTCCTGGGGTAGACTGTTGAAAGAGAGAGCTTCCATTTGCTTTGGCTTTGTCCTTACTAGCTTGTATTATAGTTTTGATACTTATTTCAGTTCCTTGGAGGCAGCAATGGAGAACTTTTCACTGGTGGGCCTGATGCATAAACGATGCTCAGTAAACAGAAATATTACTTGACTATATCAATGAATTAATCAATGTGTTTTGGATGGCACTGACTTAAGAGTGTATGCAAAGCGTTGAAAAAAATCCCAATCTTTATTACCCCAATGCCTTTGAATTTTATCTTACTGAGAATTTTCCCAACTCTTAGCTAATACACTCAATTATAGTTTCATTAATAAAAGTTTTTTTTTTTTTTTCTTAAAGTAAACCCCCTAACAACCTAAAAATATCCAAACATTTTCTCTTCCCTAGAATCCAACAGCTCTAAGTACTTAGGATTTTTTCCTCTTTCTTATTTGCTGCTTGGCACATCTGTGAAACAAAGGATAACCATAAGCATCAGAGATGCTTCTAACACCAGGCTCTCTGCTCTTCATCTTTGCGTCACCGCCACACACCCAAATACCACAATTTCTCCTATTTCAGAGATGACACTTTCTGAAACACAAAATTCTCATCATCTGACTGTTTTAAGACCCAATCAAAGCAAAGTCACAGACCACTCTCAACGATCTCTGTATCACAACTGACGAACATTTCTTCCAAAGTCTCTTGTTGATACTCTCTGGACTCAGATGACTGAGAACAAACAAACTGGAAATACAAAATATGTACATTACAAGGACAGGATCTCTACAGGCAGGTGATGTTCACCTGGCTGAGAAGGGTCCTGTCCAACTTAACAGCCTGAGACACAAGACAGGCTCGGCCAAGGAGGGTGCGGGAGCTGGAAGGCACCGACCCCACATCAGGACAGGCTCCTTCATTGGCCGGAAGTGCGGTCAGCCCCCAGCATATCAATCACTCACACATTCATATAGACAAACATCACTCCAAATCTCCATGCATTCTGGAGAACCACGCCAAAGCAAGAAATAGCCCTTCTCAGGCACTAGGTAGGCATAGAGGGATTTTCCTTTGGCAGGTTATTCCCAGTAACCTGAGAACAAAATATTTTTATGATCTCCATTTTATAGGTGAGGAAACAGGCACAGAGAGGTATTTCTAGTTTTGAGCCTTGACCAAGATCGCGCAGCCAGTAGAGTACAGGTGA
This sequence comes from Balaenoptera acutorostrata, assembly GCF_949987535.1. Taxonomy (NCBI): domain Eukaryota; kingdom Metazoa; phylum Chordata; class Mammalia; order Artiodactyla; family Balaenopteridae; genus Balaenoptera; species Balaenoptera acutorostrata. The sequence goes on along the minus strand of NC_080068.1, from coordinate 99,929,058 downwards.
AGCTGCACTTTGGAACCTGAGAGTGGAAGAAACCTCCTTTTTCTAACGTTGGCCTTGGGTTTAAGTTTTTTTCTTGAAAAATGCCCTGCCTTTGCCTCAGCTGCTCTTAGCAGAAAAGAACTGGCATTTGTAAACGGCACCTGATGCATCAGCTTGAGTTCTAAGCCCTTCGTGTGTGAATTAGCTCATTCAGGTACTGCTATTATCCCCATTTTATACCCAAGCAAACTGAGGCCTGAGAGAGCAAGTGATTTGCCTAAGGTACCGCCCCCACTCCCCCCACTCCAGCTAGTAAATTGGCTGAGCAGGGATTCCTAACCATATCCTCAAGCTCTTAGCCACTACTCTTTCTGGATTATGACACCACCATTAGAAATGCGGAGTTTCTCTCGCCCTTCCAGTCACATCCAATCTGATGTCTGTTATTATTATTGTCATTCAATGGCCTGAATGTCTTTGAAACCCATCCCCTCCTTTCAGTTCCCATTGGGTGCCACCTTATTCAGGACCTCACCCTTCTCTGCTATGGGAGCCTCCTGATCTCCTTCCTAGACTCTAATCTCTGCCAAGCAGCCAGGGCCTCTCTCTAAACCACTAGCTCTCCAGTCTGGCTACACATTGGAATTACCTGGGAAGATTTAACATGTACCAATGCCTGGATGTGCCCATAAAGGTTCTGATTCAATTGGTCTGGGATAGTTTAAGGATCTGGAGCTTTAGCAGGCCCCTTCCCAAATGATTACTATAATAGTCAGTGGAGTTAAGAGAAATACCATTCTAAACTCACGAATATGAGTTTATAAGAGGTCCCTCACCTATTAAAAGACCTCAGTGACTATGGGATAGTCCAGATTCCTTAGTATGGCAGATGGTGCTACTTTGCTAATGCCCCAACTTGAATTTCTAAATGTATCTTTTAAGACTTTCCATCCTGGTCCCCCTGCAGGTGGACATGTGTGCATACATAGGTACATAAACACACTCACATATACACACTACATACACACTCTAACCACACATAAGTATTTCATGCCTTCTGAATACACCATGCTCTTTTATGTTTCCAGGTATCTTTTCCATTCGGGCTGCTGTAACAAAATACCCAGACTGGGTGGCTTGTAAACAACAGACATTTATTTCTCACAGTCTGGAGGTTGGAAGTACAAGATCAGGGCACCAGCATGGTCTGGTGAGGGCTCTCTTCTGGACTGCAGACTGCTGACTCTTCCTGTAGGGTCCTCACATGGTAGAAGGGGCTAGGGACCTCTCTGGAGCCTCTTTTATAAGGACACTAATCCCATTCACGAGGGCTCCACCCTCATGACTTAAACACCTCCCAAAGCCCCCATCTCCTAATACCATTACCTTTGGGGGATTCAACATACAAATTTGCTGGGGCGGGGGGGACACATATATTCAGACCACAGCACCAGGCCTTAGCACATTCTGCTTCCTCTGCCTGGAATGGCCGTACTCTCCTTCCTTGACTGCCAAACTTCTATTCATTTTCAAACATCTGTTTCAATGTCCTCTACCAGGAAGCTTTCTCTGATCCTCCAACAGCATGGTTCCTCCCTCTGAGCCCACAGAACAATTGGTATATAGTTTTACTATAACACTGCTGATGCATAAGCAGTTGCTTAGATTATGGTCTCCTCCCTTAGCATCAAGCCTTTTGAAACATGGCCTACAGGCTCTCTGTCACTGGTCACCAACCACTTCTTGCCTCCTGTTCCTTACCACCCCAATGTAAGCTCACATCACCCTCCATCTAACTCCTCTCTCCAGCCATTGGCCTCCTTCCTCTTCCTGCCACAGAGTCTTATCAAGATTGATCCCCGAGTCTATAAATCTCTTCCTCTGCTCTCCACTAGTTAAAACCAACTCATCATTAAAACTTGGTCCAAGCATCACCTTCTCAGGGAAGCCTTAAGAGATCTTTCAGACAGGCGAGTTTATTATATTCACTCACAAAAAGAACTATATGCTCTTTTCCAAGGTGGAATTTACTTAATTAGAAATACACACCCATTTGACGTCCATTGACAGATGAATGGATAAAGAAGATGTGGTACATATATACAATGGAATACTACTCAGCCATAAAAAAGAATGAAATAATGCCATTTACAGAAACATGGATGCAACTAGAGATTATCATAGTAAGTGAAGTAAGTCAGAAAGAGAAAGACAAATACCATAGATATCACTTATATGTGGAATCTAAAACATGACACAAATGAACTTATCTATGAAACAGAAACAGACTCACAGACATAGGGGAAAGACTTGTGGTTGCCAAGGGGAAGAGGCGTTGGCAAAGGGATGGATTGGGAGTTTGGGACTAGCAGATGCAAACTACTATATATAAAATAAATAACAAGGTCCTATGGGGATATATGTATATGTATAGCTGATTCACTTTGTTATAAAGCAGAAACTAACACACCAGTGTAAAGCAATTATACTCCAATAAAGATGTTAAAAAAAAAAAAAAGTCCTACTGTATACCACAGGGAACTATATTCAATACCCTGTGATACACCATAATGGAAAAGAATATAAAAAAGAATATATATATATATATATATATATATATGTATAACTGAATCACTTTGCTGTACAGCAGAAATTAACACAACATAGTAAATCAACTATACTTCAATAAAAAAAGAAATACACACACATTTGTGTGAGATTATTTAGTAAATGTCTCTCCACCCCACCATAAGCATATGAGAGCATGAATGCAACTGTTCCTGCTCGTCCTTGGAATTCTAGCACGCAGCACCATGCCTGGCACCTAGCAGGCATCCTAAAACATCTGCTACAAGAGTCAGTGAACGCCCAGCACATAGTAAGTGCTCAGGATATTTTGGTCATTACTGCTAAGCTTGGTGAGAGCAGCAACACATCTTCATTTTTATAATCCCCAGGCTTTGGAATATAGTGGGAATAAGAGGTTGTTTTGTGTATTATCAAAGTTAATGAGTATTCCTTTAAGTTCATCTAATAATCAGCATTTTAAGTATATCAAGGTATTTTTCTCTATCATAAAACCATAGACAATAAAGACTGTTTATTCACAAAGTCATTGCCACAGCTAGAAATTGCCTAAAGCCACTGGGAAATTAATAAGGAAATAATAGTTTTCAGAGGGGTGAAAGACCTCCAATAAGAAAAACCTTAGTGAACATATGTAGTTAAAAGTTGAGTCAACTACATGTAAATATAGTTATAGAAAACATTGTTATAACTACTTTTATTTAAATGAGGCAATCTCCTTACCAATTTATAGTTATGCTTAATGAAGTAAGTGTACCAAATATTTTTAAGAAAGAAGAAATAACTTAAGAACATTCCTTAGACTCAGATTTGGGGAAGGCAGATTCTAGAGTTTTCTAGAAAACTCTATGTCCAGAAAACCAAAGTTAACCTTTATTGAATAGAGTTTTTAAAAGTAACTCTATGTGTTAATATTATCATATCCAGAGATTATTCCAGAGAGTCATATTAAAACTGTGGAAACACTTCCTTTCCATAACGAATTTACAGAATTTTAATAAGCAGACAAATCTCCCTCAGGATTCCAGGCACTGGCTTCTATGTGTGCCTCTGAACATTAGAACACTTTTGTATTAAAAACTTATATGTTAGGTTTCAAGAGGATCTTTGGGTGCATGTACCGAATTACAAAGCACAGTGTTATTAAAAACATTTAGAAACATTCGCTCAGAGATTCTAAAACAGCACAACAGAAAAACTAGAAGGCAGTCACATTACTTTAGACTTGACATTGGACACCAAATATCTCCTTAAGGAGAGGCATCTACAGATTCCCTGAAGACCCCAAGTCAGGGATGTTCTTTTAGAAGCTCTCCACATTCTTCCTTTTAGAATTCACAGAATCCCTGATAAGGAATCTCAATGGGTAGCAAAATAGATCAAATGCTCAATTGATGGAATTGCCCAAGAATTAACATCTTGTCTTCCCTTTCTTCTTTCTTCCTGGGCTTCATCCTTTACAATGATCTTCAAGGTTTTAATTACCAGGTAGTCAGATATTCAGAAGACTCACAGCTTATATCCAATCACCTTGTGACAATCTACATGTCTCAAATGTCTTCCAACCCAACATATCAAATAACAAACATACAAACAAAAAAAAACCAACTCAGTGTCTCCCCACACCCAAACCCTCCACACCCACCCTACACAAAATCTTCTTCCAATCCCTACTCAGTGAAGGGAACCAGCATCCAGCCTGTTCTGAAAACTAGACAGATAGTTGATACCTCCTTCTTCCTCACACTTCTTATCCTACCTAATCACCAAAATGTACTAACTTTTCTATCCTCAGATCTTTCAGATACACCCACTTCTCTATGTTCTTCACCTTCAACAGCTTTGCAATGATTTAGGGCCAAGTTTTTAACAATCTAGGGGCCCAGTTCATGTCTCCAGCCTCAGTTTGAACCATGCTCCCCCTCTTGCTGTTTGGGTTCCAGCTACATTAAACTTCTTTTAGTCCCTTGAATATATAAAAGCTCCCTGCCCACACAGGGTCTTTATTCATTTTGGGAGAGTTTCCCCTCTACTCCCCTTCCATCTCCATCCTTATGACTTTTACTTTCTCTCTTGTGACATGTGCTCCTCTTTTCTTTTCTAGACCTTACTGCGATTGTAATTTTACATTCATAAGTTTTATTCATTCAATGTATATTATTCCCATATGTTAAATTGTATTGAAGTCAGGACCAACTAAATAGACCAATTACCTAGAACAAATTTAAATGTATCAGAAAGCCCTGCTCCAAAAAAAACAAAACAAAACAAAAAAAACCCAAGCCCAGATGGTTTCATAGGGGAATTAGGCCAAGGTAGTTTCTGCAAAACCTTTAAAAGGCAAGTAACTTCAATGTCATTTAAATTATCCTGGAAGAAGAAAAAAAAGAGAAATATTTGCGGAACATTCATGAGGCCAGGATACCAGTAAGACTCAGCACAGCCAAAAACATCATATAAAAGAGAATTTTAACTGAATTTTTTAAAGACTGATGCAGAAATTGTAAATAAATATTAGCAAATGGAATCTATGACCCAATAAAAGGAGGATACATATTGAACAAGTGGGATTTGTCCCAAGAATGAAATGATGATTTACTAAGAAACCTATCAAAATAAAACTTTTCATAGTGTTTACACAGAAGGAATCGACATGAGTCCACTCTCAGCTCTGCCACTTACTGGTTGTCTGATCTTGTTCAAGTTACTTAACCTCTGTGAATGTGAGTTTTTTTAACTTTAGAGTGAAAATACTAATAATACTGAGTTCTAGATTGGGTAAGGGTGAAATGAGTTGATACATGTAAAGAACTAAGAATACTGCTTTGGATAGTAATTGCACCAAATAAGCACCAATTATTTTTATTAATATACCTAATCATAATAATAAAAAGAGAAAATACCAACTGCTTGGACACTATAAATACATTGGATAAAATTCAATATCCATTTTTTTCTTTAAATAGCTCTTAATAAAATAAGAATAGAGAGATATTACCTTAATATGAGAAATATATCTATCTCAAATCATAAGCCATCATCCTGCTTAATGAAAATATCTAGACGCATTCCCATTAAAGTCAGACACAAGATAAGGATGTTAATTATCCTCGCTATTATTTAACACTTTTCTGATGGTACTAGCCAATATAATTAGAGAAAAGAAAGAAAGAAAATATGAAAATTGGAAAAGACTGTATAAAATAGTCATCATTTACAAATGATGTAACTTAGCTGGAACACCCAAGAGGATACACTAAAAAAAAAAAAAGCTGTTATAAATATTAAGAAGATTATATATGATGCCTGGGAATAAAAGTAATATATGGAAATCAATAACTTTTATAAATACAAGTAAACCAATTAAGCTATAAAATGGAATAAAAGATCATATTTGTGATAATGAACAAAAAACAGATGATGTAGGTGCAAAGTTACCAAGAAATGGAAAATAGATACATATCTGTATCTGTATACAAAATGCACATACATATAGACATACAATATATACATACAAAGAAAAACCTCAAAACATTACCAAGGGGCACAAAAAGGACCTTAATATTGGAAAGGCTGTCCAAAATTATGGATAGAAAGACCAAAGATCATAATGATAGCAATTCCCCTATTGCTAATTAGTAAATTTAATAGGATTCCAATAGAATACCAGTAAATTTATTTTTAAATTAGATAATCTAATTCTAAAGTTTATCTGAAAAAATAAAGATTTAAGAATTCTATAAAGAAGAATGATGATACTATCTTAATTCTACTAGGTGCTAAAGTATACTGTAAAGCAAAAGTAATTTTTAAAGTGTGGTGTTGGATAAAGAATATAAAGACAAGTTAACAGTCCAGAAATTGGCTCAAATAGGTACAGCAAAGCAAAATATGCTAAACTGGTGTTTCAAACTGGTGGGGACAATATGCATTAATCAACAAAGTGTGTTTGGACAACTGAGTAATTAAATAGGTGTTTCACATTTTTACCCCCCAAATTCCATGTGGATCAATTATTTAAACGTAAAAAGTCCCCCAACTTTTAAAAGTGGCATTAGAGAGCATAGAGAAATATATTTTATTATTATTAGCTCAAAGAGGGCTAATACTAAATACAAAACAAAAAACTGGAGACATAGGGGGAATACTGCTCCACAACACACACACACACACACACACACACACACACAAAACCCCAAAAAATAAAAAAAAACATAAAAAATACAACCAAATCAAGGATAAACCAACGTATAGAAAGTTAAAAAAACCCCACAAACTATATACCACAACAAAGTGTGTGCTTCTTTCAAATATAAGAAAAGAACAAACCAAAAGAAAAGTGGGTAAATTATATGAACAAATAATTCACAAGAAAGGAAATACAAATGACTCTTAAGTATATGAGAAGATAATAAATCTCTTTTGTAATAAGAGAAAGGCATATTACAATGAAAATGAGATGCCATTTTTCACCTATAATATTGGAAAATAGAAAAACTTGATAATCTTCAGTTGTTGAAAAGTGTGGAAAATATTCATTTTATGTGCTGCTGGGGAAACGGAAACTTGGTACAACCTCTATGTTGAACAGCTTGACAATATCTATCAAAATTACAGTGTATGTGTCTTTGGACCTGGCAATTTTACTTCCAGGAATTTCTCCTACGAATTTAGTCTTTTAGTTGTTGCTGTATAAAATCAAATACGAGAAGATATTTGCATATCATTGTTAATGATAGAAAAAGATTAGAAACAACCTAAATGTCCATCAATAAAGCACTTATAAAATAAATTATTATATATCTCTAAAGAGTGATATACCTCTTTAGCATATATCTCTGCTGTTTTTCTAAAGAGTGTCACTGCTCAACACTTTGAACCGTATGAATAGTATGTTAGCATTTGCACACACGTGTATGTGTGTGTGTCTGTGTGTGTTTAAAGCAGTATATGCTTATAGTATATGCATAGAATATCACAGGAAGAAAATGCAAGAAACTGGCAATGTTGGCTGCCTCTACGAAGGAGAACTAAGAGGTTGAAACTAGGTGTAAAAGGTATATATTTTAAAGATTTTTACAGTTTTTGAATTTTGCAATATATGAATAAGTTATCTATTCAAAATATAATTGTTTTTAATGAGGTAATGAGGGTTAATTAAATGACTTGCAGTGCCTGGCACAAGGTCATCAGACAATAAATGGCTCTTATGTTTGCTATTATGACGTTAAATAGGAATTGGATGATGATGGTGGAAAATGGAAAAATCATGGAGTCAAGTGATTGTCTATCTTGGATATGGGGGTCCCTGTCCCTAAATATTAGAATGAACCATACGAAATAGCCAATATTTAACAGGGTTTGACCTGCAAAAAGAGCAATTTCATACAATTCAATCCCAAATTACTTTCTTCTGTGTAAATTAAGACTGTACTCGATAGTGAGAATAATGGTGGCCATTTGTTTAATTATTCCTTGCCATCCAAACCTACCTGGTTTCCAAATTTGGAGAGTTGAGAATTCAGAGAATGAGTTGGAATAATGGGGATACTGAACTACATGAATCAATTTGGTTCCTGAGTTTTGGATAGCGAGTAGCTTGAATTGGATAAGGAAAAATTTATTTAACCTTTTTTTTCAAAACTCATTTAATTCTGAATTAGGAATACAAGAGTTTGGACATTGAAGGTTTGAATAGTGAGTGAGGGATACCTGTTTTGCAAAAGAACCTTACAGCTTACAAAGCATTTTAGTATAAGTGGCCTCACACATTCTTTAAACTTTGAAGGTGTTATCTCAACACCCACCCCATTTTACAAAAGGGGAACTGTTTCTGCTTTGCAAGCCAGTGCTAACCAATGCAACACAACTGGTGTTGAGGGAATTGAAAAAGGCCAAGACCCACTGCCAGGGCATGGCCCCTGTTCAATGGTAAGACTATACAGTTCACATGTCTCCAAAGCAAGCACTTGTCCTTCCCACCTCCCATCTGTGAGTGACATACCAAGAGTCCCAAAGCTCAGAAGTTATGCGTAAATTGTAGGGTTGCTACCATTTTGCATATGTTTGTAAATTCTGTTAATTAACATCAAAAAAACTTTGATTTTTCCACTTAAGTTTCCCCCTCATGGCAAAACGGTTCAAGAATATGAATAGATGACCACAAATGCCTTCTGTAGGTAAAGCATAGGCAGAACACAAGAGGGACATTGACAGAGGAAGGAAGGAAAACAACTTCTTTGATCAATTCCTAAGACTACAGATACTTTTTCTATAAAAACCACATTGTGAAGTTTCTGCAGTTCAGTTCTGCTCTTGTGTCAAAAGTTTCCATGATGATCTATGGCAGTATTGAACTGAAAAGGCGTCACTTCATCCCTACCTTGTTTCACAAAACTTGGGAAATAGGCAAGCAAGGAGGGAAAAATTAGCTGCCTTCTCAGGTAAACCTCCAGTCTTATGTTATGATTGACCTAGGAAAAGTTTTAAAGAAATCAGGAGAAACATATATGAGATTCTCATGCACAGAAAAATTTAGTGTCAAATAGGGAATCTGCTGGCTAGAGACCAGAGTAGACCCAGGCATACAATAGGTGCTCAGTAAACATTTGTAGACTGAATGGGACCAGAATAGACCCAAGCATACCGTAAGTGCTCAGTAAAGGTTTATAGATTGGGACCAGATTAGACCCAGGTATACAGTAGGCGCTCAGTAAACATTTGTGAATTGAATGGATGTGAAGGAGTCCTGCAAATGGAGACAAAAAGAAAGCCAGAAACTATCCTATATTAATAGGCAGGTAGCCTTCAATTTGGGTCAGCCTTGAACCTCTTGGGTTTAGTTTCCTCATTTCTAGCATGGGATTTATTAATACTTTATTTGTGGTATTTGTTAATATTTCTATTTTGTATTCCTTCTTCTTAGAATGCTTGACTAGAAGTCCTTAGAAGTCATGCTTATCTCCCTTGTTTTATAGATGAGGACCATTTATCAAATAAAGTTAATGACATCCCTCCCCTCCCCTCACCGACATGGTTGTTTATAATTGCAAATAAGAACATCAAATCCTTAGAGGAAAGTGCTACAGGCACTCAGTCTGTGGTGTCAAGGATGGTTAATAGCCTTCACACAAGTGTCCTCCATATTCCAAGGCAACACTTGGAATTGGGATTTTATAAATGGTTTGCTCTTTAAAATTTCCAGCTTATCAAGGAGCACATCTCAAGTTGAGTAGACTTAAAATGATTGGTTCTCCATTCAGGAAAGAAGAAACAAGATTCCCGCTTTCAAAAAAACCTGCATTCCAGTGACAGGCATAAGAGACAGGGAAACAACCAAAGGGTAAAACTGATGATTAGGTAGGATGATTCAACTGATGAAAAATGCTACATGGAAAATAAGCCAAGTAAGGAGGCAACAGAAAATAACTGAGATGGGGAGCCCACTTTAAACTGGCTGATCAGGTAAGACCTCTTGGAGGAGGTGATGTGTCCTGAGAGCTGACTAATAGGGAGACAGCCTTGTAGCAGAGTATCCCAGGCAGTGGAGATAATGACGACAACGACGATGATGATGTTATTCATTGAGGACTTACTACATTCCAGGCTTTATTCTAACCACCAGTACCATTTCATTTAACCCTCTCAATGACCCATTGAGGTAAGGGAATATTATTATCACCATTTTGTTGATGAGGAAATTGAGACCCAGAAAGGATAGAAAATTGCCCAAGGTTCCATAGCTAGATAAATGATATGATAGAGCAAGTAGAGAGGCCCTGGAGAGGAACTTAATAGGTTGGAAAGCAAAAATCAGGCCAGGGCACTGGAGCTTGCTATGAGATGAAGCTGGTGAGGTCAGATCCCATAAGGCCTTGCAGGCCAATGGCCTCCCTGTGCTTAAGTGTTCTGTGTTCTCCATCCATGGCATCTGTTGACAATTGTCTGCTGATAATTTTCTGTTGACAATTTGGCAAAACAGCCTGGTCATCTCAGTGGAAATGACTGACCTAATCTTCAACCCAGCTCTTGTTAGGAGGTGACATTTCTGCAGCATGACTGTGGGCAGGGCACCAGGTCAACATGGGATCCCATCCAGCCTGGCGATTTACCCACTGAATGACCTTAGATGAGCCCCGGAACCGCAATGAATCTCAGTTTCTTCTGTAAAATGAGGCCATGAACACCTACCTCCCAAACCAGTTGTGAGGATTAAATAAAGCCAAGTTTGTGTCTTGCCCGTAGTAGGTACTCAACAATCTCAGTTCACTGCCCTCTCTTCTTTGGGAGGGGCATGGTGGACACTTTAAAATTTACTTGTTTTCTCTTAATTATAGTTCACATTTCCAGCCACTCCCAAGCGGATTTATGAAGATCAGGACTGGAGAGTTTAACCTCATCTGCCTTTCCCCCTTTCACATGTTTGTTTCTTTTCTACCTACTCTGCTCCTTGAACTCTGCTGGGGACAAATGATGAGGTCATGCCATCTAATAACAGTTGCTATCTCTAAGGAATGTGAGTTTTCTGTGGGCACTGAGGTGGTGCCCAGGCAAAGTTAGAGAACAACAGAGACCGGACACAGAGAAAGGTCTCGAGCCCCATTGCTACACGGTGAAACCTACTAGCCCCTTTTCACTTTTCAGGCTACTTCCCTGCCTGTGCTCTTAAATTAAAATAAATTCAAACAGCTCTCCCCTTGCCCCCTGCCCCGAATTTTCCTGACATACATTTTTTACCCATTCTAGACAATTAGGAAGGCTGTTTCTCAGGACCATTAATTCTGGGCTCCATCCTGCACTTCACTTTGCAATCCCTCAGCCATTTCCCCCCAGACTGCCATTTCCCACCTTCCCATCTCCCCTGATTTTCAGTGTCTTGTTAAACAACAATTTCTTTCTCTTTCTCTAGCGCCGAGACTGGGAAATTACTTTCTTTAATCCTAGCCCTATTTGTACCTTTAAGGCCACGAATTTTAGAAGCATGGGTGGCTCTGAAATTGTTTTCAGTTAGGACTGCTCTGTAAAAATACTGTTTGTGTGTGTGTGTGTGTGTGTGTGTGTGTGTATAGTTTTTTCTTTTAATGTTCTGATAGCTGTTTCTTTTGGCTTGACTTTAGAAATCACTGTTTTCTGGACACTGGGCTGTCTCTGTATTATGGTTATTTTACTTCTTTAAGAGTTAACTGCTTTAATTCCCTTATCATGTGGTCACGTGTACTACTTTTCCATCTCCAAATGCAATTAAAAGTTCCCTTTGGGTGTTCCAGGTTTTACTCATTCTATGCGTGCATTGTTCTCATGGCTCAGAAGGCCTTTCTTTGCCTTCACTCAGAAGGAGCCTTTCTCCAAGGAGGAGGAGGAGGAGTGGAAAAGTCAGAATGAGGTGGGACAGCTTTGTTTCAGAGGCCAAATCCCTCACTCTTAAAGCACCATCTCTCCTGCAGGCCCAGGCCAAGGAGCCTGTCCTCACCAAGATTGGGTGTGCAGGGGGCTTGGGGAACAGGCAGGCCTGAGCCCTGGGAAGCACTATTGCCAGGACCAGCTTTGCAACCTTAGGCACTGACTGATTTTTATCTGTAAAATGTGGATAATAATTCCTGTCTCATCCTTTTATTGAGAAACAGAGAAGTTCCTGGCTAACTAATGGTGTTATGATGGTCACGGTGGTTCTGAACGGTCTCTGAATACAATTCATCACCAGTGCTCCAAGCCAGTGCTTGTTCAACGGCGGGTCACGTGTGCTCCCAACACTTGACTAGTGGCCACGCACCACGGAAGTTGAATCACACATAAACTGCTCCATAGCCCGGTCAGTGGGTTGAGTCCGCTGCATGAACTTGGATGTCCTGGCAATGTCCGACTGTTACAGAAGTTTTAAAGTTTTTAATTCTCGTTTTCTGGACTTATCACAAACTGGTAACAAACAGTTTGCAAATCTGCAGTGATCCAAGGACCACAGAGTGAATAGCACGTTTTAGGCTGTGGGCCTTTTGAGGGTTCACACCATGAAGGCCCTGTGGGAAGCCCCGGAGGTTTGCTGGGATGGTTCTTTCCCCGCCACCAACGTCAGTGTTTAGTAAGAGCGTGCTGCTGGTCCGCCTGCGTGAACGGTCAGCGGTCTGTCCAGGTGCCAGCCCATAATTATGGTGACTGTCAGTAACGCTGGTTCATCTCAATCTCTGAGCAAGGATCCTGTTCCATCCTCAGGCTTGGCTTGGCATTCAGATGGGAAAGGGGGTTGGACTGTAATCCTTTCTCGTGTCATAAAACCAAGGAAAATATGCTGGCTGGCAGTCAAGCCTCATAAAAATAAAAAACAAACAAAAAAAACCTTGGCACAATTCAAAATGCTCACTCCAGCCACGGCCACTCCAAGAGGTCACGTCACGTCATTCTGTTGAGGGTCATTTTCCAAAGCTAATTGCTCAATTCTTCCAGGCATTGGACAATACTCTTTTGCTATCTGTAGAAGGTACATGCAGGGACCAATGCTCTTTAGAATGTACCAATCACAACAACAAAAATTTTCATTCGTTTGAGAAATTAAAGGTATAGGATCAAAAAACATTCCCGTGAAAACTCAGTGCTTTCACTCCCAGTTGAGGACACTGCTGTTTTGAAGGGGTAGATTTATTTAACAATCACAACAACAAAAGGTTATAAATTGTATTGAAAACACCCAGTGACAATGATTATACTTTGTACTGGAAAGGGGGTTCCAAATATACGGCACATGCCTCAGACTCCCTCCTGCCACCCTCCTCGGCAGATGTCATTCACTTATCACTTCTCTTTTTTTCTGATCTATCATCTGGCTTCAGAATCTCAGTGTAGAATTCAAGGCCATGACCAGTGTATAGGAGTTGATAAATGGAATGAGACTTACTTGGCTTCCTGGTGAAGTCATTTCAAGTTACATGTGCTCTTCACATGCACGATCGTTTTAACCCTCGACTGAGATTCAGTTCCTGTGATTCACAATGTACGTAATCACTCATGCATGAGAAAACTGGGGCTCCAAGAAATTAAGGCAGTTAATCAATATCATAGAAGGAGAAAGTGGTAAAAGTGAAACTGGAGCCCTGATCCACTGCTCTGGACAGCACAGGAGGGACCTAGTGTTTATTATGCTTCTCCTGTGTGCCAGGCTCTTTTACTTTGTAACTCATCTAATCTTATAAAATGTAATTTGTGCCAACCTGTGAGACATTATTCTTCCTGATATTCAGATGAAGAAAGTGGGATTCAGAGAATTTAAACGACTAGTTCAAGGCTGTTATGGGTCGTAGGGGGGTTAGCATCTGAACCCACATTTCTCTGAATCTGAAGCACATTTGCTTTTCTTACCCACATGGCCTCCACAGCTCCGCCTCTGCAGAGAACACCGCTGAGAGCAGGACACGGCAAGGGCACTTAGAGGAGTGGTATTAATGACAGCAACAACTTGAATATGACTTCAGCGCTTGACATTTAGAGAAATGGTTTGGTTAGCCCCACCCTGGAATATTTGCAGGGTGATAAATGATAAATGGCTAATATGATAACTATGTAGAAACACGCAAAAGTGTTTACCAAATAACATTAAGAAATTGTATGTACACTGATTACATTTATGCAGAAATTATGCGTATTAGATGGATAAAGAGTAAGAAGAAACACAAAGAAAATAACTTTTGGCGGGGATACAGGATAATAAGACGTTTTAAAGTTGCGTTAAACAAAATGCTTAAAAAAAGTTTGTGTATCCAAGCATCAGGAAAAGCTGGTCAAAGAAAATAGGCAAAAATAATCTCCCATTAAGAAATGTGTCCTCGAGATCTGAAAGAACACATTTCCAAAATAATGAGAAGGGCATAACGGCACTTAGAGTAAAAATTAAATACTGATTCAGAGCAAGTAGAAGTAGTGGTATTAGAATAAAAATTTGACATTGTGAAGCCTGAGTATTTTAAGTGGGAATTTTGCACACTAGAGCGATCTGGAGGCCCCATGCCATGTTTCTTTCATTTCCTTGATGCATTCAACTCTACTTCTCTTTAGATTTCATGGTGAAGTTCTAGGTAGTGACTTTGAAAATGAATCACACATTTTTAAAAAAAATACTGTAGGGCAGGTGAATTCATCCGAGATCTATTACTTTTTGTGTGTGTATGTCATTCAAAATCTAGTCTTCCATTTACCAAGCTCCCATCCACCAACCATCCATTCAAGAGGCATTTACTGGGTGCTTATCGTGATCTAGACCTTGTGAGGCCCTAGAAATACAAGATAACCTGACCTTATGTTGCTCTGGGTCTAGCACAGGAGACAGATGCGTGGCGTGACAACTCTTATGCAGGACCTACCAAGAGGTAAGCAGGAGATCGTGTGTACAGAGCACCAGGGGCACAGGGGAGGGGCAGCTGCTCCCGCTGAGAGTCAGAGAGAGATTCTCAGAGAAGGTGAAGGACGATGAGTCCTGAAGGATGAGGAGGAGCTAGCCTGGGAAAACTGGATGGAAGGCAAGGGTAGGAACAGTGTTGCAGGCAGTGAGCCATGCTGTGCCAAGGCATGGAAGCAACAGGGCATGACGAGTTCGGGGAAGTGCAGGCGGTCTGTGTGGCTACAGGATGATATGTGAGATGGGGAAGGGATGTGGGACGAGGCCGGGAAGCAGCAGAGGCCCCATCACGGAGGGCCTAGAGTGCCAAAGTCAGAAGCAGAGCACTTGACGAGGGCACTAGAAACTGTAAACGAGTCCAAGTTGAGTCATCTGCTGAGACCAACAAGGATGGGTATCCTCAGGCTCTTAGGAGAGGAGGAACACTCTGGGATGACCTGAGGTCCCCAGCTGAGGCTGGACAATGTGAAGTGGAAGCAGACCTACTTATAACAGTGTCTTCAACTCCCCACAAAAGGGAATGTGCCTTATCCATTCTTATAAACACCCTGGCCCTGTCTCTTTTGAGCCTGGAACATAGTAGATGCCACCCCAAAAGTCTCTTGGTCAGATGATTGACTTAAAATTTAAAAACAAAGCCAAACTACCCCAAACCTTCAAGGTATAAAGAAGTGTTGTCCCTACAGTATCCAGTGGGCAAGGATTGTCCACTCTACTGTTGATGGGAGATGAATGAAAATGGCACAATCCATTCATGGTCAAGCCAGAGGTTTGTGGTGGTTTCCTTTAAATGCTTATCGACGGGGTTTCTGCATTACCAACCCTCATTCTTTCTATGGGATAGGAAATAGAACAGATGTCAATTATTTCGTTTTCAATTTTAAAGTCTTATTCTTTAAACCTATTTAAAGAAAACAGTTTCTGTATACAGTAAACATTCACATATAAGAACTGCATATGAGAAATTTGAAATGATGGCAATTTGAAACGCTGAGTTAGAAAGGGCTTTCACTTTGATGAAATGAAAGTCGAGAATTAAAGAAGGATGAGACTCCTGGGTGTGCTGACCCACGAGAGCTCTTCTCATAGCTCTGAATACAGGGGAATCCAGTGAATGACTTGATTCCACCCAAGAGATAGGACCAGAGACCTGAAAGACTCGATTCTACCCAGGAGAAAGGACCAGAGACCTTTACGAGAGTGCACTTGGCAAAGAGAAGGGAGCTCCACATGAATTTATCTCACTGGAATCCAGCGAGGGCGGTGTTACATCCCATTTCCCAGATAAGAAAACAGGCTCAGAAAGGTCAAGTAACTTTCCCAGGGTCACAAAGCTAGCAAGTGGCTGTCCTCTGACACATCCTCTTGTTTGTCTGACCCCTTAGCCCAGGACTCAGCATGAGGTGTTTCCCTGGACCATGCCGTGCTCTTCCCAGGACAAAACTTTCTCTAGAACTATACCACTCAGCTAAGCTGTACATTTTGGACCCAAACTCCTTAAACAAACTTAAAAGTTACATTCCAGCCGTGTGGAACTGTCTAGTGTTCCCCCAGCCCCCCAGCTTTCTGCATCCTTCTCTGACACTGCTCATGGCTGACCCTCTGCCTTGTCTGTCTGGGACCATCTACTCATCTTTCAGAATCAATTCAAGGGCCCGTTCCTCCTTGAAGACTTATACCTTCCACACCCGCCATCCAACAACTTCTCCATCCTTTGTACCTGGAGTCAGACCGCGGGTTTAAATCTCTTCTCTGCCACTCACCGGCTCTGTGACTTTGGGAAGTTACCTCCCTGTGCCTCAGTTTCCTCATCTGCAAAATAGGACTAACAGGAGCCCCGTAAGGTTGTTGTATTAAAAAAAGACTCCCTGCACAGAGCACAGCTGCATGCCTGGCACACAGGAAGTGCTCAGTGACGTTAGCTAGCATTATGTGCATTACTGTACCCGGACAGATTTCCCTCCCAGCACATTTTTTTTCTTTCTCCCCTACCAGGCAGTGATCTCCTTAAGGGTGTTGGAGACCTGGCACAAGAGTGGTGTCTTAGAGATGCTTGTGGAATGAACAGTGAATAATGGGCGAAGGGGATCTGGGGGGAGCTGAAGAGGCGCCACGGGCGGGTCTTATTGACTTGGACTTGCCCCGATGCCTCTCCAAGGGCACCCGGCCTTCCTGTGGCCTCTTCAAGGAATACCAGGGACAGCAGGGCCTACTGCTGTGTCCAGCAAACATGGTAAAGGACACGTTCCTGAAATCCCACCTCCTCCTCCCCTCTCTCGTTCCCTCACCAGAATGCACTGACTGAGGGGCACCATCACACCCACGTTAGGAAATGACTCCCTCTCCAGGAGACGGTGGGCACGTTTTGTGAAACACACTACCCGGTTTCCGGGATGCCTAACAGCCACTCACTCTGCAGGTCCGTCCCCAGCCCCAGCCCCAGCCCCAGCCCAGATAACTACCACAGGGACACTCGGTCAGTAAGTCCTGGCCTCCCAGAGGTCACCGAGGCGGCCTGCAGAGGAAGTGAGGCCACGCCTGGTCAGGGCATCATCTCTGCTCGGCCACCTCCAGCCTCTGCTCCTCGGGGACCAGCGAACCAGCCATTGGCCTCCAAGCACCGTGCACCTCCGACCTTGATGTGCTGGGATGTGCCCGAGGGAACGCAGGCAGTTTGACAGCTCAAATCAAATGACAACGGCTCTTCTGTGGTCACTTCAGAAGCATCAGGTCGGGCTTCCCTGGTGGCGCAGTGGTTGAGAATCTGCCTGTTAATGCAGGGGACATGGGTTCGAGCCCTGGTCTGGGAAGATCCCACATGCCGCAGAGCAGCTGGGCCCGTGAACCACAACTCCTGAACCTGCGCGTCTGGAGCCTGTGCTCCGCAATAAGAGAGGCCGCGATAGTGAGAGGCCCGCGCACCGCGATGAAGAGTGGCCCCCGCTTGCCGCAACTAGAGAAAGCCTTCGTGCAGAAACGAAGACCCAACACAGCCATTAATTAATTAATTAATTAAAAAAAAAAAAGTGAGACTCCTGATATTCATCCCACTTTAAAAAAAAAAAAAAAAGCATCGGGTCACCAGAGTCCCCAGCAGAGTGCTGCCCTTACACCAGCATCATCATCTGTGTTCACAAGCTCTGGAGCTGGGCTGCTGTGCTTCGCAGGCTCCTTCCTCCAAACAGGGGAGCCGCCTTGGTGGGCTTTGCACATTCCCTGAAGGCAGGCTGCCCTGAGAGTGATTTGGAATTTCTTGGGAATAAATGAACTTGTTCTGGCGAAGCCAGGTGATTATAATTGCCTACCTTCTGTATTGCTTAATTTCGTTTCATGAAAGACAAAGCTTATTGAAATGTCAGATGTCTGGAGTATTTAAAATCTCCATTCCTCCTTTCCAAAGCAGGACGCATTGATTCTTAAAATTCTTCTACTGATTTAGAAGGCCTTGCATGCATATTTGTCAACATAAAACTTCTGACCCCTTCTTCAGATACTGGGCATAGTTGTTGAAGTTCCTCATTAACTCTATTTAAACGACACTTCACCTGACTTTCTGAGGCTTGAGATAAAGGCTGAGTTCCTCAGAAGGATGGGGGAGCTCCAGGTTTTAAAGCAGTTTTATAAATAAATGGTTTTTCTGACTGCTCAACTGTCTTACAAAAGTAGGTGGTAAGAGTACCAGAGAAACCTTAGCTTCTGGTTCTAAAATGAAGAAATAACTTTTGTTTCTCCTTCTTAGCGACCACTGACCAGGCCAGGTCTCATCATGGAAGCCCATGTGTCCTGGATTTGGATTCTGAGTTTGAAAATCTGCTCAGCCATGATTTGCCGAGTGGCTCACAGCTGCCCAGAGGAGTTGCTGATGGGAGGTTGGCTTCTATCCTGACCGTCTTCCCGAGACCCATGGGTCCTTCCCTGGGCTCTCACGGGCCTTGCACATCCTTCCATGTCAGCACGCCTCCCTGGAGCTGTAGCCTACCTCACCCCGCCGGCCTTGCCCATCAGCCTGTGAGCGCCACCCTAGGAAGGAGGCCACGTCTCCACGGTGAAGGCCCAGCATCTGGCACACAGCCAGGAAGATAGAACGGGCTCGGTAAGTGTCCTGAAGCAATCAATAGATGAATCAGTGATGGAGTGAGTGCAGGCGAGAAAGGCAAACGGCCACTGAACCAGGGTGCACGAGCCGGGGAAATCAAATAGTCTTGGGAGGACCAGGGTGACAGAAGAGAGCCAGCTGCCATGTTGCTCTAAGTGGTTCCAGTATGAAGAACAATGATGGACACCCAGCAGGTGCTCAATAAATATGACAGTGAACACTAACTGGGTACTTTCTGCCCCAGGCTCTGGGCTAAGCCCTTTACGTGGATTGTCTTACTTGATCCTCCCATTAAACCGTACCAGGAGCTGATATTACTTTTGGCGAAGTAGGTTAAGGACCCAGTGAGAGACGCTGACTCCCCAGTCAAGGCAGGAAAGACACAACCCAATTCCTATCAATATCATCATTCTATGAAATAGTGCCATTTGCAGCACCATGGATGGACCTAGAGATTATCATGGTAAGTGAAGTAAGTCAAACAGAGAAAGACAAATATCACAAGATGTCACTTATTTGTGGAATCTAAAAAAATGGTACAAATGAACTTATTAACAAAACAGAAACAGATTCTCAGACATAGAAAACAAACTTATGGTTACCAAAGGGGAAGTGGGGGAAGGATAAATTAGAAGTTTGGGATTAACAGATCCACACTATTGTATATAAAATAGATAAACAACAAGGACCTACTGTATATCACAGGGAACTATATTCAATATCTTGTAATAATCTATAAACAAGAATCTGAAAAAGAATATATATGTGTGCATATATATATGAATCACTTTGTTGTACACCGGAAACTAACACATTGTAAATCAACTATACTTCAATACAAAAATTTAAAAAAAACTATCATTCTACTTTCTTACTAGAAAGGCAGCAGTTTTGCCATGAAACACATAGATTCTAGAGTTCAAGTCCTGGTTCTGCCATTTGGGGGCTTGAAGCTGGGTGACTGACTTTACCTACACCATCTGTGCCAGCTCTCTTGTGGGGAAGGTACTGGTGCACGTGGGCCATTGTGAAGTTCAGCTACATCAGGATGTGTACATACGGCAGACCCTGCCGCTAGCGCTACTTCAGATGGTAGCCTTGGAAACGCTACTCTCTATTGCCCCAAACCATACACGGTTCCCTGTGTCATTCCCCCTCTGCAGGTGTGATGTCCTCACTCTTCGTGGGCTGGAAGCAGAGAACTGCAGATGTGGGGACCAGTGGGCCTTGCTGACCCCAGGGTGAAGGCCACGGTTTTACTGATGACAATAAGAGCAACTGGGGGCGGGGTGCGGGTAGGGAGGAGGGAAATTCAGCCTTTATTTCTCTGTGTTAAATGCAGCTAAAAGATGTAATAAAGGATCTGTCCAAGATCTTAGCAGCGAGTTAGCGACCAAGTCTAGGATAGACTCCGAATTCCTAGATTCCTATGTGAGGTCAGCTGAGGGTACGTCGTGTGGAAATTCTTGATCCGCCTAAGGAGAGGCATGTTCAGACGGTTTAAACTAAATCTCTCCTGGTTCCTGACAAGAAGAAATGCCCAGCAGTGTAGGGCATCCTTCTGAATTCCTGTGGCTGGAAAGGCACTGCAGACCCTCACTTGCTCAGACCTTGCTACCCACTCCCACTGTGCCAGGAGCGCCACAGAGGGGCAGTTCTTAATGCAGAGCCTGGAGGTTTAGGAGAACATAGCCTCGGCTGCCTTGGCTGGGAGCACTCCCCTCTGGATCCACCCTCCTGGGCAGACTCTGGTTTTCCTCTGAGTAGGAACCAGGGGGCTGTTTAGTGGAAAACGACCTGGCTCAGGGCTGCCAAAATGGCGGGCATGCTGGGGGTGAGGTTGTGGGAAGTGAAGCTGACTCTGGCTTTTGCCACGTCTGGATTTGGCTTTGGGGCATCTAAACTGAATAGAAAGAGATTCTTCTTGCGCACCCAAGAAGGCGACACTGCCATCCTCATGTTTAATCTTTTCAGAGGCTCCTGGCCCAGTAGCCCAGGCAGCCAGTTACTCCAAGACCTGGCTCCCAACTAACTCTCTCTCCCACTTCTCCTGGCTACTCCCTTCATGTCCCAGCATCAACAGACTGCTTGGAATTCCAACCCCTAACTCCTGCTCCCTCTGATGGAAATGTCCTTCCTTCTCTTTTCTCTGGTTTAACTTTATTCATTCTTTCACACACTACACAGGCATTATCTCTTCCATGAAGCCTTCTCTGACTGATTCTTCTGAGATGTCTATCTTGTACTCCCATAATTTCATCTGGAAACTTCTATCATGGTATTCGCCATTTTGCATATAATGTTCTGTCTTTATGGGTCTGACTCTCATAGGAGGACGTTTCTTGATAACAGGTGCAGCGACTTTTGTCTTTGAATCTTCAGCGTCTTGCCCAGTGCCTGGCACATTGCAGTGAGGGCATGACTTGGAAACATTTGTTCAAATTATTCTTCACTTACAGAGGAGGAAGTCCGGCCAGGACATTTCAGCATTTCAATGTATGCAAACATGATTGTACTTAGAGGACTGTGAATACAAAACAAAATTCACAAACCTGCACTTAAGGATAAAGAAACAATAGCATAAACATTATGATGGGGTCGGGCCCTGGAGAAGTGGTCTTTGCAATGTGATGACTGCCATTCCACACTAAAAACCAGTGTGATATATTTTACCCTGTTAGACCAAATACGGAGGCTGTAAGCGTTATGTGGGCAGAGAGTTTTGCCTAACATTTAATTTTTTAAAATAAAAATTCACTTTTTATCCAAACCAGAAAATCTGTTACATGTTACACAGAGAGTCCCTAAGAAGCCTTAGAAATAAATGTCTGTGTTATAGCACCGAGGTGAATTTCTTCAAGGGACTCTCTCTGGGGGGCACACTGAGCCTCCTCATAGGTGACTGGTCCCTGGGTACAGACGCAGAGGCTGTGAACTCAACAAAAGCACACTGGAAACTTGAGACAATCAGAAGGGACATAGTGCCAAAGCATTTTATGAAAGAGACATTGCTAGCTTTTGAATAATTTATTCCAGGAGTCATACAAACATAGAGAAGAAGCTCAACACTGACAAAGTCTAGGTTTGATGCTTTTTGTTAATTAAACCCAATCATCTGTTGATCACAAACACACACACACACACACACACACACACACTGTGGTATAAGACATACATATTGTGCTACTATTCACAATTGTCAAGACAAGGAAACAACCTAAATGTCCATCAACATTTGCAAATGTTGATGCGGTACATGCATGCAATGGAATATTACTCAGCCATAAAAAGAATGAAATAATGTCATTTGCAGCAACAAGGATGGAACTAGAGATTACCATACTAAGTGAAGTAAGTCAGAAAGAGAAAGGCAAATACCATATGATATCACTTATATATAGAATCTAAAATACAATACAAATCAACATATCTACAAAACAAAAACAGACTCAGATATAGAGAACAGACTTGTAGTTGCCAAGGTTGGGGGTAGGAGAGGGAAGGATTGGGAGTGTGGGATTAGCAGAGGCAAACTATTACATATAGGATGGATAAACAACGAGGTCCTACTGTACAGCACAGGGAACTAGATTCAATATCCTGTGATAAACCATAACGGAAAAGAATATGAAAAAGAATGTATATATATGTATAACTGAATCACTTTGCTGTATAGTAGAAATTAACACAACACTGTAAATCAACTATACTTGAATAAAATAAATTTAAAAAGATATACATATTGTGCTATATTACCTCATTTTAATTCCTTGGCTCAAGATACATATAAACCTCTAAATTCAAACTCAACAGGAAATATAACCAACCCATTGGTCTTACCCTGAGGTAGTTGAGGGTGAAATTTGTTAGCCCCATCCTGGTGATGTTTTTGGACAGTTGATCCAGGACCTGAGGATCTTGTGCCTAAACAGGAAAAAAATCGTATATTTTATCCCTGTAAGATGGTACCAACAAGGTCCTCGACTGTGCTACAGCTGCTGAGAAATACAATCTGCACCTTGTCAGTTTTTCTCAGAGGGGCAGGCTGCTGGAGATAATTTAATTTACATTTTGAAGACACTTGAATATAACACTTAAGGACACTTTTGGATCAGTGGTGCAAGACCCATTGCCGGGGAGAATCAAACTGAGTCAGATAAGAGAAATGACTTTACTTCCTCTGTGAGAGGCCCTGTGCCTTCAGGAGGAGGGTCATTAAGTCCAGCCAGGACACCTCCAAGGTCCCTGGCACTGCCGCCCACCCTGCCCCGAGGGAAGGTGTGGTGTGGATTTGGCAGAGCCATGCTTTAGGACTGGCCTTTGCTGCGTGTTGTGACAGTGTTGTTTTTAACAGCTTGGAGTCGAGAGGACTAAATGTGAAAACTTTGCAACTGCCATGAAATATACACATATATTAAAAAATTCTAACTCTCTTCCCCATTAAGAGGAGGCTAGAAATAGATGTCCTCAACAATTTTCATCCTGCAGGACTGCAAGGGTATGCATAATATTTTCCAAAGTATCAGCCACAGAAAAAAAAGATGTAATGTTTTGCGGGTCACCCCCAATGTTCAGTTTGACCAGAAAAAAATGAAAATTCTTTCTGGATTCCATTGTAAAGTCTCTTAGTTGATGCTCTTTCTTTCTGTTTGTCTTTCCTTCTTTTTAAATTGATATAAACTGTTGCTAAACAGAGGAAGTCTTAAGTAAACGTCCCTTTGTCTCCACATCTGCATTCATGAGACCATCTAGGTTATACCAACACCTTAATTTATTCTTTTTTTTTTTACTTTAATTTTCCTCACAGTGATACAACCAACTGGCTTTGTGTATATAAATAAAATGTAGGAGAAACAGTCAGAGCTTGTCACTTTTCATGCCAATTTCTGGAAAGGGGATCCTTTGTGGATGTGGAGCTGGTATTTATTGAACCCCTTCCAGGTTCCAGGAAAAGCTGGTTCTATAACGACGCATCAAATAGTTGTGGTCGACCTCAAGGAGCTCACATTGCAGTTGGAAGACAGGATGATAATAAACCCATGGAAGGATATTTTTGCTTTCGTCATGGCCATTGTTGCTGATAGCCAATCACCAATACTTGCAGAGGTCCTACTATGTGCCAGGCACTGGCCTAAGCGCTTATGTGCATTGACTCTTAATTTTCAAACCAATCCTCTGAGGCAGGCTCTATTACTATACCCATTTTATAGACGAGGGACTGAAAGAACAGAGATGTCATGTCACTTGCCCAAGGTCACACAGGAACAGGGATTCGAACCCGTGTGTTCTCAGGCCCAGGCTCCTGACCACTACTCTACGCTGCTGTTTCTCTGTCTATTTTGAGACTAATAAGAATGGCTACTCCAGACTGCTTCAAGGAGAGTGGAAGATGTGAACTGGGCTTTGAAAATTGAGGAGGACTCGGGCATGGATGGGCAAAAAGGATGTAGCAGGAGAGGGTCCAGCACTCAGGTGTACAGCAGAAAGCACAGGGTCGGCGGAAAGGGTAGAGATTGGACAAACCAGATGGTAGGAGGGTGTTGAGGACAAAAGCCTGGGGAGACAGCCTGGGTAGGAACAGAGGCAAGACAGACAGCTTCTCGGCCTGGGTGTTAGAGTCAGAACCTGCTGAATCGAAATCTTGCTTTGTCCCTTTTGGGCTGGAAAGCATTGGACAACTTATTAAACCTATCTGAGCCCCCATTTCCTTACTTCGAAAATAGGAGTAATAAACAATTCACCTCTTCGAGTTACTGTAGGGACTAAATATAAGGTGTACACAATGCTTAGCACAGGCCCTGCGTATCAAACACCCAGTAAACGCTCACTACCGTGACTGTATTCTCTTTTCATTGTACAGGGTCTTAAAAAAATCAGGCTCATTCAGTCTGATTTTGCTCCAAAGCATTTTCGCAGAAACTGCTGCATCGCGCATTCTGGAAGAGGGATTTATTTAATTTGATGCTATGTGACTCCTTCTTAAGGGACTGACCTGACGAGTTCCTACCAAGTCTTACCTTTAAAAATCTCTCTAGGTTGGCATCAAATCCACCCTTGCACCTCATTTGTGCTCAATAAATTTGATGTGATTTATGGCCAAATGCAACCAAGAGGACCCCAGGTGTTCTGCTCCTTCCCAGCGCTGTGGTTAGGAAGGGCATGGACACGGATCTGAGGTATGTGAGCCCCAAGTCTTGCCGGATGGTTCTAATCAAAACTGGAAACTGTTTCTCTTACTCTTTGTTCTATTTCTTTGCCCATTTATACATAACAGGTTTATTAGCCCAGGCAGAGCAGTGCTTGATAATGACTGCACGGAATTTAAGAAAAGTACAAACTGTTTATTGAGGTAACCTCAATTTGGAGTTTAAAATAATAAATTATTTTTTAAAAAGGCTCACAATGCACCAAACTCAGAAACAAAGGAGGGGGAAAGGGGCCTGTGGATGAAAATGGTTGGGGGAAAAACTCATAATTTAGAGTTAATCACCTAAAGTGTGAAGACTCTGGGAGTTCTTTCACGGTGAGAAAGCGGGGCTTCTCCTTTTTGAGTAAAATGAGGGGATGAAAGGAAGGTAGTAAAATAGAAATTAAGTTACTTACATGCATGGCAAGAATGCTTCTTGGGACTAACTCTCTGTATTGTCTAATGGTAAAGTGCCATGTTTTTATTCTCATGAGATCATCAAAGGTGAACTCCAAGATCAGTCTGCCTTCTGTACACACCTGGAAGCAACAAACAACAGACTCAGTGATTAGGTACTTTGTGATCACCACATTTTTGTAACTCACAGGTCAGCCACTCAGTGTGGTCTCCCTGACTCCCCTTGGGCGGTGCTGGATCTGGACAAAAATGTGACACAGGTGATGTATCCAAGAACTGAGACAGGTGTGAGATCTGGAATCAGTGGGGTCAAAAGACAGCACAGCTGCTCACTAGCCATGAGCTAATGGTAACTCGACTAGTTACTACTGAAACTCCAGGAGCCCCCATTTCTTCATTTGTAAATATACAGACAAAACCCATCTTATAGCAATGATATGTTAAAAACTCCTGGCACACAGTGTGTCCCCCACAAAATTGGTACTCTTTCACCTCCTTTTTTCTCCACTTTCATTATGCTTCTACCATAGGAGTTTGAACTCTGTTCTAATCTTGGTTATGCTACTCTGGGAGAAAGTATCTAGTAAAAGTATTCCTGCTTACGTATGAGTTACTACAAGGTTGCCCAACCAGAGAAAGTTTTCATTTCCAAAGAGAAATGCCAGAGGGCAACGCTTAACCCAAGGCTGTGGGTATTAGTTAGTGACACGTGGAAAATAGAGGCACATTTAGAATATATTCCTTGAATCACATCCTATCAGCCATGACAAATTCTGCTTGCGTAAAGGGCTTTGGGGGACCCAAATTAATTTAAGAAAAATATATATTATTAATGAGACAGAGTTTCTGAGGCTCAGAAACTCCTTGATAGAGTGATCAGTGACAGGGTAGCATTTTTATCTTCTTTTGAAAGTCAGATGATTTTTGGCATGTAGTTCTTATTTTATTTACCTTTCTTTTCACTGTTAATGACTTTGAAATGAAAGAAAATGCTGGGTAGTCTCATGGCACTCATTCTATCTCAACTATGTAAGATAGGAAGTGGAGGCATAATATTGGTTCAGTTGTAATTAAACAATTACAGTTCATTATTCAGCCCATGTTTGCCTTAGAGAAGCAGTAGAAAATAATGGATGGAATCCTGACTCTATTTTCCACTTATTTTGCAACTTTGGGAAAAACAAATAAATTCCTTAAGTTTCAGTTTCCTCATCTGTAAAATGAGGATAATGATATCCTTAGGTAGGACTGTTGGGAAAGTATATTAAATTAAATTGTGTATATAGATTGCCTAGTATTGTATCTGACAGTAAATGATAGTTTAAAGATGAAAGACATGTACCCAAAGAACACAGAACCCTAGATCAGGGGTTGTTGTAATGTCTTATCTGAGACATGGGGGGTTTATGAGCAGTGTCTCAGGGGCTTTGCTGGGAAAAGCTTAGCCTCCGCCTGGATGCTGAGATTCCCACTCACTTTCTAGACTCAACCAGAACAGCTTCAGTTTTATCTGTTTTAAATATTGGACTTCTTTTTTTTTTTTTTTTAAATCTTTTTTTTTTTTTTTTTTTTTTTTTTTTTTAAATTTTTGGCTGTGTTGGGTCTTCGTTTCTGTGCGAGGGCTTTCTCCAGTTGCGGCGAGTGGGGGCCACTCTTCATCGCGGTGCGCGGGCCTCTCACTGTCCCGGCCTCTCCCGTTGCGGAGCACAGGCTCCAGATGCGCAGGCTCAGTAGTTGTGGCTCACGGGCTTAGTTGCTCCGCGGCATGTGGGATCTTCCCAGACCAGGGCTCGAACCCATGTGCCCTGCATTGGCAGGCAGATTCTTAACCACTGCGCCACCAGGGAAGCCCTAAATATTGGACTTCTGATCAAGCCTTTTCGAAGAAAGATTTCTCAGACTGAGAAAAGAACAAAACTTTGGAAATCACTGCACTACACATTAAAAAAAAAAAAAAAGCAATCAACTGAATAGGGAAAATGATCATTTCTAAAACTATAGTCCATGAAGATAATTAGCAATTTATATCAACCTTTTATGAAATATTAATAATCACTTCCTTCTTTGGGAATTTAATACAAAAAGCCACCATTTATTGGGTTCCAACTATGTCCTAGGCACTGGGTTCAGGTGATTTCTATTCTCTCTAATTTAAGGTAATATTTTCTTTAAACAAGTGAAATACCAGTGCAGGAGAATTAGTAACGTGTTGATAGGGCACCACTTAAGAAAGATGCTAATAACATCTGCCATCTTCATTTTATCAAAGGTCTCAGAAGCACTGTCAGATAATTATTGATAATCTGGGTGAAGACCTCTAACTCAGGCCCAATTAGCAGAATCTGTGGGTAATTTCAGGCATTGGGCTCTTTGCCCCAAAACTCCTTGGCTGAGTGGTCTTCAGAGCCTCATTTTTGGCAACTTTGCCATGAGAGTCAAGCACAGTGAAATTGGGGAAGACTTCAGCGTCCCCACCTCACTTCTCTAGAGCCTCATCAGCATCGGAATTAATTTACCAGGGTTTTCAAAAGAGTTGCATGGAGATTAAGACACGCAATTCCCCCTGGAGTGTTAACATGACAGAAGCCACCTGCAGTGGAGGCTTTCACAAAGGGGAGGTAACTGCAGCCAGACATTGACAGAGGAATGTATTGACAATACAGGACAGGGAAGGGATATTTGGATGCTACAATCCTTTTCTTTTAAAGAGGGGGGATTATTGGCTGTTTAAACAAATATTAGCTCAGTTAAATGTCATCCTTTTTTTATTATCTAATCTGTTTGTTTTGTGTTTATGAACCATAAACCCAAGCAGAGAGTGGTTTCGGTTTACTTCTACTGGAATAGAATTTCATAAAGGGAAGGCCTGGATGGAGTTCGTCTGATGAATTACTCAATTGGAGCAGCTCTAAGGTCAAGTTAAACTGTGTTTTTTGTTTACTGTGACATAGCAAACCAGCTGAGGACTCTTCATGCAGGCAAACTGCTACGGGCCTACAAAAGGGAACATCTTAACAGCCTTGGACTCCTCCTTTCTCAGCCAAAACCAAGAAATCATCTTTATCCAAGGCATAGCATGTGCAAAAGAGGAATCCTGAGAATTGAATCTAAGTTGATTGTGTTGCGTGTTTTCTTTAAGGGACATTAAATGACTGACTTCCTTGAACGAAAAGATGGAAGAGAATTTGGTCACTGCTAATCTTCCCCAAGTAATTCTACCCGCAGCCTCCACCCAAGCCCTATGCAGTCTCTCCAACCCCTGCCCCCATCATGGAGGTTAAAGGAAACTGAAGGCTTTGTGATTTATTTTATATGCAACAATCAGCAAATGGAATAGAGGCACTTAAGAAAAAAAAATATATGTATATATTCCTTGTTTGGAAATTGTAAAAAAAAATGGACATAACTTATGAAGGCGAATTAATGTTTTCTCTTTTCAGAAAAATTCTGTGCATTCCTTATAATCAATACAATTAATGTAGCTTTTATCTAAAGTTGGCCTTTTTTAAAAAAAGCTGCCTTTCACTTGGAATCCAAAATCAAAAGGGTCCCCAATTAAGAAAACATTTTCTGTTGTGCTGAATTCATGTTACCGTACTGTGAGCTCTGACATTTTGTTTCTGTGGTAACCAAAATCAGCTGATTAGTTGGCATGGCAACAGAAAAGATGTAATCCCAGCAGACACACTCTAATCAATGCCCCCAGCACAGATGGTCTCCGGAGGATCAACAAGAAAGAGGCTGGCAGGCGTTCAGCGGATCACGTGCTAGTTTGAGACTAGGCCAGGAACAAGAGAACTAAAAAAGAACATTTCTCAAACTAACCGGTAGCTTTTTAACCCTTTTCTTTCTTTGACTAATTGTAAAGCAATACTGACCATGTAGTTGTATAATAAAATGATTCTCATGTAGCTTTTATGAAATACAATGTACTTTTTAGGTGGGGATGTTCATTTAATTTTCTTGGCCTTTATGCTTTGAACAGCATGCATGGACTAGTGCTTTTAGATTAACCGTTGCAAAAAGCTCATTGTGTTTTACTTCGAGATGCTGCATATGTAAATGCATATGTCAATACATATATATATATACATTTATTAGAGCAATACAATCATTGATATTATAGTAATTTGGTTAGAGTCAGGATAAGAGCGTAAATGTATAAATCCTGGAGTATAACATGGTAACATGGTGTACAGGCTAAGGTAAGCATGATGACCTAACTGTCAAAGACATGAATGAGGAGTCATATTGGAAAACTGGTTGGTATTTCCACGGTACTTTTCTGCAGCAGTAAATAATTTCATAATAAATAATTGAGATCAGAAAAAAACATAAACCTATGTTTACAGAAGTGATAAGGGTGTCCAGTAAAGGCTGTAATTATGGTTCCAGTTTGTGAGCCCCCAAAATAACCCAACATGTACCCCAGAGAGGAGTTCTTTCACTATCTGCCAGAATTCACACCCTCAAATACAATTCAAGGGGTCTTTGACTCTGAAAACCTTGGTGACTGCTCTTCTGATTATTAAGCCTTGTTTCCAGTTTGATTCGAAATTGAATACAGAAAAGAAAGGCTTCATAATGTGTGTTTAAAAACTCTAATTACATATTTATCCATAATCTATAATGTTCCTAGGATCGAAATTGCAAAACATGCAGTATGGTCCTGAGGAATATTAAATATTACTGTTGATTAGGACTGCGGCTGATTTTTGATTCACCAGTTGACCACGTTTTCATAAAAGCAACTAAGAAATGCTGGGTCAAATGCTATTTGGAGAATTAGAGTTCATTGATATTCTAAATTAGAACAATGCGATAGTGCCTCACATAATGTGCTAAGTAATGCCATGTACTAATAGCAGGCTCCCCTTTAAAAAATTCCAAACTATTTTACTTTGTGATACTGAAATGTCATTAGCCCCCTGTTTTCTACTAAATAGCCATATTAATTTATTACATAAAGATGACTTATTTTTAATTAATATAAGAACAAAAGAAAAATTGGAAAGATTCTTTGGGTAGTATAATAATCACCAAGGAGCAAAAAAAAAAAAGAGAAAAAAAAATGAATGCTTTGGAATTTTCTAAAAATAAATGTGCATAATTAGCATCTGGACGAAGTCCACACAGCTAAGCTACATTTCCCAGAAAGGAATATTTTTCACCACAGTATAGAAATATTCATTACAAGAGCTGGCAAATGTATTGCTGTGGAGTAGAGTCAGATGGGTGATCTAAATAATTAAAGCTTGAGACCAAGAGAGCTGAGTTCGGGAGATTGTCCCGTCTGGGAGGTGAGTACCATCTGAGGGCAGTGCTCCAGGATAGGGGAGAATGCAACAGAGGAAAACCTTAGTTTCTTAATTTGAATGAAAAAAGCACTTTATCAAGTCATCGAAAGAACTGGATTCTTTTTGATTTAAAACCAGTCCAGAAGGTACAGCACTATATCTTCGGAACAACTGACGGTGCTCATTGCTGAAAAAGTTTTGGTCTGAGAAAGAAAGAAATTGAGGAAATAGATGAAAGCGCTATTTCAACATGCATTTTTATTTTCAGCGGCTACAGGCTTTGGAAGTAGCTCCTTCATTATGGGAAAGTTTTATTTACATATCACGGATTTCTTTTTTCCCTGAAAGCATAAGGAATTGGTGTGTTTTTCTTGAATGACCTAAAAGTAACAATAAGCCTACACAAACGGTAATGAAGCAATAGAAAAAGGCTTTCTCTGCAGTGCTCAGGCTTTGTAATGCTAGAAATGGCTCAGGTATCCACAAGGTGATGTAAATGTTTTGTATCTCCGAAAACAGGTGAGCCACAGAGTAAACCATCATCTAGGTGATCATTCCTTTTCACACAGCAAAACGCTCTTTCCAGCATGGACTTTCACATGCAGTGGGAACTTTCCTCTCTGCTCAACTGTTAAAAAGGAAGAAAGGGAAAAACCCATCTCCTCTTCCACATTTAAAATGTCTATTGACAAAAATCAAGATACCATAAAGTCAATGGCATTTAATGATTAGCTTTTGCATCTTATAAGCATTTCCTTTGCTTATAAGCATTTCCTTTGGTTTTTTACTCCCTCGTGGGCACCGGAAAGGTTAAATCGCACCATGATCAAAGAATACTTTAAATAATAAACACTTTATAGCTACTCTTTCCGCAAAATGGTGCATAAGTAACAAACACATCTTCAGTTTTATAATTGGACTTCTGCAATTAACCCTGATAATTCAACTTCTCTTAACTATAAAGAGAGGGTTGTCATTTGTGTTTCAACTAAAAGAGATAGCTGCTATCGTTGATATTACAAATTAGTTTCACATTGAATCTTAGTCAAAATGCGATGAACTACTGTTCATTAAAATAAACTTCCGTTCGCCAGATTCTTTGACTAAATATTTATTCTTACTAATTTTTCTCCTTGGGAGAAGATATAAAGGGATTGTCTATAGTGTTCCATTTACATTTTTATGTTTTTGTGTTCCTTAAAGATTATGGCTAGTTGAGTTGTGGTTTGTTGATTTTTTTCCCCTGCTTGTTAATATTTGAATTTAGCTTTAAAAATTGTTTAATTTTAGTAACAAAACACAAATACTGACTGCACAGTAATAGGAGAGTGTTCTTTTAGTTGTAGAAGACCCTTTGTATAAAAACCAAAATTCTATGTAATATACAACATCATGGACTATAGTGAACAATACCTAGTATCTTTCAAGTATTATATATTTGAAAGATACTAAGAGAGTGGATCTTAAAAGTCTTCATCACAAGAATTGTAACTATGTGTAGTGATGTATGTTAACTAAACTTATTGTAGTAATCACCTCACAATATACACATATATCAAATCATTATTTCATATACTTAAAACAAATACACTGTTAAATGTCAATTATATCTCAATTTTTCAAAAACACCAAAATTCTAATTTAGCAGCCTAAGTTTGATAGGCAGCCAAAACTCTCTTCTCTTAGTCTTGAGGGTCTATCATGTTTGACTTCCCTGGGATCTGTATCACATGCACACCCCTTAGAACAGGGTTCACCATGGGGTCTTGCCATGTTACAAACAAAAAAGATGACCTCACAGTGCTGAAAGCGTCTGAGATGTGAGAAGTCAGGTTAAAGTTCCAGAAGACAACCATAATTACTATGCTTCAATGCACCCAAAGAAGACCAAGACTTGTTGCCGAGCCCGCCCTGTACCTTGGTAAACATGGGCTTCCCGTGCTGGGTGACCATTGCACACTGGTCGCAGTCGACCGTGATGGATGAGTTGTGGTAGGATTCTTTTGAGTGTTTGAGGATGTAATACAGGTCAGTCACTCCTCCTTCAAACACAGTGCTAAAGTAACGGGGGATGAGAGTCCTGCCGATAGCTGGGAGAGAAACAACAGAGAAACAAACCATTAACAAAAATATCCAGATGGTCCCATATGCCCCACACCATTGCCAGACTTCCAACTGGATACAAATCATACCAGGAAGCAAATTTCTCTTTATTACCCACCATGTTCCTTCTGGGTTATAGTTAATAAAATAAAATCCCTAATATTGAGGAAAAATTTATACAGTCATCTTTCCAGATTTGGTGTCCATCAAAAGTCAGTAATGTAAGAGTTAATACTTTAAACATAAGGGGGGGGGGCAAATGTACTGACTACTTTGGACCTCACGTGTGTTCTCTAAGTTAAAATATTTTCAAAAAATAAAACAGATCCAATTCACCTGGATTTTTCAATGGATTGTTTGCAGACCAGTTACCCGATCATGTTTTATTATTGGTAGTAGTAGTCATAATAATATAAATTTTGATAATGTAATGCTTTGTGGTATGTGAAGTATTTTGGCCTTCACTCATTGGATCTTTAGCACAACCCCAAGAGAATCGGGGACTGAGACCCAAAAAGGTTATTACAAAAGAAAAAGTTATTAGGAATGTTTCCAAGTCACATGATTTATAAGTAGATAACTGGGGTCTCTAACTCCAAATCTGCAAACACCCAACCACTAAAACACTTTCCAACACCATGTCTCCAATTGCTTTAATGAAGGGAAATCTTTAAAAAGTGAACCGTATCTGCAAGTACAAAGAGATCCATACCTATGTAAGTGCTGATTACTCTCTCTGCTTCTGGAGTTGAATAAAATATCTCTCCAGAATAAAAGGGCCATTTTCAGAGAACTTGATACCTTCCACTTGGTCTAAATTGGTCTCTTTCATTCCACGTGTCCTGTCCTGCCCCATTTTAGTTTGAGCGATTGGTAAGTAGCTGGGTCCCTCTGATATATGACGCTTAGAAACAGCTAACAAGCCCTTGCTTTAGCAGAGATTTTAAATCCTCTTACACTGAAAATCCCAACTCATAATATCAGGAATTTTGCCTATGTGCAGATTTTGAGGCAAAGTACTAAAGTACTCTCAAGCGATTGAAGGTTTTTAATAAATCTCTTAACATTCACTATATAAGGCTTCCTGAAAGACAAAAATCATATTTAAGATAAATAAATTACCAAAGAGAGCTTTAGTAGGAAAAATCATGCAATTTTCACTTGAATGTTTAATTTCATTTTAAAAGCATCAGTATTTATCCATTTCGTATGGATCTATATCTCTTTTGTACATGGATTTAAAAAAAAAAAAAAAAAACTATAAAAAGAATACCCTGCCAAACTGTTTTCTGAAGTGATCTCTAAAGAATCCCGATGTGGATGACTAGTCTCTGAATAATTTATATAGTTGTTATTGCTTCATATTTACTGCAGTGAAATCAATCAACAAGTGTGTGCTAAATATTCCAGGATCTTTGGCAATTTCATCCTAAATAATCCTTATACATACATTTTCTAAACACTGCCTAATCCCCAACAGTGTATGTTTATTTGCTAAATATAAAATTCAAATAAGAGTAATCTGAGTCCATCATATCCTTAAACATATGCATAGCTGATATATTATAAAGAAAACTTTGTTAATGCAAAAAACCTTATTGTACTTTGCTAAACAGCTAAAATTAATTAAATGCATTTCAAATATTCTAACTGAAAACTAATTACCATAAATCAGCTCTAGTAATTTGACATTTTGGGATCTATACTGTGGAAAATAAACACAAACCATAAAAATATAGATGTAGGGTGAAAATATTTTACTACAATATCCAAGGAATTGTCACATTAAAAAGGTTACTGCAAATAAACATCACCAGATTAGCCTACATTATAGTTTATTCATGAATCCTGCACAATTTAATTTCTTTTTAGTAGTGTTTGCTCTATGATATCATTATTTTCATTCATAGTTTAAGAAAAGTCAAATGGGAAAAAAGTTCATAATTCCTTAACTTTAAATTTTTAATCACATCTCCAACTCCAGGAAATGTACAAGCTGCATAGTCAATAGACATAGAGGGAAATTCAGCTTTGCTTCATGGAATACTATCTAGCACTGAGGGAAATGATTGTTATGGATACCTGAGGTTTGTTTTCAGTCCTGTTTCCTTTGTGGGACTGCCTGTACCATTTTTTTGGAAACGGATGGTCTTACTTGGACCATCACTCACAAAGCTCTGTTATCCACTGTGGTAGACTGCTACTCTGGTGGCCCCAACCAACCACAACAATGGAATTCATGATCTTGTGTATGTAGTCTCCTCTTTTCAAATCTGGACTGGGCCCTGTGATCTGCTTTATTTAACAGAATGTACTGCAAGTGACCTTGTGTCTATTGGGGCCAAAACTTAAGAAGGCCTAGAAGCTTCCACTTTGTGCTTGGGGGAAAAACCCGTTGCTATGTACAAAGTCCAACTACTCTAAAACTGCCATCCTGTGAGACGCCCAACCTAGCCGTGTGGAGCAGCCCCATGAAGGGGAACTGTGTTTTCCAGACAACAACCCCAGCTGAGCATCCAGCCAACAGCCAGCACCAGCTTGCGTGAGTGAAGCCATTTTGGAAGTGGATCCTTGAACCCCAAATGAGCTGCCTCAAGCTGGTTTCACACGGATCAGAAATGAGCTGCCTTCCACAGACTTTGCCCAAATTGCAGAATCATGAGTAAATAAAAGAAATGTTTGTATTTTAAGCCAATAAGTCGTGGGGCATTTTTAAGTGTAGCAATGGATAACCATAGCACACTTTCAACCTCCTATGCTACAGAGATGGGCAAATTAGAATCCTTTCCTGAAAGAAAGAGGGCAGTTTTGCCACTAAAAGCATGTGAATTGTAGAAATGCTGAAGCTTGCATATAGAGGAAACAAGATCAGAGAGACCAAGAGTCTTTGTGGACTGATTTGGGCCTTGTCTTAGCTGGGAGTGAAGCCAACTCAATCCCCTGGAGGTCCCACTTATGGGAGATATACACCCCCCCCCCCGCCTTTTTTTGCTTGAGTGTGTGTTAGCTTTCTGTGATTTGCAAACACAAGAATCCTGATTAACATTGTCCTGTTCCAGCATGGAATGGAGGCGTGAACACACATAAAATAAGGAGGAAGTGATGAGAAAAAGGGGTTGTCAGAGACTTAGTTTTTTATTGCTGCTGTAACAAATTACTACAAACTTAGTGGCTTAAAATTTAACCTATTATCTATCTATCTATCTATCTATCTATCTATCTATCTATCTATCTATCATCTATCACCTATCTATCTACCTATCATCTATCTATCTATCTATCATCTATCTATCATCAATCTATCTATCTATCTATCTATCTATCTATCTATCTATCATCTGTCTATCATTTATTTGCCTTATAGTTCTGACAATCTGACATGGGTCTTGCTGGGCCAAAATCAAGGTGTCAGCAGGGTTGCGTTTCTCTCTACAGGCTCAATTTTCTTGCTTTTCTAGCACCTACAGGTTGTCTCTCCTCCTTTGCTGTGGCCCCCTCCTCCATCTTCACAGTCAGCGATGGTGGATGGAATCCTCATGGCCTCACTTTCACTTCCTCTTCTGCCTCCCTTTTCAGTTTTTAAGGACCCTTGTGATTGTACTGGGCCCACCCAAATAATCCAAGATAATCTCCCATCTCAAGGTCCTTCATTTAATTGGATCTGCAAAGTTCCTTTTGCCACGTAAGGTAACATATTCAAAGGTACCAGGGATTCGGGCTGGACATCTCTGGGAGGCTATTAGTCTGTCTACCATAAAGATTATCTTTAAAAAGCTTCTGTTCTGCAAGGGAGTATAGTCAAAATTACAACACACACACACACGGTGCAACATATAGATAATGTACAGTGAATGGGACAAACAACCAGAAAAAAAAAAAAAATTGCATGTGCTTGAGGAAATCCCTCTAGCTCATTCACTGATTACTTCTATAAACATTCACTGAACCCAGAGTAGGTGTAAAGCTCTTTGGCAAGTGCTGGAAATACAAAGATAGATTTTTGTCCTTGTCTTTACACCTCATTTCTAATAACAAATATCTAAGTATCTGTAACGCAATGTGAAAATAGTTAAAGTTAAAAAATAGATTTATGATTTTGAACTCTTTGCCATTTTCTTCTGAACCCTGAATTCGATATACAATTTTATTATTTTTGAAGCACCAAGAAGATTAAAATGTCCTTTTAATAAATTGCGCAACCACACTGCACAGTCTAATATAAATGACTTTAAATCAGTGAACATTTCAGATTTAGACCCCGTGGTCCCCTGACTCATCAGCCACAACAATTCTACATCTATTTAAGTTTTATACTGTCACACTCATAAGCTGCACCTAAGCTTTACATTTATACTTTAGCCCTTGGAATTAAAAATAATTTAAATATTGATATGTATAAATCTACATTGTGCCTCCACGAAAGGGATCGTATCTTTCAAATATACTTGAAGAGAGATTAAGATTCTAATAGATTATTAAATTGATTCTATTTTTCTAACACATTTAGGTCAATGCTCCCAAAACTGGAAAGGAAAAGTATGGCGAGTAAGAGAGCATGGGAAGATTTTCTGTGATATTAGGTGAGTGGAATACGGTAATGTTATTTATCCATGTGTTTATGAAACAGAAAAGAAAATCACAGATTAAATTATTCAGGAGCCTGAAATGTGCATAAAGAATGTTTAAATAATGCTCTACTGTGTAGGTAAACATTATTAGTCCGAAATAGCTAACACTTTATCCTTAGCTAATTTGGATGTTGAGCTCTGAATTCCAGTTCCTTGGGAAGTTTTTCATTGTTGTTCTGTCTTGTCCCCACGCACTGGCACCGCTCCCCAGAAGTTCTTGCATAGGGCTGATGGCGCTATGGAGGCAGGATCTAGCTTCTATCTTTTCTTGTAGGTGTTACTTGTAGACATTAAGGTACCTACAGGATACTTGCAGATATTAGCTGATTTCCCCCCCCCCCCCCCATTTAGAAACCAAATGGATTCATTGGGAACTCTTAATCACTGAGACGATATAAACTACTGTGCATCTGCCTTTTGGAGCATTTTGTCTCTATCAATAATTATGAAACTTTTTCTTAAATTCTTAAGGGTGTTTATAAGGAATTCACATGAAAGAAATTGCAAGACGAAAATGATCATATAGGAAAACGTTCAAACTAGTAATCAAAGTACGATACATATTAAAATAATAATAAAAAGATTAAAACATAAACCTAATGAGGTTGTGGTGAAACAAGCATACTCAAATACTTCTAGGGAAATCAATGTAACAATTGCTCCTTGTCTGGGGAATCTCTAACTCTCTGGTAGTTTATTAGGTGTGACTTTAAGCTCTTGGTAAATACCCTTGCCAAACTGCAGTTCTAATGTTCAGATCTTAAGCGCTCTGAAGTTCTCCAAGTCCTTTGAGAAACCATTGTCCAATGTTAAGACCTTTTATTTGGGGCCATCACTTATATTCTAAATGCCTGTAATTTCATCTTTCAAAGAAAATTCACTTCGAAAAATGTAAGAGGTTGAGGACCCCAATTAAAATGGGGAATAAGAAGAATGCTTATAACTAACAATATGTTAGTACCACTTCACTCTTGACAATTATTTAACTAAAGATTTTCTACCTCATTGGAAAGAGAAAACCATATAACCACACAACGCATTTGTGTTTTTAATTAGGCAAAGTCAATTATAATAAAACAAGTGGTAACTCTGATTTTTAAACAATTTTTCATAAACAAGATAATGAATAAACTGGTTGCCTAAGTCTGAGTAGTTTTAGTTTTATACAGTTGTTCTAAAGCTGCAGTACCTCAGAAATCCAAAAGGAAATTCTACTACTGAAATACCACTGCATAATAAATAAAAAATTCTACTACATAATAAACAGGAAGATTCATTCAACTGTAGACTTATCTGTATTCAGAAATTAGTAAACGCATTATGCTAGCATGTAAATGGAAATGTGCCTAGTAGTGAAATAAACAACATTGATGCTTTTATTTATTACAAATAAGCATTATAAATAGTCAAAACAATGGAAATAAGACATGCTTGAACTTTGATAGGGGTGATACAGGTTCAAGGCAGATTCCTTTGTCTCAATGAAGGGAAAACAAGCCAAATTCATTTTACTTCCATAAATTAACATTATTTTCATTCTAACATACCTTTTACTTCTTTTCTCAAGCAAAGCAGTCTGATTTAAGTATCTTCTTTCTTGCTATTTCAAAGATTCTTTCATTCAGTATATGTTTATTAAATACCTGCTACGGGCCTGGCATTGTTCTAGGTGATGGAGATAAATAGCAGACAAGTGGGAAGACAGAGAATAAAGCTGGTAGTGAAGGAAGACAGTCTAGTTTAGACTGGCTGGTCTGCAAGGCTGCAGTGGGGAGGTGTTGATGGAGCTGAGTCTGGACTGAACGGGCCATGTGAGCATCTGGCAGTGGAAAGGCCCAGGCCCAAGGACCAGCAAGGACAAAGGCCTTAAGAGAGGAATAAGCTAGGATTGAAGGTGCTTGGAGTGTCGTAGTATCAGAAAGCAGGCAGTGTGGAAGGACTACAGGCCAGGAGAGTGAGGTGACAGATGAGCTCAGAGAAGGAGGTGGGGTCAGATTATCTGGAGCCTTCTTGGCCACGGCAAAGGGCTGACATGTCAATCTTAGTGCAATGAGATAGCACTGGAAGGTTTCAGCCAGTGAGGTGATCAGATGGACCTACTCTGCTTTTAAATGTATTATGATCTGATGAAGGTACTGTTTTGAAATGTGTCATCCATCTGTCAACATGGTTCCAAAATGCCACAAAATTTTTTGATCCTCCCAGAAATCTAATAGACATTTTTCTTCCATTTTCTACCAAAAGACTTCTGCCACACCACCTCACATATGTGCTGGAGAAAAAACGATGACTGTGATAAAGCCCATCCCGCTCTTAGGGAGCTTCTGATCAAGCAATTGTTAGAGCTATTAATTCATTAATTAAGGACAAATGAGATGTGTGTCATGGTTTGTTCTTGTTTTCCATTGTTTATCCATTGCCTGACACACATTTAGGACCTG
Organism: Balaenoptera acutorostrata; assembly: GCF_949987535.1. NCBI lineage: Eukaryota > Metazoa > Chordata > Mammalia > Artiodactyla > Balaenopteridae > Balaenoptera > Balaenoptera acutorostrata. The sequence continues at coordinate 99,888,945 of NC_080068.1, read as the reverse complement.
TACATATTTGCTGAATGAATGGGTGCAGTCCATGAATGGATTTACATGTTCCAAGTTCCAAGAACTTACTTGTAACCCTTACTTCATTTCCTTTCATTTAATTCAACCAGTGCTTTGGCATAATCAGATAATTTTGGATCCCGATTTTTTCAGCTCTACCACAGGGTATTTCTCTCACTTGTGTGCCTCTCATGATGGGCAAAGTTTCTTTATCCCTTTATCCAAAGCACTGATAATAACATTCTGCAGGTGAGGTCCACAGCCATGGCTGGACCTCTTACCATGAATCAGTACCCTCTAAGTATGAAATTGAAATCCTTTACTGACTTTCAGAATAAGTCCATGCTCTAGTTACTGATGCCTCATGGACATGGTGCAGGGTTGATGGGGAGAGAGTGAGGTGTCAGAGAAAGACCTAAGCTGAAGGATGAAAAGACATCAATCCGACACATGGGACCAGGGGGAAGAGAGTAGTCCTGGCTCAGGGGACAGACAACATGTGTCGAGGAGCATATGTGCGTTTCCCATGATTTGGGCTGCTGCTTTCATCAGATCTTACATATTTATACCTTAGAAGAGCTTGGCTGGATGAACTACTCCATTACATAACGTTCTCTCATTCCTTCCTTATGACAGTACAGTATTCTTTTAGTTATCCAAACTTTATAATGTAGTTTACATCCGGTAGATTTATTTCTGCCCTCGCTATTATTTTTATTTCAACATTTTCATAACTATACTGTTTATTTTTCAAGATGAACCTTGAGATAATTTTGTCAAGTCCCCCCGTCCCTCTCCCCGCCAAGAAAAATTGGAAGGAGTTTGGTTTAAATTAACTTAAATTTGCTAAAAAAGGGTTGACATCTTTAAAATACCCAATCCTCCTGTACAGGAACATGAAATGTTTGTCCATTTGTTTAAATATTTATTTTTACCTCAAAATCATTCTGTAGATTCCCATAGGTAAATAGCTAACAATGCTTGAATATTTTAGTTATGCTGAATGGTTAACATAATTTTTTTCATTATATTTCTATTTGGAACACTGACACTTACTTGAATGCTCTTACTACTTTAATAGTTCTTGGAAGATTTTTTTGAGTTTTCTAGGTGAAGAAATCTATGTATTTCCTTCTTTCAAATATATTTATACCATTAATTTTTCATCTTATTACACTAGTTAGAACAGCTCTTTGAGAAAAAAAAGTATTAAATAATGAGGAAAGTAGTAGGCTTTCTTTTTTATTTCCCTAATTTTTTTGAGAATTTCCTCTAGGATTAAGGGAAGTACTATATATTGATTTGAGATCTGATCATATTTCTTATTACGGAAAGGAAATCAAATTCTTTTTCTACATCTTGTTTTTATGATTTTGTCCTTTTTAATCCTGATGGGTGTTTAATTTGATCAAATGCCTTCTCACTTACTATTGAGTTGATTGTCTAAGTTCCTTTAGAAAGCTATCTATTAACATATTTTCAATTATTGAATAATTTTTGTACTCGGTATAAACCTTTTTCTTGTGCACACATGCACACATATATTTTAAAATAAATTTTTGCATAAATTCAACTTATGATTTCACTAATTTCTTTAACAAATACCCATGAAAGCAGTGCTCTATATGAGGCACTAGCCTAGCTACTAAAAAAAAATGATAGAGCCGGAGAAGATCTCATGTTTAGTCCAGTGACTCCCATAGCATTTTCTAATCCCAATGGGTCTCTGAAGATCTCAAAATGCAACCCTAGCTAGTTCCATATTTCAAAAATACTATTAAAAAAGGAATATGCTTAGCATGTTTCTCTGATTTGAGTAGGAATGAACTCAACTCATGGTGATACTGATTAGCTCCTGATTAGTGATTATGAATAACACTTAACATATGTGGGAAAAATATAATACAAAACACTAACAATTATTTAATAAATGTAATAAGGTTATTCATGATGATATTCCACATCCTCATTTTACAGCAGAAAAATCTGATGACTAGAGAAGAAAGCTGTGTAGCTACTTGGGGCCAGAATGAGGTAAAGTAGAATGATTATTGTTTTTAATCAACCAATCTTTGTTTATTTCTATGCCTGAATTAAATTTTTATTAATTTTTTAATTACATAAGTAATACACATGCAAAAAATTAATACAGTACTGTTGCAGAGACTCACTAACTGTTCACTAGATCTGATTTCTTTTTCTAGGTATAGAGTAGACCTCATTTCTTAAACTGCCTTTCAGTTGGGTGCTGCCTGTGATGGAGTTGTAACCAATGCCCAATGGACATTCTCATTGTTTTCATTTTTTTCCACCAAGTAGACATCAAGACATATTCAACTTTCAGAAATGACGAGTAAAATCATTCTACATGTAATTGGCAAGCTCTTTCCCACCTCTAACAGCCAGATATTGAAGACCCAGCAGAGGATTCCATGGACCCCCACCCGCCACGGATGGAGTAGCCAGGAGATGGGAGGAGCCTGGATTACCACCAGGAGGAGAGCTGCCACATACTGGGAATACCCATTTGGACTTTGAGATATCGAGTTTTATTTGTTGAAGAAGCCAGGGTTAACTAATACAATTATTAGGAGTCTAAAGTTTCCCTGACAACCCTGTACCCACCAATGTCAGTGACTTCACCCCTCCCCAGGTCACCTTTGTTATCAGTATGTTATGTAGCCTTGTAAATATTTAAATTATACATTTATCTCCATTTATACATCCACATAGATAACACATATCATTTTATGTGCATGCTTTTTGTTTTGTTCTATTTCTTTTACATAAAAGTTATATAATAAATCTATCTATATGGAACTTGTCTTTTTTCACTCAATAATACATCTTTGAGTTCTAAGACTAAGACATCTAAGTTCTAAGACATTGATTTTAATCACTGGATTGTATTCCAGAATACAGCTGTTTCACTCATTATTTAAACATTCCCTTGTTGAAGGACAGAGACAGTTTTTCAACTTTTTCCAAAAGGACAGACACTGAAAAGGGGAAAAAAAGTATATTTTATTTAACTAAGTACCAGTAATCACCCTTCACATGCTGTGATCAATTTATTCCCCCACCTGCCCTGATAGTACATGTATTACCCACAACTTCACCAGCAATGAACAGTGTTAACTTTTGCATTTTTTGCCATTTATATCACAAAGTGTGTCCCTTACAAAGTGGCAGCCCTAAAGTATGCAAAGCTTTCTCTACATGTAGATGATGAAATTAAGTAATTAATTACAGACTTCCAGCTCATGGGGTTACTGCTCCAAGTGAACCATCCACATCTGACATTTTCAGATGGTTTGCCATTTTCTGGATCTTTTTACCCAAAACCCCTTCACTTGACTAAAGGAAAAAACAAAAACAAAAACAAAAACAAACTACTCCAGACTGGAGAAGAGAAAAAATTCCATTCCTTGATTTTTCAAAGGTGCCAAACATCAAGAATTCTTATGAAATCATTTCAATATGATTTATTGGGCCTTCTCAAACTCAAACCCATGGAGACACCACAAGTCATTCAATTTTGTGTTTTAATATCAGCACAATTCAACTGGGTTAAAGAAATGTTGCCTGAGAGACATATGTGTGTGATTTCAAACTTAATCAAAACCAGGACTCAGCAACCTTTAGCAATGCCAAGAGATGCAAAAGAGATGATTTCCTCTCTGCAGAGACAGAGGCAAACGTGGGTAAAACTGGGCCCTATCCCAGGGCTGGATATTATACAAGACGTTCCCTGTAAGGTGTTAAGTGGTCACTAAAATAGAAGCTAATAAAACATGACCCTTTAAAGTGGATTTTGAAGTCACAGGAAATGTTTGTAGAGTTAAAATAATAAACTGGCTGTACCCACCATCCTCCCAGCTCCATTTCAACCTCACCCGCTCCCTTAGTGCTTCCATGCTCAGCACACCTAGAAACCTTTGCTCACGCAGCACCCTTTGCCTGGGATATCCTAGTCCTCCCTCTTCTGTTTCATCCCAAGTCTTAGGCATCCTCAAATTTTAGCTAAAGCACCATATCCTGTGGTGGAGAATCCCTTTTCCCCTACAAGTTTTCCACTTCTCTCCTTGGTATTCTTTAAAAAAAAAAAAAAAATTTATTGGAGTATAATTGTTTTACAATGTTGTGTTAGTTTCTGCTCTATAACAAAGTGAATCAGCTATACATATACATATATTCCCATATCTCCTCCCTCCCACACCTCCCTCCCACCCTCCCCATTCCACCCCTCTAGGTGGTCACAAAGCACCAAGCTGATCTCCCTGTGCTATGCGGCTGCTTCTCACTAGCTATCTATTTTACATTTGGTAGTGTATATAGGTCCATGCCACTCTCTCACTTCGTCCCAGCTTACCCTTCCCCCTCCCCGTGCCTTCAAGTCCATTCTTTTTTTTTTTTAAGATTCCATATATATGTGTTAGCATATGGTATTTGTTTTTCTCTTTCTGACTTACTTCACTCTGTATGACAGACTCTAGGTCCATCCACCTCACTACAAATAACTCCATTTCATTTCTTTTTATGGCTGAGTAATATTCCATTGTATATATGTGCCACATCTTCTTTATCCATTCATCTCTTGATGGACACTTAGGTTGCTTCCATGTCCTGGCTATTGTAAAGAGAGCTGCAGTGAACATTGTGGTACATGACTCTTTTTGAATTATGGTTTTCTCAGCTCCTTGGTATTCTTAAAGTGATTTTAAAATTGGATGCTGCAGTGAAAGTTCATTTATTCACTTTGTGACCTTGAACAAACGATTTATGCTCTTTACACCCCAGTGTCTTCATCTGTCAAATGGGAATAGAATAGTCATGAATTCAGTGAACAAGTATTAATAACATCATGCATGCAAAGTGCTTAGCACAGATCCTGACTCTGCTAAGCATTTAATGCATGTCATTGCTCCCGTAACACTGTGTGTGCACAGACTGTATGGCTTACACTGCAGTACTGGAATCATTCAGTTTATTGTCTTTCCATCAGTGTCTGTGATTCCCTGAAGGCAGGGAACATTTCTCGATCATCTCAGTATCACAGCGCATTCGTGACATAAATAGCTACTTAAAAGACATTTGGCAAATGGATGGAGGTGGACTTAGCATGTCTATTTAGACAGGCTGCCAACCCCAAACTGGTTATGTATACACGCGGGTTTCTGATACAGAGGTAAAGCCACTTTCAAAACTCAGGGCTGGAGAACCAAAACCACAAGAAGAAGAAAAAAAGGTTTTAGGGTCCCATATAGGGAATTTTCATATCTGAATATTCTAGTCCAGATAATTAAGGATCAGAGACTAGTCATTTTGACAGATTCGTTTTGGGATTAAAGTTAATTTTGAGTTTTACAAGTAAAAAAGCATCTCATCTGAGACTACTTAGTTTGAAGGGGCTGGAAGGGAAGGGAAGGAAAGGGAAGGGAAGGGAAGGGAGAAAGAAAGAAAGGAAGAAAGACACCATCTGCAAGTCAAGCCAGCATTCCAGGGGCATTTTACAGGGAAGTAAAAATCCTTGGAAATGAGAAGCAGTAAACGGGTCAGCTTCACATTCCACCGAAGTCACTGGGGGTTGTGCTTCTGACCCTTAGATTGTGTCTACAAGGATAGGAACAGCGATTCTGACAGTGAATTCAATGTTGCATAGGCTTTCTGGCAGCAAGACCTAACAGCCCAACTGCACCTACCCAGGTCTGGTAAAACCACGTGGGCGCCAGCTGTTGGAATCTGACATGCTGTGTGCAGATTTTCAGAAAAATCGGAGGATTTAGGCAAGATAAGGCAGCTTCTGGGCATTCTGTGGGTTCTGGGATGGGTCTGGTTTGCCTGAGCCTTGGTACCCAGTTACCAGCATGGGGCTAATGTCCCTCGTGGGTTAAACAGCATTAAAAAAACCCTCACTTTCTACCATTATCCAATAGCTCTTTCCCTGAAGCTGCCCATCCTCTTTCAGTGAGGGGACTGTGGCTTCACCTCCCAGGATGAAACGACGCTTCTGGCCTCTGTCTGCACTCCATCACCTCCAAGAGGAGAGGTGCTATCTTACAGGGAGATGAGGGTTGCAGACGTCTCCTGGACCACAGGAGCTGGAACAGGTCCACTGCGTCTTGATGCACACAGCTCTGGCTTCTCTCTCACTCCCCTCTTTCTCCTCTGTCACTATTAAGAACTGACAAAAAGGCTCAGGGACCCTCCTGGCCTTGTTGCCCCCGGGCCTCACTAGCCCTGATCTCTTCCCTGGAGTGGGCCATGGGGTCAGGAGCGTGGACCTGGAGCCACCCGGCCTGAACTTGAATCCCAGCTCTGCCACTGTGTGACCTTGGGCAAGTTACTTAATCACCCTGACCTTGGGTTTCTCATCTGCCAGGTGAGGATGAGAACAGGGCCAGCCTCACAGGGATTCTGTAGAGAGCACATAAAATCAACGACAGAATGCTCTCACCTCCGGCTATTAATTAGGCGATGAATTATTAATCATACCCTAGTTAATTTTTCTTCATAGCATTGACCACATATTATATTTGTATATTATCTGCTCCTTCGCTAGAATACAAGCTCCAAGAAGGAAGGAACTGTATCTGTTTGCTCCTGGCTATATTCTCAGAACTGAGAGCAACGTGGAACATAGAGTAGGCACTTAAATATTTATTGAATGGCTGAACTTTGCACATAAAGACCTTGATAATAGTTATTTTATTATTTTATCATTGTTAGTAGTGGTAGCTTTCTATATGGATTAAATAACATGGAACATACCTGAGTATTGACTTTGTGTTCAATGCACAGTGAATAAATGCTAGAAAGAGAAAAAAGGAAGGGAGATGGAGGACGAATGGAAGGAAGGAGAGAAGGGCAGACACATTCCCAAATAACTTCTGTGTGGGAGGCAGCGAGGGGAAAGCGTGGTGAGCATGAGGAGAATGGGGGGGTGGGACAGAGACCCCGAAACCCTTGGCCAGGCACTCGCGTGTGAGTGAGGCTTGTGGGTCTGGGAGACAAGGCCACCAGGAGAACTCGTCTTGGGTGGGAGTTACTCCGGGCTGCACAGGAGCTGCGGGATGGCTGCATTTGGGATCTAGAGGCATCTCCTGAGCTACTTCCCAGGCTGGGGAATCAGGGATGTAACTCTCCACTGCCTGCTCAATAAAAGGTCCCCAGACCTTCCTGTAAAGTGAGCTGGTGCTGGGCTTCATCCTCTTTCTTCCTCACTAGATGGCTAGAGAAGAATCAGCCTGGGGTAGCATGAGAGACACAGGCTGTGAAATCACACAGAACAGGGCCAAATCCGCTTCTGTTGCTACAGGGAGCCGCAGTTTAAGATAGTTAAGGAGAATGGATCCACTTGTTCTTTTTCTCTGTATACCCCGCCCCCTCCATGTCAATACACATGTGTTATGTACCTAGGTGGCTGATCATAAACTAGCTACATGGGGATAATATTACTTTCCTTCCATATGACCTTGGGGATTAACTGAAATAGAAAAAAATGACATTGAGTGTCTAGCTGAGCTCCCAAGGGCACAACAGTGCTCTGGAGACACCATCAGCTAGGGATGCAGAGTTAGGGCCTTGAATACAGCAAGTCCTCAATACTTGCTTACTGAAGGCGAGAACAAAGGCTGAAATCCAGACACCGCCTCGCTGTATAAATCTTCCACCACTGACACAAAAAACAAGATGATTCTAAGCATTTTCACAAAGGAACTTGCAAGATGGCTGCTTTTGAGGACAGAGGGCTCAGGGGCCGTCCCTGCCCTGCTCTCTCCCTTTCCAGCAAACTCGGGGCTAACTTCATTCACTGGTCTGCACTGCCCAACTTGTCCAAGATCCCAAAGATAAAAAACAGAAGGGCACGGTAATCTAGGTGCATTTCTCTTGCCTTTGTCATTATTTTCTCAAATCTTTGACAACTCTTTGTATTCTTCTTGTAGTTTACATTTGAATGACGCTGGTTTGTACCTGGCTGCTTTAATAGCACCTCTACAAAATTCTTCCTCACTCCGTCTCTCCTTCCCTCCCTCCCCTCCTCCCCCCTTCTCTTTTTTCCTTTCTCCCAAGTCTTTTGTTATCAGAATTTCACCCCCTCCCTCAGAGGGAACATTTTAACAGCATGGGTTTATGACTACCGTAAAGAAGAAAGTTTGAAAGGCAAAGCCAGAGCCATGATCCCCAGCTTTATAACAAACTCCTGTCAAAACATAAACCACAGCCAGACATGAGCCATGGCGACAGAATGCAAGACCGTAAAGATGATGGAGATCAGACAGGACAGGCACTTTATAGAAACAAACACCTTCCTTGCAAACAGATAGAATGAGTGTAACACTGAAAAACACTTCCCAGAAAAAAAAATGGTCTGAAGAAATAAGGACAAAAACATAAAATTCAAATGACAGCCCAGCCCAAGGAGATAAACCCAAGGGAGACAAAGAATCCAATTTTACTAAATCAAACTGACATCTCTTCCTGACTTTAATTGACCTCAGTAAGCTGGATCCTGAACAAACATAAAATTAAGAAGTGGGTAGCATCCAGTGGAGAAATGGACCATCAGTGTATAGATGTTTGAAGTTCTACTTTCTCAGGACTTTCTTGGTTCTGCATAGAAACGTGAAATCATCCATTCCACTGGTGGCAACCATAATACCCGGCATGAGGTCAGGGATTCAGTGTTCCTGAGAGTACCACATGGAAGGTTCCAGATCTGAGGTCTGGCTCCTGCAATATGTCCAAACATCAATTCAGGTTTCTATGGTGCTGTCATCATTGGAAAGAAAGAAGCACAGGAAGAGGGAAGTGAAGCTAATGGATGCAGCTTATCAGGATGCCAAGGAAAGCCTTGTCTTCTGTTAAATTGGAAGCATTACAAATGGAGAAAGTACCACACCGATCTCTATTCACAGGAGTCTCTTAGTTACCAAGGGTGGTATGTTTTGAAAAATCTCCCCATAGTCTCTCTGGCTTCCCTTTGCTGGCCATTCTTGCTGACCCTTCTTCCTTCCTTTATTTTTTTCTGGGTAACTCTTTCTCTTCTTTAGCGCCCAACTTGAGAACTACTTCTTCTGGGGCGTCTTCTCTAATTTCCATAGGCTAAGCTGGTTTGGTGTATCTCCTGCAAATTCTCTTGACAACCTACCCTTCTCTGTCATAGGATTTATCACATTATAGTTGTTCTCAAACAGACTACAACCTGAGGAGCACGTTGAGATAAAGATTCCCAAGCCTCACCTCCAAAAGCGTCTGTTTCAGCAGGACTGGGATGAGGCCAGGGTCGGGCATTTTTAACAAGTATCCCAGGTGCTTTGGTTGCAGATTATCCCTAGATCATATTCCAAGACTACTTTATTTGAATTGTCTCTGTGTCCTTTTAGAATGTAGGTTCCATGAGAACAGAAACCGTATCTGCCTAGTTTCACAGTAGGGCTGATCCCAGCACTCAGCACCCAATAATAGCCAACCCCTACCCTCTCTCTCTCTCTATATATGTGTGTGTGTGTGTGTGTGTGTGTGTGTGTGTGTATATGTAGGCATGTAGATGGCTGTGTATCTATGTATGTATATGTATACCTGTATATGTACATATGTACACACACATATAGTCATTGAGTGAACGTGACATGGAGTTCTGTTTGGTAGATTAGAGTCTGCTGTTCTCGACAGAGATGAGAATGATCACGGCATGGAGCACTGGGCTTCAGCATCTCATAGCTTCCGGCTGTTGTCACCAATTTCCTCCATGAGGGGTTGCCAAGAGAATGGATAGGAATCTCAGAAAGTAAAAACAAAAGCAAAAACTTCCACTTACTGGCAACTAGGTAACAGCTGACCAGCCCTATCCTGCCGGAAGCTCCACTAGGCTTACCCTGCTGATTATTCCTGGGTGCAGACACTGATCAAGGGAACTTCATACCACCAGGTAGGAGCCTCCCCTGGTGGCACTTCTGCTGAGAGGACAAATACTTCAATTTCAAACAACCGAGACTGCGGTGGGGCTGTGTGTCGAGATAATTCTGGGAAACAGATTTGAAAGGTGGCGTCTCTTTTGTAAACATTCCCAAACTGTTATAATTCTAAGACTACCCACACTCCACTTAACATGCTAAAATACAGTTGAGTGCTGAGCTTTACCCAAGGTTCATTATAGTGGGGACTTTGCATGATGAATTTGTTGGAGATGAGGGATTTGCAGTAATCCAAGAAAGTAATTCCCAGAGCCAACAGGCCGTTGTAAGCATGTGTGAATTGATAACCTGAGTGATCATTCGTGCAATTTCAGGCTGTGGTGATACGAACAATATCTCGCTAGTGGATAATACCAGTTGTCAAGCATATGTTTTATAACCCCCAGAACTCCCTCTTGTTTTTGCAAGATGCTGGTGGATATCTTTGATTTTTTTTTTTCCTGGCTGCATAAGACTTTGGAAAGGTTTTATTTTATTTTTTTTCTTCTTTGACCAGAGAAGTTAATAGTAGAGAAAATTTAAAAAGAAAAAAAAGTGAAGACAGCAAATAAAAATTATGAATAACCATTTAATCAGCCCTTTAAACACCACTGAAAACAGTTTAAATTCACATTTTAATATCTCTAGCCAATGCGAGGAGAATCTTGCATACGTCAGAGGCATGCTTTCTCTGCCTGAAGGATTATGAGGGTTGGTATATAATTGTCTGCTACATCTCTTAGCCTCTGGGTGTCTCAAAGTTCTGTTAGGAAACAGACCATATCTATTCACCTCTACGTCTTGAATGTCCAAAACAGCACTTGGCACAGTTGCTAAATAGTTGATGTGAATACATCACATCACATTGGGTCTTTAACAGTTGGAAGACAGGAACTGATCAGGTAGACTGGCATTAGAAGCCAAACCAGGAAGATATGATCCAGGAAAAGAGATGGGCCTGTGTGGAAGGTGCAAGTGAGAGACATCAGGCAAGAAGGAAGGAAGTTCTGAGTTGGAATTAAAAGAAGGTGACTTGGAAGGAGAAACCAATAGCTGCCTGAGACAGATACAAAAAACACAGGCAGGGAATAAATAGGTAAGGAGCACGTTCTGGAAAGAAACAGAGAACTGATATTGCCAGGCAGTATTATAGACTCTTGAGAGTTCTTCCTTGCGGAGGAATCCCCATTAAGGTGATACTCTTCACCTCTCTTTGCCTCTTTGTTCAATCCACCTGGGGGAAGCAGGGACTTGAGAAATCTTATCAGAGCATTTAAAGTTTAGAAGGAGTAATTGGGCATCCCTAGCCCCACCCCTTCCTCTTCCTTTTCTTTGATACAAGCTCTACAGGGATTGTGTGTTCTGCTCAATTTCTCCAGTGAGACATGACAAGCAATGCTGGTGACTGGGTGGGTGAGTCTACTTGTTCTTGGATTTAATATTAGGAAAGCCATTTGCCTGTAGATATAAGGCATGTTCTCCAAAGAGTGTTTGTACCAGAATTACAGAGTCTTCTACATCTGACATCTCCTTTGTCTTACTTCTCAATTGGTTTAGAACTGTAAGTGTTAAAAAATGTGTCATTTATTGGAATCACAATTCACTGGACAAATAGTTGGCAGGTAGCAAACAAATTTCAACCCAATTCAATTTCACAAATGCTTTTCACACACCTACTATGTCTACAGTCCCATGTTACCTTTCAGAGTAATTACAGCAGTAACCAAGACAAGATTTCAGGCCAGGGTACTATACAACATTCTAGTCTCAAGACAGAGGAGCAGGTCTCTGATGTCATGACAACTGATTTAATGGCAAAAGCCATTGCCCAGTGCCTGGGTTTACATATTCAAACTTTAGTTGACCTGGGCTTCTGCAGTCCCAAGTGCATCTTGAAACGTGAGCTCCTTGAAAGCAAGAACTCTGCCTTAGTCTTCGTCTTGGTCCCCATGTCTAGAACACGGCTTAGCATAGAGCATCATAATGGCATGGTTGACTAGATGGGTGCATGGATGAGTCCTGCTGGATATGGAAAGACGTGTGTTGGGAAGAAGATAATCACCTCCACCTCAAGTGATCATAATGGCAAGCCAGAGAGCATTTGAGCTCTCCTAACAATTACACTCCAAAATAAATCATGTAAATTTAGAAGATGTTTTCAAAAATACTATCGTGGGGACTTTTCCTAGGTAAAGAACCGTGTTTCAACAGTATAGGTGAAGATGCTTTGAAATAAAGACAACAGCTGATAGGTAAGTGGATAACAAATCTATACAAAGAGCTCCTGCCTCTTCCTTCCAAAGACTTTCCTTCCTTGAGTCTTTTCTTTTGGTCAGACAGTCAGGAATAATCAGTGGAACAATGATACCTGCTTTTTTGATGGGGAAGTCTACTTTGATTTTCTAAATGACTGAGTCAGGTACCAGTTGGAGAACCAACAGTGAATGCTTATTTAAATTCAGAGAAACCACAGACTGGATTATATACTTCAAGGGGAACAAATAAAGAGAAAAACAAAAACTATAAATGTCTGGCACACAGGAGGCCTTCGATATCTCTTGGTTGAATGACATAAATGAAGTAGACACATGCTTGAAAAAAGAAAGCCCAGACAGGTACAAACCACAAATCACTGAGATGAGGCAGTGGTAGCTTTGGTATAATTTCCCCTCCACACCCAAAGTCCCTTGAGTCTTCAGGAGGCCTTGGGGATTAAAGACAAGGTATCAAGAAGAACAACAGCTGTTGGCTAACTTCATATGGCAGTTTTAAATGAAAACTTTAGAGTTCAGCAGACAAGTTATTAAGGGTTTTGAGCCTTGGGACAGATCTGGATTTAAATATTTCCCAGCTTTAAATTTCTATGACTGTTTTTGGTAACAGCCCAGTGGTGCTTAATTTTCTCTGTTAATATTCGTATCAAATCACTGAGGAACTAAGAAGGAATTTTATGGATCTGCTGTGGGGTGAAATCATGTGTTAGTTAATGGGGAAAACATTCTAATCTCTATGTGCAAAAGGAGTCATTCGTATAATTTTTGAAACTCAATCAAAACCTCTACAAAAACAATGTCATAAAAAAGCTATTGTCCCAGATCTGTGATCTTGTGTAATGGTCTAAATTCTGAAGTTCATCAGATTTAAGACAATCTACCAATGTCCCATTTCACCATGTTTATTTTTCTATACCTACCTCTGGACACTTTTAACCAAAGATTATCTCAAAGATTATCACTGTTGCATGCCAAAGCCAAACCTATGACTAGGATGTAAATTCCAAGAGGGAGGACCTTTGTCTTTTTGTTCATTTCTGTATCTCCAGCACCCAGCCTACTTCCTGGCGCAGAGCAGGGACTCAATAAATATTTGCTGAATAAATAAATAAATGATGACTGCTATGAATTTAGCAAAAATAACACTCGTGGAGAGTAACTGGAGGAAAGCAAGGGGAAAAAAAAACATGCTAAATAATAAAAAGGACAAAATGTTCTGCAAAGAAATGCCATTTTATTGCTTTAAACATGCTCTTTAAAATCAATGGTTATCAAGTGCTACCAATTTAAGTGATACTTGGAGATACTTGAATAGATCAGTATGGCTACATTTATAATTATCATGTGGCATATATGCCTAGAAGTGGCTTAAAGTACTTGATATATATATATGTGTGTGTGTGTGTGTGTGTGTGTGTGTGTATATTTTTTTTTAAATGAGCATTTAACACCCCCATCCCCTCTACCATCACCAGACTTTCCTTTGTTCACTTGTGAAGCAAACTGTTTTTCGTCCCATGGAGAAAAGAATTTCATACTAAATCAAATTACCATGATCCTGAATTTGAGGTGTTCTAATATAAGAGATTATATTGAAGCTGGTAATGTGACAGTAGTAAAAACCTTCCACTGTTGTTATCCACACCCTTTCTGCCAGTTTTAGCTTCACAAAGGTACCAATACTACTGCTACCAAGAATGATGTTAATAGCTAACTAAATTTAAGTTCTTATCACGTGCCAGTCATTGGATTAAGTTTTTTTTTTTTAAACTGTACTATCTCCACTAATACTCTCAATGACTTTACACAGTAGACACTGCTATTATCCCAATGTTATAGATAAAGGGACCAAGGCTCAGACAGATAGAGGTCATGTATTTAGAATGTCTGACTCCAAAATCAATCAATAATACATCTTGTGCCATCTCTTTTATTGTGTAGGACAGTTATGTGTCCCTCACACTTTTATTTAACTTTATGCACAAATGAATCCCGCAACACACCCAGCACAGGGTCATCCACATAATAGATAAACGATGAAAATTTTGCTAGATTGATGCCATAGTGTGAATAAAGGCTACAAAAGTGCAATTGGCTATTTTTAAAATATTAAATAATTTATTTCTTTGGCTAGCATCTCAAAGAGAATACAATAGTATCTGCTGGGGATGGTTTAAATCTACAGGGACCTTAAAGATCATCTAGTTTAACCATCTGCCAAAAGTATCTGCCAAGTTCAACAGTCTTTGAAATCTTTCAGTGGCTCCCCCCACTTGTCTTCAAGGTGAAGTCCAGACTCTTTAATATGACTTTCAAGGATCTTTCATGACCTGGTCCCTGCTTATCTCTTTGATCTCGTTTCTTACTACTTCCCTGCATCTCTGTTTCTCCTCATCCTCTCCCGCCTCTCTCCTGTCCCTACCATCCAGCCCACGTCACAAAAAGACACACAGTCTTGGCTCTAACAGAACTTTTTACTGCTCCTCTAAATCTGACAACTCTCCCTTGCTTCTGCATTTTAGTTCATGAGATTCCATCTGTTTGGAATACCATTACCTTCCTCTGGTTAATTACTTCTTTAAAAACCACCTCCAGGACATTTGGAGAACGTGTCTTTTAGCAATGCTTCTGCCATTTCTTCTACTCTCCAGTAATAGAGCACATCTCACATTGGACTGAACAGTTTACTTGGTCCCCACCTGATCATAAGCTCTTTGAAGGCAGGGACTTCAACTATTTCCCCACAGTACCAGGGACGGGGCAGACTGGATATGCACTTCGTGAATGAATGAGCTACACCCAGCAGCCAGGATTTCCGACGCTCACTGAGTTCTCATCCATGAATATGTCAGCTTATCAACTGGGGAAAACACAAAAGCACTAAAGTCTTTGTGCGGTAGTCTTCTGAATCCTGGGCATGGTTTCACATGGGAAACAGTCTGAGCTGCCCTGAAAACTCACAGAAGCTCAACCACAGTCCCGAAGCCTACTCATTTCTGTGGCTTCTTTTAGCCACAGGAAGCCCTTCTTGATCTGCATATACAGTTTCACCTGTGATAGCATCCTCTATTGTAAAGAATGTCTAAAAGCTTCCTAGGAAGGCACGTTCCTCCAGCTCCCGACAACATCTACATGGAACTCTTGTTCCCTTCTGCTCTGTCCTGGGATCACAAAATGGCCCAGTTGGAAGGGGCTGTGGAGACCATCTTGCCCAACACCCTCATTCTGATATAGGTTGATATAGGACAGGGAACTGAAATCCTGAGAGGCCACAAGGTAGTAGTCAGAACCCTGCATATTTGAACCAAGATTTTGTGCAGTATCTTAAATTATTGATAGCACAACCATATGAGGTGACAGCTCTTACAAATGAGGGAGGTAAGGCTTAAAGATGCTAAGTGGCTTGTCCAAAGTCCCACACTGGCTAGAATATCTAATGCTCTCTCCCCATCCACAGCTCCAAACTTCTGCATTCCAATCAGAATACACACCAGTTATTGGACCACCCAGAGAATGTGAGATTTAACCTTCACTACCAATCTAAGCCCCTGGGTTTCATTTGCCCGCATCTCATTCTTTCTCTCACTGTTTTGCAGTAGCACAATGTCAGATGTCACTGAACTCGCTCTCAATGTACTGCCTTGGGAGACATATTATAAAGCTTAAAGTATGAAATTGGTCAGGAGTGAGTAGCATATGTTGACAACTTTGAAAAGACCTTATTCTGAAATCCTACTAGCTCTGTGCTCCAATCCAGTGCTTGGAACCTAGCCAGATTCTCTGGGAAAAATCAAGCAAGTACAATTTATACCCTTTTCCAGTGGCCAACTCTGGGCAAAATTTCATTTTATTGCAAATCATCACAAACATCTTTCCATTTACTAGCTGTGTGACCTTGGACAATCTGTTTTTCCTCACTGTGCCTCGGTTTCCTCATCTATAAAAGGGGAATGATAATAGTCCTTTATCTTGAGGGTAGTGAGTTTTAGATGAGGTCCTCAGAAGAGAGACTCTCAGTGAAGGTCAGCTAACTGTGTATTTAACACACATGAGCCTCAGTAGAATACCTTTCTTGCCCTCTACTCTGAAGGGATGCCAACAGCCAGATGAAAATGCTGCAGAAAACAGATCTGTTTGGATGGCCATAAAGGGAGAGCTGGATTTACAGACAAGATTCCCCAAGAACTGCGAGGAGGCTGAGCACAGAGAAACTGCCTCTTAGCTGTATTAAAGGCTGCTGCCACTATTTAAAGGAACCTGGGGAGGCTCTGTGAAAATATACCCACTCTTCTCAATGTCTCCTTCCCCGATGGCTGCATATTCATAGTCAGGGCTTCTTGGCAGTGAGACGAACTCCATAAGTCAGGTTGGGAGGCCAGTGACTAAAGGATTATTCCCTTCAGTGTCATGCCCACCCCACCATAATTCCACGTTCCATTTGCTGCTTTATGTTTTTAAAGCTCCTGGAAAGTAAATAATCATTGAGAGGACCAGAAGTGAATGTGGAAGTTATTGGTGTGGTTCGTATTACTGGGGCAGTGTGCCTCTGTTCTCCAGCTTGGTAGAAAATGGGTGATGAATGTTAAAAACATTACCTAGAGGGGTGGGATAGGGAGGGTGGGAGGGAGGGAGGTGAAAGAGGGAAGAGATATGGGAACATATGTATATGTATAACTGATTCACTTTGTTATAAAGCAGAAACTAATACACCATTGTAAAGCAATTATACTCCAATAAAGATGTTAAAAAAAAAAAAAAAAAGACCTGGCGCAACCAAATAAATAAATAAATAAAATAAAACAAATATAAAAAAAAAACCCAAAAAACATTACACTCATCCATCCAGTACATCCTTCTACAAAAGTGACTACTCCACTAGGCGCTCACTGGGACCTTCCTCTACCTTCTGAAAAAAAGAAAAGAAAAACTAACATTCATCATTATCATCATCTATCATCATCGCCATTGTTATCATCATGATCATTTTTAGCTGCTACTTATTATATATCAAGTCCTTTACATTAATCGTCTCCATTTTATTGATGGAGAAATCAAGGCTCAGAAAGATTAGATGATTTGCTCAAGTTTACACAGATACTAAGTGACAAAGAGTTAGGATTCCTAGTGTGGTAGGCAGACTCCAAGATGGCCCCCAACTATCCTCGCCTTCTGGTTTTCATACCTTTGTGTAATCCTATGCCCTTGAGTGTGGGCTGGATTTAGTGACTTTCTTCTGGCAGTACAACAGAATGTGGCAGAGGTGATGGGATACCCCTTCTGAGATTGGGTTACAGAAGGACTGTGGCTTTCATCATGGCTGCCCTGTATTGCTTGCTCACCCCGAGGGAAGCCAGTTGCCACGTGTGAACTGCACTATGGGAGGATGTTTATGGTTTGCAGACACCAAGGACCTATATCTGCTAACAGTTATGAGAGTGAGCTTGGAAGCAGATTCCCCAGTTGAGTGTTGAGATAAATGCAGCCCCAGCTGACATCATGACTATAGCTTTGTGAGAAAAACCGATCCAGAGGCATCCAGCAAAACACACTCAGATTCCTAAACTACAGAGACTGTGAGATGATAAATGTTTGCTCTTTAAACTGCTATGTTTTGGGCTAATGTGTTACATAGCAATATACACCATCTTGGTTTGGTTGACCTCATAGCTTAAGCGTTGAACTCTTTCTCTGTGTCACAGTGTCCTTCGGACACCTGTATTAACTTTGTAATATTGCAAGTCAATGTTCTGGGGACCTCATCCCAATGATGACCCACAATGGAGCATAATGCAACAAGGCTGGGAGCTGAGGAAAGAAGAAAGAGCATAAGGGAGTTGGTTAAGAAATTCCAAAGGTTTACCTTTTCACTCTCCACCATTTCTGGGCTCTAAAAAGGAGCCCAGGTGTGCACCGGTCAAGAACTGAGACGTGATGAGTCCAGTAAGTACCGCAGCAGCCCTTTGGGGCTAGATTGTAGCCACGGCACCACATACAGTTGTATAGTTTGGGCACTGCACAGAGGTACCAGGCTGCAATGGGCAGGAGTAAACTGAAATTGGCTATATCCACCCAAAGCGGGCATCTTCTAACTCATGCACGGGCTTCCAGTAGCTGTGGTCATTGCTATGTCTTATTAATGACAGGTGAACTAGGACGAGCCTTGTGAAGCCTAGGAATAGCCCCAATTATAATAGCCCCAGGAAGCTACACTGTGTCACTCAACTGAGTTTCTCTTTATTTTGAATTTGTACTTCCTTGTTGATTGGTAAAGTTTTCGGGAAAATCGCAAAGATGCTAATGATCTAACCAGAACCAAGACAGAAGTGACTTTTGTAGTTGTTGGTGGTGTTTGAAAATCTTTAATTGGTGCAGAGCTTTAAAGGGTAAACTGGGTAGTATTCCTTTGGAGAGCCTGATAATAGCCATGGGTGGAAAGCAATAGGAGAGACCCATTGAGAGAACATGAGAGTCAGAAAGGGGGTCGCTGGCTTTCAGAGCTACCTACACAATTTCTTTTCACCACCTGAAGGCTTCCCCTCCAGTGCCAGAGCCCTGACAACTCTGCTTTCTACGAAAGGGAGGGTTGTGACTTGTTTCCTTCAGAGGCAGAGAGGATCCTGGGTGCAGGGAAGTGTGTGAGGCTGTTTCTGTGGTACACTGGCTTGGGGTGAAGGGCAAGTTGTGTTGTATGTTTGGGCAGTGTAAGGGGAAGTAGGCAGGCCAATTACAGGGCCTGAGGAATACACAGGGGCAGTGGCTGGACACAGGTGGATTGAAAAGTGTTGGATATCTGGGCACCCCTATATACTCCACCCAAGTTCTACACTCTACATCCTGAATCTATATTCAAGTCCCATTTCAGATCTGAGCCTCTGAGGGTCCTTCACATAATGGGCCCCACCAGCCACTTGGAACGCAAGGGGTTTCCATTTCATTGCCCAGGGTGGCAAATAAAAGGTGCCTCATGATCTGGCAAACATTACCTGACTAGCAATGCCTCCAAGCATCCCATGCTTTCTTAGTCCTCAGTGTTTTACCTATGCTGCACCTCCCACCAAGACTGCTATCTCTCCCATCTCCCTTTTATCCTTCCCACAATTATTTATCTTTCGGGTGAACTCCTACACATACTTCAAAACCCAGTTCACAGACCATTTCTTGCAGGAAAACTTTACTGGCATCTGGTGACCTGCCCCCATCCCAGTATCCCAGACTATGTCAGAGGAGCCATCCATGTCCTCCCATAACAGCAGGTATTTCCCCTAATACAACATGCATCACACTGTATTATAATGATCTGTATCTATGTCTCTCTTTCCTATTAACTGAGAGTTATAGCCTATAGCATTCATTTCTGTATCCCAAATGCACACTGTAGGGGGTCAAATACATTCTTGAAATGAATATACAAATGTGAGGGGAAAGCATGGGAGGCAGAGTAACCCCATGTAAAAAGGCCAAATGCTTTGCCCCTGAAATGTGCCTGCACACACAAAGACATGATGCTCTGGCCCTTTTAGTGAATCACTACACATTCCATTGAGGAGTGGGAGAACTGACTTCTGAGGACTGGCCTGATCACCCAGCCCCTGCAGACAAGAGGGCCAAGCAACTGACGTGAAATGAACACACACCAGCAACTTACAATTTGGATTCTGCCCCTTTCACTGTGCATACACCACTAGAGAAACACATCCTTATCCCCCTGTGGGTCATAAAATCCCAGGGATGATTAGAAAGATTCCTGAATGGGCCAAAAAGTCTCTGAGCTTTGGGTTAAACACAAGGAAAGGAAAAGTAGGCTCTGTTTCAGATGTTTGGGGTTTAGTGAAATTGGAGGATACATCTTGCCTAGCACCTCTTCCTTTAACTTGTAAATCCTCATAAACTCGGCATGAATCAGAAACATACTGGTTGCATTCCTCTGACTCCATTCATCAAAATATTGTTTTGTAAGGATTATGTGAATTCCAGGGAACCTTAAAAAATGGCATTCCTTTATCTCATGCCCCAAAACCTCCAAATAGGATCCTAGCAACATGGGAGGGTGTCATCTGACTTAGAATGTCTCTGGGGCGGTTCACCATGCCTTTAGCTACAATGGAAGCCCTGGCCCAAAGTAATTGATTCTAACCCAAATTAACAGCCAAATTAACAGTGAGTTTGCCTCAGATTGATTTGCCATGCTCCATTTTCCTAATAATTGTAGGAAGAGAAAAATACTTCGGGGAAGGCCTTTCTCAACTTTCATGCTTAACAAAATCCTATGCATCATTCAATGAGTTAAATCTTTTTTACCATCTCCCCCAACATCAGAAAAAACCTCTCTCAAACGTGGCTACTCATGTTCCTATCCTTTTAAATAGTCATTACACGGAGAGTGTAAATGAATGTCAGCTCATGGATTTAGTTCAAAGTCTTGGTAGGTCATGCCTGAGTAAGACTCAGAAAAGATTCAGGAGCCAATACAAGGATGTCTTGTACTAGCATCAGTTAAGAGTATCAGGATTGACTTGTGATGTCTGCTTTAGGCACAGGTGAAGGGAGTGATGGAAAGTGTACCATGTATGTGCTGTCCTTGGTTAGTGTTGGAATGCAGTCATGCCCTGAAGTGCTATTGAAGATGTGTGGGGATGTTTACATCTATATCAACCATGCTTTCCAATTCTTATGTTGGGGGAGAAGGAAGGGAAAAAAAGAGATTCTGTCTCCTCTTTGTTGTATCATCACCTGACTCTTCTCTGTTGGTTCACCTTCGCAGCAACCCCACTCTCTTTTTTTTGTTATTTCTAATCTCCCGTCATTTAGAAAACCAGGTAACCAAGCCTTTTGTAAATGTGCAAAAAGAGTAAATATGATTCCAAACCAGGGCCCACAGGCTCTGGTAGAAGTGAAATACAAGAGCTCTGCTGCATGCGGTTTATCATTCCTATCTGGGGGGCTGTGATCATCATTTGTCATGTCCTAGTTTCTCAGATATGTTCCAGATAAAGAGGCACTCTCACTAAGAAGTGGCCCCTAAAGACTGGAAGAAGCATGATTCTTCTCAGCGCTTAACTGTCCATAATTTTTGCAGGTTTTAGGATTGTTTTACGTGGGGGCATATGTGGCATAAAAAGCCATTGCAAATTACTAAAGCCCCAACTGACTTACACTGAGGGTCAAATCTTGTAAGTCATGATTATGTTATTCCCATTTCACAGATGAGAACACTGACTTTCAGGGAGCTGAAGTGTTTAGGACCACACTACTATAATAGAAACAGAGCTGAGATTCTAGTCTGCCTGGGTCCATGGGGAGGGCCACCGCACTGTGGAATATCCTGTATTGTTCCCTACCACCCCAGCTGGCCTGCGCTTGCCCCTCTTCTCCAAAATTATCACACCAAAGAAACTGGAAGTGGAGAGATGCAGAGATCACACTTAGCAGCCAGGAGGCCCAGGGTAGCCAGCCCACGGGGGAGCAGATTGTGGCAGCCCACGGGAGTGTTGTTTCTGGCCGGGCTCTGATTATTTAGGAGATAAGGTGATCCCTAGACAATAAGATTCTGTAATTTACCTGAAGATCCTTCCAGCTATATGACAACTTCTATTTATGTATTTTGTTTTCAACTCTGCATTTTCATTCTTTGAGATTAATAACAGGAATCATTTCATTACAGTAGATCCTCTTACATTTCCACAAGGGGAGTGCGGTGGGGAGGGTGGAGAAGAAGGGCAGTTTGAATTGGGGAGAAGCCTAGACCATATAATGATTTCAGAAAGATGGCATGTTTTTTAAATTTATAAATTATCTGCTAGCTAAAACAAGAAGAACAAAAGGCTCCAAAGCAGCTTGGAGTATTACAGCTCATATACGTCAAAGCAGTTCAAATAGGATTTGCACAAAGGAGAGCTGAGAAGCCATTTAGAAGAAAAAGCAATATAATTGTCCTAAGACTTTAGGAAGCACTATCTGTATTGCATTAAAGTTTACTCTGCAATTTGCACTCCCTGATAACAAAGAATTTCCAGATAGGAGTCCGGTTGGGTCTGCTTTAACTGAAATTGGAAACCCCCAACTGATCACAGCAATTTAGGTGCTGAGATTCCTCAAAACCATTTTGCTCTAGGATAAACAGAAGCGCCTTCTGTCTTGTTGCTGTAAATCATTGGCTTTGGAAACATTTTCACAGCCTAGGCTAGTCCAGGTAAAATATTCACAGCCTCTACATTTGTAGCGTTTAAATTTCAGGTGTACAGCAAACTGACTCAGTTTTATATATATATATATATATATATATATATATATATATATATATATATACACACACACATATATATATATGCACACACATATGTATTATACATATATACATATATATATATATATATATATATATATATATATATATATATATATACTTTTTTAGGTTATTTTTCCATTATAGGTTTTTACAAGATATTGAGTAGTTCCCTGTGCTATACAGTAGGTCTTTGTTGGTTATCTATTTTATATATAGTAGTGTGTATATTTTAATCCCAAACTCCTAATTTGTTCCCTTTTCTCCCCCTGCGGTAACCGTAAGTTTTTCTATGTCTGTGAGTCTATTTCTGTTTTGTAAATAAATTCATTTGTATCATTTTTTTAAGATTTCACATATATGTGATATCATATGATATTTGTCTTTCCTTGATTTTCATATTAACTTTCATTGCTTTTGTGTTTTGCCAACCCTGTCCACACTGCACTTTGAAAGTTTGCATCTTCCTTCCTTTCTTCATTCATTTGGCAAACATTTATCCAGTGAATTCCTTCTACCTGCCAAGCACTGGTGCTGGCTATCAGAGCATAAAAGTAGGCACCTTATATTTCCTGTACATAAGTTTGTCACCTCCCGCTCAACACAAACAAGGGAAGATTGTTACAAGAAGACAAGAACATGTGCTTTTGATAGAAGCCAGCACAAGATTTTATGGGAGCAAAGAGACAATCTCCAATTTGGAATTTGTAAGATACTGTTTAAATGCCTTATTCCCTCGTGATGCAAAAGAAAACAGTAAACACAGGCTTGGATTCTTCAGTGTTGGAATGTTTCAGAGAAGAGTTTGAGAGCTTTGGAAAAGAAATTGATACAGTTTGCAGAAGGAGGAAAAGAAACTAAATAAGAATTATATTTCTTATTTAGTTTCACATTTCTCACCCTGAATAATTCCGTGTAGAATTAGCTCTAGGCAAAGTGTTTCTAACATTGTCTGGCAAAACCAATCAAACAACAACAACAATTAAAAACACCTCCCAAATTTCTGTGAAGTAATTTAAAGGTTAGAAAGCTAACTGTGCCAAACTGGGTCTGTAGGAATTGGGCACAGGCATGATTTGTCTTCAGAGAGAGCTATAAACAAACTCAAGAGTAGCTGTAGCATTCTAAACACAACCCTGGCATAAACAAATCTTTTAATGAGAAAAAGATAGCCATTATGATGAAAGAAAATAAATATAGAGGAAGTTGGAACCAAATAAGAATTACTTTTTTCAAATATTGAATGTAGCTCACATTTTACATTAAATTCATTCCTTCAATGGATATGTAACCAGAGACCCAGAGGAGGTGGGACAGATGTGCCTTCAAGGCACTCACAGTCGTATAAAATATCAGTAGAAGATAAAGATGACTAAAAGCATCCATTATCCATCTATCTCCAAAGGACATTACAGTAGTCTCACTTTGTTGGAGTTAGTTAATCCCCAAATTCCTATCTGTCTATCTATCTATCTATTCATTAATTATTTGTTAAACATCTACTATGTGCCACCCTATTTTATATATTTTTGTAGCACCCTAAACTTCTCTTTTACAATACTTATCTCAATTAGAATATACTACTTACTAGTATAATCACCTGTTTAGTGTCTTATTAGCCTTTTATTCTGTAAGGAATATGAGGGTAAGTATTCCACCTTGTGGCTCTGCAAAAAAAATTGCAGAATGAACAAATAGATAAACTAATAGACTAGTGAAGAAAGAGACAGATAAGTAGAGAACAGTAAAATAGCCAAGTAAGTGCAATAATGGAAACTCTTTAGATGGTTAATGGATTATAAACAGTTAACTGAAATAATAAAAGTCTCCTAGGCGTGCTGGGCTGTTATAAAGGCTTCAGAGATGGTCCTGACTCTTTAAGGAGAAGGAATAACCCACGAGGACAATGTTAGGGATGTATACTCATCCCTTTTCTTCCTACTGTTTCCCAGATCCATAGGATAAAGGAAGATAATAGTAGCAGCTAATACTTTTGGATCATTTACTATCAGCCAGGTACTATTAAAACCACTTGTTATTTGTTAATTAATTTAATTCTCACAATAGAGTCTATGAAGTGTATATTACTATTATCCTCAATCTACATATACAGAAACTGACCAATAAAGGGGTGAAGTAACTTGGCTCAGATCTTATAGCTTGTAATTGACACATACAGGACTCAAACCCAAATAGTCTTGCTTCAAATGTTTCTCTGGAAAGGGCAGATTCTACTCTAAAGGGCTCCTAATGAACTGTTTATCTAATATTTTGAATTTAATGTAAGACTCATATTTGGCACTGGTTCTTATCAGGAAACACTGCCATTTTAGTTAAAATTCAACCATGATTTCTAGATGACAATGTTGTTTTCATTTTAGTTGAGTCAATTTCCACTTGAGGCTCAGAGTTCTCAATGCAATGAAGCAAATTAACACCTTACCACCTTTCTCCTACCTGGTAGTGCCCAGCTATAGTTCTCAGTACCAGGCAGCTAACTCAGAGCACAGCCTACACCATTGCCTTAAAATGTGTGTGTGTGTGTGTGTGTGTGTAGACACACACACGGCTGTGTTTAGTTTATTTCCTATGCCAGGACTGCACATTTAGGATAGACAGAATACCAGTTCCAAAAGACAATGGGGAGTTGAAAGTTATAAGGAAAAGAAGAATAAAGCTGAAGAGATGGGAGGATTTTGAATTTAGGTTTGATTCAAGGGATTGGAGATAGAGAAGAGGGAAATGGTATTTCTCTGATGAGTAGACAGCATAATGAGAGAACAAAACAGGAAGGGCATTGTAAGAGACGAGGGCTTCATTTCAGGAAATGGCAGGTGGGAAACAGGAAGCTGGTATCTGAGGAGTATCTAAAATAGCCAATAGCTTTTGAATTAAGAGGCACAGGTTTGTTTTAATATCACTGAAAGGAGCAGGAAATGAGCCTAGCCCAAGAAAATGTGTTCCATGGGAAAAGAAGAAAAAGTGAAGTTTATAGTGTAAGAGCCCAGGGTCACAGGGTAACTGTGTTGGGAAAGCAGGTCATTTAGGAACAACAAAGATACACACAGTCTCATAGAAAAATAGGTGGGGCCCGGGAGGGGTGGAGTTGCCCAAATATGAAATTACTTTAACAAAGAAAAGTAAATAGCAGCAAAAAACAATGACGAAGAGTAACCAAAGAGTGAAGGGATGTGACCTAGTGTAATGAAATTTAAGAACTGGTGGTCAAAGAAAGAAACAAGCTATTCTAAAGTGGAATGAAGAGTTGCAACACAGCAGGACGACCAAAGCTGGTCTCAGCCCCAGAAATCAAATTGCCTCAGAAAAGAGAGTCGCTTAGAGGGAAAATCATAGAAACCTCGGTAGAGGAGAGAGCAAAGAGGTCATCCCTACTGTATCAGAACAACTGGAAAGTCTGCACCTCCTAGCATGATCAATATGACCATGAGCTACATAGAACGAGAATATACTATAGGAAAAGAATATTTTTAACAAGAAGAGAGAAAAAAGAGAACATAGAAGATAAAAGACGGCACAGAAACCCACTTCTAAGAAAAAAATAAATAAAAAAGAAAATGTCCCATAAAAGCTTCATGATACAGAACAACTTGATAAGAACATGAATTCATTAAACTAAAAACTCAGAAATAAGATGAAAAAATGCCAGATGGAGATAAATTAAAAATTAAAAAGAAAATCTAACAAAACGCATTAAGGAATAAAATAACATAATTGACAAAGTAATAATAATCTAGTGAGACTTCTTCTCCGTGAACCCAGATTCAGGATCCGTTCCTTCTTGATGCCAGTGACTCTCCCCCATGTGGCCATGACCAAACACTTGGAGATAGTTCTTGCAAGAAAACCCAGGGACCTTTATTCCACAGTGTAATAATGGGTTTAATCATTGCCCCACCTAGACTGTGAGCTCTTAGAAAGCAGACATTCTCTCTTACTCCTCTTCATATCCCCTTGGACGAGTACAAACACTTAGTAGGTGGTCAGGGAATAAATGTTGGATGGATAGATAATTGATATCAAGATCAATGCAGTGTTTCATTAAGGCTTAAGTTTGAATAAAAAGGAAAACTTGGAGTAGGGTGGGCAGGAGAACTTTCTCTTCTTTAGTTTTCCTAGAAAATAAGAATGTTCTCCTATTTGAATTGGAGAATCAGTAAAGACCCAGGCAGAGCCACCTCCAAGGGAATACCTTTCACATCATGGATATCATAGATTTGTATATTTATTGCAGCAATTTTCTGGTAGATGGCGGTAAGCCATCTTGGTCTACATAATCAGTTTATTACAACAATTTTCTAACAGAGATACAAGTATCTTGAGGGAGAGGCACTGTTTTCTAATTCCCATGGAGACTCCCTATGTGCTAACTGCAGTGACCTGGGCATGGATTCAGACATACCTATCTTCAAACCCTGATTCCACTGACTACCTGCTGTATGATCTTGGAAAAGTAATATAACTTCTTTGAGGTCCAGACTTCTTATCTATAAAAAAGCTTAATAAAAGTTCCTTTCTTATAGAGAGGTATCAAGGAGTCATTAAACAAGTAAAACATTTAGCACGGCTAATGGGCACAAAATAGGAGCTAAATGTTATTTTATATCATCATCACCATCATATTTTTATTTTTATTGTTGTTGTTGTTGTTAAGTGGTGCTAAAACCCTGATTCCTTTGTAATTTCCAACCCAAGAAAGCAAATCATTCTCAAAATAAGTAGAGTATGCAGACCATACCTAAAAATATAGTAATTATCTCAAACTGATAAAATATGTTTTATATTTTAAGCACTTCAAAGTATTTCATCTGTTTCAAGTATTTGCATATAGACATATTAAAATAAATTCTGTATTTTGGTCTTTGGTGGAGAGTGATTAGTGATTTTTTTTTTAAGGGCTGCCCAGTAATTAAGTGCATCTCACAAATAAAATGTAAGGAATTCATTTAGTGTATTATAGTATATTATTTCATCTACTGACTTTTTCCTTATGGATAGAGTCTTGAGATGCAGTCTGATAAATAACGTTTTAGTGCATTTGCAAAAATAGCACCTTCTCTTGTTATTCCTCTGTTTCTTTGGTATCTCCTCAACAACAAACAACCTTTCCAAGTGCTGCTTCTTGAGTAATTGTTTTTTGTCAATGTTTTGTCAACTTGTCAATTGCTCACACACAGTTTATGAACATTCTCATAGCACAGCTGTCTACGGTCTGACGGAGAAACTCATCCCTTTGCAATGCCATTGAATATGGCAGCCCTGTTTGAGTGAGTTCCATTCATGCCCAAGACAATAGAGAGAGAGTTCATGGGAGATTTATTACCACCATTTTAGCAGACTCTGATTTTGACAGAATTTCTTTGAATATTGAATGTCGACCAATATAGAGACAAAAATGAATGGGGCCTGTGCTTCAATATTTCATTCTAAGCTCCAGGTGTTTCGCTAAGGAAGGGTTGGTCTAATGCCATTAGCTCCTCCCTCCAGCAAGGTACCCATTTTCACCACCAACCTCATCATTAGCTGTTTTCCATGAACCGGTTTTTGTCTTATACTTTCTGATAAGGCTTCTCTCTTTCATAATTCCACCTTTCAGATCCCCATAATCCTCTCTTGATAAACTATATCTTTTCCATTCACCTTCCATATCAGATATTCAGACCAATTAACCTTCCGGACACCTTTGTTTTTTCCTTCTTCTGTTCTCACCATCACTCTCTTACCATTCCAAGTACATTCCGATCATCTTAGTTGCTTCCAGTGGCCCACCTGTTATGAAGGCATAAGTACAAACACCTAATTTGAGAAAAAAAGTTCTTACTACTGTTGAAATAAAACAAAACAACTTTCTGTTCTATGTATCAGCTGTGTTCCATTTAGGCTGTGACCAAAGGGAGAAGCGTGGCCAATTGAAGCCCATACAAAAAGTACAGCATCTTTTAGGCAACAGATTGAACCTCAATGACTCAGACTCCATCAGTTCAGAACCTAAGCTAATTCACATGGTAGTCAAGGTTTCCTTTTATAATAGCTGTGATTAAAAAAAAAAAGAGAGAGAACGGATCAGTTGGGTAGATCCAAAGTATAAGCAAGGCTGCAAAGAAGAGTGTTTTACCTACTTCAAAAAGATAAACTAGGATGAATGACTAAAAGGAGGTGGATTCTGGCTAAGATTCCTAATCAGTGGAAGCAGGGATTTTCTACCCAGAAACATTCAGGATTGTGGCTGATCATGTGGGCTTTGGCGTCAGACAGCTCCAAGCTGAACTCTCAAATCTGTCCCTCGGTAGCCGTGACTTTGGCCTGGATTTTCCTAAGTCCCGGGTACCTTGTCTGTGCAATGGGATGATGATAGCATCTCCTTTAAGGGCTG
Source organism: Balaenoptera acutorostrata (assembly GCF_949987535.1). NCBI lineage: Eukaryota > Metazoa > Chordata > Mammalia > Artiodactyla > Balaenopteridae > Balaenoptera > Balaenoptera acutorostrata. Next base: position 99,860,043 of record NC_080068.1, on the reverse strand, counting down.
TCTTGAAATAAGTAGAATGTATTAATAAGTAATTATTATGAGAACCACCCAGGATGGCAGTCAGAGAACCAAGCTACCTTAAGAAGAGGGCACCATTCAGTCTGGAGCCCAGGCTTACATCTTTCAACACTTTTTAGTGATTCTACAGATAGAATGAGATGTCTCTGAAGGGTCTTTCCATCCTTGAATTTTATTATTTTATGAAGTACCAAGGATTTGAGGACTCCATGAGCATCGAAATGGAATATGTAAAATCAATAGGTTAATTACAAATACCTCCACTTTTTTATTAAAGTGCATCTCCAAAGAATGGTTTCTAAATTACTATGACTTTCTCATACCTTAATTTTTTTAAAAAATATGCTATAATTTGGAAATCTCTCTACCCTTTCTCTCTTTTTATCTTTTTCCCTGCTTACCATCTTGATTTAGAGTACTGCAGATTCTATATTGACTGTGGAATACTAGCTCATTCTTCTCAGCCTTTTACTCCATTTTTATAATAGGATTACAGAAACACACACTTTGCCATGTGACACTGCAGAACCTTCCAGAAAAGTAGGTAGAGCAAACTTCCCCACACCACTAACTTTTCAGCTTAGCCATGTGACTTGCTTTGGCCAAAGGAGTGTTAGTGGTCTGATATGGCCTCGTGCATATCTGTCATCTGCCATAGGAAGAATATGAGCTCGGTAGCCACTGGCCCCTGAATGCACTTGACCTACAGACTACAATCAAACCCCACCTCTCCTAGCAGAGCCGGCAGAATTACAGCCGACTTGTAGACCTAAGAGCAGGAAATAAATATTTGTTATTGTAAGCCACTGAGATCTGGGCTTGGTTTGCAGCATTATCACAAGAACAGCTAACCCTTCCCTGGACAGACAGACTAAATTGAGTTGTATCTCCTTGTTCTGGTTCTCTTCCCCAGTTCACACACTTACAAACAATAGACAATATATCAGGCATTAAGTAAAAAGGGGAAAATGGTGCAACCACTTTGGAAAAGAGTCTGACAGTTCCTCAAAAGGTTAAATATAGAATTAACATATGACTCAGCAATACCACTATTAGGTACCTACATAAGAGACAAAAAAAATCTGTCCACACCTGAACTTGAACATGGGTATTCAGAGCAGCATTATTCACAACAGCCCCAAAGTGAAAATGACCCAAATATCCATCAAATAAAATGTGGATAAATAAAATGTGGCCTGTCCATCCAGTGGAATAATATTTGGTCATAAAAAGGAATGAATTACTGATACCTAACATGGGTGAACCTTGAAGACATGGGAAAGAAGTCAGTCCCAAAGGACCGCATGTTTTATGCTTCCATGTATAAAATGCCCAGAATCTACAGGGACAGAAAGGAGGTTAGTAGTTGCCAGGGGCTGGGGGAAGGAAGGAAGGAAGGGACTTGACTGCTAATGGGTATGGGCTTTTTGGCGGGGGGGGGGGGGTGGGTGAAGAAAATGTTCTAAAATTGATTGTGCTGATGGCTGCACAGCTCAATGAATGACCATTGAATTGTGTATTTTAAATAGATGGTTTGTGTGATATGTGAATTGCGTGTCAATACAGCTGGTATACAAGAAAAACTGAAAGAAAAGGAAAAAAATCATTCCTGAATAGTGTGCTGAGTAAGAGATGAACAGCTCCCTGGGAAATGATCACCTTTGTGAAGCAGTGGGTCCCAGGCTCCAGGCTGGGCTGGCCCCGTGCCTGCATCAAATCTGACCATACTCCTCTCCCACTCAGGGTCCTTGTGATGGAGCTCAAGCTCCAGGAAAGGCAGTCAAGTTTCCCTTGATCAGACTCTGTGCTTTAGCCCTGCAACCCCAGTCATCCCATTCTGACGGCCTCTACGTCTTTGCCCGTGCCACGCCCTCTCCCTGACACCCATCTGAGGCACTGCTATTCAAGTACCAATACTGTGCTCAGGTCCTCTCTGTGTGTCCCTCCCTGAGAGAGGGGGAATGCATCTAACGTTTAGCGTATTTTCAGCCACAGAGAATACACCTTACAGGCTGACTCAGCTTTCTCCTACGTTAACCCTATAATGTAATCCTATTTCTACTGTTTGATTTCTCACAATGTACTCTCATTATTGTTCACTAATCTGTCTTCCTGAGAGATAAATTCCGTGAGAGAAGTAACTGTTTCTTGTATCCTTAGCCCTTTACACAGCATCACAGCACACAACAGACATTCAACGTAGCTCTGTAATTAAAGCAGCTGATCTCAACTGTGGAGGCACAGAAATCTTAAAAGGCGGATGCTCTTGTTTTATACCTGACACAGCTGAGTCTCCGAGAGCGTCAGGTAATTGGCTGGAGCCCCATGGCTAATAAGTGTGACAACTGGGACTGAAACTCAGAGCCCCAACCTCGAATTCCAGCTCCTTTCCCTCCCTCATCAGCAGTGAAGACATTTCAACTAGATCTGATGAGAAACTCCAGAGTAGATGAAAGTGCTTTCCAGCTATTTATACCCCAGACTTTTCTGGGAGGAAAATGGCATCTCAGGTGTGTACCCTTAGGCCAGCAGGCACTGTTCATTCATCTTTGTCGCTCTGTCTCATCTATCTCAGTTGCCCAGCTTGGCGAACCTTCTTGCCAACTGGTACCCGAGAAAAACTATATAACCCCTCATGTGGTCACATTTCATGGTGATTAATGTCCGCAGCTTCTTTTCACGTGTCTGCAGGTCAAGTGAGAAAGATACTCCGGAGTCTGGTAAACACTATTCAATCCCTTTCACCTTGACAGTAGAGCTTATAAACTGATTTGCAGAATCTTAGGAATAAAGTCCAGATACCACACAAGCCCAATATTTTAATGCAAAAAGACTATATCATATTTAGTCACCCTTCTCAACTTAACTCTTTTCTTCCTTTCTTAAAATTTCTCTATTTTTTTTAACTGAAAACTCCGAATCACTTTAGTTTTTTTGAACCCCCGCCATGGCTGGAGCCATTTCATTTAATTTATAGCTAAATTCCAACTGCATATACTCCACACATGATTAATTCACAGATGAAGGGCTCTGAAGTTTGAACGTTCTCAGTAAGTACAAAGCAGGACAGAGTTTAAAAATGGGAGCTGAAGCCAATAATTTGAATTTATAAAAAACAATCAGAAATCACAGACAGTCTCTGCTTTATAAATTTATGATCCCTTAGAAAACTACTTTTTTATGTAGAAAAGGAAAATATTAATCTTATATTAACTAGGCAGTGGCAAGAAGTAAAATCCAGCTTCAAACTTTATTTCTTTACATCTTCCCTTAGCATCACCCTAATGGGAATGCTACTCAGAAACCTCTGCTGTCAGGAGTTGACTATAATATTTGGCCTCCAGGGTGAGCTGAGGTAAGAACTACAGTTCTAGCTACGTTTATACTGGGAATCAAATGCTTCCATTCCTCACGATGAAGTGTACATTTGCCCAAAATGTTCCCTGTGAAATACACGACCAAAGACTAATTGCTCTAACAATTGTTATAAACCTTTCACTTTCCTTAGTTTTCTGAACAAATCTTTTTTGGCATAGATTTAAAAAAGAAGAAGAATTCAGTGCAATCTCGATCAAACTACCAATGGCAATTTGCACAGAACTAGAACAAAAAGTTTCACCATTTGTGTGGAAACACAAAAGACCCTGAATAGCCAAACCAATCTTGAGGAAGAAAAACAGAGCTGGAGGAATCAGGGTCCCTGACTTCAGACTATACTACGAAGCTACAGTAGTCAAGACTGTATTGTACTGGCACAAAAACAGAAATACAGGTCAATAGAACAGGATAGAAAGCCCTGAGATAAACCCACGCACATATGGTCCCCTTATCTTTGACAAAGGAGGCAAGAATATACAGTGGAGAAAAGACAGCCTCTTCAATAAGTGGTGCTGGGAAAACTGGACAGCTACATGTAAAAGAATGAAATTAGAATACTCCCTAACACCATACACAAAAATAAACTCAAAATGGATTAAAGACCTAAATGTAAGGCCAGGCACTATAAAACCCTTAGAGGAAAACATAGGCAGAACACTCTATGACATAAATCACAGCAAGATCCTCTTTGACCCACCTCCTAGAGAAAGGGAAGTAAAAACAAAAATAAACAAATGGGACCTAATGAAACTTAAAAGCTTTTGCACAGCAAAGGAAACCATAAACAAGACGAAAAGACCCTCAGAATGGGAGAAAATATTTGCAAACGAAGCAACTGACAAAGGATTAATCTCCAAAATATACAAGCAGCTCCTGCAGCTCAATATCAAAAAAACAAACAACCCAATCCGAAAATGGGCAGAAGACCTAAATAGACATTTCTCCAAAGAAGATATACAGATTGCCAACAAACACATGAAAGAATGCTCAACATCACTAATCATTAGAGAAATGCAAATCAAAACTACAATGAGGTATCACCTCACAGCAGTCAGAATGGCCATCATCAAAAAATCTACAAACAATAAATGCTGGAGAGGGTGTGGAGAAAAGGGAACCCTCTTGCACTGTTGGTGGGAATGTAAATTGATACAGCCACTATGGAGAACAGTATGGAGGTTCCTTAAAAACTACAAATAGAACTACCATACGACCCAGCAATCCCACTACTGGGCATATACCCTGAGAAAACTATAATTCAAAACGAGTCATGTACCACAATGTTCACTGCAGCTCTATTTACAATAGCCAGGACATGGAAGCAACCTAAGTGTCCATTGACAGATGAATGGATAAAGAAGATGTGGCATGTATATACAATGGAATATTATTCAGTCATAAAAAGAAATGAAATTGAGTTATCTGTAGTGAGGTGGATGGACCTAGAGTCTGTCATACAGAGTAAAGTAAGTCAGAAAGAGAAAAACAAATACCGTATGCTAACACATATATATGGAATCTAAAAAAAAAAAAAAATGGTTATGAAGAACCTAGGGGCAGGACAGGAATAAAGATGCAGATGTAGAGAATGGACTTGAGGACAAGGGGAGGGGGAAGGGTAAGCTGGGATGAAGTGAGAGAGTAACATGGGCATATATACACTACCAAATGTAAAATAGATAGCTAGTGGGAAGCAGCTGCATAGCACAGGGAGATCAGCTCCGTGCTTTGTGACCACCTAGAGGGGTAGGATAGGGAGGGTGGGAGGGAGACACAAGAGGGTGGGGATATGTGGATATATGTATATGTATAGCTGATTCACTTTGTGATACAGCAGAAACTAACACACCATTGTAAAGCAATTATACTCCAATAAAGATGTTAAATAAAATAAATTAAATAATGGGTTAAGTTAAATTCATTTAATATCTAGATAATTTCCAAATAAAATAAAATACAGAAACCTAAAAAAATAAATAAAAAATAAAAAAGAAGAAGAAGGAAAAAAAAGTGTTTAACAGATCTCTTTTATACAAAGAGCAGGCAAGCCGTAACATACCTTCTACATTTGGTAGAGTAAATCAGTATAAAGGGTGCCTCCTTCACTCTGCTTTACAATGTGTGCATTAAAAACCTACCCAGGAATCATGGGAGCAGCTGCAGACCCAGGCTGACTGGATCCCAGCTCTACCACTCAGTAACTCTTTTTAATTTTATTGATTTTTTTATTGAAATAGTTGATTTACAATGTTGTGTCAATCTCTGCTGTACAGCAAAGTAACTCAGTTATACACATATAGGCCTTCTTTTTTAATAGTCTTTTCCATTATGGTTTATCACAGGCATTGACTATAGTTCCCTGTGTTATACAGTAGGACCCTGTTGTTTATCCATCCTATATATAATAGTTTGCATCTGCTAATCCCGACCTCTCAGTCCTTCCCTCCCCCACCTGCCTCCCCCTTGGCAACCACAAGTCTGTTCTCTATGTCTGTGAGTTTGTTTTTCCTTTGTAGATAGGTTCATTTGTGCCATATTTTAGATTCCATACTTTAGATATAAGTGATATCATATGGTATTTGTTTTTCTCTGTCTGACTTACTTCACTTAGTATGAGAATCTCTAGTTGCATCCATGTTGCTGCAAATGGCATTATTTCATTCTTTTTTATGGCTGAGTAGTATTCCATTGTATATGTGTACCACATCTTCTTTTTTTTTTTTTTAATTTATGGCTGTGTTGGGTCTTCGTTTCTCTGCGAGGGCTTTCTCTAGTTGTGGCAAGCGGGGGCCACTCTTCATCGCGGTGCGCGGGCCTCTCACTATCGTGGCCTCTCTTGTTGCGGAGCACAGGCTCCAGATGCGCAGGCTCAGTAATTGTGGCTCACGGGCCCAGTTGCTCCGCGGCATGTGGGATCTTCCCAGACCAGGGCTCGAACCCGTGTCCCCTGCATTGGCAGGCAGACTCTCAACCACTGCGCCACCAGGGAAGCCCCACATCTTCTTTATCCATTCCTCTGTTGGTGGACATTTAGGTAGTTTCCATGTTTTGGCTATTGTGAATAGTGCTGCTATGAACATAGGGGTGCATGTATCTTTTTGAATTATAGTTTTGTCCAGGTATATGCCCAGGAGTGGGATTCCTGCATCATATGGTAATTCTATTTGTAGTTTTCTAAGGAATCTTCACACTGTTTTCCAGAGTGGCTGCACCAACTTACATTCCCACCAACAGTACCACTCACTAACTCTTAACCTCTGTGCCTGCGCGGGGGTGTTCCTCACTGGTAAAATGTGGATGACAATAATTGTGCCTACTGCACAAGTCCATGTAAGGGCTTAGAACACTGCTTCACATATAGAAAACACTGAATCAGTATTAACCTCTTCTTTTGCTCATTATTGTTATCAGAACTTAGAGACTAGCATAAAATGCTGAAAATTAAACTAATGATGAATGCCATGCTGTCAAAATGCCTCAGAGGTGAGGACTGTTTGAAACAGTATTTTAAGGAGTTTATAAAGCTGGTGGCTGTAACAGAAAAAAATATCTGTTTTAAAGAATATTTATCTTTTATAAAGAATATTTATCTGTTTTAATGAATATTTACCTTTAACCTGTAGATGCCTGGTTGGGGGGAGTGTCTTACTTTGCCCCCAGTTCTGCTCCAAAGGGGGGCCCATGTCATGGTTGTTTCTGAGATTGCTTGTTAACAGAGGAGGTAGCATGCTTTCCTTGAGAGAAAGTTTTTCTTCTGTTTAATCAAGGGAAGGAATTGTTAGAAGCACAATCTCTGGAACCAACATGCCTAACTTCCAATCCTGGTACTACCACTTGTAGGCTGTGTGACCCTAAACAAGTTTGTTGACCTCTCTGTGCAAGGTTTCCCCATCTGTAACATGGAGATGATGGTAGAACATACCTGATGCAGCTATGTGAAGGCTCAGAGAGTTAATACATGACAAGCTTTTGGAACTGGGCCTGCATACAGTAGATTCGCAGCAGTACAGTTGCTATTATTGTTATATACCTTCTCCACGTCTTGTCAGTTTGCTTAGAGGAATTCTTTCATTCATCCAGTAAACATTCATTGAGGGCTAACTCTATGTTGGGGTTCATGCTGTGTGTTGAGTTTACAAAGAATCTAAATTCAGGACAATTTCTCTAAGATTATGTTTGGAAGGTCAAAAAATTTTCCAGGGGCTTCCCTGGTGGCGCAGTGGTTGAGAATCTGCCTGCTAATGCAGGGGATACAGGTTCGAGCCCTGGTCCGGGAGGATCCCACATGCCGCGGAGCAACTAGGCCCATGAGCCACAATTACTGAGCTTGCGCGTCTGGAGCCTGTGCTCCGTAACAAGAGAGGCCGCGACAGTGAAAGGCCCGCGCACCGCGATGAAGAGTGACCCCCGCTTGCCGCAACTAGAGAAAGCTCTCGCACAGAAATGAAGACCCAACACAGCCAAAAATAAATAAATAAATAAAATAAAATAAAAAAAACAAAAAACCAAACCTGCAATGTGTAGCAAGAGTTGCTATCTTCCTTACAGCATCGGGTTGTGCCATCTCTCTGTAAGTGGACACACTGAAAGACCCCGGGTTCTCAGAGCCATCTCGAACATGGCTCCTCCTGATATTTGAATGCATATGTTCCTACAATGTTGTCATGTAAATGCTCACTCTCTCTTAGAAAACACAGTACTTCCCTCTCAATTCAAAGTTCTGCAAACCGATATGTAAAAGCCTTTCTGGAAATCCTAATTCTTTCATTCCTAGTATTTATGGGTTATCACATTCATGGGCAATTCAGTTTTTGCCAGCTTTCCTTCCACTTTTTTCCAATGTCTTTATATCTTCCAAGTGTCATAAATTCATTTTGTCAACTCAATTGAAATCAACTCACATTTTCTCTGGAGACTTTGGAAGGATTTTTCTATCTGTGCTGTTACAGAGTTTTGAGGATGACTATGTTAACTAGGTCTGAAAAGGATGCATACTTTTCTTGTTAATTCCCCACCAATCCTCAGCCATTCATTCACTCCCATGACTTTAGTGTCTACTCCATGCCGGGCACTAGCCTTATGGTGGTCGTGATGGGAAAGGTAAGATTGGCATTAGATGTGACAGCTCCTAAGACAGGTGCAATCTTCATTCGGACTTTGTCTCAACTCCAATGTGGGACCTAATCAGGTGTGTATTTTAAACACAATTCTTTGCTTTTACTTAAGTCATTAGCTCCCATGTATAAGTTAAAATGCTTTAGACTTTCCATAACTGTCTTCACAAGCCCCTCCAGGAAACAAAGTCCATCCGTATTCTCCCTTTGAACAATAGTCCGGAGAAGAGTTGCATCAGTCTCCAGACTTAACACAGGGAAGGACCCCCAGACAGAGCTGGGGATCACTCACTCACTCAGGGGATCTTTTTGGAGCCTGTGTTGTTTTTATCCCATCTTTTTTTTTTTAATGTCCAGGCCTATAATAAAATATGAAAGCTGGAGATATTTGCCCCCAATAATGGGATTTATGCAGTCCTCCCTTGGCTTTCCCATGACTGGATCTAACCATGGCCTTATTTTCTTTCTCTTGGCAGCAGGATCCACATTAGTCCCCCCAATGAACTTGGTCATTAAGTCCTGACCAAAGAATTTCAGCAAAACACATGGCTGTACTATTCGCTAGGAGGTGGCATGCCATAGTCAAAAAGGTGTCACTCGAATACCTTCCCCCCTAGAAACCTCATTAGCCACTGTATCCAAAGAATGCTATGAAACCGTACTTTCTTTTTTTTTTTTAATTTTTTTTTGGCTGTGTTGGGTCTTCGTTTCTGTGCGAGGGCTTTCTCCAGTTGTGGCAAGCGGGGGCCACTCTTCATCGCGGTGCGCGGACCTCTCACTATCGCGGCCTCTCTTGTTGCGGAGCACAGGCTCCAGGCGCGCAGGCTCAGTAATTGTGGCTCACGGGCCTAGTTGCTCCGCGGCATGTGGGATCTTCCCAGACCAGGGCTCGAACCCGTGTGCCCTGCATTGGCAGGCAGATTCTCAACCACTGCGCCACCAGGGAAGCCCCCGTACTTTCTTTTTTCAGGTAAAAAGAGTAACTTATTTTACATGTTAGCAATACACACCCAAAGCATCTTAAACTAATGAACCTTGAAGAAACAAAATACCCTCTTCAGAACTTAAAAGCCACTTACACAGACTGGTTTATTCCAGGACCAAGAATAAGAACATCAAGCTTGAACCCGAAGATAATGCTTTGTTGCTGAGTAAGAGGCCGTGAACAACTCTGAATGTACGAAGCCCAGGCTGGTAGATTTTTAACCCCTGCCCCACCCTAATCCTGTCCCAGGGGGACATGGTGCTGAGGGAGGGGCTGACCTGACAGACATAGATCTGGAGGGAGATGCTGAGATGCTGCAGTCACCCCCACCAGACCTGGGTACCACTTCAGGAGCATCCCCAAAGCTCTGCTGTCAGTGCGCTTTGGGAAAGAAGAAACAGCTTTAATGAAGCCAAACCCCAATTATCCCAGGTGTGGAGCGGGAGCCTCAGGAAGTCCCACTTTCCAAGGCAACAGGCTACTTCCGTGGCACTTGATGCTATTCAGGCGTTCACACAGCTCCCCCGAGGACACGGTTTTTATTTTTCGAGGAGCCTCCAGTTGCCGACTGTCGTGCAGGGAACACTCAGGAGGCGCTATTAGCAGTCACTTGTTTCAGTAAACATTGAATGTAACATACGCCTCTCAAGTAATGTGTATCCAAACATACAATTTACAAATAATTAACATCATGTTAATTAGTCACATTAATTTATGCCACTTTGTGGAATTATTTCCTCAGAGTGTTTAGGAACGCTGCCAGGAGCTTGAGCCAAACAGTGTGAAAATGTGCTGGAAGTTAACGGTTGTGAGTGGCTGTGAGACACAGCTTGAGCGGCTGGTGCCCGGGCCCTGCAGTGGATCAGAAACCGCCTGTCTTGCGGCCACCCCGCCTCGTGAAAACTCAGCCTGGCAGGTGCCTTATCACCTTTCCTGACTCACACCTTCTCTTTCATTCTTAGGTTTCTGTTGATCTTTGTGAGTGTCCTCTCTCCCCACCGTCAAACATACACCACCGGGTACACACAGGAGGGACACGGTAAGCCCACCTGATGAGTCTTACATGTGGAGATGTTCTGCCCACCACTGGTGTTTGGTGATGAAAACATCAAACCAAACCAAACCTGGGAATTATGTCCTGTAAACAGTTCTGAGGATGTGAAATGGCAAAAGTAAAGTGTTAAAGTTCCAAGTAAAGGGGGATCCACATGAAGTCTTCATCTGTCTTTGAAACACTGCTACCCTCACAAAGACCAAACGCCACTCTTCTCAAGCTCTTAAAATCCAGAGAACAGGATAGCTACATCAGCTGAAAAGTTGAGGAATGAAAAAGGAAGACATTTAGAGAAAACAGACTTTGTAGATTTTGCAGACAGAGTGCAAATTAGGCAGGAAACACAAATATACCAAACAATAAATTTAAGTCAAGGCAATAGTGCCTGGGCTCCTTTCGGGGGCTAAGTCACTGTGGGAGTAATACAGCTTCATAAAGTAGCTGGGCCGCCGTGATTCAGGGGTCTGTGAAAAATGCTGTGACTGCTTCTTCTCAGATCTGGTCACTCTCATCAATGAGCCCAGAGGTGACTGTATCTAAACCCAGAGGTTTATTTTATTGGGGTAACTAAGTTGATAAAAGAAGAAATTCACAGCTCTTCCCTGAACTTCACAGTATAAGCTCTGGAAAGCTCCAGACAAGCCTTGCAACCCCATTCACTCCTCTGCTTGAGGTGATTCCAAACATGTTGATGATTCTAAATGAATGACAGACAGCAAGACTAAAAGTCTATGATCAAGTTATACTCCCAAGGTCTAAATATTAGCACAAAGAACTTGCCTGACAATTTAATGCAGACAAACATCTGAGTGTGGGAACACTGACCAACATATGAACATTATGGATAAGTGAAAGAAAAGGAACCCAGGAATCTCTCTTGAGACTCTGTACATTCGTGAAAACAAGAAAATTCAGAGTTAATATCAACATGATTCCTTCCCTCTAAATCCCTGCTTTATACCCTTAGTTGCAGAATAGGTCACTGTAAGCTGCCCTACCCAATCCAAATTACAAGAAATTGACAGTAAGTCAAGGGACAAAATGGTGAAGAGTCTAGAGGGGCAATGCAGAGACACTGTGAGATATTAACACCTAACATCGTGCTGGTCCTCATGGAGTTTAAGAAGTGGAGTGGGAGAAGCAGGAGTGTTCATTAAAAAATATATCTAATATATGGGACTTCCCTGGTGGCGCAGTGGTTAAGAATCCACCTGCCAATGCAGGGGACATGGGTTTGAGGCCTGGTCTGGGAAGATCCCATATGCCACGGAGCAATTAAGCCCATGCACCACAACTACTGAGCCTGCGCTCTAGAGCCCATGAGCCACAACTACTGAGCCCACACGTCACAACTACTGAAGGCTGCATGCCTAGAGCCCGTGCTTCGCAACAAGAGAAGCCACCACAAATGAGAAGCCCGCGCACCACAATGAAGAGTAGCCCCTGCTCGCCGCAACTAGAGAAAGCCCATGCGCAGCAACGAAGACCCAATGCAGCCAAAAAAAAATAAGAAAGAAAGAAAATGATAAAAAAACAAAAAAACACAAAAAATAATCAAAAAAGCAAATATAATATTAATGCCAATAAGGTATGATATAAATACCAAAAATGAGGTCCCAAAATGTATTGTGGGACCAAAGGAAGCCATGATCCACTCAGAAAGTCAGAGAAATTTAGCGCAGAGAAAGTTCCTTTCCTGATATATCTTCTTTGTTACCTAAAGAGGTGAATTCTGAGCTTTATTTCCATGTGGACACACTGATATGTAAAAGTAGAGGGTATTTTTCCCCATAAGAAACCCTTGATTCATTGGTATGAGAATCACATTTAGTCTGTAACTTCCCCCAAAGTCTTGGTTAATAACAATATATTTTAAGTGTTGCTTTTTAAATTTTATTTAGGGCCTATTTGATTCACTTTAACTTTGATTCAATTTGGTTCTCTTTAATATTTATCCAATAACGTTTCAGAATCCCAAAGAAGTGAATACATGAAAGCTGTTCCCTAATGTCCAGGAAACCATTGAGAATATAAAAGCAGCAAAAAATCATCCTAGGGTTTAAGGACGTTCAGAAACTTCAAAGAGATTCGAACGAAATCTACACCGATTTTGCCCAATCTGAAATTGCACTCGGCGGGAGAAGCACTTCTCCCCATGCAGAAATTGGAAAATGCATTTGAAAAAATAGATTCATATTTTAATTAAAAGGGGCCATTCTGAGCCCAGCATGTGGAAGCATGGCATTAATATTTGTGACACTAGCCATAGGGGACAGGTGGGCAAAGAGGGTCTTGCATCAGCAGCAGGAAGTCAAAGTTGATCCTTCTTGAAAACCAGAGTCTCACAGACATTAAGGTGTTTGTTCTTGCTTCAAAGCACTCCCCAAAGACAAGGCACAGCGTTGGCAGGTCTAGAGAGCCATTAGGAGGGCTACGGTGGGATCAAAGTTTAAGCAGGATAGTGCTTCTGGAGAACAAAAATGCTCGTGGATGTACACGAGTGCAAGTCTGTGTGTGTGTGTGTGTGTGTGTGTGTGTGTGTGTGTGTGTGTGTGACAGCCAGCAGTGACTCCGCCTATCACGCAAACACATGAATAAGTGTCAATCCCCAGTTACACAAATTTTAAAATGAGTATAATTTGCTCAACAGACTTCAGAAATGTGACGGTCTACTGAATACCAATGGCATTTGTTGGCATTATTTGTTTGATGGAGCATGACAGCCTTCGAACAGCCCCCTATTTGGTATTTAACAAAAATGCACATATTCAGCCAACTTGTGGCAGCAACTCCTCAAAGCTGTAATGTGGACATCAGCCATCATGGCTGGTAGCCAGTCCTGGCCTGCTCAAGGCTGCTGGGTTTATGGACATGTATACTTAAAATGTAACAAGTAAAAAGAAAAATCACGTTTGTGTGCATGAATCAATTTTTCTATATCAAATGGATCATTTCCTTCTCTGAAAGCAAATGTTCATTGGTTTGTGAGTAAAACATCTTCAAAAAATGTAATCTGGTTCTTAAGGGCTTGGCGTCACATGGCCTTGACTTGTTTGTTAACTGAATGCCCTAAGCAAACCCTAATATTTAGTTTTGAGCACCACAGGATGGAAAACCAGGGAGTGCAGCATTTAGAGCTCTTGTCACCCAAACCCTCCTCTGGTCAGAGAGGAACAGGACAGGAGAGGTAAGGGCAGGGCCTCTTAGCTTAAAATTTCACTGGAGGTGCACATCCAATATGGCAGCCACCAGTTACAGGCTGCTATTGAGGACTTGAAATGTGGCTGGTGAGACCAGGGAACTGAAATTTTTATTTAAATTTAATTGATGTAAAGTTAAATGGAAAAACTTAAGCAGTGCAAGCTACTTTTCCATCAAACATGGTTATGATGTTGGTAGGATCCCATTTCAATGTAACTGTTGCATCACATAGATAATATTGTCATTTTGTAGTGAGAGTGTCAGGTACACGTGTCATTTGTACTATTACACATAAACACATCAGGCATTGTGTGTTCGTTCCTGTCAACAGACTTATTCAGCATGAATGATTTTTCTTTGCCCCAGACAGCATTGTAATATGTTTATTTAAATATTTAATGCAGACAGCACAAGTAACAGGGATAACTACGTAAATCACAATTGGGAATTAAATTAGAATAAGGATGCTACTTGTAAATTACTAGATTAGTTTATAGTTAAAACAAGTAAGTATAGACAGATTTTAAAGTGTAAATGATAATACTGATGCAAAATCTAGGGGCAAATCACAAGCTAGTTCTACAACCAGAAAAGTTAAGAAAAAAAGAGATTAGAAGAAGGGATATCACAACTTTCAGGAGGAATGTCGACCGCAGTTTACTGCAGCACAACAGAACAAAGTTGCTTGTTGTATAAAAGAAAAGTTAAAGGTAATAAAGTGGACAAGATAAAGAGACATTTTCAGCAAATACCAGTAGATTTGAAAAGAGTTATCCCCCCATACTCAAACCAAAAATGTTGGTACTAGAAAAGGTGGTTTGTAGAAAATTTTAAATTACACATACAGTTGGCATGATATACCAGTTAGACAGTGTCTTGGTGCCAGTACATGCTCGATCTTCACAATCTGTTTTGAATCTGCTCCCATGGCCATTGTCACCTCGTAGATGTCACCCATCCCCTATCACTTGCTCTAAGTGGGTCACCACCCAGCTCGTCTTGGGGCTTCACTCTTGCCTCCTTGTAACCCATTCTCAACATAGTGACCAATGAGATCTTTTAAAAATGGAAATCAGATTTCTCATTCCCACGACACTTAGAAAACAAACAAGACCTACAAGAGGGCCTACAGGTCCTGCATAGATGGCCAATGTCATTTCTAACTGCTTTTCTCCCCACCTCCTCCAACCACCCCAGCCTTCCTTCTGCTTCTTGGAAGGTATCCAGCTTGTTCCCATCTCAAGGCCTTTGGACCCACTGTCTCCTTTGTCTGAAGTACTCTTTCCCCAGCTCTGTATATATCGCTGATTAAATAAATAAATGGATGTGGGAGAGGAATGAATTGGGTTAGACAACGGGATTTCCTCCATCCATTCAATGTTGTATGCATTCATCCATTTATTTCAATGAACAAACATTACTTAGTTCCCACAGTTTGCCAGGCACTAGTTAGGAGATGGGAAGCCAGATTTTTTTTTTTAACTTCTCTCTATAGGATATAAAAGGGAAAATGGCTTCTGTTTGTGTTTTCTGTTTTCCCAGATTTTAGGAAGACTAAATTTATCTACAGTGAAGTCATTGCAATGATTTTATGTTATCAGTATATTGAAAAAACAACAACAACAAAAACCCACAACAAAAACCAGGGCTCGTAAGCAGAATATAAAAAGTTAATGATGTTATGTGACTCAACCCAGGTTGGAAACAGAAAACAGAAACTCCAATCCAATCAATGGGATGGAAGAGGTCAGCAGAGCAGGTTCCTCTTGGGCAGGGGCTGTATCTTATTAAGTTTTGTATCCTCAGTGCCAGATCTGTGGTAGGAATTCAATAAATTCCTGCTAAATTGAAATCATCACTTATAGTAAGCCCTTATTGAGACTGTGAATTCCTTGAAGGCAGGGTCTATGGTGGTAGGTCTCTGCACCCTTGAGGCCTCCTATGTACCCAGAGTCTCCATAATTGTTTATGTGTACTGTGGCTAAAAAGTCAAGTCTTAAACATATCAGGCATGTGACATAATGCGTGAAGCAGTCCAGGTGTGAGACATCAGAGAGTGACAGAGATTGGGAGACTGGGGGCAATCTACATCTACAGGGGCCCAGCGTTGTCAGATCTTCTGCTTTTTTTTGTTTCTTTCAAAAGCCTGCAATTTAGATTTTTACTTGAAATCTCCAGTTTTTAAATATTGGCAATTATTTCAGAATGTTTGGAAGTATTTTGCAAACAGACACGTAAGCAGACCACTTTTGGCTCACTGGATGTTCAGATTGTGACCTTGGTGTTAAGAAAAGGGGACAGGAGTAAACACTCAGTAAGCAATCCATGTAGCAAACACTGCACTAGCACCTTTTTATTCAACATCTCCTTATGCCTCCCTGACAAGTGCGTCTCATTAGCTCCATTTACAGCAGAGAAGAGTAGGGCACAGAAGGGTCAAGTAATTCGCCCGAGGTCACACAACCAGTAAGTTGGTGTGGCAGGGCCTGAAAATCAAAGCCATCAATCTTTCCAATACATTGAGTTGCCTTCTAATTACAGATACCAGACTAATTCTTAAACAGAAACAGAGAAAAAAATAATTCTCTTTCTAAAAGGCCCACCAAATGGCCTGAATTTTAGGATGGGGTCATATTTTAAACACGACCAGGAGCACCACTCAGGCAATGCCCTCCGAAGAAAGACACGTGCTTAAGTATGTCAAGGTTCTACCGTACTTTCTTCAAGCACATAAAGACCAAAACTGCCTTCAAATATGAAAGTTGTATGCATGGAGAAGGTCTGAGATACACTTGGCAGTTTGATCTTTCTCTCTTTGGTTTGCAAAGTTCATTTTGCCGACATATGTTTTTGCTTAGAAATGTGCTTAGGTGGATAAATCACTGGATTGGTGTCTCCAGAGCCAGCTCCATTAACTTTCTTGGCATGATCTCACCACTTAAGTCAACATGACTTAAGAGTTTATATAACACTTTATTAGGCTTTAATTCCATATTTTTCCTGAATTTCATTGTTCATGTGATGGGTAGAAAATAAATGTTACTCGTGACTCAAAGACCAAAGTTTTCTAACTTTAATTTGTTATTAATTAATTAACTTGGTTAATTTTAATTTTACATAGGCAGGAGGGAGAGAACACTTCTGAAGGAAAAAAATCATATATATATTACATTTAATATATACATACATGCACACACATACATGCATATAGCAAATCACAATGTTATCAGCCTTCTGAGAAAAGTAAGTGGACGGAAGTTTAAAGTTCAATATAAAAAAGAAAACAGAATCATTTTACTGTGATTCTGAGTCCTGTGACTCTGGTGATTATATTCGGGCTCTTCTTTTGTAACCCTTACCACACTTTTAGTAACTATGTAGCTCAGAGTTCTCATTTAAGGGAAAAAAAAAAAAAAAGGAAATAATATGACCAGAGCTTAACTAATTTGAAATTTACTGTTTGGACAAAATTGTTAGACCAGTGGATCTCAACAAGCAAAGATTTTGCTCCCCAGGCGACAATTAGTGATGTCTGAAGACATTTTTGGTTGTCATGATTTGGGGGAGTTGCTACTGGCATCTAGTGGGTAGATGCAAACTACAAAACAGAGTAAGTGTGATATGAGAGTTTGCCCTGAAGATAAAGAGATTATGGAGACATCTTTCATCTCACAGGGAAAAGAAGGCACATATTTCTCCAGTTTCTCTGGCGCAGAAATCTTATTTTGCAGTTGATATTGGCAATGCCTCCCACAGTTGTAGAGAAGGCACGGAATTTGGGAAGGCTGAGTATAAGACCTAGATTTTGCCCAGGCCACCGAGTGGTCTTAGGCAAGGCCTTTAAGCTCATTGAAACTCAATTTCTATACTTATCAATGGGTCTGAGGATGATAATGATACCTGCCCACCTGATCTCACAAGATATTGAGAAAATTAAATGAGATAATGCCTATCAGGTGTTATCAGATGTCACCACCACTGCCCTCATCATCATCATCATCATCCCGGGGGTGGGGGTCACACATGTCCACATTAAAGTAACATAGCTTCCTTTTTCATTCATTCTTTTTTTTTCATTCATTTATTCAGCAAACATTTACCATGCACCTGCTACATGCCAGGTGTCCTGGTAAGTTCAGGGGTTATAAATACAAGCAAGACATGAACGCCTTATTCCCTTGCTGCATCAATTCCTACTCTCCAGGATCTTCTTATAATTGCTGGACAGAACAAGAGAAATAAATATGGGGACAGATGATGTAGATAAGTCCTGGATTCCTTATCCCATAGTTCCTTTCATAACCAGTGACCCTCAGAGAAGGACACAAGTGAGATCAGGAATGGCCAGAGACATGTAATGGGCTGGGTTAGGAAACAGACTGCACAAATTTATTTGGAGTTTGGCCCAGTCAGATCCAGGCACAGGCTCACTTTTTTTCCAGAAGCACCAGGAAGACAGCCATTGTCCTACACAGGATTATGGAGAATGCGTCCACATGAGAGCAGGGCTCCTAGGGATGCAAATTTAATTCCCTTGAGCACCTGTGAATAGACTTCTGAATTTAAAGCCAAATTACCAGATTTTTCCTATCCCTTCCAACCTTCCCTCTAACACCCGGGAGGAATTACTCTGCTCTACCTCCCGACACTCAGTCCCTGTCGCAGTACTTTGAACGTGACTCATCACATTGCACATGGTGCGTACGTGTGCATGTGCGTTTGCATATTTAACGTATCCATCCCCACTGCTGGACAGTGAACCAAGGAACAAAAGGAAAGGGGTAAACAGTTCTGGACAAACAGCGTACTTGTGCCAAGTACTATCACCATGGCAATGCTTTTCAACTTCAGAAATACATCAGAACTTTTGGGGAAGCTTTACGGAAATACAGAGGCTGCAAAGCACAGGGCTTAGGAAACGGACTGAATGGGGTCAAACGCCAGCTTCCACTTACCAGGTATGGACTTTGGACAAGTTATTTAATTTCTCCGTGCTGCAGTTTCCTCATCTTTGATGGGGATAATATTACCTATCCATAGGGTTGTCGTAAGGATTAAATGAGGTAATTTATGCAAAGCAGAACAGTGCCTGGCACCCAATAAGTGTTTGCTGTAGCTGCTATTAAAAGCGCTGCTACCATTTTTATTGCCATCATCATCATCATCATCATCATCATTATAAGAGGCCCTGGGCCCCAGCCCAAAAGCATTCCATCACTTTCAAGGAATGAGGGTCCAGGCATCAGTATTTTTTTCATAAGCTCCATAACTTTGAAAATCACTGACTTCACATGCAGTTGGCTCTCCATAGCAACTGAAGAATAAATGAATGATTGGATAAAATACAGACTACATACCACAGAAGAGAAACAGAGTAGAAACTGAGTCAAGAAAGAATGAGAGCCAGAGAGATGCCTTGCCAGTGGAAAGCCTGACTCTGCAGGACATTGGCAGAAGGGCTCACGGAAATTTCTTCTCTGGGAACTTTAATTAATGGGGCAGGTAACATCCATTCTTGGAAGCTTTCCACACAGGTTCTAGCCTTGAGCCAAAGGAAACCCTTGATGCAACTCTTGGTCCCCTTCCATCCTTTCAATTATTCATTCCTCCTTTCTATAAGACAGAGGTAGAAGGGGAGTAGGTCACTGACTGCTAGAAAACTCGGGATTCATTCTGTGCAAATTCTCTTTGTAAATATCTTTCTGTTTCCATTTCACTCTGCAAGAGTTTGGTTGCAACCCCACTCAGGCCTTTCCTCACCACTGTGCCCATCCATTCCATAAACACACATTGACTCTGGACCTTCAGCTCATCCCACCTGGGGATTAGATTCTTATTGATCTTTGCCCCAAACCCAGCACAAAAGATGCTCAACAATTATTTGTTGAAAGATGAAAATAATCCAAGCAAACCTAAGTGTGGATGGCAGCTCAATAATAAGTATTGGCCATAAACTTCTAAACTCCCTATCCTCCCATTCTTGATTTTTATAAGCCCACCATCTCCCACACAGTGCCTTGCATCAATTAATATGTGGTGAAAATATATCATCCAATCATAACAAACAGTGAGGAATGTTTTAAAAAGTATACTTTATGTTACAGAGTTTTATTTTCCTTGAATAAGAGAATGATTTGGAACATTATAATAACAAACAGAAAAGAGGGCCCCTCCCCCAAAGATCTGCTACTGACTTGCTGGACCCGGGAAGAGAAATTGAACTATCCTGAGCATTCATTTCCTGGAGTCAAAGAATAAAGAATGAAAGGTTTTCTTCTAGGGAGCCCAAAGTACTTCCTTTTGTATGCTTTCCTTGGTTCTCACAGTTTCCCTTAAAAGAGAGAAAGACAAATCTCATATGATATCGCTTATATGTGGAATCTAAAAAAAGGGTACAGATGAACTTATCTACAAAACAGAAATAGAGTCACAGATGTAGAAAACAAACTTATCGCTACCAGGGGATAAGGGGGAGGGGAGGGATAAATTGGGAGATTGGGATTGACATACACACACTACTATATATAAAATAGATTACTAATAAGGACCTACTGAATAGCACAGGGAACTCTACTCAGTACTCTGTAATGTCCTATATGGGAAAAGAATCTAAAAAAGAGTGGATATATGTATATGTATAACTGATTCACTTTGCTGTACAGCAGAAACTAACACAATATTGTAAATCAACTATACGCCAATAGAAATTAAAAGAAAAAGCATGAGTGATTCTTTTCGCTGAGATACAGGCATGCTAAATGGTTTGCTGTAAAGTGAATTCCAAGTCAAATTGAAAGTCAGGGGAAGAAGCACCCTCCTGACATTGGTGATAGGCTGGTAAATGTTGAACTGGCTCTCTTGAAACAAGAAAGCCCTGATCTGTAGTGCTCACCAACTTCTGTGGTGTAAACACTCCCACTGTGGCAGATTTCCAGGTATGAGCTGGACGTAACTGAGAACAGATTTAGGAAGAGAGGCTTACAAATGGCTGTGGTGAACTGCTAACAGCTGGCCCCAGCACCTCATCGCCCTCACAGACGTCAGGGTGGGGGGTGGATCCCACCTCCTCCCCCACCTTCAGGACTTGTACAAATACAGTTTTTGAAGCTGTTACATTTCAAAGCACAGGGCCTCTTTCCATGAAGCTCCTTGAAGGCAAGATGGCAGCCTTCTGTGCCCCTGGTTTGCACAGGGTAGCTGGTCAATAAACAGCTGCTTCCAAGGAATATACAAACATATTTGTAACTTAAGATCATTTAGAATGATACCTGTCATGCCTGAAATATGTTCTCACTATCATGCCTGCTTAGATATGTATGGATTTACCCGATTTTGTCTTGATATACGATCTAAACCTCCCAGATTGTCAGGTGGGCAAGAGTCAGTTCTCAGGTAATTCTAAGGTATAAAATCTTTCCTTAAGGTCTACACAGTTTCCTTGAGTGACAGTTAGAGTGACAGCACCCTGGGAAAGACAGTCCAAGCAATGGCCACCATATTAACACAGATCAATATGAGTTATTAACAATTTCCTCCCAGCCTTCTTGGCAGACATGTAGGGGTTAGAGGGACAAAGTGGTGTTAAGTTTAGATAAAAGTGGGAGAAAAAAATGAGAATTGGAAAAGAACATAAAATTGGGGCAGGGGTAGCATGGCAGGGAAGGTGGAACATTTGAGGGAGCCAGGAACGTAGAAATGAAGGGCTGGGTGGGAACAAAGACCCCCATTGTCGATCTGAACTAGGAAAGAGCTCTTGAGTTCCCATTTCATCTGTTACCAGTGAGTTTTTTTTAATCAAGAAAAGCCACCCAATACCTCATCACTTTCATAGAAGAGATTTTTAAAAATCCCTGCTATTCAAATTTGCATTCCTGTGGTGAAACTCCTTTCTGTGAGGCAAAAAACAATGGCCCATGTTTAATTCTCATCTACCTTTTCCCCACCCTTCAAGAGCTTGCATGATAATAGAGGCAGAGTAGATGCACACTCGTACCCTCTGCATGATTCCAGAAACTTCAGACTGGCTTCTCCGCAGAGACTCCCAATCTACTGGGCTGTACCTCCCTTGTTTTCAGTAGTGAAACTTCCTTTTTCTATCGCAACTAAGGAGCTAAATGCGATAATCACATAGCGATGTGAGTGGGACATGGCAGGGGGGCTGCTGTGTGCGGATTCACAGAGCAAGCAGCACAATGAGATAAAAAAGGGACCCTGAGTGTGGGCACAGAACACCGGGGACGGGATTTCTTTGGAGAGGGCTGTTGTCCCACCCTTTCTCCCAGGGCACGGGGCATTTGCCACCTGCGACCCCAAGCCTCCAGAGGGAAGCTTCAGGGATGCGGAGATTTTTGAAGTCTATTTCTATTTCTGGCAGTTGGAAGACGCAGAAGTCTGGAGACTGACCCACACCCGAGCAAGTTAGACAGGATCAGGTATCGAAGTTCAAGCCCTGAGAAGGGGCAGCGGAGGCTGAGCGCCTGCCTGCTGGGTGGCCAGCCAGGAGAGGACCGCTTAGTGGGACCGAGCCTCTATCCTGGAGGCCACAGGGACAAGTGCATGTCCTGTGAGCCAGATAAGCAAAGGGAGAGTGAGGGAAGGTCCAATGAAGCTGTTCTACAGGCGCTGGCTGAATGCCAGGGCTTAGGACCAGGTGCGTCAGCCTGGGTAAGGGGACTGCACGAGGGAGGGGACCATGAGAGAACCAATCTGCTTTCACATTGGCCAGGCCTAGCCAGGGTCTCCCCTTGGAATATTTGCCAAGCCTGGAACATGAACCACCCAGCACCTCCACCTCACCCACCTTAGACCCTGAAAGAGAGCAAAAGAGCAGCTGCATGTTGGGGGAAGGATAGAGGTGAGCAGAGAAGAGCAGAAAGAATAACAGTACTTTCCTGGCCCACTGCATCTTTCCGTCTGAACCAGGTCTGAGCTGCACAGGAGAGAAGATCTAACTGGAGCTCAAGCTTGGGCTGTTACTCAGCGTTAGATAGTCCAGTGGCTAAACTGAAACTCAAAGCAGCTGAATCATACCTGAGAAGGAGCAGAAAAGATGTGCCTAGCGTTCTCCAGGGACAGAAGGAGAAAATCCCCCGAAGTGGGTTGAATAGCAGCCCACGCCTCCCCAAAGATATGTCCACTTGGAACCTAGAAATGTGAACTTTTATGGAAAAAAAGGGGGTGTTGGCAAAGGTAGTCTTTTAAGGACATGAGATCATCTTGGATTAGGGTGGGCCCTAAATCCAATGACAAGTCCTTATGAGAGGTAAGAAGGGAAAATAGACACAGAGACACAGGGGAGGGGTCCATGGAAGGACAGAAATAGGAGTGATGCATCTACAAGCCAAGGATTGCTGGGAGCCACCAGAAGCGAGGAGAGAGGCCTGGAACAACCTTTCAGAGCCTTAACCCTACAGACACCTTGATTTTGACTTCTGGCCTCCAGAACTGTGAGAGAGTAAAGTTCTGCTCCTTTAAAGCTACCAGGTTTGGGGTACTTTGGTATGGCAGCCACAGGAAACAAAGACGACCTGAAGTAAATTTGAAGAGCTGATGGGAAGACAAAATAAGGGCATGTTTTATCATAATCCACGCGACAAGCCTGGGCCATACGCGAGTTACAGGTGTTTTTACTTGCCTTGCTCTGGCTCACACGGGGCAGTAATGAAGAGCTGAAGCTTCGCCAAGCCCAGCTGTGACCCCAGAATGCCATGCAAGGTGGAATCGTTAGGCCAAGGAGCAGCTCTGAGAAGGAGCTGTCCCCCAGTTTGCAACCCCACAAGAGGGTCTTGACACCTCCCTGACACTCTTCTTCTACCTCTGGAAGAAACCTGCTGCGGCCGTGGGTAGAATAAATCCAAATGAAGGCAGCTTCCTGTCATCAGCGCGAGTTACTTCTCTGCTGCTTCTCTGGGTGGGTCTTGTTTCCTTTCCACTGCAGAGATATCTGCTGAAGCTTGGGTTTCGTGCTCTCTGTGGCTTTACCCCAGTCCCCTACTGGTAGGTGACAGTTTTATGGAGAAGGGTTCTTGGAGAGAAAATCTACGATATTTTACAAAATTGAAGAAATGGAAAGACCTGGGAGTTTTCAAACAGCAGCAAATTGGACACGTGCCAGTCCAAAAGCAGTGCTGCAATTTCTCCCCCTAGACTCAACTTCCACAGAACAGGCACTAGTTGTTTTCTCACAGAGCTTCATTGTGTTTTTTAAAATGGGGGGGAAAGGCAAAGAAAAGGACCTTTTTCCATCCACATGGGTTGGCTCGGGGATTTTCCCTTTGAGTGGCGTTGGGGGCACGGAGGGGTGGGCATGTCGCAAGCTGGTTAGTTAGACCCCTGAACGCTATGTCTGTCTGTTAGACTAAGATCATCACTCCAGGGTATCTGGGAACATCGGAGATCACTGAATCCCATTTCAATTTTGTTCGTAGAGGAGTAAAGTGAAGCACAGAGAGGGTGAGTGATTTGCCAAACGACACACAGAGACAGGGAGTGATAGCACTTGTGTCACAGCCCAGAACTCTTCCATCTCTAGGCCTGGTCCTAATATTCTCAGGGTGACCTTCGACTAGCCTCTGACAGAGCTAAGAAGGCATTTCCATTACACCATGGGGGCTGCTGTTTCTGAGCAGCGGTGGTAGGGGGAGCATTTCTTGAGCCCCTGCAGTGCATGAGGCCTGGGCTCCACGCTTAACCTGGGTTATTCCACGCTGTGCTCCTGAGAAGCCCACAGGTATCATCCCCGTTTTAGGGCTGAAGGCACTGAGTTTGAGAGAGGAGGAATGATTTGGCCAGTTTCCAGCAGACCTGGGCTCTCCCAATTCTCCATTTGGTGTTCTTTCTGCTACACCTGCCACTTCGGCCCCCGCAGAGCAGGAAGTAGGCAGAAGAATAAACGAGGGCTTGGTGATCAGGCAGAACTGGGTTTCAGGCCGGACTCTGAGCTCAGGCAACTCAGAGCCTCCCTCATCTGTAAGGCTGACTCATGGATGGCAAATAGGTTTCTCCTTGCGGAGCAGATGTCTAGAGAGAGGGGTTAAGAAGGATTCAGAGGCTGAGCTCAGGCCTGGAGGAAAAAAGTGCTGGGATCAATTAGCAATGTCTGCCTGGACGCGGTTAAGGGCGAGAAGGTGACTGTCCGTCACCCAGCTGTCCCTGGACTGGCCTCAGGCTCTCCATCCTGTGTGTACTTTTATGTTACGGAAGCATCTTGCAGGTCATGGCATGACTGTCAAGGCCAGGCACCTTCCTTCTCACTGTGGGCCTCCGTTGGCCTTTTGTACCATCTGGCCCCAGGCAGGACGGTGACCCACAAAACTGGCAGAGGAAGCGAGTGATTCAGTTCATCACCGAGGCTCATCCACTCGGACATTCAGGAAGGCAGAGGTAGCGGCAACCACAGTGCCCATGAGGAGACTTCTTTTCTCCCTTTGCTCTTCTAAAAGTGCCTGAGATTCGAGAACGTTGGAATCTTATCATTCCCTGACTTCTTGCCTTCCTTTACCTCTCTGTTTCTCTCCTATTTACCCATCCTTAAAGGTTTTTTGTGCTTTGTGAAACCTTTCAAGGCCATCATGATAGCTCTCTCCTCTGAAAAGTTCTGCCCTATTCCCTGCATCTGACAATCCGTCATACGCTACCATATGATATGTCTTGTGTTTGTGGTTATTTCAGGCTCCCTCCATATGGGTTTATGTAAATGATGTAGCAGAAGGAACTTTGTACTCAGAAAGATTTGGGTATGAATCTTGTCCTTTTAAATTTATGAGCTCTGCAACCAGGGGGCATGTTTCGTAGCCTCTGGGAGCTTGCTTTCCTCATATATAAATGGGATGGTGATGTATGCCATACTAGGTGATGTAGATGACTGGGCAAAATTCCAGATGCAAAGAACCTTGCATATTGCCTAGCACAGAGTAGGTGCTCAGAAATGTTCTTCAGTAACGACGTATCTGCGTGATGCACCTGGGTGATTCCACTACACTTTGAAAATTGCAAAAACAACAACAAAATTGTGGTAATTAAACTCATGAAAGGGCCAGATTCATATTGGATATCAGCAACCGAGTAAACTGTTCAGGGCAAAGAAGATTTGACTCATTTAAAGTGCCAAGAACATGAAACCCATGAGGATTCATCTCATGCTGGAATGGAAAGGGCACAGAAAACCCAGATTCTGGTTCTGAGACTTGGGGATCAGACCAGCAAGATGTTATCTTATTTAACCTTGATTTCAGTACCTGGAAAATGAGGATAACAGCACCCACCTTAACCAGGCTTGAACTAATAACATTGGATAAATCATATTTAGTGTCTGGAACAGAGTAAACATTGGTAAATTAAAGCTACAAATGTTGCTGATTTTTCAGACTTTCTCCTGGATGGTTCACTTTGCTAAGGAAGATTCAGTTTTCTCATCTCTAAAGTGACAATCACAATATTTGTCCTATCTAATTCGAATGAGATATTTTGTCATGTAAGGCTTGGGTGGAAAGCAAATTCTGGACAAATTTGAGTTAGAGCTTTGAAATGTGTTCTTATCCATCTGATTTCATGTAAATGTCTCTTCTCATAGTAGGACTATGATTGGAATATAGTGAGAGATTGCCAATGTGTTTCTGTTGAATGAACACTAATTAAATATATTTATTTACAAAAATATATTTACAAAATACATATATATATATATATATGAACACTAATATAAAGATATTAATAGCCACCATCTATCAAGTCTCTACTAGGGGCCTAGAACTGTCTTAAAAACAGGACGCACTTTCTTGAGCCTCTGTGCTTTTTCCATGAGCGTTTCACAGATGAATAAACTGAGATGCCAAAGGGTGGGAGCTCGCCCAAGCTCACCTGCCTGGCCTGAGGCACTTCCTAAGAGCTGGAAATAGAAAGGACCTCAAGCAGCATCTGTCTGGCCCTAAAGTCAATGCCCTGAACAACTGGGTCATGGTTTCTTACACTGGGATTTGTGGACGTGTTCTCAGATTTTCGGAGTTATCTTCAAGAACACTTTACATGCTGTGTAGTTGTGTTTAGGGTAATCTAAAATCACAACATAAGCCTTTTCTGGGTCATTAGGATGACCTGGGAGTAACAGGGGGCTGAACTGTGGCCTCAGCATCCGGGTGGGTTGAGGGTTTACGGCACATGCTTTAAGGGAGGGTCTAACTGAACTTAACTTTTAAGGCAAAATCTCTCAAACTGGATCCAGAGAGTTCACAAACTTATTATGTGAGGTCTATGGTCCTCAAATTAGAGAAATATTGCATGAGGCAATACTGTTCTCCCAAGTCACAGGGGATCTTAAAATGGCAATCCAAGTCCTGGGGATTCCAGCGGGGCAGCTGGCCTGGACCTCTGTGCTCTGTCCGGGATTGGTTCTGAGTCCCAGCTCTGGCCACAACCTGCCTCAAACCATGCATGCTCCCTCACTGGGCCTGGAGAAATTCTTTCTTTTTTCTCAACACTTGGTCTTGAATCCTTTCTGCACTTGGTTATGATTCCAGGGCAATGGCGTTATCTGCAATCAACGTTCCTTGAGTGGTTTCTGTGAACCAGATAAAGGTTTTGATAAATGTTGTTTGGTAGAGAAAATCAGTGGATGAGAGATCAGTGGGTAGTATGGAGAAATACAGGCTTAGACCTGGATTTGGGTCTTGCATCAGCTACATTCTAGCTGTGTGACTTTCGGCAAGTTGCTTCACCTTTCTGAGTTTCAGTTTCCTCAGATGAAGAATATGGATAGGGATGAAGACAGGATTAGATACAGTACATAGAACAGAGTAGTGGCTGAGCACATGGCATTATTGTATTATTCTTTTGAACAATAAGAATTAGAACTGGAATCTCTCTAAGCTCATGGTCTCCAAGCTACGCCTCACTTATATGAAACTGACCTTCTTGAGGGCCTTTGGGAGGTAAATGGATGATGAGAGTGGCACCCCCATGAATGGGATGAGTGCCTTGTAAGGGATGAAGAGACCGAAGCTTTCCCTCTGCCACGTGAGGACACAGGGAGAAGGTGGCCGTCTGCAATTTGGAATCAGGTCCTACCAGATACCAAATCTGCTGACTCCTTGATCTCAGACTTCCAGCCTCCAGAACTGTGAGACATACATTTCTGTTGTTGATAAGCCACCCAGCCTGTGGTACTTGGTCACAGCAGCCTAAACTGACTAAGACAAAAGGACATAGGGATGTACTTAAGGTAATTCTCAGTGGTGGTTACAAATGCTAAACTATTATGAGATTGCACAAAGAAAGACAGGACAGATAACACAGGATCAGAGAAGTTTAAAAGTACTTTTTAAGTGTAAAGAGCTTAGAACAGACCCTGGCACATAAGTTACCAATGTTAGTAATCATCATAATAATATTAATAATAAAAGCCATCAACATCATCATCACAGTCCCCCATCTTAGACGAGAATATTCTATATGATAGTATTTTTCAGACACAGGTTGGAATGCATTATGGTTCATGAAATCAAATTACTGGGTCAATTGTGCTCTCTGCTGGGCACTCTCCAGGGTGGTTCTCAAGGTGAAGTCACAGCACAGAGACCTCCCCGGGATCTGTGAAGCAGCCACAATAACTTGCTAATAACAAGAGTTCAAATTCTGAAGCTTAGGACTCACTGACTTTTAAATTAAAGAAACAAGCCAGTTCAAGTTCACAGTAAAACATGGCCTAGTGCATAGAAACAGTACTGCAGACCCTGATCAAATCAAGCCTGCTTCAGTTTAAATCCCGGGTCCACTGCTTTCTACCGGCAGAGTCTTGGGCAAATTACTTTACTCTATGCCTCACTATCCCCATCTGTAAAATGGGGGTACTAACAGTACTTGTCTGAAAAAGATTTTTGTGGAGATTAAATTCGTTAAAATATGTACCACCCAGTAAGAGAATGCTTGGCATGTAGTAAGGGCTATGTGTAAATTAGCTATTGTTATTTATTAAGTGTATTGAATACACAATTGTAGTCTAAGAGCTGTGCATGGATTATCTTTAACCTGCAACCCTGAAACTATTACCTGATTTGTGGTATGCTCGCTCCCTCACGAGAAGGAAGGAGGTAGTTACAGCTGGTGTGGAGGGACGGTGTAGAACCCACAGCCTGGGTTATCTTTGTGATATTCAGAAATAGACCTTCAACTGAATATCATTACTCATAGGCTCAGAAAAACATATTTTTAAAGTAGCCCACACACAGAAACAAGAGCTTAGAGTTTAAACCCAATTTTCTTAATTTCCTCTGAAAAATTTGGAGGTGGGCTTATTAAAATCATAGGTTTACCCCTGAGAGTACGTCGCCCATGAGAACATCAGCTGTCAAGTGCATCTCGGAAGAAAAATTCTGGCAAATCTCTATTCTGGGGTACTTAGACTCACATTCCCTTTCAGTCTATCAGGACTTTCTTCACCTATACAGAGCCAGGCTCCCAGGTTTGTTGTGAGAGACAAAGGAGATACTTCACTTAAAACCTGCTGCATGCAACAGCCGCTACTGTCACCACCAGGACCCTCGGCTCCCCTGCCATTGTCCCATTGGGTCTGGGCTCCCTCAGCAGCCAGAACCCAGGCATATTCTAGTATAGGACTCAGTCTAGCCCCCAGAGAAGGAAACCAACCTATAATTAGAACTTTGGGTTTAACGTGTGCAAATGGATGAGTATCCCATGCGGACACGGTCTGGGAGCTCAGACGGCCAGAATCCCAGACCGAAGGTGCCTGGTGGGTGAATCAGGGAGCCTGGCCCCTCCCCCATGGAAGGCGGTGTCCACGCCACCCAGGACCATGCAAGAGCTCCAGGGACACGGCAAAGCACAAAGATGCTACCGTGTCCCAGACGCCATATGCACAGAGCTCCTCCACAAGCAGTTGGGTCATTGGGACTATAATTAGATTATACAAGCCAGGTTCAAGAAATAAGTTGCTTTCTGCACAGGACAAAAGTGGGCTGCAGCCGGGATGTTGTTGTTTTAATGATTCACCATTTTCTTAGTTTCAGCAGGAAAAATGAGGTCTGGCATCCACTGGGATGCAATTTCTAGAGCTGCCTCCTGGCTCCCTGGCCAAGTGCACAGAGAAGACCAAGACTCAAGTGACGGTGACAACAACAGCAGCCGTGACCTTTTACCAAGCACTTACCAGGTGCCTTAAGGATGTTTCCTTACTCATAACCCCCTATGAGGAAGGTACCATTATCATCTCAGTTTTACAGCTGAGAAAACCAAGGCTCAGAGAGGTTAACCAACTGGCCTGCAATCACACAGCCCGTGAGTGACAGAACCCAATTAGAAATCAATTCAGTTTGAGTTCAGAACCTGCAATCCTAGCCCCTAACTCTAGTAACTCCCAGGATAAAGGTGTCCCAGATACCAACATTCTCTTGCGGCCAAGTCAGAGCAGAAGAACAGAAGGGAAGGAAGCCTGGGGGGCGCTGCTGAAAGTTTAGTAATGTTGTCTGAGCTGATGCTGAGGCCGGCAGACTGCACCCCAGGCTCACTACCGGCAAAGCAAGAGTTAACAGAATGGCAACTGCGCCCTTGTTTACTTGTGTTCTTGTTTCTGTTTTCAACTATACTACTGGGAAGGACTACAAGACTTTCCCGCTCCTTATTAAAAACAGAAAATCTGTTTAGGCAGCAGCTACAGCACAAAGACAGAGAGATACATTATGGGCAAAAAGGAGCCAAAGTACAGGCGGCCGACATCAATGGAGGCGGGGCTTGGCGTCAGCCTGTCGACAGGCCTGAGGATCTCTAATTAAACACCCTGCCTCTCGCAGGGTCAGGAAAATAGGAAACAGTAGTGATTCTCATTCCCTACAGTAACAGGGAGAGAATGTTTCCTTCAAGGGAAAAAAAGAACTGCTGCCTTCTTTATTTCGTTTCCCTTTCTTCCTTTCTTCCTCCCTCCCTCCCTCTTTCCCTTCCTCCCTCCCTCCCTTCCTTCTTTTCCCAACTCACCATTGAAAATCCTGGTTTGTGACCAAGTGGGTTGTGATTCTGAAGGAGGGTGGTAATTACTACGATTTTCCTTTTTGGGGAAAAAGGCACGAATCTGTTTCACAATTGATACCTTTGCTTAAAACCTGTAAATACAAAGTCTTTATGTGATGTGCTCTGCCTCTAACACCAATCCAGCTTCTTCCCTTTGGGAGTTTCTAGGGCCCCTGGGCATCAGCATGTGTATACTCCACTAAGAGACTGTATTGAAAACACTTGTGGATACTTAATAAATAATCATTGAGTGAATAAATGAATATCAGAAGTAGGAGAACGCCAAAGTCAAGGTTATTCCGGTAGCCCCCGTGTTGGATTTTGGAGCTGGGGTTTGTGCGTCACTTTTAAAATAGGTAGCAATAAGAAAAACTTGGGTCTTCTCAAAACTCACCCTCTTGTCATACATGCCCTCTGTTTAAGAATTAATTTTAGCTAACTCTGAAATTTGTTCCAATAGCTTTTCTGGAGCAATATAAAATTATCCACCCCAGAATGCCCATAGTGCCGAGGTTGAAAAAGCAGGTTACCCTGACAAGGGGTTCTTGTTGAAAAGGAGGGGAACCATGAATATCAAAATGAGAACATTTCTTCCTCTTTTGCACACCTTCCCTCCTTTGACAAGGCCCATTAAATTCTGTGGGATCTCTGAGCCCAGGGTACAGAGAGAGTTCGTAGGAAAATTAGAGCCAAGATCAATAATAGTAATAACAGTAATGACTCACATTTGTATATCGCTTTACTGTTTACCAAGTGCACTCCCATACATTAACTCAACTGCAGCTGCACTGGGGAGAAAGTTGGAAAGATTTCCCTAAGAATATTTCCCATTTTATGAGTTTCCAGAATTAACGGTTTAAAACAAATTAGAAATAGATTAAACGAAGTACCTTTGGTCAAACAGAAAAGCAATTACATGATAGGAAATTGTAATAATCCATCACAGGCATCTGCTTCCGAATCCCAATGCTGGTTGTAATGTTTGCTGGCATCTGCCGCTGATACACGACTACAGAGATTGCCCTTCATCTTTGAAATGCCAAAGATAAGAGCAGTTGCCATGGGGAGGTAATAGGAGAGGGGACCCGCGTGTTCCCAGCGATAATTTAGAAGCACCTATCTTTTCTTGAGTTCCCATGTATTGGGCTGGACCGGGACTTGGTTTATATTATATTCTTACATAATATAATTTCATTTCTGGGCCATATTTTTGCAAGCTAGGGATTGTCACTTACTAATATTTGATGGATAAGGAAACCGAGAAGTTATACAATTGCCTCACACAAGTAAACAATAGAGGCACACAGGTAAGAACAACTTGTGAGCCAGGATTTGAACCCTGGTCTGTCTGCCCCCTCTTCCCAAGTTTTCATTGCCTGTAATAAATGATTACATCAGTTGAGATCTGCAGATGCGTGGTACCTGGTGTACAGTAGGTATTGAATCAGCATTTGTTGTTACTGTCATTTTCCTGGAGAAAACTGAAGAAGAAATAAAGATCTCATATTGATAGCACACACACACACACACACACGCACACACACACACATCTTGTTCCTTGTCAACAGTAAAGGAATAGCATGTGGCTTTTGTTCTGATTCAGCACTAGATTAGCAAAATATCTGATTTATTAACTAGGAACCTGAAAATGAAGTCCGTGTTGGCTTTCATGTTTACATGTAGGAAAGCTCCATGAACAATGGGATGGTCAAACTACTAACTTCTATCTACAATTCTAAATAGTTTCACTGAATTTCCTCTGTACCTTGGATGTACTCATTTTTTAAAATTTTTTATTTTGAAATAATTGTAGGTTCCTATGCTGTTGTAAGAAATAGTACAGAGAGATCTTGAATATTCTTCTCTCCGTTTTCCCCAGTGGTCTCATCTGGCATAGCCCGAGTACAGTAACGACCACAACCAGTGAACTGGCATTGGCATTGATACTGTAGCCCCACCTTAGTCAGAGCTCACCGTGTGTGTACTTAGTTTTATGCAATTTTATCACATGTGCACTTTAAAAATTTTGTGGTATGATAAGCACTCTGTGTAACTTCAATAAAAGTCAAATAATATGAAAACAATGATGAGGCACATTTCTAATGCAGAGTAGTTCAAGTGATTCACTGAAGATATTCTCTGTGCCAGGCACTTTCATAAAATAAAAAATATTAGACAGGAAGAGAAAAAACATAGCTCCTGCTGTCCTGGCACTTGTGGTCTCGTGGGAAAGGCAGGAATGTAGATAATTATAGAACCCAGCGAGTGCAAAATGAAAGAAGCCTTTCAATTACCGTTGACCCTTGAACAACGGGGGCTTGGGGCACTGACTCCCAGTGCTGTCAAAAATTCACATATAACTTTACAGTCGGCCTTCTGTATATGCAGTTCTGCATTGGTGGATTCAACCGATCGTGGATCGTGTAGTACTGCAGTGCATATTTTCTGAAAAAAAACCCACGTATAAGTGGCCCCATGCAGTCCAGTCTTGTGTTGTTCAAGGGTCAACTGTAGTTGCAAAAATAATCAAGATGAATAAAATTATGTATTTTGGTGGCTATTATATTGGCTCTGATCCCAAAGTCACTTAAACCCTTAACACTATATACATCTTAATATATTAATAGTGCTCATGCGACATATGTTGAACATTTAAGCACATGAGCTGTAATGATTTATCAAGATGGTGTCTGTTTATCTTTTCCCATTGCAACAATTTAATTCAATATGTTAAAAAATAAAAATAAATCAATGCCAGACTTGACTCATTTATACGTAGATTTCCCCATTTCTTTATTATAAGATTATTTAGAATTCCATAAAATACATGTATCTGTCTGTGCTTGATTAAACAAAGATGTTTGTCAGATGAGGAGGGACAGGTGCTCGTTAAGCTTTTATAAATAATAGAAAGAAGAACACTATATGCCATACCCATATGAAAGCCCCTATTGGGAGAAACCAAAGGAACAGCATTTATAACTGAATAGCATCATGTCCGCATACCTGACACACTCAATCTCCCATTGCGGGAGAGGGTTGTGCTTAACCGGCTGTGTGTTTGTGTGTTAAACAAATGAATCTAAGTGCATTTTCTTTCTTTGCCTGCTAAATCTAGCCCACTCCCTCCTGGAGTGTGTCCCCAACTCTGTGTCCAAGAGCCATGTGAAAAT
This sequence comes from Balaenoptera acutorostrata, assembly GCF_949987535.1. Taxonomy (NCBI): domain Eukaryota; kingdom Metazoa; phylum Chordata; class Mammalia; order Artiodactyla; family Balaenopteridae; genus Balaenoptera; species Balaenoptera acutorostrata. Next base: position 99,826,107 of record NC_080068.1, on the reverse strand, counting down.
CCTGGCAGATGTCAAGATAGGAGACTAGGACAGGACTGCAGAGTATTTTGTCTCTTCCTCTACGCCTTCCCCAGATCCCTAGAGAGTGGAGAGCGAATCCAAGTGTGTTTTACCTGGGAAGGACCCAAAGTACAGGAAAGCAAAGCCCCCAGGCCAGGATCACAGTGCCCACTGGCGACTGGATCAGAGCGGCACCCTTGAGTGCCCGCTTTGTATAAGGCGCCATGGCAGGTGCTGTGGGGACTTCACTGAAGAGGGAACTCTAGCTACCAGTGAGCGTTATTCACTGTCTACGATATATACGGCACACTGCTAAGATCCAGAGGTACAAACAGCTCTGAGAAATCATCTCTACCTTTGAGAAGTACACACTCTAAATAAGAAGCCAGAAATTAGAAGCATTTCAAGAGTGATACAAGAATGACATAATGCCTGATTTTATAAAAGCATATGGCCTAAGCCATAAACACTGTAAGGAAACCACAAAGAAAGGAGGAGCATGAGAGCCGAGTCAGGAAAGGATTCTTGGTTGCGGTGGGGTGTGCATTTAGCGTTGAGGGTGAAGGAAGCCTGGTGCCAGATGGAGAGGCCAGAACAGAGACCTGCCTTTGGTGTTTGAATCAGAGAAGCTGAACTTTTGTTTCTTGGCTCCTCACTTATTAGCAGTGAGTGAGAAAGTTCCTTAACCTCTTAGAGACTCAGTTTCATCTGTGAGTGGGGACAGAATATTACGCATGTGATAGGGTCCTGGTGAGGTTTGCATGTGTTAACACCTGTGAAGTGCTTAGCACATTTAATAAGCTCTGGAGGAAGACAGCCACTTGGGTGTGGTGGTGGGGGAAGAGGAGAGGAAGAGGATGCATGAGTAACAGAGGATGGACAGAGTTCAGGGGTGACCGACGTGGGGCAGTGGAATTGAACTTCTTTCCATGCTGTGAATGGTCTTCTGAGCTCACCCAACTAAATCGAAACAAATAAGCATATGTGCATAAAATATGTTAACAAATTAAACATTATTCAAAACTAATCAAACAGAATGGAGAAAAGCACTGAAGTGTGTGCATAAGAATCGCAAAGAATAGATGGCAGGAGGGATGCCTGGATTGGGCAGGAAAAGTGAACAAAGCTGAGTGATACTCACTGGGGAGAGAACAGGATTGCAATCCACATGCCCCAAATTCAGAGCTTCAACTTAGCAGCACGGTGATGCTGGTCCCTATTAGACAAGACCCCTCCTTGGGAAAGAATCTAAGAATTGACTACTCTGAGGTTCTAGTTGATTCCATATAGCTCCACAACATGTTTTGTCTTTAGATCAAATATCTTGTTCCATATAATTAGGGTGCTCATATAGTTTATTATCCAAACTGAAAGGCTTTTGTTCTGACAAATGCGAAACCAGATGGGATGCCAGGAAAATGGGGAGAAACTGGAAAGGTCCAGCCAAACCAGAACATGTGCACGAATTTCATACTACCCACGTAAATAATTTAATAAATAATATTACATTTCTGCTTTGTATTCTATTATAGAAACACTGGGAAATGGCTGGACATATTTTTACCATGCTTGGTGGGTATATTTGAGACTGTGTGAATTAGAACGTGGATCTCTGTAAAATTTGCAGTGAGGGGTCTGGGAAATGCCTCAAAGGTACAGACAGTTATTCCCTCACGGCATCTGAAACAATTATGAGAAGCCCTGGGAACTTCCATGCAGGAGAGATGGAACACTGTATCTGGACCAGCAGTGGACAGAGAAAGCAAACAGTGATTTCAGAGCTCAGCCCCAAATCAGAAGTCCCCAGGCGGGATGGCCAAGCCTGCCAAACAATGACACAAGGAGTCCAGGGAGCGCGTCTCGATTCTGTAGATTCTATAGTTCTATGGGGCGTAGTTAAGGATGAATCTTTGTGGCATTTATCTTCTCCACAGGAATACAGTAAAGGTCAACTCAAGAGTTAACATTTGTTGAGCAATTATTTTGCACTAGGCCTGTTGGTAAATTCTTTCCTTTTTTAACAGCTGTACTGAAGCGTAACTGACATACAACAAACTGAACATGTTATTGACTTGGGGGTATTCTTACTTCCATTTGGTCATCAAGTGTCCAATTGATGTGTCCCAAATATATGGTGCATGACGCGTAATGCTGGGTACTGGTGGGGTTTCAGGGGTGCAGGGGGGTACCTCATCCTGGGCACCAGGTTTCCAAGTGGAGTGAGCTTCACTGGAGTAACGCCCTGGGTCTCTCTTGGGCCCCTTCCCACTTTATCTCAGGAAATGTGGAATAAGCTATTTGGTAAATTCTGCAGGAGTTATTGAGAAAATCCAGCTTGGCCTCAACCTCTCTTCTACGGAATAGACCTACAGAAAGGACCCATTCCCTGCTCCTCTGCACCGTATGGCTTTCAGGGCAGGGCCTGGAAGGGAGATGGATGCAAGAATTAGGGAACATTAGCACCGCCCACATGGGACGGGTAAATATATCTTCTCTGGGGTCCCACAGAGGAAAGCCCACTTGATTCAAGCACCTAAAGTCCCATTTTCTAATCTAGCCTTTATCTTTGTAAAGATGATTTTTGATTTCTATCTGCTTGAGTTCTCTTTTATTGTCAAACAAGTGTAGGGATGAAGCATGCTGTTTATTAGACTTTACCAAATCTCAATGGCGGGAAACCTAAGAAATATAAAATATAGTCTCTGAGCTTATTGCCAGGTTGTGGAGGTAAAACACACACACACACAAGTTAAGAAAATTGAAAAGATATGAAATAAAAAATTGCATCTTTTCAATGTCTTACAATAATATAAATGGTACTAAGGTGATTTTTTTTTAAACTTTCCTTTTTCATCCTTTCACTCATATGGTCAAGAACTGAAAAACAATGCAAAAGATAAAACGATTTTAGTGGAGTGTTTGTGGATGAATGATCCTTTTAATTGTGGATGTTATGATGTTGTATAGTAAAGAAAGGGAATAACGAGGAGTGAGGGAAGGAAGGAGGGAAGGAGGGAGGAAAGGAAGGAGGAGGAAGGGAGGGGAACTTTTCTAGGTTGAAAGACAATAATAATGATGACAATTAAGAATGGTGAGCACTAATGCTTCTCAGACATTTGCTATGGCCAGGCGCTAATCTTTTTAACTCATTTAATCCTCACAACAACGCTGTAAGGTCGATACTATTGTTTTTCATGTCAATTTCAAAGATGAGGAAAATGAGGCAAACAGAAGTTAAGTGACCCGTTTGCAGTCACTTGACTTGCAAGGGTCTGGATGTGAATGTCCCTGGGCTGCCTTCAGCCGTGTGCTTCAAACCTTTATACTCTGCAGCCACTGAGAGTGGGTGGTCAGGGAAGGAAGTTCAAGAGGGAAGAGGGGCATGAGAATGTTCCAGAAGGAGGAGCTGATGTGAATAAAGGGCCAGAGGTGGGACAGCCAAAGGACCTTCCCCAGGATGCCTGCCAACCAGCCTGACCAGAGTGGAAGGTCCGTGCAGGGAGGGAGGACACAGACTCTCACTTTTCTACTTGATCGTCTCTTTCTTGTCCCTTTCCCTCAATCAAAGCTAATTTTAACTTTTATCTTCCTCTAGACTCAGTGAAATGGAGGCAGGGAAACATGATCTGCTCCTGGCTTTTCTTCTGGCAACTTAATTTAAAAATCACCTCTGGGAATGAGGACCAATATTTGTCTTCTTAAAACTTTACTGTGTAAGCAATTAAAATAGTCACCATTTACAGGATCCATGCAACATGCAGGGAGGCTGCACTGAGGACTTATTTGCTGCTGGCAAAGAGCACCTGGGAAGGTATTGTCTCTAGTTTAGAGGTAGGAGGTGAGGCTCAGAATGGCTAAGTAGCATTCCCAGTGCTGCACAGCAAGTAAGTAGAGAAGCATGGATTGGAATCCTGGTCCCTCCCTTCTCCAAAGCCATGCTCTTGTCCATGGTTGAATACTTAGCCCCTCTCCACTTTTTCAACAAGTGGCAGAGGATATAGAATTAGGGGAAGGACAAATGCAATGAAAACAAAAACAAAGATCCTCTTGCAATCCAATATATCTGCATTCTCCTGTCTGACTCCTTAGAATCAACAGTCCCTGACTATTATACAACTAAAAAAGGGCAGAAACAGCCTTGCAGAATTCAATTAAGTAGTAAACTTGAGAACTTACCATTAAGATGAAAAGTCACACGAAAATAGAACTTTGGTAGGCAGAATTCTCAGGTGGCACCACAGGATTCTGGCCCCTGCTTATTCAGTATAATAGTAATCTAGGTGCTGCTACAAAGAGATTTTGCAGATGTAACTGAAGTACCAGTTAATCAGCCTAAGATATGGAGAGTATCCAAGTGGCCTTGACCCAATCACATGAGCCCTTTAAAAGCAGAGAATTTTCTCTGGCTGGTCCTAGAAGAGGAAGAAGCTGAGAGCTATCCTTGGTCAACAGCGAGCCAGAAAATGGAGACCTTAGTCCTAAAACCACAAGGAACTGAATTCTTCTAACAACGTGAACGAGCTAGGAGACTAAGCCAGCTGATACCTTGACTTGGGCCTTGTGAGACCCTAAGTTGAACCCATCTGGATGTCTGACTTACAAAACCAAGGCATAATACATGAGTATTATATTAAACCATTTTTTGTTGTAATTTGTTACAAAGCAAAAAAAAAAAGTGAATATAAGAATCTCGCTGTGATAACGTGAATTTTTGAAATGTACTCTATTTCTCATTTTAATAAAATGTGTGCATTCCAGTTCTGCAAACTTAGGAACTGGAGAAATCTTTTCTACTTTTAGTGGCATTAAGTTTAACCATCCAGAGACATAAGAGATAGCTGCCTATTTATAAATGAAGAATTATAGTAATATGCAGGCTGACTGATTTTCCAGACGAGTACGTATCTTTTAAATAAAGTTTTAATGTCACTTTGAACATTGTTCATCAACACGTTTATTTTACATAGATGGAGAGAAGACACTTGTGTACGATTGTTGATGGGATTTGAGTCTTAAGTAAAAAGAGTTTGTTCTCACACTGTAATTTTTTAATCTGTCAGGAAAAAAGAAAAGCCTTAGAAATAAGTCAAAAAGTAAGTAGGAAAAAAAAAAAAAAGATCCTAGTTTAGATTCTGCCAGCCCTGAAAAGCAGGCTATTTCACCTCTTTGAGGATGAAAGGAAGAGATGGGGAAATGAGTACAATAATGCCTGTAGAAAGAAGGGAAGGACCAGGCTCTGCCAGCTGGCTTCTCCCTCATTGACCAACTGAAGCTCTGTCTCCTCACTGACCATTGAGCCTCATCACAAGATGGCTACGAGGGCAACCAATGTCATTTTGTAAAGCACTTAGAATGATGAAAACTATTGGTAGATACTCAATAAATGTTCATTCTTGCCCCTCCGGACTACCCACCAGTTAGCTGGCAATGCTGCTTCCCTGCTCCTGATGTTTCTTTCCTGTGACAGCAGCTCAGTTAACTTAAGACCCTGGGCATGCTCAGTTTACCTCCACCCTTCCATCTTCAAGAAGTCAGCTGTTCTTCCAGGGGCCAACTCAGCTTCTGTAGGAGGAAGCTTGCCAAAGTCTGGCTTTGCTGCACCCAGTTCTGGGGCTCAGAATGAGGAGCCCACTTGGACAACGTATCTCATGCCAAGTTCTCCAATCTAGCCTTTTAATCAGAAAGGTGATATTTCGGCCTAATCTTAAATGCTCTATTTTATTTTTCTACTTTTCAGAACTAAGATGGGAAATGGGATGCTTGTTATTGGGATTTCTATTCTGAACTCCCAGTAACATCCCTGGAACACTATAACTCATCTTTGTTTTATTTTGAGGTACATGATTGAGCTACTAAAGGCAGACCCTGTGATTCTAGGCCATGTCCCTTAGTGAATGTCCCTTCTTATTTACAAATCTCTCTAATAAATTACATTAAGCAGGTTTTTTCTTAACAAACTCACCCAGCCTCAGAGCTCTATATTCCAGAGATAAATGAGAAGTAAATTTAAATAAATGCTTACGGGGTCCAGAAGATAATAATGTGTCACTTTAAATAATCCATTACAAAACCAGCAATGTATTTATCTCCAAATATATTTCTGTTTTGGAAAATTCCACTTGGAGATAATTGTACAGCTGGAAGAAGTCACATAGGCCAACTTCCTGCCTTAATACTAATATTATGTTTTCCCCATACCCAAGAGCTGACATAATTTCAAGTATAAACTAACACAGATTAAAAAGGTACACTATGGTGATATTTAAAAAAAACCTGAATTGGGGAGGCATTAGGACACTTGAGCGCTAGAGTTAGCTCTGTCACCGATGAGCAATGGGACCTTGATTGAATTGCTTGATGTCATTTATAAACGTCAGTTAACTAACCTGTAAAAAGAACTGGTTGGACTGCAATCTCCAAAGTTCCTCCCTGCTCTAAAAGCGTGCCCTTCTAAGGGCCAATTAACCAAGAACACAGGAATAGAATTAATCAGAAAGGTGGGGAAGTGTCCCCCCAGAAGAGGGTGAGTACCACTGCCATCAGAAATTGTTCACATTAGGGAGGTGCCATGATGGAAAAAAGCAGAATAATGGGTGAGTGCATTAATTAATGTTAGCTGCTATAACAGATAAAACCCCAAATCTCAGTGGTTGGGCACAACAGAAATGTGTTTCTTGCTCACTGAGGACCCCAACTCCCGTTTTGTGGTCCCATCACCCTCAGGGCCTCTAGTCCATCACTTGCATCCAGGGTCAAAATACAGTGAAGAAGGCACACCACTTCTTAACCATTCAACTCGGAAACAACACGCATCTCTTCTCTCACATTCTACTGGCAACAACGGGTCATAAGACCTTGCCTAGATATAAAAGAGCAAGAAATGGGGTAAGGAATTCTAGTTCCTGCTGGGGTATCCACTTAGCAGCAGTAACTTTCTTCTATGGAAAATAAGAGTCAACCTTTGGAGAACAATAGCTCCATCTTTCACAGTTAATGTGATGTGCTCCTCACAGACATAAACTTTCTATTTTCTATGGCAACTTCCCCATTAGCAACTAATTTCTGCTTTATCTGGTTTTAATTATGTGACACAAGTGTGCCAAATAAAACAGCACCATTCATGACTAAAAGCGAGCTCAACTCAGCTGAAATGTAGTGTGTATTTTGCTCTGTGTACCTTTTTGTTTTCAGTGCATGCAGGCAGAAATACAAGCCAGATGACTGTGAAAAGAGAAAATGTGACTGCAGTTATTTCTGTCCAACTGTAATAAGAATGAACGCATGAAGAATGGCTGGATTCAGGTAAAATTCGACTCATCAAGAATATCCTACAAAATATGTATATATTCCTTGATTGCCCATTCATCATATTTTGGCTTATTGAGCTGCTGACAGAGTTATATTTCTTGTTTTGTGGGCAAAAAAAAAACCCACTTTGAAAAAGTGTCATGTTATTATCTAAGGTAGCTGAACCTTGTTTTAAATTTGCTCGCTAAGGCAAAGAAAAGTGTAAGTTGAGTAAATGCAAGTGTGTGCCCAGTAAAGACATTTGGACCTTTGGCTTTTGGATTTGATAACATCTCCACCATACATTATCATCTATAATTGAGAAAAACTTATTAAAAATATAATTTCAGACCTCTAGGCCAACAAGTATTAACTAAGCCAAGGTTGGAAAACTTTTTCCATAAAGGGCTAAACAGTAAATATCTTAGGTTTTACGGGTCATATAGTTTCTGTCCCAACTCCTAAACTTTGCCTTGGTAGCAGGAAAGCAGAAAGCAGCCATAGATGAGATGCAAATAAATAGACATGGCTGTGTTCCAATAAAACTTTATTTACAGAAAAAGATGACAAACTGGATCTGACCCCTAGGCTGTAGTTTACTGATCCCTAAAATAGAGACAAGATGGCAGAAAACCCAAAATGGAAAACTTCCTCACTCATGGCTGGGAGGGGGCCTGTTTTCCTCTTTCACTTTGGACCTAGATTTTCCTGGTTTGTTTGGAAGTTCCTACATAAAATAGATAATGTTTGTCCATGAAAAGATAAACAGATAAAGAAGATGTGGTGTGTGTATATATATATATATATATATACACACACACACACACACACACACACACACACTGCAGTATTACTCAGCTATTAAAAAAGAATGAAATTTTGACATTTGCAGCAACATGGATGGCCTTGGAGGGCATTATGCTAAATGAAATAAGTCAGAGAGAAAAAGACAAATAGTGTATGATATCACTTACATGTGGTATCTAAAAAATACAACAAACCACTAAATATAACAAAAAAGCAGCAGACTCACAGACATAGAGAACAAACTAGTGGTTACAAGTGAGGGGAGGGTAGGGGAGAGGAGTAATACAAGGGTAGAGGATTAAGAGGTACAAACTATTAGGTATAAAATAAGCTGCAAGGATATATTGTACAACACAGGGGACACAGCCAATATTTTATAATAACTACAAATGGAGTATAACCTATAAACACTGTGAATCACTATCGCACACCTGTAACTTATATAATATTGTACAGCAACTATACTTCAATAAAAAAAAGATAAAATAAAAAAATAGATAATGTTTCTATTGTAAACAGGTGATGAAGGGGTAGGATATTTACCAGCTTCCAGTGAACAAAGTTTGAGACCCAGGAGACCAAGTTCTAATTTTGGTTGTGTCAGTATGGAGGATGTGATCCTTCTTGCCTCATTTAACTTCAGTAGGCCTTTGCTTCTGCTTCCCTAAAATGAGGAGGTCAGGCGAGATTACCTCAAATATCCTTTACATCTCTCAGGTTCTTTTTAGACTGGAAAGCTAACTGTGTTGGAGAAAACTTTAGACTTGGACTCAGAGGGCACAGACCTAAGGCTTGCTAGGTAGGCCATCTTGGATGAATTACTTAAACTCTCTAAGTCTCAACTTCCTCAACTGTTCGATGAACCTAACACATCTTATCTGACAGGATGAAGTGAAATAAAGTATATGAAGCTCAGTGGCAGGGGCTACAAGCAGATCTTGATGTTCCAATGTGAGTTGAATCCAAATGTGGATTCCATGACTAATTTAAGGAAACTTTCTTCACCTAATATCACCATCAAAGCTGCCCCTATCCCCTTAGAATTTAGAAGCAGTCTTCAGCAAGCAGTCATCAAAATCAAGTAAAAGTAAGTCAAAAAGATGTAAATGTGGTAGATCAAGGTTAATCACAAGATCTCAAGGATGTAGTTCTCACGGGGCAGAAAGTTCTAACCAAGGAGTAGCCATGAATGGCAATTCTCCCAACCCCTTTACTAGATGCTCAGAGAACCACAGTCCAACTTTTCCCTTTCTTGTGGCTGTTCCTTTATCACAGCCTAAGCCAATAACCCACATCCTAAGAGAGGGCTGCAGAATGAAGAATTAGGATGAAAGTTGATTACCTCCATCATGCCCATCACTGTGCTGGCATCTGAGGGCCTTTCTTCTTACTGTACCTTTACAGCCTTGCTCTGCAGTGGCATTACAATTCTCATCCTCACTGATGTGGGGACAGAGGCTCCACAGGCTTAAACAACTTACCCAAAACAAAGCATGTGGGGAGTATTGTTTGATTCCACAGATTGTGCTTTTGCACTTAGGCATGAATCTCAAGAGAAATTAAGAATCTTTAGGCAGCTGTGACTGAAACCAAACTTTCTGGTGAACCTGAAAATCAGAGTCTGCTCCCTCAATCCACGGGGCTCTCAGAAAATGGATAAGGCAGGGAGACAATCAGAATCTAAGTCAGGAGTACCAGATTGTTCTTGACATTGGAACAGAGCCTTGCACACTGCGGGTGAACTCTACATGTTTTTGAATGAATGAATGAATCAGTGAAGGATGGGTTCATATTTAGGTTGCCAGTACCATACTGGTCCATGGATAAAATAACTATTGTTCTGACTTTTGTGTTTTTGTTTTTAGTGCGTGTCCTAGCTCTTGTTACAAATCACATTTTTTTGTCCTTATTCATCCACCTTTCACCCTTTGGAAGCCTGACCTTCTATTTATTTGGCCTCCTATTTTTCTTCCCTGCTCTCCTTCACCTTCATCAATGTAACACCATGTGCTTCTTGTTAAGAGTCCTATTTTCAATCATGAGAATATTAATAATAAGGAACACAGTGATTTAAGAAATACATAAACTAAGTCTGGATTTCTTTAGAAACCAAACAATAGCAGACCCTATTGGAAAATATATCCACCCATGCCAACTAATGTTCACTCATTTATTCAAGGAATTTCTTTCCTCCCCCGTTATTTCCTTTGTGCAGGGCACTGTACTAGGCCTGGATCAAAAAGGAGACCAGGGAAAAAAGTTAAAATGTGAGAATATGTGTTTCTAAGCACTGTCTCATGAGTTTTCAGGATAAGGAAGCTAAGCATGGAATTAACCTTGTTCATCGTAAACAAAAATGGGCGGAGTAACTGCTTGAGTGGGAGCCCTTCTCCAATTCAACTCACGTTGCAGGTATAAATTCTGGGAAATAGTATCATGCTTGTTCAGCATCCTATAAGTGTCAGGCACTGGGCTAGGCTTTTCTTATAATAATTTTAGTTTCAGACTCAGACTTTATGAGGCAGATTGAAAAAATGAGTCAGAAAGACTTAAGCGAATTACTCCAAGTTACAAGGTATGGAAGTGCAAGAACAGGGATTTGAACTCCCCTGTCTGTTGGGCCCCGAAGTCCTTATTGTTTCTGCGACTGGACCACTCCGCATACAGGAGTGGCCTCACCCAGCAGGAAAAGAGCAGTTCCCCAGGAGTTGGATGTGGGAACTCGGTAAGAGGATAAAGGAAATACCCATCAAACAAAAGTCTTTTGAATACAGTGGGTATTGATTCAGAGATTCCTATCCCACCAAATTCAGGCAGGTGCTTATGCAGCCCCCACTTCTGCAGGGCAGCAGCCTGAGTCGTCCTGCAGCGCTGAGAAGTCCTGCATCACTGCAGCACTCGCGGGATGGTGGAGCTGAGGAATCACCCAGCTGGCTGAAGTGTAGCACACCCCTTGCTGTCACTGAGTTTTAGTAGCAGTGGTTGCCATTTAGTAAGCGTTTACCATGGGAGCTTTGCTAAGCACTCTGCATACCTGATTTAATTCCACCCATATTACCCTTGGAGGAGGTATTATTATTCTCATTGTAAATTTATTGTTAATAAATGAGGAAATGATTGCTTAAGAGTTTGCTTTGCAAGGCCCACAATTTGCTTGGTAGCAGAGCTAGGATTCAAGCCTGGCTTTGCCTCCTACCAAAATCTGCATCTTACTACTACAGGCAACTATGTATATGCCAATAAAATGGACAACCTGGAAGAAATGGACAAATTCTTAGAAAAGTACAAACTTTCAAGACTGAACCAGGAAGAAATAGAAAATATGAACAGACCAATCACAAGCACTGAAATTGAAACTGTGATTAAAAATCTTCCAACAAACAAAAGCCCAGGGCCAGATGGCTTCACAGGCGAATTCTATCAGACATTTAGAGAAGAGCTAACACCCATCCTCCTCAAACTCTTCCAAAATATAACAGAGGGAGGAACACTCCCAAACTCGTTCTATGAGGCCACCACCACCCTGATACCAAAACCAGACAAAGATGTCAAAAAAAAGAAAATTACAGGCCAATATCACTGATGAACATAGATGTAAAAATCCTCAACAAAATACTAGCAAACAGAATCCAACAGCACATTAAAAGGATCATACACCATGATCAAGTGGGGTTTAACCCAGGAATGCAAGGATTCTTCAATATATGCAAATCCATGAATGTGATACACCATATGAACAAACTGAAGGATAAAAACCATATGATAATCTCAATAGATGCAGAAAAAGCTTTTGACAAATTTTAACACCCATTTATGATAAAAACTCTCCAGAAACTGGGCATAGAGGGAACCTACCTCAACATAATAAAGGCCATATATGACAAACCCACAGCCAACATCGTTCACAGTGGTGAAAAACTGAAACCATTTCCTCTAAGATCAGGAACAAGACAAGGTTACCCACTCTCACCACTATTATTCAACATAGTTTTGGAAATTTTAGCTATGGCAATCAGAGAAGAAAAAGAAATAAAAGGAATCCAAATTGGAAAAGAAGAAGTAAAACTGTCACTGATTGCAGATGACATGATACTATACATAGAAAATCCTTAAGATGTCACCAGAAAATTACTTGAGCTAATTAATGAATCTGGTAAAATAGCAGGATATAAAATTAATGCACAGAACTCTCTTGCATTCCTATACAGTAACGAAAAATCAGAAAGAGAAATTAAGGAAACAATCCCATTTTCCACTGCAACAAAAAGAATAAAATACTTAGGAATAAACCTATCTAAGGACACAAAAGACCTGTATGCAGAAAACTATAAGACACTGATGAAAGAAATTAAAGATGATACAAACAGATGGAGAGATATACCATGTTCTTTGATTGGAATAATCAACATTGTGAAAATGACTATAGTACCCAAAGCAATCTACAGAATCAGTGCAATCCCTATCAAGCTACCAATGGCATTTTTCACAGAACTAGAACAGAAAATTTTACAATTTGTGTGGAAACACAAAAGACCCCGAATAGCCAAAGCAATCTTGAGAAAGAAAAACAGAGCTGGAGGAATCAGGCTCCCTGACTTCAGACTATACTACAAAGCTACAGTAGTCAAGACAGTATAGTACTGGCACAAAAACAGAAATATAAATCAATGCAACAAGATAGAAAGCCCAGAAATAAACCCACGCACATATGGTCACCTTATCTTTGACAAAGGAGGCAAGAATATACAGTGCAGAAAAGACAGCCTCTTCAATAAATGGAGCTGGGAAAATTGGACAGCCACATGTAAAAGAATGAAATTAGAACACTTCCTAGCACCATACACAAAAATAAACTCAAAATGGATTAAAGACCTAAATGTAAGGTTAGACACTATAAAACTCTTAAAGGAAAACATAGGCAGAACACTCTATGAAATAAATCACAGCAAGATCCTCTTTGACCCAGCTTCTAGAGAAATGGAAATAAAAACAAAAATAAACAAATGAGACCTAATGAAAGTTAAAAGCTTTTGCACAGCAAAAGAAACCATAAATAAGACAAAAAGACAACCCTCAGAATGGGAGAAAATATTTGCAGATGAAGCAACTGACAAAGGATTAATCTCCAAAATTTACAAGCAGCTCATGCAGCTCAATATCAAAAAAACAAACAACCCAATCCAAAAATGGGCAGAAGACCTAAACAGACATTTCTACAAAGAAGACATATGGATGGCCAACAAACACATGAAAAGATGCTCAACATCACTAATCATTAGAGAAATGCAAATCAAAACTACAATGAGGTATCACCTCACACTGGTCAGAATGGCCATCATCAAAAAATCTACAAACAATAAATGCTGGAGAGGGTGTGGAGAAAAGGGAACCCTCTTGCACTGTTGGTGGGAATGTAAATTGATACAGCCACTATGGAGAACAGTATGGAGGTTCCTTAAAAAACTAAAGATAGAACTACCATATGACCCAGCAATCTCACTACTGGGCATATACCCTGAGAAAACCACAATTCAAAAATGTATGTGTATCACAATGTTCATTGCAGCCCTATTTACAATAGCCAGGACATGGAAACAACCTAAATGTCCATCGACAGATGAATGGATAAAGAAGATGTGGCACATATATACAATGGAATATTACTCAGCCATAAAAAGGAACGAAATTGAGTTATTTGTAGTGAGGTGGATGGACCTAGAGTCTGTCATACAGAGTGAAGTAAGTCAGAAAGAGAAAAACAAATACCGTATGCTAACATATATATATATATATATATATATATATATATATATATATATATATGGAATCTAAAAAACAAAGATGGTTCTGATGAACCTAGGGGCAGGACAGGAATAAAGACACAGACGTAGAGAATGGACTTGAGGACATGGGGAGGGGGAAGGGTAAGCTGGGACAAAGTGAGAGAGTGGCATGGACATATATACACTACCAAGTGTAAAATAGATAGTCAGTGGGAAGCAGCTGCATAGCACAGGGAGATCAGCTCGGTGCTTTGTGACCACCTAGAGGAGTGAGATAGGGAGGGTGGGAGGTAGACTCAAGAGGGAGAGGATATGGGTATATACGTATGCATAGAGCTGATTCACTTTGTTGTACAGCAGAAACTAACACAACATTGTAAAGCAATTATACTCCAATAAAGATGTATTAAAAAAAAAAAACCAAAATCTGCGCTCTTAATCTATAATCTCTAAACTGATAACTGTATGCAATTCACACATCAGCCCAGATGCTCACAAATGATCTGTGTGACTTTTGCGAGCAGGATTCAAGGTGGGACGTGAGCTGAGACAGGGTGCAGAATGGAAACAGCAGAACAGAAGAAGCTGGTGCCAAAGAAGGTCCACACGGGACCAGAAGGAGTTTGTAAGAATTTGTAAGAAAAGATTGGAGTTAATGCACATGCTACTTTTGTGGAATATTATTGTGGCTTTCTCTACCTACTGAACACACACACAAACTCACACACACAGACACACTGCGCTGAGATGTAGATACAGTCCCTCTTTGCTAATCTTTTTGTGCCTGCAAAGTTCTATGTTAGAAGAACCCATTCAGACATTGACACAGAGACATGCGTGGGCTGGGACTGACCAGCCGACAAGTACAGGCACGTTACCACGGCCACGAACAGCAAGCGTGAGCAGCCCACGTGCTTGTTTGATGGGGATACAATTGAGAGTCTATGTGGGGCCGTTTCCAAATTGCAGTCTGCTCACTATGGACCCCATGGAAGAGGGGCTGGATCAACCTGGTTTATGGATGTTTCTTTTGGGAAGGGGAGGAGAGGCAGACAAAGGAGGGAGACAGTGTAAGGATGACATGTTAGTGGCTCCTGAGGAAGTTACAGAGAAAGGAGAAACCCTCTCTCTGTCCAAAAGAGGAAATCAAAGAAATTCTCTTTCCTCTGAGCAGGGGTGGAGAGATGCTTCCCCATCACTTGCAGGGACGGTGGGAAGGCACCATCATACTGGTGCTATTGAGGAAACCCCATCGGACTTAAAGGGCCATGTGAGAGTTAAGGCCGCTTAAATGCAGAGAGTGACAGAGGCCACGGGAGCTGCTGCCACTGCCCACGCACTGGACGCATACAAAATTATAGGCTCTCACTTTTCCTTATATTCCATTTTCTTAAAAAAGCACAGAATGGAATTTTGCTCTGTAGCTATAATTACTGTTACAGCATTTGGTTATAATATGGGATCTGATAATAATTTTTAAAAAATTATAACATTGCTTTGCTTCTGTCAGCATCTGGAATGATTTGCCCAGGAGACATAGTTTGGGGCTTTTACAATTCAGTTGTGTTCAAAACAGAGAATGGGCTGCATTTCAATGAGGTATTCACACTATGCAAAGTTCTCCATTCCAAGTCTGTAGGCTCAGTGTTGGGACAGGATCTTGGAGCCTAAATTCAGAGTCTCTGCCTTCTCTTCTTGTCCCTAGCAATCTTTCTTTTCTCCTAATATATACCTTCAAGTCTTGATATGTTATTTTCAATACGGTTTTTAAAAATATAAAACAATATATCAGATTTCTAGCTCTGGATTCTGCATTAGGCAAGGTCAAGTCACAGAAACAAAGCCCACATTAGGTATTTCAAGCAGAGGGGATATAACACAGGCATTGTCTTCACACATGGTGGAGGAGCTGAGACCACAAATCGGGGGCAGAAAGTGATCTAGAAATTACCCACTGCAGGACCGTCACCTCTCTGCTTCCCATAGAATATGGGAGTAAAATCTCTGAGGGGGGAATGAAACAGGAGGGAAGGGGGCAAGGCACAACCTTTAAAAGAATGACATAGTCATAGGACATGACAAAAACTGGTTAGAACCAACTAGGTCCAAGATGGTGAAAGATTCAACTTCCAGTGGACCTTGAGCCTCATTATATGCTCATTGTAATACATTATTATCTAAATGACACAACCACAGGCACCGTGACAGTTCAGAGGCTAACCATAAACGGTCAAAAAGTGGGCGGTGATAAGGGGCCACACTTTCTCATTAGCTGGTTTGCCTGTGATGGACCTGGCGTGTGCATTTCTTTAGGCATATTAGTTAATACCATGGCCCTTTACTCTAAAAAATATCCTGGTTTGTACTATAAGCTATGTGATCATCCTGTCGAAAACTCTTATGAGCCACTCTTGTAAATATGTTACAGTTGTCTGTTCACTTACTGGATTTCCTTGCTAAAGATTGAACTCTTTGAGGGTAGGAACTTTATCTTATTCGTTTTTGTGTACCCAGTTTTTATCACTGTGCCTGGCACTTAATATTCAGGAATGAATGGATACAATGGTAAAAAAAAAAAAAAAAAGTGGGCGGTGCCAAAATTCCTGGAAATCCCCACCCCTTCCCCTAAATAGTTGGAATAATCCTCCCACCCATTAGCCTACGAAATTACCCAGCCCATAAAAACTAACCAGGCCATATTTCAGGGCCTCTCGCCTTCTGAGACGGCCCACACTCTGTCTGTGGAGTGTGTTTCTCTCTAAATAAATCCACTTCTTACCCATCACTTTGTCTCTCACTGAATTCTTTCTACCATGAGACATAACGAACCTGTGCTTCATTAACTCCTGAGACCAGGTGTGTGATCTCAAGTAAAAGACATGGGTTCAAGTCCCAATCTGGGTTCTGGCTGGGTTCAAGTACTGGCCCATGGGTTCAAGTTCCATCTGAGGTACTCAGTTTCAGCTGCCCTGAGCCCTGAAGCCGGAGGGGGAGACAGGAGTTCAGGATCCAAGGCCCCCTGGTAGAGCTGGAACCACTCATGAACTGTGATATGGAGGGAAGGGCAGTCCCAGAAGAACCAGATCATAAGGCAAGACACTATAAAACTCTTAGAGGAAAACATAGGCAGAACACTCTATGACATAAACCACAGCAAGATCCTTTTTGACCCACCTCCTAGAGAAATGGAAATAAAAACAAAAATAAACAAATGGGACCTAATGAAGCTTAAAAGCTTTCGCACAGCAAAGGAAACCATAAACAAGATGAAAAGACAACACTCAGAATGGGAGAAAATATTTGCAAACGAAGCAACTGACAAAGGATTAATTTCCAAAATATACAAGCAGCTCATGCAGCTCAATATCACAAAAACAACAAACCCAATCCAAAAATGGGCAGAAGACCTAAATAGACATTTCTACAAAGAAGATATACAGATTGCCAACAAACACATGAAAAGATGCTCAACATCACTAATCATTAGAGAAATCAGAACTATAATGAGGTATCACCTCACACTGGTCAGAATGGCCATCATCAAGAAATCTACAAACCATAAATGCTGGAGAGGGTGTGGAGAAAAGGGAACCCTCTTGCACTGTTGGTGGGAATATAAATTGGTACAGCCACTATGGAGAACAGTATGGAGGTTCCTTAAAATCTAAAAATAGAACTACCATATGACCCAGCAATGCCACTACTGGGCATATACCCTGAGAAAACCATAATTCAAAAAGAGTCATGTACCACAATGTTCATTGCAGCACTATTTACAATAGCCAGCATATGGAAGCAACCTAAGTGTCCATCAACAGACGAAAGGATAAAGAACATGTGGCACATATATACAATGTAATATTACTCAGCCATACAAAGAAATGAAATTGAGTTATTTGTAGTGAGGTGGATGGACCTAGAGTCTGTCGTACAGAGTGAAGTAAGTTAGAAAGAGAAAAACAAATACCGTATGCTAACACATATGGAATAAATACACAGACATAGAAAATGGACTTGAAGACACGGGGAGGGGGAAGGGTAAGCTAGGACGAAGTGAAAGAGTGGGATTGACATATATATACTACCAAATGTAAAATAGATAGCTAGTGGGAAGCAACCGCATAGCACAGGGAGATCAGCTCAGTACTTTGTGACCACCTAGAGGGGTGGGATAGGGAGGGTGGGAGGGAGATGCAAAAGGGAGGGGATATGGAGATATATGTGTATGTATAGCTGATTCACTTTGTTATACAGCAGAGACTAACACAGCATTGTAAAGCAATTATACTCCAATAAAGATGTTAAAAAAAATTTTAAAAATAAATAAATAAATAAAAAAGATTCAGCCTCTGCTGAAGACAACATCTGCATTGGCCAGACATTACAGTTACATACGCAAAACAGCCTGTGACCCCCAGAGGTAAGCGCCAGGCAGGAGTCTGGGTGGTTGCCCCAGGCTTTAGACGTAATAGATACAAATCTGATTGACCTGGGTTCAAATCCTGGCTCTCCCACTTACAAGATTTCTGATTCTTGTTAAATTACTAAATCTGCCTCAATTTCCTCATCTATTTTATGGGAGAAATAAACTCATCCACTTAGGGCCAGGGTGAAGATGAAATGAAACATTGAAACATGACCTAAGTCCCCCTGAGCTCGGGAAATGAGTAGCTTCTTATTGTACTGCAGTCTTGCCTGGGTTGCAAATGAATTATGATGCGTTTGGAGAGCTAATGGCTTCTATTTGTTCATCTCCCTAAATCACTCGCTGTATACTGTACAACCTAATGGAATTGACTGTGTCTGGTTGCAAAGTTCTAAGAACAACTGGGCCTTGAAGTTGTAAATATGAAAGTCTATTTGCAGAGCTCACCTTCCTTAAAGGCATCTCTACCGAGAAAATCACAGTAGAAAGCAGCTTCGGAAGGAGGCTACAGAAAGGACTGCCCCAAATTGGGTGAAGCCCATCTGTGCACTTAATCAACTTCAGTTATCCAACCAAATAAAAAAAGATGGTTGGGCTAATCTCCATTTGCCAAGTGCTCTTAAAAAGAGAACACTCTGTCTTCACTCTTTAGCTCATGGGGAAATTCATCACAAGGATGTGTGCTATAAACAATGCCCTACCAGCTACTGCCAAGATTTCCCAATCAAGTACCAACATACACTTGGAAGATCTATGGTTTTTCACACCTGCTATGATCATCTTGGGAGCTGGGAGAGGTCCTCCTAAGTGAGGGACAGCCTTCAGGCTCAGGGGAAAGAGGGCAAACAAATGTAAATGCTATCAACTAAGTCTGATTAGAAACTTCAATTTGAGAGTTGAAACATGAGAAACTTATGGAGGAGAGAGACAAAGTTATGCTTCAGCAACTGAGGTCATATTGGGGTAAACTTCCTAAAGTTTTAAATAATGGATTCTAGAGATGTTTTACATCTCAAGATGTTTTACTTGTCACCTGCCATATCAGTAAACAAAGGATGTTGCAGTCATCAGGCCAGCAGCCACTGTAGCCGTCCCCAACTGAGTACCCTGAGGGGATGCAGGATGGAGAAAAGCAGGATACCGGCTCTAGATGGTTAAGGTACATATCAAAGCAATGATTTCAATGAGCCCAGACTCTTGCATCTTCCCATATATAGAAAAGGACTAAATTAATTAACTTGAGATACCTGGTTTTCTGTAATGAACAATCATCTTTAGGTGTTCCAACTACATGGTTTTTGTTGAAAAAACTATATATTCTGGCTCCTCCCTTACTTCTTTGGAGCAGTCCCTCAGAGTTATCTGAGTTGCTGTCTTCTGGGCTTAAGCCTTCAGAAAATCCACCCAAGAAAACATAATTCTCACCTTTTAGACTGTGCATTATTTTTAGTCAACAATGCTATGTCTCTTCTGTGAGAAAATATTACTCATTCTTTCATTCATTCATTAAACAAACAGTTAATGAAGGCTAACCACGTATATGGAACCGTACTGGGCTCTGAAACTACAAGAATAAACATGAGGCAGAGCAGCATTGCAAATGCAAATTATTCACAGTAACTATTGGGTTGGCCCAAAAAGTTCATTCGGGTTTTCCATAAGCTGTTCGGGGTGAGAGAAAAACCCCAACGAACTTCTTGGCCAGCCCAATATAACATTCTGTCCTGAGGGAAGCAGGCTATTCTGTAAGTAAGGGCTGTGTGTGTGATTACAGGCATTTACGTGATGCTGCCCTTTAGGTAGTGGAGGAGACTTATCAACCGCAAGATAGAAAGGAGATGGGATCAGGGATGTAAGAATGAACACCGTGGTTTCGTGCACGTAGGAACCACGCAATATCTAATTTCAAGAATGAGAACTCTGGCTGGCACGTCTGAGCTCAGTCTCAACTTGGCCAGTTGGCTTTGGCAGCTTTTGCTTCAGGCCCTTTTTGGGGAATAGAGGCAGTTCAGCCTCTTCTATACTCTGATTCTCCCGTTTTCTCATTGTAAAATGAAAGGGAGACGTTAACCCATTTTCTTCTCATGAAGATGCTCTTCAGAAAGAGTTTAGGAGTCTGACAAATTCAGGTTCCCATTCCTTCTGTTAGGGACCCCCTTCTCTGCTTAAGTTAATGATCCTTTGAGAAGCTGCTTCCTGTCCTGAACATTATTTACATCCTTTCCCTTCCTGCTAATTATCAACATCTTTTGTGGTTACAAAGAGTTGAGTTCCAGACCTTTTCTCTTTGATAATCCAGTGACCTTACTGTGGCCTTGGTGACATCCTGAGAATCACAGGATTGAAGTATCATAAATATTGTGTGAAAGTAGCACCCTTTACTTCATCACGAGGGCCAAAAACATTTATGTGGAGGGAGAAATCTTATAGGAAAAGAAACATCATATGAGTGTCAAAACAACAAAATATATAGATGTATATACACTTGTGCAGTTACACATCCTAATCTGATAAAGTAGAAGTTAAATGTAAATACATTGACTCATGCCTGGAGGATATAAAGGAGAAAACAATCTTCCATTAATTGCTGAGACCTTCAGAATAAGCATGGTTGATGTCTTCTTATCAAGTCTCTTGCTAATATATAAACAAATAAAAAGTTAGGTGCAATCTTGTCCTTAGGGATCTATCAAGTCTAAAATCCAACAGCAGCAGGAAAGGGGTTACTTCTAACCTAGCCTCGGAACGTGAAGATATGCATGTACTAGGGCCCTGAGCATGTAATATTTATAACAGTCATACAACTTTAATCTTTTCTTCTTTGCTGTGGAAAGAAAGAATTTTTTTTTTTTCTTTTTTGGTAAAGCTCAGCACTGCAGGGGGAAGAAAAAAAAAGAACCTCTTCCATTTGGAATTTTCCACTGCCCCTATCAGTCTAGCTGGGTGAGCATAGCAGGGGACACAGAGCCAGAAAGAAGCACAGAGACGAAGATTTGTCTTGGTGAATTTCCGAAATGTTTCAGGGTCCTCAAGGCTGATGCTGAACTTCTGCTAAGATGGTGATTATGCCTGATTCACTTTTGCAGTCTTTATGGATACATATAGTGGCCCTTACGTAGACATAGAAAGCGTGAGACTGGTGTCTACTCTAGAAACCCAAAGCAATTGGTTCCTTGATGTGAGCATTTGCATTAATTCCTGTCTTCCTTGCTCCTCAAATTTCCTCTCCCCACCTCCATCCCCACTTATTTTTAGACTGAGAATGAAGTATTTTTCTGGACTAGGCCCCGTGTAATTCTCAAAGAAAGTGAGAAAGTAAAACAAGTTTTGGGGGCCTCAGCTTGGCTTAGTGTAGGACATTGGCAGCGAGGATACCGTATCATGAGACATACCGGGAATGAGTCCCAGAGAAAGAGAATCAAAGACCTGTCTATTTATGAATCATGATTTTATTTGGGTCTCATCAATTTGGGGACCTAAGAATCTTTAGAGAGAAGAACCAGGCAACTCTTGTAGCCCTAGAATCTTCTAGCATTGCTGTGCCCTTGCACTATGGGAATGATTCCTCCCTAGAGGAATGATTCTACACTTTTTTCGGCCTGCATCCCTTTGACACTGAAAAAAATCTATAGTCACTGGCCCTAGAAAAATTCACAGACATACAAATATTCAAAAATTTGTACTATGTTTTCAAGCCACCGACAGGTCCCTGAAGCTCCCTCTTGGGGTTCCTTAGACTTTAAGTTATAAATCCATGCTAAAGGAATCTACGAAATAATCAAAGCTTACTACTAACCACAACTTGCAAATCATAATAATAATAAGAAGAAGGAGTTGGGAAGGAGAAGATGGGTAAAAAGGAAAGGTAAGTATAGAGATTCCTAAACAAGGAGCTTTTGTGTTCCCCCATCCAAACTGGTACCAAAAAGCCACGAACTTCCTACATTGATAAAAAAATAAGAGTTATAATCATAACTCACTAGTGTTTGTTAAATAATGATCATATGCCTAGCATTGTCCTGAGTGTTAGCTATATCAGTAATTTAAATCTGCACAGCTCTGGATGGTAGCTACTTCGTACATCTGAGCAGATGAGTAAACTGTAGAATAGAGAGAAGAAAGCTATGAGTCTAGACCACATGATGTTAGACCCTCCAGGATAAATAAGATGCTACTAGTCTTCATGCTGGGTTTTGTCTTCATGCCAGAGCTTACAACACACATCCCATGGGAAGTTTCAATACAGGTGTGTCCTGCTAAGATTTGGGAAACTAAGAGGGGAAAATGTCTTATAGGAGGTTGTACGTAAGCCAGCGTAGCAGATCATCCCCAGATGTGAATAGCTCAAATGCCTAATTTAGTGTTTTGCTTTTTTTACAAGAAGCACCCTTCATTGAAATAAATATGAACTACGATGATACTTCTCTTTTATGCAGTGAGTAGTCTCTCAGTCACATGTTCTACCACTGGTTGTTATAAGCCCATGTTCTTAAAACAGAGAGGAAAAAGTCTGGAGAGAAGTGGGCAGAGGATATAGAGAACGCCTCTTCTGAGTTTCTTCACAAAATCAGAGGAAGGTGTGAACATGAGAGGAAATACGGCAACGTGTTTGTAAAATGCTATTTTCACAAGTGACTATCGGGGTCGGAAATCCATTAAAATCCTTCCAGTAAGTTATCCCAAATGTGCAGACCTGGCTAAAGAAGCTTCCTTACAGAGGGGGTGTTCAGCTAAGCTCTGCAGCTTTGGGGCAGAATAAAAGAAAACCCATCACAGATTGGGCGGGCAGCCTCAGAAGCGGTCCATGGAGCTGTGGTTTTCAGCTTTTGCTGACTCAGTGGCGTGATGTGAGCAGCCAAGAGGTAATTTACACGATTCGAAGTCTGAATGATTCATTTCGTGTAAATACTGAAGGGGGCTCAAGGTTATCCCTATAAATTTGCATCCCAGGCTGCCTCCTTGGGAGGGAGAAAAAAGTCTGGTGTGTCAGGTCACCTCCTATAATTGTACCTTGCCCTGGTTAGTATCAGCATGGGAACATGCACCTCAGGAGAAAAACAGAAAATATGTATGTATGAGAACTGTTGCAGTCACGTTGCAGGGGGACATGCACTGGGGACAGTGGTCCTTGGCCTCAGCATCGCCGGCATCCATCCCCAACCTCTTTACGGTGATCAGGGACCATCATAGAACTAGAGACACCTCACAAAAGGTGACAGATTTAGCAAGAAAAAAGCTAGCAAAGCCTTTAAAAGAATGAAAAGCCTTATAAAACTTGCAAAAAGAAATTATACAAAAGATCATAATGCTTTAAAATATGTCTAGAGAGTTTTTAGCATGAGCACCGTCTTATCAGAAACAATTAAACCAGAGATCGGCAAATGTTTTCTATAAAGGGCCAAACAGAAAATATTTCAGGCGTGGCGGGCCATAAAGCCTCTGTGAAGTCTGCTCCAATCTGCCCTTGCAGGGGGAAAGCAGCTGTAGACAAAACGTAAATGACTGGCCACGGCTGTATGCCAATAAGTCTTCACTCATGGACACTGAAATTCGAGTTTCATATAACTTTCACATGTCGTGAAATACTATTCTTTTTTCGATTTTTTTCTAAGCATCTAAAATGTAAAAATTATTCTTAGCTTGCAAGCCATTCACAAAGAGAGGGTGGGTCTGATTGGCCCTGGGCTGTACTTTGCCACTCCCTGGATTGGATCACTAATATGGTGGCATCAGAGCAATGCGATCCCTGATATGACTCTCAGGCAGTTACAGGGTAACTCTGGGCAGCAAAGACCTGGGGAGAGAGGGGATGGAAGGGAAAGTGGGGCTAGCCTTAGGGCAGAGGGACTTCTCAGCCCTTCTGCATGACTGAGGGGCACTCAGTGGTCTGCTCCTTAGAATAGTAACTCTGAACCTTTTCAGGCCCTGAGGCGAAAAGCAAGTATTTTTGCCTTACATGGTGGGATGTTGCAGAGCCTAGAGGCTGGTTTATCCATTGTCCTCTTAGCCAGGGCGGCTCAAACTCTGCAAGTGGCTGACGTTTCAGTAATGATTACTAACGATTACTCTGTTTGACAAAATTAAACAAAAATAATCAAAGTTGCCACTGACATTAAGAAACTTTTTGGAAGGAGTTAATATAGATTAAAAAATAAAAAGTCATCTCCAAGAATCAGAATGGGTTGTCTCTCCATGGCCTGTGTTTGGCCCTTTAGGAGTCAGGGCTATGATTCCAGGGTGGGGCAGAGCTGACAATGTGGGAGGGGCTGAAGGCACTTGAACCTACCAGAATGATGATAAACCTTAGTTGTCAAAGGCCTATACTCTATTGCAATTTGGTCATGGGAGAGATACATTACCTGTTTCTGCACCTCAGGCTGTCATTTTGTGCCATCGGTGGTTGTGACAAAGTCCTTTTAAGAGAAGCTGTCAGGCCCATTCCTGGAAGGGTCTATATGACCATGGCCACCATGCTGCCACTGGATGGTCCCCCAGACCCAGGTATCCGTATTAGACTCACTTGCAGAGCTTTAAAAA
Source organism: Balaenoptera acutorostrata (assembly GCF_949987535.1). Lineage (NCBI taxonomy): Eukaryota > Metazoa > Chordata > Mammalia > Artiodactyla > Balaenopteridae > Balaenoptera > Balaenoptera acutorostrata. The sequence continues at coordinate 99,801,267 of NC_080068.1, read as the reverse complement.
AATACAGATTTCCAGGGTCCACCCAGACTGCTCCTGATTCAGTAGGTCTGGAGTGGTGTCAGGGCATATGTATTTGAAAAAAAAAAAAAAAGTCCCCCAGGTCATTCTAACGTCAGTCAGGTTTGAGCTCACTTCTCTAGTGAACCGAACAGGCAAGCTTCTTGGGAGGGAGGGGGCAGGTAGAAATGGCTGCTTACAGTCTCCACAGACAACACGGTGGCCAAGCACAGAATGAGCTTCAGGGACCGCCAAGTGTTATATTTCCGTCTTTAGCAATACTGAATTACAAGTTTTCAAAAAATCATTGCACCACGCCATGTGTCTGCCCCAGTAGAACTATACCCTCCCCAAATATATTCATGTATTCACACTTTTTTCCCTCAGATATATCACTTTCATTTCAACCATCAGAAAGCATTTGTCGAGCACAAACTATATGCACGACTGATAGCTACGTGTGGCCTCCACCTGTGACCACAGGTGCTTTTTTCCACATCTATAAGCTCGCGCTGCCAAGCAGAAGTTCTAATTACATCGCCGGGATGCTTTGCACCTCAAGGGTAGAGACATGCAGCTCCCTCTGCCTGGATTGATTACCTCCTCCTCCACCTACAAATAACTAACCACTATCTATCTTTCCAAATCAGCTCAACTACTGGAGGCTCTGGGGGTCTCTCCCTGGCCCGCCAGCATCTCTCCCCTGGACCACAGCAGGAGCCTCTGATTGCTCTCTCTGCTGTTCCTCCTGCTTCCCCCTGTGTATTCCTCACACAGCAGCTGGAAGGACTTTGGAAAAATATAAATCAAATCAAGTCACTTTTCCACTTAAAACCTTCCTGTGACTCCCTATTAAACCTGAAGGATGACGTCAACTCCCCACCATGGCCTCTGAGGCCCCATGAGATCTGGTCTCTGCCCACCTGTCTGATGCTACCTGTCTCTCCATTGCTTCCCTTCCGCCACCTCACTGGCCTCCCTGCTCTTCTCAAATCCACCACCTGTGCTCCTGCCTCCCTCTGCCTGAACCCTCCACTCCCTGATCTTGACAGGGTTGGCGCTGTTTTTATTCCCATCCCTGACCCTAGTACCTCCACAGGGAAGCTTCCTTGAGCCCAGTGCTGGGGATAGACTGGTGGGAGAGACAGACAAAGTTCCTGCTCTCATCAATCTGAACTTCTAGTAGGAACAGACAGACAGGAAACAAGAAATACATAAGTAAGGCTGACATAAGCAGTGGTAAGTAATGTAAAGAAAAACAAAATGATGTGGCAGAAATTTGCTCACCATTGCAGTGCCAGCACCTATAAAAGTCCTGGGAACACTGTAGGCGTTGAGTGAATATTAGTTAAAAATGAATTCCCCTTTGTGTATGCACATTCTTTTTTTGATACTAAAACAACATGGATTATAATTTATGCACTGCCCTATGTTCTACTTTTTTCTGTGACTGATATACCTTGGACAGTTTTTCTTGAAAGCACATGCAGACCTACCCTGTTATTTATTGTTTTTATCTAATTGAAATCCTGCTGACAGATCATTTCTTGCTTTGTTTTTCTTTATTTTTTGGTCTTTCGAAACACCACTGAACATTATAAATATATATATCTTGATATACTGGGCATCACATTAGTGAAGAACATTCCTGGGGGCAAAATTATTGGGTCAAAAGAATAAAAGCAATATAATTTTGATAGATACTGCCAAATTACCCTCCAAAACGATATTGCCATTTGAACTCCCATACATTCCCAGTGTATAATATTGGGTTCCAAAAAGTTCGTTCGGTTTTGAGTAAAAATAAAAGACACATTTTTCATGTTCACCAAGAACCTCATTAACCAAAAGAACATTTTGGCCAACCCAATAATAATGCTGTTTCCATATACCTTACAGGTCCCCTCTATTATCAAACTTTTAGTTTGTCAATCTGATAGATTTCTGCTTGTTTTATTTGATTTGCATGTCTTTAATTATGAATGAGTTTGAACATCTTTTCATATGTTTATTGGATATTTGCATTCCTTTCCAAACTGTCTTTTCATATCCTTTGCCCTTTCTTCTCTTGGGTTGTTCATCTTTTTTCTTATTCCTTTCTGTGGGTTCTTTGTAAACTAAGGAAATTTGCTTTATGATTCATATTGCAAATAATTCTTCACGGTTTGTCATTTTTCTTTTCACTTATTTATTTTATATTTATTTTTATTTGCCATATGGAGAAGTTTTTAATTTATCTAAATGCAAACGTTTTATTTTCTTTCATGGTTCCTAGGCAATGATTTATTTTTCATGTAATAAGAATCTTAGTGTTCTCATCATGAACAAAGTTATTGTCTTAGTACATTCAGACTGCTATAACAAAATGCCTGCGTGGCATTAAGCAACAGAAATTTATTTCTCCCAGTTCTGGAGGCTAAGAAGTCCAAGATCAAGACACAAGCAGATTCACTGTCTGGTTCGGGCCCCCTTTCTACTTCATAGACAAAAGTCTTCTCTCTGTGTCCTCACTCGGTGGGAGGGGCAAGGGAGCGCTCTTTTATCCCTCTTATAAGGGCACTAATCCAATTCATGAGGGATCCACCCTCGTGACCTAACCAACTCCCTAACTCTCACCTCCTAATACCATCACACTGGGGGTTAGCTTTTAACACATGAATCTGGAGGGACACAAACATTCTGTCTTTAGTAGTTATATGAAAGACAGAATTCCTAGCATCTTGGCAATAAAAGGCTCTTAAAGAAAACCAAGGAAAACTTTCCAATCAATGACAGAATCTCCTTCTTTATATCTCTGATAGAAGATCAGCCAGCTTCTCCTTCAGCTTCCATAAGAATTAATTTTCCTATTTTACCAGACAGCCCTTTATACTGTTAAACAACTTTTTATTCATTTTTTTCAAATAAGAGGTAGAGGAACTGTGGTTTAATCAGGGGAACAGCATGAACAGAGGTCGAGGGCAGGAGATGATGGCATCTTCGGGGGCTGCACATTCTTCATCTTCAATGTGAGCTAGTTCCTCCTAATACAGAGCCAAACACTGTCTCCTGGTGTTTGCTCATGATTTTGTAATAAAGTGAACACAACTGAAATAACAGATTCTGCCAATCTTTGTGATCCACGCTGCAAAAATCAAACCAACACTCCATGATATGAATCATCACTAACTAATTGTGCAGTAAATCTTGATACAGATTTCACTCTCTGGTGATATTACCAAGTAATATGTGTTTCTTTGCAGTTCATGGGAATTGGATGTACTTCTGTGACTTTGCCTGTTAGATAAGTTCTGTATATCAATACCATTTTCCACTGACTTTTATTATGTAATTAGGTATATGACAACCTTGTATCAACATCCATTATGCAAATAGAGCCACGTTCCCATGGAGAATGTTTGAGATGGAGAGGCTATAGAACATCTAGAAATAGAAAGATACTGCTCTAAGAACTGCGAGAGAAATAAGGCAATAACTCCAACCTTCAGAAATAAAAGCTATAGAGAACAGGAACAAGGAAGAAGAGACCAAAGATAGATTTACAGCTTAAAATGAACATTACTCCAAAGAAAAACTTCAGCCTTTCATTGCTCACTTCTCTCTTCTCTGGGAAGAAAACCAAGAGAAATCCCTGAGAGGCTGGAATTCTCATGATGTACTCTGTTCCCAAGATGGCTGATGCTCCATCCACTAGAACGCATGGAAGGTAGGGTTGCCAGATTTAGCCAATAAAAATGCAGAACACCCAGTTAAACTAGAATTTCAGATAAATAATGACTAATTTTTAGGGTAAATATGTCTCAAATATTGCATAGGTGCCTTATACTCTATCTGGCAACCCTAACAAATGGTCAACTTCTTATTTTTCCTTTGGAAATCCCAGATTCCATAAAGGTGGCTCTTGAGGTAACCCCAAACTTACAAGCTCTTTGTATTATGTGTTAAAAACACTTGGTTGCCAATGTAAGAAGACATCCTTGTCCTGAGAAGTCCCAAACATCTTAGAAAAAACCTAACCACATATTTCATTTATACATAAACATATTCTGATCTGAGGAACAATTACCACGTGCTTTCGCACTGAAAACCTCCAGTGGGTTAAAAAAGATCACTGTATTTGTTCTGTTTCAAGTGGCATTTTGTATTCAATCATGCCATACCTGCAAAGATGGTCTTGAATTGGAGTGAGACAGACTACGTTGGCCAGAAGCCAGACTATGTAGTGAGAAGCCCATGGAACCCTCTCACCAGTGTCTTGTACACATACAAAGTGGGAGGACTTGAGGTGAAAACAAAACCTCATTGGATTGTAAGTAAAAGCAATCACTTCCGACGTCTCCTGGACCAGTTTGAATACAAAAACAATCTAGGTAATGACTTCATAAAAAAGTTAAAGCCCCCTACTGAATAGATAAGAATAAATGTCTTCATCATCTCCCACAAGTAAAGGGACAAACGAGTGAGCAAATCACAGCCAATATCGAATGATACTAATATAAATAGCCTCATTTTGCATTGTGTTTTATATATATTAACTCATTTGTTACTCAGAACAGTCCTGTGAGGGAGGAACTCTTATTAGTTGCATTTTACTGCAGAGAAGCCTAAGTCACAGAAGAGTTAAATAACGACCCCAGGTTACACTGCTAGGAAGTGGCCAAGATGGAAATCAAACCAAGGCAGAGAATATGATGTTTCCTTTCTATGAGGCTACTTGTTTCTCAGATTATCTGATAAGGGAAAAGCAAAATAGAATGTTCTCAATGCCTATGGGGAGCAAATCTAATTGCCTCTCTAGAGGGCTTATTCTGATTATACCAGAAGCCACACTGGGCAGCCTCAGACTCCACAACAGAGACCTAACGGCTCAGTAGATACCCTGTCAGCTGACAAGCATCATGCTTGTCTGTGGACCAGCCTCACCACCCATTATGCTCCCAAGAGTGAAGTAAAGTGGACGACAAAAGAGTAGAGTGGATTGAATGTCTGAGACCTTCCTGGTAACCATGTGACTTTGGACAGCTCATAGGTCTCACCATTGTAGTGGTTTCCTCATCAGAACAGGAAGTGATCAAATAGTTATGGCAGTCAGACTAGAGTGAGTTCCTACTATGTGTCAGGCACAAGACCGGGTACTTAGCATATATGGTGCCAAGAACACTGTGATCTTAACTCCCATTGTTGCCACCACTTTGTAGATGAGGAGATTGAGTCACAGAGGAAAAAAGTGTCCTCCAGAAGTCACATATCCAATAAAAAGCAAGGCTAAGAGTTGCACCATGCCCGTCTCACTTCCTGTGTGCTGTTACCTGTGGGCTACATGGTTGTGGTGTTCATGCTGCCTGGGAGCTAGTCCTGGTCTAACACCCATTTTTTTCTGTGTGATACTATGCACATTATTTAAGCTTTCTCTGCCTTGTTTACTTCATCTGTAAGTTGGGGAAAATAGTAGAGTTTGTTACGATTAAAGAAGACAATACCATATGTCAATTGCCTAGAATATATGCACTAATACAAGCTGGCTACTACTATTACTATTGCTATTACAATTATTATTGCTATTACTATTACTATTCTATTACTATTGTTATTACTATTACTATTGCCATTGCTATTATTATTACTATTACTATTGTCATTACTCTTACTATTGCTATTATTATTTATGTCCTTTCTATTTCAGCTCACTGTCTCTGTCTTATAAAACGAAGACTTTACAGTTCAAAAGGTCTGTAATTTCTGAAATTCTAAAAATCTGGAAGTGAGAAGGAAAAAAAGAAAATAAAACAAAGACCAAGGTTTCTTCAAGAGAAAGAAGTCCTTATGAAGGTCTGCTGGGAGAAAATCAAAAGGCAATAAGGCCTAAAATATCCAATCCTTTGAGTTTCAAATATTTTATTCCCAGTTGGTTTGCAATATTCAGGTGCCAACACTTAGTATGAACTTGGAAACTTCTCTCCTTGGTTATCAATATTTCTTAACAAGGATCCACAAAACAAAAAATCCAAACTGAAAATGCCCCAAACGCTCCCATCCCCACTCCCACAGGCACATTGTCCTGAATCACTGGAACAAGCCTACATGCATTGTTTTAAAAGTCAGAACTTTCTCAAGATTGCTTTGGCTATTCAGGGTCTTTTGTGTTTCCATACAAATTGTAAAATTTTTTGTTCTAGTTCTGTGAAAAATGCCATTGGCAGCTTGATAGGGATTGCACTGAATCTGTAGATTGCTTTGTGTAGCATAGCTATTTTCACAATGTTGATTCTTCTAATCCAAGAACATGGTATATCTCTCCATCTGTTTGTATCATCTTCAATTTCTTTCATCAGTGTCTTATAGTTTTTTGCATACAGGTCTTTTGTCTCCTTAGGAAGGTTTATTCCTAAGTATTTTATTCTTTTTGTTGCAATGGTAAATGGGACTGTTTCCTTAATTTCTCTTTCAGATTTTTCGCCGTTAGTGTATAGGAATGCAAGAGAGTTCTGTGCATTAATTTTGTATCCTGCAACTTTACCAAATTCATTGATTAGCTCTAGTAGTTTTCCGGTAGAATCTTTAGGATTCTCTACGTATAGTATCATGTCATCTGCAAACAGTGACAGTTTTACTTCTTCTTTTCCAATTTGGATTCCTTTTATTTCTTTTTCTTCTCTGATTGCTGTGGCTAAAACTCAGCACTGTTTACAATAGACAGGACATGTAAGCAACCTAAGTGTCCATCGACAGATGAATGGATAAAGAAGATGTGGCACATATATACAATGGAATATTACTCAGTCATAAAAAGAAATGAAATTGAGTTATTTGTATTGGGGTGGATGGACCTAGAGTCTGTCAAACAGAGTGAAGTAAGTCAGAAAGAGAAAAACAAATACCGTATGCTAACACATATATATGGAATCTAAAAAAAAAAATGGTTCTAATGAACCTAGGGTCAGGAAAGGAATAAAGACACAGACGTAGAGAATGGACTTGAGGACACGGGGAGAGGGAAGGGTAAGCTGGGACGAAGTGAGAGAGTGGCATGGACATATATATACTACCAAATGTAAAATGCATAGCTAGTGGGAAGCAACCGCATAGCACAGGGAGATCAGCTCGGTGCTTTGTGACCACCTAGAGGGGTGGGATAGGGAGGCTGGGAGGGAGGCACAAGAAGGAGGGGATATGGGGATATATGTATGCATATAACTGATTCACTTTGTTATACAGCAGAAACTCACACAACATTGTAAGCAATGATATTCCAATAAAGTTGTTAAAAAAAAAAAGTCAGCACTGAAGTCTCCACCTGTCCCCCTTACTCAATGTCTTTTCTCTTCCAGCGTAGTTTCAAGAGGTAAGTAAGGACAAAATGAAGGTGAGAGAAGCTTCTATTGCGTTTTAGGCTTTGTTGGATTTTATTTTCCTTGCCCAGTGCCTCTCGCCTGCAGACCCTGTGATGTGGGTTAGCGTCACCCTCCTCTTATCTACTTCACTCAGGAGATGAAAAGGATGTTTGCTGAGGTCCGGGTGCCTTCCTGGTCTGCACAGGGATTGATGTGTGAGCCCAGTCCCAGCGGTGTTTGCACAGACACACGCCCATGTGGGAACACTGGCAATATGGCAAGAGCTTCACTCCTTTCTGTGACTTAAGAGCCCTCCTAATGACTGCTCTTGAGGACCTTTCATGCCCTATCCCTCCCAGTCTCCTGTATTGAACTGCTCCCAGCCCTTGGATGCCCAATGTGCTCTCTCTCTCTTCATTCATGGTCTGATGCAAAAAATTCTTCTGTATGAAAAACTCCCTTCCCGCCTCTCCTTCTCTCTACTCACCCTGAATGGTTAAGTTTAAACATGACATCTATTAGGAAGGCATTCTTGATCACCAAGTCTAGATTACTTGTCCTTCCTGAGTATTTCTATATCCCGAGTACCAGGTAACCCCAATTCATTCGGCACCTTCTGTGTGCTAAGCCCTGCTCTAAGCAATGGAGAAAGGATAATTTCAGTTAGGAACAAGGGCTATATAAGCTACAGTAGGACAATGTGGTAAAGAGTAAATGCCGGAAGTGACATGAAATTTGGAAACCAGATATGAACCTTCTAAAGGAGGAACTAATATTTAAGCAGAGTCTTGAAGGCTGAGAAACAGCCAGCAGTAAAGGGATCTGGGGCAAAATGTTCCAGGTGGAAGGTGCTATGTAAATATGCTGGGACAGGAATGGGTGTGGTGTGTGGGAGGGACAGAGAGCTTTCTGGGGGAGAATAATAGTGGTCTGTTGGTGTGTCAGTAAAATCATTGTCACGGCCAGTTTACATTCACTGGTCATTTGATGGGCAGAGAGCAGTTGGACATATGGGAAGAGCTTTAGAATAAGATAGTCATTCCTACCACTCATTGGCTGTGTGGCCTTGGGCAAGTTATTTAACTCCTCTGATCATCAGCTTCCTCAGCACATGGTTGTGTTTAAAAGTAGACCTTAGAGCTTGTCAGGCTACTGCTATTTTGATAATTGGGTAGCAAAACGTTTAACTTTTCTGAAGCTCACTTTTCTTATATGTGAGACTTGTCACACACATAAGCCTGACATTTAGGATATGGTCAATGCATTGTGCATATTATCATTGTTGTTGTTACTCATTTGTGTGGAAGGAATAATACCACTAGCTCGCAGATATTTTGAAAATGAAATATAACTTATGTACAGTGCCCAAAATTTAGTAAGGATTTACCATGTAGTATAGTGGACAGTTCTTGTTTTGTGTTTGCCCAGCAACCATTTCTCCCATCTACTAGAATCATTATTTTCTTTAGGGAAGGACTTCTTCCAATTGGATATATTTGGTGGGAGTGTTAATTGGTTGCCCTTCCTTTCCCCAGCCAGATGCCCCATGATAAGCCAAGCAGGTACTTCTTCCCTGGAATCTGAATCGTAACCAAAGTCAACAAGACTGAAAAAAGATGGCATTCATTCATTCTAACAATGGCACCTAAGCAAGTCTCTTCCTGTGTAAGATTGCTATTGTGACTTCTGTTTCCTCCAGTCTCTTCTAAGCTTTGTTCTCCTTTTCCTATCAATTCCAGTAGTTCCTGATAGCCTTCTGATATCTTCCCTTTCGCTTAAATAACCAGGGTTATTTTCTTGTGTTTGCAACCCCAAACTATAATCTATATATATAGTTATATTATTGTCATTATGATCATGACTGTTATTGTTATTATGATTATTAGAAAAGAGGATTTAATTAACATTATTATTGTTTATGATTATTTTTGATGATATAACCAGCCCACAAATGCCCTGCGTAAATTGGGAGTAGGTATTAAATCAAAAGCAAGCCGCATACATCTCTACTCACTTTCACATTTATTCCCACACCTGCTCTTTGTATATATCTAGTCACATAGCTTGTATGATTTGTAGTTAAAGACTAAAACCTGGCTAAATTTCAAAGCAAGGAAAAATTTACAAACAATAAATGGGCTTCTGTAATGTCTATCTTCAAGGTCAATGATGAAGTCACATAAAGAAAGTATTACTGGGGGGGGAGAGATAAATTAGGAGTTTGGAATTAACATATACACACAACTATATATAAAATAGATAAACAACAGAGATTTACTGTATAGCACAGGGAACTATATTCAGTATCTTGTAATAACCTATAATGGAAAAGAATCTGAAAAAAAAATGTATATGTATAACTGAATCACTTTGCTATACACCTGAAACTAACACAACATTGTAAATTAACTATACTTCAATTTTTAAAAATGGTTAAAAAAGATTAGTAGAAAATGATGCTTGCTAGGCCAGGCACTTTGTGGGGAGGACAAGGATGTAGATTCAAACCTCTCTTACATGTTGAAGCCACAGAGAGCGTGCTCACAAATGACCCTAATAAAACACTAACAGAGGCAGATGGAAAATAAAGATGAACAGGATATGTTCCAGGGGACCTAGAGGTGTCTTGTGTGTTCCTCTAGGTCTGTGACTCTGTGATTCTACCTAAGATTTTATTGATTTTTTTAGTTCATAAATATCATTGATTTAAGAGGAAATTTTACCTACCTACACTATATCCTTTAACATACTCAAGTTCCCCACCTCTAAAATAGGAACAAAATGACTTCTGTTGTTAGTTGTGAAATGATTATATAAGGTCCGTTCACAGTTTATATAAATACCGTCAGGTATAATGTACAAAGTAGTTGTAAAGACTAGAACCAGTCTTGTGCCTTTCCTGACTCCCCACAGTAGACTGAATCAGTGTCCGCACTCTTCATGCTCTCCCTGTGTTAGAATCACACATCCGTGCCCTGTGGCATCTACCTTTGCCATATCTCCTGCTGGAGTTGGGTGGGGTATATTTTTCCCACCCTTTGAGGTTGGGCATGGCCATGTGACATCCTTGGCCAATGGAAAGTGGGCAGAAGTGACTGGGCTGAAGTCTCAGGGGGCGGAGTGAGTTTCCCTCTCTCCTTCCCTTCTGGCAATTTGCTATGAGAACAATGTGACACATAGCTGCTGTTCCAAGGAGAATGAGGCACATTAAACCCAACCCAAGGCCTGGAGCCAAGCCTGGCCGACCTGAGCCTGACACAGAGCTGCCCCAGACTGCCACAGACCCACGAAGCAAAAAATACATTTTTGCTGCTTTAAGTCACGCGGTTTTGGTGTTACACAACAATACTGCATTAATAGCTGAGCAATACGTTAGCCCTTAGCACACATTATATGGTTCCTTGAATGATTGTAAACTCTGCAAAGTCAGTGTCATTGTCTGTCTGGTCCACTGCGTTTCCCCCACTCTTTAGGACAGTTTATAACACAAAATATTGAATGGTCTGTGAGTCCATTGCAGGAGTTTATTGCATTAGTCTAGTCTTCTCTCACCAAGCAGATGTGAGTTGAAGAGAAATAAGCAATCCTACTTTAAAAATTATAGCCACAAAATACATATGGAATTTTCTTTCACTTTTCCCAGTAACTGTATAATCGATTTTTTAAAGTGAACCAAATAAACAGGCAAATCTTGTGAGCTCAGATGCAACTTTAAAAACTGTTGAAGAGGGCTTCCCTGGCGGCGCAGTGGTTGAGAATCTGCCTGCCAATGCAGGGGACACGTGTTCGAGCCCTGGTCTGGGAAGATCCCACATGCTGCGGAGCAACTAGACCCGTGAGCCACAACTACTGAGCCTGTGCGTCTGGAGCCTGTGCTCCGCAACAAGAGAGGCCGCGATAGTGAGAGGTCCACGCACCGCGATGAAGAGTGGCCCCCACTTGCCGCAACTAGAGAAAACCCTCGCACAGAAACGAACACCCAACACAGCCAAAAATAAATAAATAAATAAATTAATTAAAATAAAAATAAATAAATAAATAAATTAGATTGTTAAAAAAAACTGTTGAAGAAAATACTGTTTTTTTGAATGGTGGAGGGTCCAATCATGCCTGTAAAAATAATTTTGAATTTGTATATTCTTTTACTCATGCAATAAGCCTTTTGATAGAGAACTTACTCTGTGCTAAGCCCCATATTAGGTCCTTGAGCTAGGAAGAGCAAGCTCGTGGTTCTTGGCCTTAAGTCATTTATGCTATAGCAGGAGACACAATTCCCTGGACATCTGAAGTTTAGCATGTTAAGTATTTGGATAGATAGAAAGAGTGTTCTCCCTGTGAGGGCATAAAAGAAGAAGTACTTAACTCAGACCTGGGAGAAATCAGAGGAGACTTCTTTAAGCAGGTTGAGCTGGCTGTATTTTAAGTGATGAGAATGGGATAGTTAAGTGAATAATAAAATTGAAAAAGATAAAATAACATCCACAGCAACTCTTCTCAGAGACATCATGGCTGGCAGGGTGACAAGGATGGCTTGAATAGGAAGGTGCTTATTCCTGCAAAGTTCACTGTTTGAACACAATGTTTGCTCTATCTGCCTTTACTGGCCATGATTCTGTCCTTTCCATATCCCCCAATCCTCTGGGAAAATGATTATTTTCTACTTTGGCAAGTAATCCAGGATAAGGCAAAGTCTGCAATACTTTCAGACAAAGTATTAACAATTTCAATTTATTTGACCTCCATAATAAAATTAATAATAATCCTATTGTACTTAATATAGGGGACAGAAGATGCATATGGAAGTCTAGGAATTAATCTGATGAGATAAAATCTGATAATTCGTGAATTATCTCACAACTCAAAAGACAATGTTTTGGGTCATTTTATGTCACTAAGAATTTCACCTTAACACTTGTGACATATAACACAACTGCTATATTTCTATTATATACATTTTGCCAAGTAACTGAGCATAAGAATAAAATAAAATTCTAATTTTGGTCTCTGACCATTAAGAGGAAGGAAAATCCCTAAAATTAAAATATTATACAAAATGACCAATGGATGCAGGGGTAATGTAAAATAAATCCCAGAATTTAATGAGCTTTTTAATCATCACTAGTTAAGACAATTGGTAGGGCCTGTTATTTTCAGTAGCAAGCTCAAATCATTTCACGTGATAATTTCTAGGGTTAATTGTCTCAGTTTATTCAATGCAATCTTCTCCACCGGCTTTATTTTTATCTTCCAGTACACAAATATGCTGCAATTAGCATAAATTAAACTAAATGAATTCTGTGGATTACTAAATTATTTTACACAGGTCTTTTTTTATTTTCCTCTCCAAACATTTAAAGACTGGGGATGGGTGAATAGTTTGATGGCAAATTCCAACATCCAGCTGCTCAGCCTCAGTTCAAAAAAAAAAAAAAAGTGCTTAAAAACTGAGTGATTGATTTTCAGAAATCTTGGGTAGAAAAATATATCGTGAAAAAAACCATCAGGCAAGATGTTGTATCATTATACACTGACCTTCACAGAGGCCCACATGACTCATGGCTGGAATGCAAGGAACTCGACATGAAAACTTAGATAATGCAGAGTGAGAAGGATTCAAATGTGTGCCTCAAATGAGTGATTTCCAGTGTGGAAACCGACACGTGGTGACCTTGTATGGCTCCGGGAACATTTGTGTTTAACAAAGTGATTTTTATGTAAATTAGAAACTCAGTTCCTTTAGCAGATTGGTTCAAGATGAGGGAGTAGAAGGACATGTGCTCACTCCCTCTTGCGAGAACCAGAATCACAACTAACTGCTGAACAATCATCGACAGGAAGACACTGGAACCCACCAAAAAAGATACCCCACATCCAAAGACAAAGAAGAAGCCACAATGAGATGGTAGGAGGGGTGCCATCACAATAAAATCATATCCCATAACTGCTGGGTGGGTGACTCACAAACTGGAGAACACTTATACCACAGAAGTCCACCCACTGGAGTGAAGGGTCTGAGCCCCACGTCAGGCTTCCCAACCTGGGGGTCCAGCAACGGGAGGAGGAATTCCTAGAGAAACAGACTTTGAAGGCTAATAGGATTTGATTGCAGGACTTCGACAGGACTGGGGAAAACAGAGACTCCACTCTTGGAGGGCACACACAAAGTAGAGTGTGCATTGGGACCCAGGGGAAGGAGCAGTGACCCCATAGGAGACTTAACCAGACCTACCTGCTAGTATTGGAGGGTCTCCGGCAGAGGCAGGGGTTGGCTATGGCTCACCGTGGGGACAAGGACACTGGCAGCAGAAGTTCTGGGAAGTACTCCTTGGTGTGAGCCCTGCCATAGTCCACCATTAGCCCCACCAAAGAGCTGGGTAGGCTCCAGTGCTGGGTCACAACAGGAGGAAACCCAGCCCCACCCATCAGCAGACAAGTGGATTAAAGTTTTCATGAGCTCTGCCCACCAGAGCAACACCCAGCTCTACCCACCACCAGTCCTTCCCATCAGGAACCTGGCACAAACCTCTTAGATAGCCTCATCCACCAGAAGGCAGACAGCAGAAGCAAGAAGAACTACAATTCTGCAGCCTGTGGAAGGAAAACCACATTCACAGAAAGATAGACAAAATGAAAAGGCAGAGGACTTTGCACCAGATGAAGGAACAAGATAAAACCCCAGAAAAACAACTAAATGAAGTGGAGATAGGCAACCTTCCAGAAAAAGAATTCAGAATAATGATAGTGAAGATGATCCAGGACCTCAGAAAAAGAACGGAGGCAAAGATTGAGAAGACGCAAGAAATGTTTAACAAAGACCTAGAAGAATTAAAGAACAAACACCTAGAAGAATTAAAGAACAAACAAACAAAGATGAACAATACAATAACTGAAATGAAAAATGCACTAGAAGGAATCAATAGCAGAATAAATGAGGCAGAAGAACGGATAAGTGACCTAGAAGGCAAAATGGTGAAATTCACTGCCATGGAACAGAATAAAGAAAAAAGAATGAAAAGAAATGAAGACAGCCTAAGAGACCTCTGGGACAACATTAAACACTACAAAATTCACATTATAGGGGTCGCAGAAGGAGAGGAGAGAGAGAAAGGACCTGAGAAAATATTTGAAGAGATTATACTCGAAAATTTCCCTAACATGGGAAAGGAAATAGCCACCCAAGTCCTGGGAGCCCAGAGAGTCCCAGGCAGGATAAACCCAAAGAAAAACATGCCAAGACACATAGTAATCAAATTGACAAAAATTAAAGACAAAGAAAAATTATTGAAAGCAACAAGGGAAAAACGACAAATAACATACAAGGGAACTCCCATAAGGTTAACAGCTGATCTCTCAGCAGAAACTCTACAAGCCAGAAAGGAGTGGCACAACATATTTAAAGTGATGAAAGGGAAGAAGCTACAACCAAGATTACTCAACCCGACAAGGATCTCATTCAGATTCGACAGAAAAATCAAAAGCTTTACAGACAAGTAAAAGCTAAGAGAATCCAGCACCACCAAACCAGCTCTACAACAAATGCTAAAGGAAATTCTCTAAGTGGGAAACACAAGAGAAGAAAAGGACCTACAAAAACAACCCCATAACAATTAAGAAAATGGTAATAGGAATATACATATTGATAATTACCTTAAACGTGAATGGATTAAATGCTCCAACCAAAAGACACAGGCTTGCTGAATACGTACAAAAACAAGACCCATATATATGCCATCTGCAAGAGACCCCCTTCAGACCTAGGGACACGTACAGATTGAAAGTGAGGGGATGGAAAAAGATATTCCATGCAAATGGAAATCAAAAGAAAGCTGGAGTAGCAATACTCATATCAGATAAAATAGACTTTAAAATAAAGAATGTTACAAGAGACAAGAAAGGACACTACATAATGATCAAGGGATCAAATCAAGAAGAAAATATAACAATTGTAAATATTTATGCACCCAACATAGGAGCACCTCAATACATAAGGCAACTGCTAACAGCTATAAAAGAGGAAATCGACAGTAATACAATAATAGTGGGGGACTTTAACACCTCACTTACACCAATGGACAGATCATCCAGACAGAAAATTAATAAGGAAACACAAACTTTAAATGACACAATAGACCAGATAGATTTAATTGATATTTATAGGATGTTCCATCCAAAAACAGCATATTACACTTTCTTCTCAAGTGCGCATGGAACATTCTGCAAGATAGATCATATCTTGGGTCACAAGTCAAGCCTCGGTAAATTTAAGAAAATTGAAATCATATCAAGCATCTTTTCCGACCACAACAATATGAGATTAGAAATCAATTACAGGGAAAAAAAGTAAAAAACACAAACACATGGAGCCTAAACAGTACGCTACTAAATAACCAAGAGATCACTGAAGAAATCAAAGAGGAAATCAAAAATTACCTAGAGACAAATTACAATGAAAACATGATGATCCAAAACCTATAGGATGCAGCAAAAGCAGTTCTAAGAGGGAAGTTTATAGCAATGCAAGCCTACCTCATGAAACAAGAAAAATCTCAAATAAACAATCTAACCTTACACCTAAAGGAACTAGAGAAAGAAGAACAAACAAAACCCAAAGTTAGTAGAAGGAAAGAAATCATAAAGATCAGAGTAGAAATAAATGAAATAGAAACAAAGAAAACAATAGCAAAGATCAATAAAACGAAAAGCTGGTTCTTTGAGAAGATAAACAAAATTGATAAAACTTTAGCCAGACTCATCAAGAAAAAGAATGCGAGGACTCAAATCAATAAAATTGAAAATAAAAAAGGAGAAGTTCCAACGGACACTGCAGAAATACAAAGCATCTTAAGAGACTACTACAAGCAACTCTATGCCAGTAAAATGGACAACATGGAAGAAATGGACAAATTTTTAGAAAGGTGTAATCTTCCAAGACTGAACCAGGAAGAAATAGAAAATATGAACAGATCAATCATAAGTAATGAAATTGAAACTGTGATTAAAAATCTTCCAGCAAACAAAAGTCCAGGACCAGATGGCTTCACAGGTGAATTCTATCAAACGTTTAGAGAATAGCTAACACCCATCTTTCTCAAACTCTTCCAAAAAATTGCACAGGAAGGAGCACTCCCAAACTCATTCTACGAGGCCACCATCACCCTGATACCAAAACCAGACAAAGATACTACAAAAATAGAAAATTACAGACCAACATCACTGATGAATATGGATGCAAAAATCTTCAACAAAATACTAGCAAACAGAATCCAACAACACATTAAAAGGATCATACACCATGATCAAGTGGGATTTATCCCAAGGATGCAAGGATTCTTCAATATATGCAAATCAATCAATGTGATACACCATATTAACAAACTGAAGAATAAAAACCATATGATCATCTCAATAGATGCAGAAAAAGCTTTTGACAAAATTCAACACCCATTTATGATAAAAGCTCTCCAGAAAGAGGGCATATAGGGAACCTACCTCGACATAATAAAGGCCATATATGACAAACCCACAGCAAACATCATTCTCAATGGTGAAAAACTGAAAACATTTTCTCTAAGATCAGGAACAAGACAAGGATGTCCACTCTCGCCACTATTATTCAACATAGTTTTGGAAGTCCTAGCCACGGCAATCAGAGAAGAAAAAGAAATAAAAGGAATACAATCTGGAAAAGAAGAAGTAAAACTGTCACAGTTTGTGGATGATATGATACTATACATAGAGAATCCTAAATATGCCACCAGAAAACTACTAGAGCTGATCAATGAATTTGATAAAGTTGCAGGATACAAAATTAATGCACAGAAATCTCTTGCATTCCTATACACTAACAACAAAAGATCAGAAATAGAAATTAAGGATACAATCCTATTCACCATTGCAAGAAGAAGAATAAAATACCTAGGAATAAACCTACCTAAGGAGGTAAAAGACCTGTACTCAGAAAACTATAAGACACTGATGAAAGAAATCAAAGATGACACAAACAGATGGGGAGATATACCATGCCCTTGGACTGGAAGAATCAACATTGTGAAAATGACTATATTACCCAAAGCAATCTACAGATTCAATGCAATCCCTATCAAAGTACCAATGGCATTTTTTACAGAACTAGAACAAAAAAATCTTAAAATTTCTGTGGATACACAAAAGACCCTGCATGGCCAAAGTAGTCTTGAGGGAAAAAAACGGAGCTGGAGGAATCAGACTCCCTGACTTCAGACTATACTACAAAGCTACAGTAATCAGGACAATATGGTACTGGCACAAAAACAGAAATATAGATCAATGGAACAGGATAGAAAGCCCAGAGATAAACCCACACACCTATGGACAACTAATCTATGACAAAGGAGGCAAGGATACACATGGAGAAAAGACAGTCTCTTCAATAACTAGTGCTGGGAAAACTTGACAGCTACATGTAAAAGAATGAAGTTAGAACACTCCCTAACACCATACACAAAAATAAACTCAAAATGGATTAGAGACCTACGTGTAAGTCTGGACACTATAAAACTCTTAGAGGAAAACATAGGAAGAACACTCTGACATAAATCACAGCAAGATCTTTTTTGATCCACTTCCTAGAGTAATGGAAATAAAAACAAAAGTAAGGAAATGGGACCTAATGAAACTTAAAAAGCTTTTTCAAAGCAAAGGAAACTACAGACAAGATGAAAAGACAACCCTCAGTTGGGAGAAAATATTTGCAAATGAATCAACAGACAAAGGATTAATTTCCAAAATATATAAGCAGCTCATGCAGCTCAGTATTACAAAAACAAACAATCCAATCAAAAAATGGGCAGAAGGGCTTCCCTGGTGGCACAGTGGTTGGGAGTCTGCCTGCCAATGCAGGGGACACGGGTTCGAGCCCTGGTCTGGGAAGATCCCGCATGCCACGGAGCAACTGGGCCCGTGAGCCACAGTTACTGAGCCTGCGCGTCTGGAGCCTGTGCTCCGCAGCAGGAGAGGCCGCGATAGTGAGAGGCGCACGCACCGCGATAAAGAGTGGCCCCCGCTTGCCACAACTGGAGAAAGCCCTCGCACAGAAACGAAGACCCAACACAGCAATCAATCAATCAATCAATAAATAAATAAGAATGTGAATTTCTTTAAAAAAAAAAATGTGTCTGATCTTTATTAAAAAAAAAAAAAAAAAAAAAGGGCAGAAGACCTAAATAGATATTTCTCCAAAGAAGACATACAGATAGCCAAGAAGCACATGAAAAGCTGCTCAACATAACTAATTATTAGAGAAATGCAAATCAAAAGTGCAATGAGGTATCACCTCACAACAGTTAGAATGGGCATCATCAGAAAATCTACAAACAACAAATGCTGGAGAAGGTGCGGAGAAAAGGGAACCCTCTTGCACTATTGGTGGGAATGTAAATTGATACAGCCACTATGGAGAACAGTATGGAGGTTCCTTAAAAAACTAAAAATAGAATTACCATATGACCCCACAATCCCACTACTGGGCATATACCCAGAGAAAACCATAATTCAAAAAGACACATGCACCCGAATGTTCATTGCAGCATTATTTACAATAGCCAGGTCATGGAAGCAACCTAAATGCCCATCGACAGACGAATGGATAAAGAAGTTGTGGTACATATATACAATGGAATATCACTCAGCCATAAAAAGGAACGAAATTGGGTCATTTGTAGAGACATGGATGGATCTAGAGACTGTCATACAGAGTGAAGTAAGTCAGAAAGAGAAAAATAAGTATCCTATATTCATGCATATATATGGAACCTAGAAAAATGGTACAGATGAATGGTTTGCATGGCAGAAATAGAGACACATATGCAGAGAACAAACGTATGGACACCAAGGGGGGAAAGTGGCAGGGGGGTGGTGGTGGTCGGATGAATTATGAAGTTGGGATTGACACACATACACTAATATTTATAAAATAGATAACTAATAACAACCTGCTGTATTAAAAGATAAATAAAATAAAATTCAAAAATTCAAAAAAAAAAAAGAAACTCAGTTCCTTTAACCTTGCATTACTGGTGGTA
This sequence comes from Balaenoptera acutorostrata, assembly GCF_949987535.1. Classification (NCBI taxonomy): domain Eukaryota; kingdom Metazoa; phylum Chordata; class Mammalia; order Artiodactyla; family Balaenopteridae; genus Balaenoptera; species Balaenoptera acutorostrata. The sequence goes on along the minus strand of NC_080068.1, from coordinate 99,781,880 downwards.
ACATCTTTCACTAAGAAACTCAACACAGGACCCTTGACTTCCACTCAACTTTAGAAAGTCTTACAGAATGTTCAGCCACTGCTGCACCTGCTTCCCCTCTACCTGATCATCTTCCAGGAGTACACTCCTCAGGACCCCTCAGCCACTGCCCCTCTGACATTGCCCTGGCTCCACACTTCCGCTTCCTGCCATTGACCCTCCCAGATCCTCTTCCTCTCTACCTCTGTCTTGCAGGAATTCACCTACCATTTACTACCTACCATTTTTCCCCTCTTCAAATGTGACCCTGGAGAAACTCTCTCCTTCCTCAGTCAACAGGTGCACACATTTATTTATTGTGCAACAGGTTCACATATTTATTGTGCACTTATTATGTGGCAGACTCTGGGCCTGGTGCTGGAGATCCATTCTTGGACAAGGTAGAAATGGTCTCTACTTCATGAGAATTAGAGTCAACAGGAAAGAAAGTAATTACAGTAAAGCCATAGACATCCTCCATTCAGGATAGTACAGAGACCTGTAAGAACGGAGAAGGGCCTCTCCTCCCTCCTCAAGTTTCGTGTGTTCTCTCTGGAAGCTGCCTCTCTCCATCACACCTGCTTTTCTCCTGAAAGGGAGGGTGAGAAGGGCAGGACCTTGGTTTCCATTGGAAGGGAAAAAAGTGACAATGATATGCTCCTCACTCTGCAAGCCACCTCCTTCTGCCCTGGTGCCTTGAACACCTTGGAGGCGAGAGCTGACCAATTCCTTCTTTGCTCCTAAGCTATGGGTGTGGATTCAATGGCAGCTCTTCCTTGTACCATATGCTCAGGGTCCAGGCCCTTATACATAAGGCTTTCAATGATATATAAGCTGCCTATTCTATCCATCACCAAGTTCTCATTTATTTGCCCAGAGCCTCATTCATAATGGATGCCCAGTAAATATTTCGTGAATAAGTTAAATGAATAAGTATGTGTTAAATTAATGATGAAGTGTTTTTAGAATTACGGTATATTAGAGTATGATGGATGATGTTTGACTAGAAAGTTGTGACCACACAAAACTATTCTGCAGTGTATAAGAACATAAAAAAGTTCAAGACTATCACGAGTCTGTTTCAAGGCCCAAGGGGAACTCACTATCAGTTGTAACCCAACTGACCATCACAAAGGGGCTTCAGGTCGCAAACACCTGACTAAAAACACCAGTTCCATGAGGCCATTGGGGTCTGTCTTATCCAATACTGAGTCCCTATTACTTAGCACACAGCTTAGCACAAAAAGGTGCTCATAATATTTGTTGAGTATATTAAACGAATGAGCTAAAACAAACTTTGGATTCACAGGACATTTTTGTATGTTAAGGGTTTCTGTACAAGAATTCATCAGCTAGTGGCCTGCAGAAGTGTTTTGTTGTATCTGCACATTGTTTTTCTAAATTTTGAATTGTTTACCAACATAAAGAATTTTAATATGAAAGCATCTGACATTTAAAAAAATTTGACCTTCATATTTTTTAGAAATAGTAGTGGATTTAGAAATAGTGTAAGTGGGAATAATGCCAGGAAGAATTTGTTTAGAGCTCTGAGGGGCTCTCTTGTTTGTATGGGGCATGAACTCTCCACCTCACCACTGTCTCCACCTGGCTAGTTTCATGTGTCCATACACCCCTGGAGATATTTGGTTTTGTGACCTTGATCTAAAGAAGCATATTAAGGGAGAAGCAAGACAGATCATTTGAGATTAGGAGCTCTAAGGCACTCTTAGATTCTTAATAATTTATAGTTTAAATCCTTTGCCTATTTTTTTTTTTTTAGAACAGAGAATTTAAAATGGAGAGTGAAGGGATGGGAAGAAAAACCACTTTAAAAAATATTTCTGCCTTTTTAAATAAAACTCATAATACTCCCAAACTAGCCAAGTGAGCCAAAAACAACAGGGTGGGGTTAGTTAATTTGTTCTGCACATGTTCTCTGCTGGCCTTTGAGGAAGAGAAGGGATGACCATGACCACATACAGTCTAGAAAATGCTAGAAGGATGCCTTGTTTGACAGTAAGATCAACGGACACCTCTAAAAAGTGGAGTGGTTTCATTCAGGGTCTGGCATCCGACAGTCACATCATTCTTCCTTGGGTTAGCCTCATCAGTAACATAATGAAGTGAATATTACTGAGAGTGTGTGGAGAATCCAGGCTTCCTGAGAAATCTGGAGTCATTTATGTGTAGATAGAACCCTAGAAGGTGACATGAAAGAAAGATAATAGCTATCCAGATGGAAAAAAATAGACACCAAAAGTAGAAAGCAAACTTAGAAAGCTATTCCCTAACAGTTGACAGGAAGGTTTTCCTAAGGGCTTTTTTAAGAAAATAAGAAAAAAGAAATGTGTCTCCAAGGATATATATTGGATTTGTATTAGGACAAAAGGCTCAGCAACTTATCCTTAAGCATTATTCAAACTGAGCTTTATCATTATGCCAAGAGTTGTTCTTGTTTAATTTTTTCCCTCTTCTTGTTTCTAACCCACTGTTTATTGGCCCAGAACCATCTCACAATAGTATGTGAGGGAAAGATGCAACAGAGAAAGGTGCAAAGCTGAGGGTGGGGAGTGATGGGCTCAAGAATAGGCTAAAGGCAACTGACTCTGCCCTTATTGCCTAAGGCTGGGGAACAATTTCACTGCAAACAGCCATGGATCCAGACTCCAGGAATCTTATGAAGTATCCTTGGCTAAGTAGGCTCTTCCTGAAAAACTCTAAAAAATAAATTTCAAAACATACATTTACCTATCCATCCATTCGACAATGTTATTGGGTATCAGGCACCATGAAGACCAATACTGAAGGTCTTACAATCTAGGAGGGGGTATATACATGTAAACCAATAATTATAATGTAATATGGTAAAGGGTATGGTAAAAGTATTTCCAGGGTACCAAAAGTACATGGCAACAGAGGAGGATTTGGTCAGGGAAAACCTTCTGGGAACAGTTAACCAGTTAAAAAAGAAAGATAAAATGGTGGCCAGGCAATGACCAGCTGTATTCCTGGTTAGTTCATCTTATATAATGGATATCTACTTTTACCAGGCACTGTGCTTACCAGTGTTAAAAGCATATGGCTTTGAATAGCCCAGTCATGTTGGAATGAATAAGCTTGAGTGAGAGTGTGAAGAGACAAAGATGAATGTATAGGCAGGGGCCACATTGCCTTAATAAATAACTTTTTATTAAGCCTGGGGCAAATGAAACCAGATCTGGATTTTAGAAAGATCTCTCTGAATGTTGTACAGAGAATGGACTGCAAAAGGCAAAGAGTCAGGGCAGGAGACCAATTAGGAGAATGGTCTAGTCATTCAGGTAAGAACAGAAAAGGACCTGATTTCAAAATGTACCTCAAAGCTACAGTAATAAAGACAGTATGGTCCTGATATAAGGATAGACATATAGATCAATGGACTAGAATTGAAAGTACAGAAATAAATCTTTACATTCACTGTCAATAGATTTTAAATGAAGATGTCAACACAATTCAATAGGAAAAGAAAGTCTTCAACAAATGGTGCTGGGATAACTGGATATTCTCACACAAAAGAATGAATATGAACCCTTTTATCATACCAAACATAATAATGAACTCAAAATGAATCATAGACCTAAATGTAAAAGCTAAAACAAGAAAACTTTTAGAAGATAACGTAGACTTTGGGTTAAGCAAAGATTTCTTATATATGATACCAAAAGTACATCCCATAAAAAGAAAATCAATAATTTGCACCTCATCAGATTACAAATTTTTGTGCTTCAAAAGACATCATTTAAAAAGTGAAAAGACAACCCATAAACATGGAGAAAATATTTTAAAATCATATGTCCAATAAAAGACTTGTATCCCAAATATGTAAATAACTCTTACAACTCAACAATAAAAAGACTAATAACACATTTGAAAATGGGCAAATACTGAGTACACACTTCTCCAAAGAAGATATGTGAACAGCCAATAAGCACATGAAAACAATGTTCAACATCATTAGTCACTAGGGAATTACAAATCATACCCACTAGGATGAGTATAGTCAAAAAGAAAATCACAAATGTTGGAGAGAATGTAGAGATATCAGAACCCTTATACTTTGCTAATGGAAATATAAAATGGTATAGCCACTTTGGAAAACAGTTTGGCAGTTTCTCAAAATGTTAAACATAAAATTACCATATGACCCAGTAATTCTACTTATATGCATCTATTTGAAAATATATACATTTCTACACAAAGATTTATACACAAATGTTCAGAGCAACATTATTTATAATAACCAAAAAGTAGAAATGATCCAAATGTCTATAACCGGCAAATGAATCAACAAATCGCGGTATAGCCATAAAACGGATTCATACAATGGAATGCTATTTGGCAACAGAAAGGAATGAAGTACTGATACATACTACAACATGAATACTCTGTTAGGTGAAAGAAGCCAGATACAAAAGACCACATATTGTATGACTTCATTTATAGAAAATGTCCAGAAAAAAGTAAATTTCTAGAGACAGAAAGTAGATTAGTGGTTGCCTGGTGCTAGAAGCAGCAATTGCGAGTGTACAAATGGGTCTTATTTGGGGTGATGGAAATGTTCTAAAACTAGATTGTGGTGCTGGTTACACAACTCTGTAAGTATAATTTTAAAAATTTTGGGTTGTATACTTAAGATGGGTGAATTTTATGGTATGCATAAAATAGACAGTAAAGCCATTTAAAAAAAAAACAGATCAAGAATGGAGGGATGTGGACTTCCCTTGTGGCACAGTGGTTAAGAATCCGGGTGCTAATGCAGGGGACATGGGTTGGATCCCTGGTCTGGAAAGATCCCACAAGCCACGGAGCAACTAAGCCCATGTGCCACAACTACTGAGCCCGCAGGCCTAGAGCCTGTGCTCCGCAACAAGAGAAGCCACTGCAATGAGAAGCCCACGCACCGTAACAAAGAGTAGTCCCCACTCGCCCCAACTAGAGAAAACCTGCACACAGCAATGAATACCCAACGCAGCCAAAAATAAATAAAAAAGAAAGAAAGAAAGAAAGAAGGAAGGAAGGAAGGAAGGAAGGGAGGGAGGGAGGGAGGAAGGAAAGGAAGGAAAGAAGGAAGGAAGGAAGGAAGGAAGGAAGGAAGGAACAAAGAAAGGAGGGCTGTGATGTGAACCAATAATAAAAAAAAATAGCATCAGCAGAACTTGAACTTGGGAACCAAAGGGATATGAGAGTGGGTGACAAAAAAAATTCTAGGATTGAAAGCAAGGATTATACTGATGGATAATCTTAATTGAGCAACTGTTATGTGCCAGACACTGTTATGTGTCTAATATGAATCATTGTAAGGTTTTCCTAGAAACCATATTAGGTTGCGACTATTATTATCCATGTTTTATATATGAGAAAACCCTGCCAAAGCACAGAGAGGTTAAGAAATTTTCTGAAGGTCACACAGTAAGTGGTGATCTGGCGCAGCTATTTTTGGAGCTTATAGGACAAGAGAAGGGATCAATTTCACAGACTGCCCTGGGAATTCATTATAATGCTTGTGATCCTCTGCTTCCAGACATCCACACAGCGATCTTGACCCACGTGGCAGAGAACATTCACATCTCTTCTTTTCTGTCTGTAGATTACGGCCAGAGCAATTCTATCCCAGCTTTGCAATCGCCTTCTGTAGGGATGTCCATTTATAGATCGATGATTTCTGCCTGAGATCATCAGAAATGCCAAATGGTAGGTCAAGGACAACAGCCAGAGAGAAATTAAGAGCAGTTAGGACTCACTCACTAGTGAGAAGATATTTAAAAGGCAATTAACAGCTTCTTTCTGACAAGCAGCCAGAAACAGCCACGGAAAAGTCACAGGGTGGAAAACTGCTTCCTCTGGGCAGGAATCAGAAAGCCATCTAATATCCATTTCATGCTAAGAATTTTTGTCTGGAGAAACTGGTTTTTCTTTGATCACGATTCCAACCTGGGTACTATGTTGTTGTCAGATGACATTGGAAGGGGGTAAATACATGCTTGCCGTGTTTCTTCAGCGGGAATTTTACTTGTGTGTGGAATGAACAAGTGATGTATCCCTGATCACCTCAGGCAGTTGTGAGACAGCCGTGTAGCTGGGCTCCGCCCCGCGGACCAGGCACGTCTCTCCTAGGGAGAGCGGCATGGTGTGGGCAGCGCCCAGAAGGGACCAGCTGACTCCTCAGAGGCCTTTTATCCACTTTGGGCCCTTCAACTGCTGGGCCACCTCTCTGTGCGTCCCTGGGGGAGCCCCATTACCTTCCTGGGCAGAAAATGAGAAGACTGGAGCGGAGGGATACCAAGATCTCTTCTAGCTTGAAAGTTATTTTCCTACTTTAGACTGTGAAACAGCCCAGCCTATTAACTGGGGCATCTACTCGGTGCCGTAGTGAAGGCAAAAAAATAACAATGAAAGTATGATTCTTCCCCTTATGGTTAGAATAGTGTATTGGCTTCCTGTGGCTGCTGTAACGTATTACCACAAACAGGGTAAACAAATTTATTCACTCACAGTTGTAGAGGCCAGAAGTCCAAAATCACAATTTCGTCAGGGTTGGTTCCTTCTGGAGACTCTGGTGGAGAATCTGTTCCATGCCTTTCTCCAGCTTCTAGAGGCTACTGGCGATCCTTGGTGCTCCTTGGTCTATAGACACATCCCTGGAACCTCTGCCTCTGTCTTCACATGGTCTTCCCGTGGTCTTCCCCTCTGTGTCTCAAACCCCCTGCTCCTTTCCCTGCTCACGGGAACACCAGTCATTGGATTTAAGACCTACCCTAAATCCAGGAGTCCATCCTGAGATCTTTAACTACATCTGCAAAGATCTTATTTCCAAATAAGGTCACTTGCACAGGTATTAAGGGTTAGGCTTTGGGCATATCTTTTGGGGGGACAGAATCAGCCTGTTAACAAATAGCTAACACTTAATGAGATTTAATATGTACCCCACGTGTTTCTAAGTGATTCAGGTGTATTATCATGTTTAATCCGTACAACAAAACTATATGGTAAAAACGTATACACATCTTATAAATGAGGAAACCAAGAGATTGACTAACTGGCCTCTGTCACTCAGTGAGGGGGAGCAGAGTAGCCACCCCAAAATGTGCCACATTTGCACGTGGATTGCTTTGACCTGGAGGCATTCAAGGCTTAGCAGACTCCAGAATAGTTTTTGTTTGTTTGTTTTTAAATTTTTTTAAATTTAGTTTATTTTTGGCTGTGCTGGGTCTTCGTCGCTGCGCGCGGGCTTTTCTCTGGTTGCGGCGAGCGGGGGCTACTCTTCATTGCGGTGCGCGGGCTTCTCATTGCACTGGCTTCTTTTGTTGTGGAGCACAGGCTCTAGGCACGTGGGCTTCAGTAGTTGCAGCCCGCAGGCTCTAGAGCGCAGCCTCTGTAGTTGTGGCGCACAGGCTTAGCTGCTCTGCGGCATGTGGGATCTTCCTGGACCAGAGCTCGAACCCATGTCCCCTGCATTGGCAGGCAGATTCTTAACCACTGTGCCACCAGCAAAGCCCTGTTTGTTTGTTTGTTAACCTCTTTCTTAACTGACTAAAAGAATTTAGATTGAGGGCCTATACCAGGAAGAGAGCTAATACCAAAGATAACTTTTTATATCAGAAAAGACTCATCTTCATGGCATGGAAAACATTGGTTCACCAAACATCGCATCTTCCTGTGATTTGTCTTCCTCCTCTTTGAGACCCAGACCCCTGTCCTCCTCTCCTTAGCTCAGGATGGTATACATGCCTCAATTACCTGATTGCTGGAAGCCTCTCATGTCTTTGTGGGGCTCCTGTAGGTGGCAAATTAAATTTATTTGCGTTATTAGACCAGCCAGAGAAACTAGAAGGATAGAGGGAAAAGGTTTTCCTCTCCTACATCAGCTATTAAGCCAGGCATATAGAGTGCTTCTGGAGACACATTCAAACAAGGCCTCTATGCTGCCTCCCATATAGGCTTAACCAGACAAGGTGCCAACTTCAAGCAGATTATAGGTGGGAACAGATTTCATTCATTCTTTCATTCATTCATTCATTCATTCATTAACAAACAACACAGTAGGTGCTCAATACATGCTTAATGATTAAATAAATGCCCACAATGCCACAGGCTTTGTACTGGACACTGGGGTACAGATGTCAACAAGATTGTAATAGGACCTGGCCAAAATCAGAAATGGCTCTCCAGCCATAAAAAGAATGAAATTTTTGCCATTTGCAGCAACATGGATGGACTTGGAGGGCATTATGACAAGTGAAATAAGTCAGATAGAGAAAGACAAACACTGCATGATATCACTTATATGTGGAATCTAAAAAAATACAATGAATCAGTAAATACAACAAAAAAGAAGCAGTGGGGAGAGGGAAGGGGGGAGGAGAAATATAGGGGTAGGGGAGTAAGAGGTACAAATTATTAGGTGTAAAATAAGCTACAAGGATATATTGTACAACATGGGGAATATAGCCAATATTTTACAATAACTATAAAAAGTATATCTTTTAAACATTGTTAATCACACTATATTGCACACCTGTAACATATAATATCGTACAGCAACTATACTTCAATAAAAATTTAAATAAAAAAAATAAAGAAGTGGCTCTCCTCTAGGTAGGCTTAATTCAGGGTTGGGTTAAAACTAGCAATAAGATAAAAATTTAAGACTCCAAGAGTCAGAGATGTGTGACCAGACAGAGGGTTATTCTCCTACCTATTTTTTTCCTTTATTAATAAAATGATATCAAAAACAAAAATATCATCTGACTTTCACATATTACCACATGTGTGTGTGTGAAGTTTCTCTCTTTGATTCACACTCTCTCTCTCATATTAGGAGGACTTCCTCAACTTTATTGTCTTTGTGGGATGGGTGCAATAACTAAGTTTCTTCTACCCACAAGCAGGAGTCTGCCACAAAGAACATGGGTGCGTTGCTATGGGATAGGGGTTGTTTGACACCTTTTTATAACCTCTTCTGGGAAGACTGATTGGCAGGTATGGCATCCAATCACAACTCCCTTAGTTCATGGAAGACAGAGTCAATGGCTGCGTCCCTTTAGTTTTTTGGGAGTTACATCTGAAGGGTAACAGAATCTGCCACCCCCAAATATGACCCTTACACATAAGGATTATTTTGAGCTAAAGGCAAGGGAGAAGAAGCAGATCCAAGAAAAGCTCTCTGCCCTCCCCCTATTTGCCTACAAGTACATACTAGATGTTTCTTAATTATTCAAATTATTCAAAGTTATGGATGGTTACATTAGTGTGGAGAAAAGAAAGGCTAACGATAAGACCAAACCGTAGTTAATAACTTGAGTTGTTTCATTTTTTGCCAAAGCTGGTGGTAAATAATAATGATAACAATAGTTATAATGATGACCAGATTCACTTCTCTCTCTTTTCCAGTTTCCTTTCTACTGGGACTAGAAATAGGTGATCAGGAGATGACTCAGCACAAGAAACAATAGCTGTGGTTATTCTACAAGCCAGAAAATGCAGGCCTGGCTAATTGGATGTTGATGGAGAAAACTGGATTGTTACCTTGAATACAAAGCATACCCAGACCCCCCCCCGCCCCCTCCCCCATGCACGTGAGATGCATTCTGGAGAAGTCATGGGTGATGCAAATAGCTGCATATTGAGTCATTATTCACTGACTTGCTTACACTGGCAGGGAAGTTTTCCCAGAGGAAGAAAAATGATGCCAAACTATGATTAATACTCATATTTTAAGAATCTTAATAATCATATCAAAAAGCCTTCTGTATTTCTCAATGCCTGGGCATTTATCTACACCACAGCCCTGCAAGTGAACAATGAATCCATATGATCATCTTGCATTCATTTCCTACTATGTTTCTATTATATCCAAATGTCTTATTTGATAAACACTTCCCTCCTTGGTGAACCGATTGTGTTTCTTGGTATTTTGCCCAAATTATCATGTCAGTGACACCTCTTGTACTTTTGTCCCCTTTAAATATTCCTAAAAGTGGTAATGGGGGCCTCCAAGGCTCAAAGTTCCTAAAACATCATGTTTCCCCAAAAAATACAGCTGCTAAGATTAACTAAAATATCAAGTTTCTTTGCTTTAAGCAGGAATTTACAAACAGTGTGATAGCAGTGCTTATCTCCTGCAATCAGAAGCTCTATCTTTCAACAGCAAACAATGGGAAAACAAGTTCATTGTTATGTAATAAATGCAGTTTGGTAGACAAAAATCTTGTGAAATGTGGAACCCAGGGGGGGGATTAATAAAGATATCCAGGTAAGTTTTAAAATGCAAGTAAGAAGCATTGTTCCCTCTGGAAAAAAACCAAAAAACTGATAAAGGTATTATCTGAGGGTGGGGGGTGTGTGTGTAGGTACTGGTGCAATTCATCTTCCTACTGGAGAATTATTTATTCAGCTTCTTCTGGGTGCTGAGCGTTGTACCAGCTACCAGGGAAATAGAAGAAATGGAGGAAAATAGTACATGAATTCTGTCCTCAAGGAATCGCCAATCTAGAAGGGAAAATTCTTTAATATGTAACTATGTATATGTAACAAATATGATTTTACATACATGTATGTATGTGTGTATATTCTTTAATCCACTTAATAAGCTGTCTAATTCAATGAAAGGGAAAAATGAAAAGAGTTTAAAAGAATTTTCAAAATAAGATTGAGTCTAAGAGTTTTAAATGGCTTTAAACCAAATGTTATTCTGACAACTTTCACTCTTGCTGTTATCTTTAGACATAAGACACATGGGCAAAGATTGAGATCTGCAGATCTGAGGCAGCCAATCTGGATATGTATAGCCATTGACCTAATGGCTGTACTATCACCTTCTGCAAGTATATCCTGCAGATCATCATCTCTTGAGGAAGAAAACAAACAAACAAACAGAGGATGGGCATGATCAAGTTAATTGGGGAATCACTGAATACTTTCTCTCCATCTTAGAGATTCATGACAAATCCACATATGAAAAGCTAGATGAGGTATTGCATAATTTATGAAAATCAGCCTTTCCCAAACTTACCTTATCATGGATAGAATTTTTTGTGTAGCACCTATTTATTGGCATCCCATGGAACTTGTGCTCCCCAGAACATTCTCTCGGAAATACAGCAGTAATGGATAACAAAACATGTATCTACTGATCTTAAAAGAATATCCGTAGACCACTTGTTGTGTTGATTCCAGTGACACTTTACAGAGATTAAACTCCCACATCCTGCCATGCACATTTCCAGAACGTAATGTTTGTATATTGAAGAAAACTGTGCAAATTGAAACTGAAAATAAGTAGGTATGTAAGAGGGAATAACCTGTAATAAGAAAGGTTATGAGTAAATGCAAAAGAAAAAAAAGATTTTATACAGAGCAGCCAATCTGTTGTTAAACAGCCTTCATGAATTGTTTAGTTTTCCCCAATTTCTTTTTTCTTGACATAAACATGATTCAACTGTTTTAGTCAATTCTTACATGATGGCTTTGTTAGTTTCAAGTTTGTGGATTACTCCTTTAGAGAAGGCAGAAGATGTGGTCTTTAGCAGAAGATGTGGTCAGCTAAAGGGAGCCCTGCTTTTCAATTACAAAGAAAATGCCTACAGAGAACCATGGGGAGTTTCTTAGCTTGAAAAAATATATTCATAAGGTCAATAAAGTAAGTCAAAATAATTTTATTTCCATTATGTTAGTTCCAGAGAGAATGAGTATCCCTTTAGCCCTTTGCTCTTCGATAAGGCCTTCTGTAGCATAAAAAATAACTTAAAAATAAACCTCATTCTCAAGGGGTCCTAGGTTTCAGCTATGCAACATGAATAAGCCCTAGAGATCAGCACAGTGCCTGTAATTAACAATACTGAATTGTATACTTAAAAATTTGCTAAGAAGGTAGATCTTAAGTGTTCTTATCTCCCCAAACAAATAATAATAACAAAAAATAAAGAGGGCAGGAGAAAACTTTTGGAAGTGACAGACATGTTTATGGCATAGATTGTGGTGATGGTTTCATGGGTGTATCCTTTCCTCCAAACTCATCAAATCATATAAATTAATTATGTACAGCTTTTTATATGTCAATTAACCTCAATAAAGTGGCTTAAAAAAGGGAATAGATTGATGTAAAAAATAAAGTATACACTAAATATATAGAGAGATAGATAAAGAGATAATAAATAAATTATAATTTATTATAAATTTATAATTATATATATAAATATATGTTCTCCATCATCCATCCCATTGATCCCTTTGAAAATGCCAAAGTGTCTCAGAATCCCACCCTTCTTGCTCCTGGCCCATTGAGGTTTTAGTAAATTTTCTCCACTAAAATGATTATATTTATATTTATAGTTATTAATGTTACTATGAGTAATAGTTACTGTAGCTCTTAAATGAGGTAATACAGGTAATGCATTTAACAACATCTGCCCAGAGTAAAGGTTCCCTAAGTGTTGACTGTAATTATAATTTGCCAGTAATTTGAAATTCAATCTCCCTTTCACTCCTTACAACAACGCTAGTGGGTAGATAGTATTGTTCTCCCCATTTTATGGATGAGGAAACTGAAGTTCAGTGATACAAAACAACTTGAAGCAAGAAACCAACCAGATCCTAGGGACTATTTTAAGCATAATCAAAGGTCAATTTAAATACCTATCTTCTTATAATTCATTAAACTCCAACTGTTATGATGAGAAAAATTAAGCACAGAGGAGTTCAACAGCTCCCTCAAGGTCTTATGGAGTCAAACATGGAGCCTGGTGTGACGGTCAGTTTTCTGTATTCATTTGGTTAGACTCTAACCCCCAGTAATCCAATCAAACACTAGTTGGCCCTGGGAAGGTATTCTGCAGACGGGAGTAAAGGCCATAATCAGTTGACTTTAAGGGAGATTGCCCTAGATAGGCTTGGTAGGCCTGATTCTATCAGTTGAAAGGTCTGAAGAACAGAGCTCATACCCCCCGAAGAAGTTCCACCTGTGACTGTGGCATCAGCTCACGCCTGAGAGTGCCAGCCTGCCCTTCCCAGTGGGCCCACTCTGAAATTTTTGGATTTGCCTAGCCAGCCCCCCACAATCACGTAAGACAATTCCTTGCAATGAATTGTCTAATGTATATCTCCTACTGGTTCTGTTTCTCTAGCTGAAACATCTGGATTAAAACTCACCTCTCTGTGTGCAGAGACAGAGTTCAGCTCTGAACTATTAGCGTCATGGTAACCACCAAAACTCAGCTCATCTAGATCAAATAGGTCTCGGCTTTATCAGAGCCGCACTGACTTAATTAGGCAGCTTTAACCATACCTTTCGGGAATAAACAATACAAATGTTTTTTAATTCACATAACACTACCTTTCTTGTACTAGTTGCAAGACGAAAATAGTAATGCTAATAATAATTAATATTTACTAAGGAATTACCACTTTCCAGCAAAGGACCAAGATCTTTGAATTCATAATCTTATTTAATGGGTATAAATTAGAAAGAGGTGAGATTCTTCTCAATACAAGGAAGAACTTCTTAAGCATAAAACCAACCCAAAGATCACCTGGGCTGATCCAAGAGATGGGAAGCTCTCCATCTGTCAAGGTCTGGAAGCCCAAATTCAAGGCACTTTGCAGACAAGTTAGGGAGGGAATTTGGCACTGAATGGTAGCTAAAGATGACAAACCCTAAGTTCCCTTATTCCAAAACTCTGTCTTCTGGCCATTTACATACTTAGTCTGCATAATATCATTTTTAAACTGCTGATAAAACTGTCCTCAAATGACTAAGTACGTGCAGGCTTGGACTTTTTGCAAAATTAGAAGTAAATCAATGGACCTTATCTCTTGATTTGCGCCTCCCTCCCACAAGGGTGACTACAAAGATCCACAAAGAGGCACTAAAAAAAATGCAAGTTCATCAGAGTCAATTCTCAATTATCCACATTGATATCTGGAGCAAATGGACAAATAATCCAAAACAGCAGATAAGGGCCCCAAAATTTTACGTTTGGCTTTTAAATCCTGTACTCTACTTGCTCCATGATTAAGAGGTGACTTTTGCTGAAAAAATATCCACTTCCTTGATAGAATTCTGGTTCCCTTATTTTTTTAAATCTCTAGATTATCTCTATTAGAATTCTTGATTAAACTGTTGATAAGAATTAGCATCAATATATATATATATATATATTTTTTAAATTAATTAGTTTATTTATTTTTGGCTGTGTTGGGTCTTCGTTTCTGTGTGAGGGCTTTCTCTAGTTGCGGCAAGCAGGGGCCACTCTTCATCGCGCTGCGCAGGCCTCTCACCATCGCGGCCTCTCCCGCTGCGGAGCACAGGCTCCAGACGCGCAGGCTCAGCAACTGTGGCTCACGGGCCCAGCCGCTCCGCGGCATGTGGGATCTTCCCAGGCCAGGGCCCGAACCTGCGTCTCCTGCATTAGCAGGCAGGTTCTCAACCACCGCGCCACCAGGGAAGCCCCAATATATATTTTTAATTTTCCCCTGGACTCTCTAAAGTTCAGCCCATCCAAATGAAAATCTGAGGCTGAAAAGGGCAAAATTATTGCACACAAAAGTTTCCATAATATATGGATTAGCAAACCTAAATTGTGAAGCTCACTACTCTGTCATAGATAAAAGTACCTTACATCATAAAGACAGCTCACACCAAACCCACCCACAGTGGAAGGCTTCTCATCTTATTTTGTCCCTGAAACTCTGCATTTTCTCCCTTGATAGGGCTGGGCTGCAGGAGAGTCAGCTTCTAGATGGTCTAAGCCAAAAGGCTAGAGAGTGAAGGCACAGTGACCTTTGGAGGTAGCTTCAAAGAATTTTAGGGAACTGGAGATAAAGTAGGAATTAATCGCATTCATTTCCTAAGTCGTGAACCATGGCTCTGCGAAGTGAGAAAAAAGCTTACCTTCATTTCTGTTTTGTTTTCATAAAAAATTAAAACAACATAAACTAGTTCAAGATAGAATGAAATGTCATGTCCAGGAGACAGTCCTGGACTAGAAAGTGAAAGATTGGGGTTCTCATCCAAGTCTGTCAGTAATTACCCGTGAGATGGTAGGCAAATTAATTAACTTCTCTGTTTCTCAGTTTCTGTATCATAGCAATAGCTACTACTTGTTGAAAGCTTTCTTATTACGTCTCGGTTACTTTTCTAAAAGCACTTTTGCAATTTATCTCATAGAATCTTCTCAACAACCTTATAAACTAGGTATGATTAGCAACCCCATTTTACAGATGACAAAAGTAAGGTATAGAAAGTAATGTGCCCAAGGCAGGGTCCTATAGTGAGGTCAACTAAGATTCCAACCCACACTCTTAACCATCATGCTATACTGCCTCTCTGCTAGAATATGTGAGAGTTGAATTAGATGTTCTCTCAGATCCTTTAGTTCTTTATTCTGTGATTCTACAATATAGCAAAATGTCTATTAAATAAACATTTTTAAAGGGCTAGCCTCAGAAGGGATGTCCATTTCAAGAAATATTTATCCTTCAAGACCCAGATGGATACCATACGACCCAGCAATCCCACTACTGGGCATATACCCTGAGAAAACCATAATTCAAAAAGAGTCATGTACCAAAATGTTCATTGCAGCTCTATTTACAATAGCCAGGACATGGAAGCAACCTAAGTGTCCATCAACAGATGAATGGATAGAGAAGATGTGGCACATATAGACAAAGCAATATTACTCAGCCATAAAAAGAAATGAAATTGAGTTATGTGAGTGAGGTGGATGGACCTAGAGTCTGTCATACAGAGTGAAGTAAGTCAGAAAGAGAAAAACAAATAACAAATACCATATGCTAACACATATATATGGAATCTAAAAAAAAAAAAAAAAAAGTGGTCATGAAGAACCTAGGGGCAAGATGGGAATAAAGATGCAGACCTACTAGAGAATGCACTTGAGGATACGGGGAGGGGGAAAGGTAAGCTGGGACAAAGTGAGAGAGTGGCATGGACATATATACACTACCAAACGTAAAATAGATAGCTAGTGGGAAGCAGCCTCATAGCACAGGGAGATCAGCTCGTTGCTTTGTGACCACCTAGAGGGGTGGGATAGGGAGGGTAGGAGGGAGGGACATGCAAGAGGGAAGAGATATGGGGACATATGTATATGTATAACTGATTCACTTTGTTATAAAGCAGAAACTAACACACCATTGTAAAGCAATTATACTCTAATAAAGATGTTAAAAAAAAAAAAACCCAGATGGAATGTTATCTCCTCTACACCCTAAGCACGTGGCCCAGTATATCCTCTGTGAGATGAACAGTGTTTTCAATCCCAGCTTTGGCCCTCATCATACCACATGGTACTGACAAAATTTGGGGGAAAAGGATATCTGAGAATAAAGTATTATAATAACCTGGCCTTCTTTCCCTGCCACCCATGAAGCTGCCTCATCCTACACCTTCAAACGGTCTTCTTTTGGCCCTATCCTCAGGACCTTGAATTTCCTGTTGTCTTGCCTGAAAGGCTCTTTACTCAGGTCCCCATGACTCATTTCCTTTCTCTGCCAAAATGCCAATGAGTCCAGGAGTCCTTCTCTGACCACCTGTAATAAGGAGTAACACCGTCACACCCAGCTCCCTCCCTACTGGCTACCTCTTTTGTCCATGGCATTTTCTATGACTTGAAACAGGACTAAGATATTTTGAGATAGCCTGTTTTTCCCCCACTCAAATGAAAGAGCCATAAAGTTAGAATCTTTCAGGTATTCATCTACTGCTATATCCTCAGTGCCTAGCGTGGTGCCTAGCACAGTGTAGTCAAAGACTGTAGGTAAATAAATGAATGGATAAAATAAGTCTCATCATGCAAATATTGAAAATGTTCTTTAAGGGGCTTGTTCTGACAGCAATAAATTTAAATGTGAAACATTAGGTTAATAACCCAAAGTCCATCTCTGGTCAGTTTTCTGGCCTGTAGCTTGTTATAAAAGTTCTTAACAGATGTGAAGAAAATGACCAATAGGATGTGGAGTGCATTTTTTGCTGTGACATTTGGATATCTATGCTCCAACACTAAGTAGTGGTATGAGTAATAGGGCTGCATTGGAAGCCGGGGGATTTGTGGGCACAGGAGTGCAGGGGAAATCAACTTAGTGCTGGCAACTAGGTAGTTATTGAAGATTTGCCTCTCTGTGTACTCCTCAAGGTTGTGAATCCTATCTCATTCACCTCAGCCTTCAATGATGGGGTCTGGCAGGTAGAAGGAGCACTTTACATGCTTATTGAGTAAATAAAGCCAGCACTAAATTCAGAGGCTTCTCTCTAGTCCTATTTCAAGTTTCCCCTGACTGGGGTGCACCCTCAACTGGGCCATGGCAAAGTAATCAAGCTGAGTCAGCTCCCTTGGGAGACTCCCCTCCCAGAACTACATTTACAATTTATACCTTCTGTGTTATGTCAAGACTTTTTAACAAAGACCTACTGTATAGCACAGGGAACTATACTCAATGTTTTGTAATAACCTATAAGGGAAAAGAACCTGAAAAAGAATAGATATGTATGTATGTATAGCTGAATCACTTCGCTGTACACTTGAAACTAACACAACATTTTAGATTCTCCCCATTCCAATATTTAGAAAACCCAAATTATGATGAGGAGAGATTGAATACAAATCTGAGTCCACTCCCTCCCTCTGCAAATTTGGCATTTGAGACTCAAAAATGTTGCATAATGTATAATTAAAGAAGTCATAGAGAATTTTTCCCAAGAGGTAGGTGAGCACTTAGGAGGCACTGCCCAATGCACGTACATGTTGCTCTTGTCACTTAGTGAACTGACAGGTATTAAGACTTTTATCTTAGAGACACAGGAAGGGAAACCCAGAGATATAAAGTGATTTGCAGATGGTGACACCACATGTCATGGGTAGAATCAGGAGAAGCCTGAGGTCTGTTTACTCTGCCTGAGAAATCAAAAACTCCGATTTCAATAAGGACTTGTCCTGTTCTGTCTTTTGCTACTGGCTGTCCACATGTAGGAGAAGCAGAACAGCTTCTTGGAGAATTCAAGTTTACTGCTACCTATTCACTGGCATGCACTTGAGTTATTAGTAATAGGGAGCAATTACTACATAAAATATCTAAATCTGTCTATCTGGATGGAAGATAGAGAAGCGGAGGAGGGAGGGGAGAGAGAGAAAAACAGTACATGAATAGACAATAGCCAGACTATTTATAAAAATAGAACTTTGACCCACAAACTGCAGCAACGTGCCTGGGAAGCCAACCCTTATCTACAATGAACAACCCAGGAAGCCAGCCTGCTGTAAGCCAGACTTGCAGGAAGCCTGATGGCTCTCTCTAGTGACAATCCAGAAAGCTAAACAATAACTTCTGTAATAATTGGTTTAAATTGGCCAGGACTTGATTAATAACTAATTACTTGATTGCTGATTAGGTTTTGTCCCCACTTCCAACTTAGGAGCAACCAGAGAAAGCCACATATGCATCCCTAACCAATTATATGGGATGCCCCACTTCTAGTTAGCCTTCCTCCAGCTTCCCCAGGACAAGAGCCTCTAATCAGGGCAGACATGAAACTTTCTTGTTTTCCATTATAAAGTTTTCCCACTCCTCTGCCTGCCTTTGAGTCTCTGCCAAAACGCAGGTGATGGTGACTGCCTTACTGGAGCAGTTTTTGAATAAACAAACTTTGCTTTTCTCATTTGGCTGGTGTTGAGATATATATATATATATATAAAACACACACCCATATATACAGAGATACATATATGTATACACATATATACACATATATATATAATTTATATATATGGATATATATCCCAATAGCCAATGAATTATTGTTTAATATTTTTCTTTAAATATATTCTCTAGAAAATTTTTAAAATTTCATTTAAAAATGAATTTTCAAACTTCTATCTTAAAGAGTGATAAACTAGTAATTTTCCAATCTAAACTAAAATAAATGCCTGTTAAATTAAATCTATTCATTCAATTACCATCTAAAAACATGTCACATACTATTATTTAGTGTATGTAGCTTAGTTAAGCAAACACTGAGTTTAGGAGTAAAAAACCTTGAGCTTGAACTCAGTCCTACCACTCACCTGCTGTGTGGCCTAGGACAAGTGATCTAACCTCTTTGAGTTTTGGGTCCTCACCTGATGAATACCTACAATTCCAAACTAGCAGGGTGATGGTGAAGATGACATTCCATGGTACCTATGAAAGCACCAAGTACAGGCAAGTGCTCAATGAATACATTAATATTTTAACAAATGCAAAATAACCGGAGGCAAGAAGGATGAGAAAACACTGCAGCACCAGAATGAAGTTCCTTGAGTTTGTTCAAATCCAAATTAGTATCTGGAGTCCACCATTGGTCAACTACACAGCAGCCAGGAAATGTTAGTTTGAATTAAGTAAAGTGCTAACAATGAAAAGCTATTTAAAGCACCTTAGAGGAATCACATGGTACCATCTATAAGGAAGGCTTTAAGGGGAAGGAAGACCAGCCTGTGGGTCATTTACAACCAGTCATTACTGATAACGTGTGTTCGATGGCTGTTTGGGGTGTCTTTGAATGTCGGTCAGGATTAAAGCAAAGAAAGAGAAAAATATTCAGCAGATGAAAACACAGTGCCAAATCCATCTTTGCACATTTTCCAGAAAAGACTGGATCTCTTTCAAAAGCTTTAAATAGCTCCTAACAGTAAGAAATCTGGAACACACAAATTGCATACGTACATTACAGGTGGATGTGTATAATTATTTTTTAACAATGTTCACAATAATGTGGTCATGTTGCTTTAGAAAAATGGCCTAATTATGCTAGTTTGATGGCAAGTTATTTCACAAGTAACTGCACAGATTGATAAATCAACCGAAACACATTTAAATGATGGGCGAGGGTGCTCAGTTTCCTCTTGGGGTAACTTAGAAGCAGAGCCAGTAAGATAGAGGCTCCCAGGGGCACAGATTCCTAATTCATTGACTCAAAGACGATGCAGAACACCAGGCCACCAGAATTTGGAACAAAAAGGGCAGTGTTACAGACGGTGTCCCCAGGGGAAGAACAGCGGAGGCTCTATTCTGCAGAGAAATCACCTTGGCAATTTCCAAACCAAAAAGCTGGTGTACTGGGGTGATGGAGATAGAAAGCCAGGCCAGAGGGTGCCTCTGTCCACGGAGCCCGCGTGCAGGTCAGGGCAGAGTCCACATCACTCTCCGTGAACTTGGACGACCAGGGCGTGGGAAAAACAGTCAAAATGTGGCTCAGAACCCCTTTGTCCACGGCACCCCTCACGGAACTTTTCCCCTCCTGTATTCTGAATTATTCTTCAAACACAAGAGATACCATTTTGCTTTTAAAGAGAGATAGCTTACGGCATCTTATGAAATATTTGTTTTGCCCTACTAATACCTAGGGTCTCTTTTCTTATATCTCCCACAAGCGAATGTTTATCTAGCAGCCCACTCTTCCTGTCCTAACATTAAACACCCTAATTTCCCAAGTTTGGGTCAGTTTTCACTTTTCATGTCTTTGTTTTGCTTTTCAAAGTGGAGGCAGATCCTATTTAGTAAAACAGATGAACGGATAATGATAGAATGTTACTGTGAGAAGGAGCCCTGATTATTACCTAGCCCAAGTTTTACAGAGGAGTAAATGGGAGCTCAGGAAGGTTTATTTCTTTTTTTTAAATCTTATTCAGGTGTAGTTGATTTACAATGTTGTGTTCAATTTCTGCTGTGCAGCAAAGTGACTCAGTTATACATATATGTATATTCTTTTTCATATTCTTTGCCATTACGGTTTATCTCAGGATATTGAATACAGTTTCCTGTGCTATACAGTAGGACCTTCTTGTTTATCCATCCTATATATAATAGTTTGTCTCTGCTAACCCCAAGCTCCCAGTCCAGGAAGACTTATTTCTAAACAGTCCCAAAGCTATAGGATGGGCCACTGACAGATGATACCCATCTTACGACATCCTGCTGGAGAGTGAGCAAAGATTTCCCCTGCAGGGAATCGAGTGCTCTATGGATTTCAGAATGTTGTGTTTGTTGCTTAATTCTGCACGTGAGGATGAGGGAGTTTAATTAAAGGAAAAACGAGACGGGATAAGGGTGGGAGAGGAGGAAAAGAAGCATGGCAAAATATGGGGAAAAAAGGAATAAACAATCAAATTTGTTTGAATAGAAGAGGAAGGGAATGACAATGGAGACACGATGACCCAAAACCTATGGGACGCAGCAAAAGCAGTGCTAAGAGGGAAGTTTATAGCAATACAAGCCTACCTCAAGAAACAGGAAACATCTCGAATAAACAACCTAACCTTGCACCTAAAGCAATTAGAGAAAGAAGAACAAAAAAACCCCAAAGCCAGCAGAAGGAAAGAAATTATAAAGATCAGGTCAGAAATAAATGAAAAAGAAATGAAGGAAAAAATAGCAAAAATCAATGAAACTAAAAGCTGGTTCTTTGAGAAGATAAACAAAATTGATAAACCATTAGCCAGACTCATCAAGAGAAAAAGGGAGAAGACTCAGATCAATAGAATTAGAAATGAAAAAGGAGAAGTAACCACTGACACTGCAGAAATACAAAAGATCATGAGAGATTACTACAAGCAACTATATGCCAATAAAATGGACAACCTGGAAGAAATGGACAGATTCTTAGAAATGCACAAACTGCCGAGACTGAACCAGGAAGAAATAGAAAATATGAACAGACCAATCACAAGCACTGAAATTGAAACTGTGATTAAAAACCTTCCAACAAACAAAAGCCCAGGACCAGATGGCTTCACAGGTGAATTCTATCAAACATTTAGAGAAGAGCTAACACCTATCCTTCTCAAACTCTTCCAAAATATTGCAGAGGGAGGAACACTCCCAAACTCATTCTACGAGGCCACCATCACCCTGATACCAAAACCAAACAAAGATGTCACAAAGAACGAAAACTACAGGCCAATATCACTGATGAACATAGATGCAAAAATCCTCAACAAAATACTAGCAAACAGAATCCAACAGCACATTAAAAGGATCATACACCATGATCAAGTGGGGTTTATCCCAGGAATGCAAGGATTCTTCAATATACGCAAATCAATCAATGTGATACACCATATTAACAAACTGAAGGAGAAAAACCATATGATCATCTCAATAGATGCAGAGAAAGCTTTCGACAAAATTCAACACCCATTTATGATAAAAGCCCTGCAGAAAGTAGGCATAGAGGGAACTTTCCTCAACATAATAAAGGCCATATATGACAAACCCACAGCCAACATTGTCCTCAATGGTGAAAAACTGAAACCATTTCCACTAAGATCAGGAACAAGACAAGGATGCCCACTCTCACCACTATTATTCAACATAGTTTTGGAAGTGTTAGCCACAGCAATCAGAGAAGACAAAGAAATAAAAGGAATCCAAATCGGAAAAGAAGAAGTAAAGCTGTCACTATTTGCAGATGACATGATACTATACATAGAGAATCCTAAAGATGCTACCAGAAAACTCCTAGAGCTAATCAATGAATTTGGTAAAGTAGCAGGATACAAAATTAATGCACAGAAATCTCTTGCATTTCTATACACTAATGACGAAAAATCTGAAAGTGAAATTAAGAAAACACTCCCATTTACCATTGCAACAAAAAGAATAAAATATCTAGGAATAAACCTACCTAAGGAGACAAAAGACCTGTATGCAGAAAATTATAAGACACTGATGAAAGAAATTAAAGATGATACAAATAGATGGAGAGATATACCATGTTCCTGGATTGGAAGAATCAACATTGTGAAAATGACTCTACTACCCAAAGCAATCTACAGATTCAATGCAATCCCTATCAAACTACCACTGGCATTTTTCACAGAGCTAGAACAAAAAATTTCACAATTTGTATGGAAACACAAAAGACCCCGAATAGCCAAAGCAATCTTGAGAACGAAAAATGGAGCTGGGGGAATCAGGCTCCCTGACTTCAGACTATATTACAAAGCTTCAGTAATCAAGACAGTTTGGTACTGGCACAAAAACAGAAATATAGATCAATGGAACAGGATAGAAAGCCCAGAGATAAACCCACACGCATATGGTCAACTTATCTTTGATAAAGGAGGCAAGCATATACAGTGGAGAAAAGACAGCCTCTTCAATAAGTGGTGCTGGGAAAATTGGACAGGAACATGTAAAAGTATGAAATTAGAACACTCCCTGACACCATGCACAAAAATAAACTCAAAATGGATTAAAGACCTAAGTGTAAGGGCAGACACTATCAAACTCTTAGAGGAAAACATAGGCAGAACACTCTATGACATACATCACAGCAAGATTCTTTTTGACCCAGCTCCCAGAGAAATGGAAATAAGAACACAAATAAACAAATGGGACCTAATGAAACTGAAAAGCTTTTGCACAGCAAAGGAAACCATAAACAAGACCAAAAGACAACCCTCAGAATGGGAGAAAATATTTGCAAATGAAGCAACTGACAAAGGATTAATCTCCAAGATTTACAAGCAGCTCATGCAGCTCAATAACAAAAAAGCGAACAACCCAATCCAAAAATGGGCAGAAGATCTAAATAGACATTTCTCCAAAGAAGATATACAGATGGCCTACAGACACATGAAAGAATGCTCAACATCATTAATCATTAGAGAAATGCAAATCAAAACTACAATGAGATATCATCTCACACCGGTCAGAATGGCCATCATCAAAAAATCTAGAAACAATAAATGCTGGAGAGGGTGTGGAGGAAAGGGAACACTCTTGCACTGTTGGTGGGAATGTAAATTGATACAGCCACTATGGAGAACAGTATGGAGGTTCCTTAAAAAACTACAAATAGAACTACCATACGACCCAGCAATCCCACTACTGGGCATATACCCTGAGAAAACCATAGGTCAAAAAGAGTCATGTACCAAAATGTTCATTGCAGCTCTATTTACAATAGCCAGGACATGGAAGCAACCTAAATGTCCATCGACAGATGAATGGATAAAGAAGATGTGGCACATATATACAATGGAATATTACTCAGCCATAAAAAGAAACGAAATGGAGGTATTTGTAATGAGGTGGATGGAGTTAGAGTCTGTCATACAGAGTGAAGTAAGTCAGAAAGAGAAAAACAAATACAGTATGCTAACACATATATACGGAATCTAAGGGAAAAAAAAAAAAAAAAAGGCCATGAAGAACCTAGTGGCAAGACGGGAAGAAAGACACAGACCTACTAGAGAATGGACTTGAGGATATGGGGAGGGGGTGGGGTGAGATGTGACAGGGTAAGAGAGTGTCATGGACATATATACACTACCAAATGTAAAATAGATAACTAGTGGGAAGCAGCCGCATAGCACAGGGAGATCAGCTCGGTGCTTTGTGACCACCTAGAGGGGTGGGATGGGGAGGGTGGGAGGGAGGGAGATGCAAGAGGGAAGAGAAATGGGAACATATTGTATATGTATAACTGATTCACTTTGTTATAAAGCAGAAGCTAACACACTATTGTAAGGCAATTATACTTCAATAAAGATGTTTAAAAAAAACAAACAAACAAAAAAAAAAAAACAAAAAAAAAAACAAAAAAAAAGAAGAGGAAGGGAAAACTTGGCAGCTGCGACAGGGCAAATTCGTCATGCAGGAAGGCATGTGAGAAGTGGCACCTTCCATCAAGAGGCTTAAAGAAATCAGTTTACCCAAAAACTGCATTTTAGTACATGAAAGGAGAGGGAGAGGAAGAGAAAGAATTAAACAATTCAGTACAGTATCAGGCAAAGCATGAATATCCACACCAAATATGTACTCAAAAACCAGCAAGGTAAGAAGTGAAAAAACAATGTTGTTTTGCTAACATGGACATTTTCATGACAGTCAATGAGATATATATATATAAATTGTCTGCATAAACTATATGTACATTGACTACATAATTAATAGTTAATGATGTATTTACAATGTAAGCCTCATTGTCACATAGTACAGTAACTAATATAATGTGTCTATCCTTCATATTTCATACTGATGTAATTTCTAGCTGATGCAACATGAAAATATCCTGCTACCTCAATCTCCTCATACTGATGTAATTTCTAGCCAATGCAACATGAAAATATCCTGTTACCTCAATCTCCAAGGGGTACCACTAGAATGGCCTCCTTCGGAGGGCAGAGGTCATATCACATGATCACATACCTATCACATGATCACGTGCATCCCTGTATCCCTCAATGGGTACAGCCAAGGCTTCGTGCAAGATGAGAGCACAATAAATATTTGTTACATGACTAAATGAGAGAAAGTGATGATCTCACTGACAAGTCAAGGAAAGGAGAAGAGTTCTCAAATGAGGCTCTGCAGGACTTTTTACCCCAGCAGCTTGCATGCAAATAAAGTGCTAAACCCCGTCAAGAAATTAAAACCACATTTAAAAATCAAATGAGATCCTTTTTTTATTGGAAGGACTCGGATTTGGACCTATGGTCTGCTAATGCGTGAGAGCTGGTCCATGCCATCATCAGCCAGATCCTAAAAATACAGAAAAGCCCCTGAATTACACAGAAAAGGAGAAAGTCATCGCCTCACTGAAAATTCAAGTGCTTCCCTTTTCTTACTGTATTTCAGATTATTTCAGATTTCAAAGCAAACTTCATCTTTCACATTAAAAACATAAACACAAACCCTCTAGCCCTCTCTGCTTATGCTACGAATTCTGTTTCTCATATTAAAAGAGGCTTTATAAGTTCAGCCTTTATTTAATCTTATTATTTATTATAAGGCTACACTGTTTAAAGGTAACATGTATTTGTTTTCAGAGGATGGGCAAAGGTAACAGAGCTGGGTTACATGGAATTCAGTCTGAAATTCAAGTTGAAAACTTACCGTTTTCTCTTTGAATGGCAACTGAAAGAAAAAATACAAAGCCACCAGCTCAGTCAGAGAGCAGGAGGGGGAGGAGGGGAATTAGCAAATCTCTGAAAAATAAAGCTGCATAATCTGCTATATTTCAGGCCGCCTTTATCCTCCAAATCCCCCATCTTTGTTTAAGCTACAAACGGACTCTATAAAAATCAGCTCACTGGCCTCCCCTATTATACACCTCCCTGCACAAATCAAATGAAGCTTTGGCTGAAAAGCTGATAAAAAAAAAAAATACACTACCACTGACACATGAGCAAGCTGATGTATTTTAAAAGTGGTTATCATTTCTAATTCTTTCGTTTCTCTGCAGGGAATAGATCGTCTTTCTAAGGAGCACACACAACTCTGGCACAGAGCACACTTTGCCCCTGCATTTGTTTTCAATAGGGATTTTCTAAAATCATCACCTCACAAAGTGTTTCATCATTAGCATCGATTTTTAACACCTTGGGAGGAGAGTGAACAGTGGTAGCCTAACTGTTTAATATCAGGGCATGACCAAGACCACCTCCTAATATTTGCTCTCATGATCAAGTTTTTTCTGGAGAAACGCATTCTTCTTGGGTTGAAAACAACGCTGGCACAGTATCATCCAGGTACCTGAGGTCTACGCTGTTTCATTTTGTTTTCACTTTTGTTGTTTATAATGAAGTCTAGATTCTGTCCAGCAACATTGGAAAGAAACAGATCCTTCTTGGCTTTTTTTGTCCTGGCTTTTCCCTGATTGCTGGCAAATTGAGGGGATCCTAAGATACTCAGAGTCCATCTCTTTCATAGCTCCGCTGTAAGTCCAGGACCCCCCACCCAAATCTCAGTGCCCCCTTTACACAGCCCCCATACCACCAGAGATCTCTGCTTCATGGTCATTACCACAGTTACAAGTGTATAGTGCCTGTCTCATCTGTGACACTGAATTCCATGAGAGCAGAGACTGGTATTCATCTTTGAATACTTTGAGAAAGACTCAATAACTGCATCACTTACCACATTATGGATTTTTTCATAATAATAATATTAGGTAATATTTAGAGTATGTACTCCAAACCAAACACTCATTTACTCCTCTCTCAAACTCTATAAAGTGGCCACTAATATCATCTTATTTTTTAGATGAGAAGTGGAGGCTTAGAGGGGCTAAGTCATTTGCCCATGAAAGCCTGGGATAGAGTCAGCATTTAAATTCACACAGGCTGACTTGAGAGCACCAGGGCTGCCCCAATAGATTCATCTTCTCACATAGCTGCTTCCCACACCGGGCCAGGAAATCCTCAGGATAAGACAGTCATGTCTTGTTTATCGTGGTAACGCCTGATAGCAGGTACTAAGCTCCTTGTTCTGAGATCTTCCTAATACACACAACAACCCTGTTCCCTGAAGTATTATCACTGTCATCATCCCTAACGATTGTCAGGAGCACAGCAGCTTGGAGTTCAGGTGACTTCTCTGAGGCCGTACGGAATGTCAGAAGCAGAGTTTAGTTTGTTGGACAAAGCTTTCCCAGTGCTTCCCCAAAGGAGTTGGAGTTGCAGAGAGGGAGGGAAATTAGGGAGAAAACAAAGGAATTGCTCTTGGTCGTCAAAAGGAATCAGATAGGAAAGGAAAGGATAGAAGGAAAAAAGAGGGAGTCAAATAAAACAGTTTGCTGGGTTCACAGGTGGGTCTCAAGGAGGCATTTGTTGAACTAGAGTGGAATGGAATGGAATGAGGTGGGCTGGAGTACGATAGAATGGGTTGAAATAGAATGAAATGCAACAGATTGGACTGAAATGAAAACACATGACCAACTTGGCACTTGGCACATAGGTTCACTCATGGCTGTGAACTGAATTGTGTCCCCACAAATTCCTATGTGGAAGTACTACCAGGGCTTCATCATCACTGATGTGATGATATTTGAAAGCCTTTGGGAGATAATTAAGATCAGAAGAGGTCATGAGGACGGAGTCCTCCTCACAGGATTAGTGTCCTTATAAGAAGAGGCACTGGAAAGCATGCTTGCCCCTCCCCTCCTACGGCATCTGCACCAAGAAGAGGTCATGTGAGCACACAGCAAGATAGTAGCCAGGAAGAGAGCCCTCACCAGGAATCACATCTGCCAGAACCTTGATCCTGAACTTTCTAGCCTCTAGAACTGTGAGAAGATTCATTTCTGTTGCTCAAGTCACCCAGTTCACAGTGTTTTGTTATGGCA
The DNA here is from genome assembly GCF_949987535.1 of Balaenoptera acutorostrata. Taxonomy (NCBI): domain Eukaryota; kingdom Metazoa; phylum Chordata; class Mammalia; order Artiodactyla; family Balaenopteridae; genus Balaenoptera; species Balaenoptera acutorostrata. The sequence goes on along the minus strand of NC_080068.1, from coordinate 99,753,697 downwards.
GCCCAGGTTGACTAACAAGCTCATACTTTCCTAAAGTCTTTGGGGGTCTCCTCAGCCTGTTCCAATTTCCAAATCCCTTGCTCTGGCCTAGGCTGTCTTCAGCTTATAACATTCTTTGAGAATTTTTCTTTTGCCCATCCGGGTCTGCCTGCTTCCATTCTAAAGCAGTCACTTCAGGAAAGCAAACCAATGCAAATCCAAAGCTATCTGAGGCAAAACCAAACTCCTTTTGCAAAACTCACCCAGGTGGCCTTTCAAGCTCTGGGTGAGATTTTGAGAATGTCCCAACATGAATTCAGAGGTCTTACCTTGAAAAGTACATCCGTTTATTCAAAGCAATTTAGTATGAACTATTTACCCTATCAATCTTGAGTTGCTCAGATTCTAATCTGTCTTATTATGGATACGAACCTGCTGCACAGAGAAAAAAAAGTCTCCTTCCCTAAAGAATGTTGTTTCAGAACACCCAGATTTATGAATTTCACCTCCCAGCCTTGCCTTTTCAAACGAGCTGGGACTTGGTTGGAGCTTTTTTATATAAATGCAAATACGGTTATTACTTATGCATTTCAATACATCCTAAAATGGTAAAGAACAATACTATGGCACTCACAATAACAACACCTTCCTTTTTATCCCCTGCCAAGCTCCAGATGTTACTTCATTAGTTTGGATTTGATCACAATGCTCTTTGCCACCATGGCTTCTATTTCAGAACCCAAGGAGGCTGCAAATGTTATATAATGTATGATTATTAACTTATGTCAAGCAAATCACAGTGGCTCAGTATACTGTTTTTCTACTAATTCAGTCCCTCATTAATAACCTTAATTATTGTGCATGGATAGAATAGGATTTATAGAGTACAGAAGCCTGAAACTGCTATGGCAAACTCATTACCGTCTCCAGCTACAGATCTATACAGAAGTCAAATTGGAAAATGTGAGAAACTGCTTAATACAGAAAGTTGTATTTCGATAGAAGAAGGCTGGGATGGTTTCTCATCTGTTTGGATAAAGAAATACACACATCTGAAGTATCAGCTGTTAGGGACCAGGATGGAGGGGAAAGACATGGGATGCATTTTTCTCTGAAAAGGGGTTTGTCAACAAAGCAAAACCAATGTAAGTTAAAAATGAACACTCTGCACTTAGAGAACCAAATTATGCAAATCCATCCACTTTTACCTAGCTACTGTTTCTCTGCATTGGCGGACATTTTCAGGTTGGGGAGAACGGCATAGGAGGTGTTCGTAATCCTCTGGGTTAACTGCTGAGGTTACACAAATCATAGTCAGGGAAACTAGCCTTGACTGGAACTGGACACACATTTTTAAAAGCCACCAGAACAAAAAGAATGAAACTGTGAACTAGGACAAGCATCAAACTCAGGCCCCTCTTAGATGAAGCATTCAGATGAAATGTAACAGCACAACAAAAGAGATGGTCCAAAAGCAAATGAGGCCGACTGTTACTGGTGGTACGTATTTCCCTACATTTAATAATAATGCAAGGCAGGAATAAAAAAGGGTCTAATCTAGTCCCTCATGATTACAGGGGGCACTGGAGTGGTATAAAATTTAAACCTGGGGAAGATGCCATGAGCAGCATAATTCAGATGAACTTTATCAAATATCCAATTATTGTACAGGAATACTTGGCATCTGATTCTTGAGCACTTCTGGAACTTCTTAACAAATACAGGATGCATAAATGCCGTCTAGGAATTGATCTTGGAATCAGGAATCTGGCTGTTGACAGATCAGGCAATGACACTGAGTTATAAAACCAAACACTGACAACTCTGGGGTTTAATACATCTGCCTCAAAGGGAAGTTTTGGGATATAATGAAATAATGGAAGAAAAAGCCCTGTGAAAATAGCAGCACTGGGTAAAAATTGTGTGGCACCGGTGAATCCAGAACTTGCTCGTTTTCCAGTGATACACTCATAGGATGAACGTTGCCTCGTGGCATGGCAGGCGTGCAGAAGTACTGCTTCCTGATATGACGCTTATGCTGTCTTAACTATTGTACACAAGCCACCCTAGTCATCAAGGCAATAATTAACTTCATTATGATGTTGCCTAATTACCATGTTTACTTTTCACACTCTCATCACATATTGGCTTATTTTTTTAAAAATATTGTTATTAGTGGTAACAGATAAAATAAATAAAAACTCGACACTTGGGAAAGCTGAAGCTGCAGAAGACAATGTTAGGGAGGCAGCCTGGCACAGGGAAAGAAGAACAAAATTGGATTCAGGAGAAACAAACAAACAAACAAGCAATCTGAGTTGAAATGTTGACTTGGCCTTTGTTTTCTCATCTCATAAGTGAGACTAATAATACTGACTTTTTAGAGTTGTCAGATGGATTAGAGAGATGAGATGCTTTATGTGATACTCCTAACCTAGTCTCTGACACAGAGGTTCTCCTTAAATGGCTGTGATGATAAAGATGATGACTAATAAAAACAACTAGAGAGACCTTCAAGATGGCAGAGGAGTAAGACGTGGAGATCACCTTCCTCCCCACAAATACATCAGAAATACATCTACATGTGGAACAACTCCTACAGAACACCTACTGAACGCTGGCAGAAGACCTCAGACTTCCCAAAAGGCAATCAACTCTCCTACTACCTATCTGAGTAGGGCAAAAGAAAAAAGAAAAAACAGAGACAAAAGAATAGGGACGGGACGAGCACCTCGGGGAGAGAGCTGTGAAGGAGGAAAGGTTTCCACACACTAGGAGGCCCCTTCACGGGCGGAGACTGTGGGTGGCAGAGGGGGGACCTTCGGAGCCACGGAGGAGAGTGCAGCAACAGGGGTGAGTAAATAAAGTAAATAAAGTGAGTGAAAATAAAAATTTAGACTGTATTTTTTGTAATAATAACTAGTGCTGCTAAGGGTACAGAAAAATGGACTTCCTTATCTATTGCTGGTAGGAGTTTAAATTGATACAAATTTTAAGGATCAAAATTTGGCCATATCTATTAAAAGTCTTTAAATATAAGAATATTTTTAAAATCTACATTACTTTTATCCAGCAATTTTTCTTTTGTTAATTTATTCTAAGGAAAAAACTAGGTTTATTCACAAAGATTTAATGACGAGATGTTCATTAAGACACAATGAACAACAGTACAAAAAATTAAAGCATGCTAAATATTTGATGACAGGAGATCAGTTAATTATATGAAGCTCATTTATAAAATAGAATATTACACAGGCATTAAAAGGGATACCATAAAAGAAAATTTTATGTTAAAAAGATGCTGATTACATATTGAGCCAAGGTAAAGACAGCTTACAAAAAGTCCATATCATATGGTTCCAATTTTGTAAAGAAAAAACATTTGAACATAGAAAACAAAGATTGGAAATATATAAACCAAATATTAAGTGATTTGTCTCTGAGCTATAGATGATTTCTATTTTTCTTTCTTCTTCTTTTTTCTGTATTTTAAAAGTCTTCAATGAGCGTATATTGCTTGTGGTTATTTTTTGAACAATTTATACTACTCAAGGAAGGGATTTTAGAATAAGGATTTACTTCTTATGGTGATTTAATAACACTTATAGACAGCTAGTCCCTATAGTTATTTAAATGAATTTGTTTTCATCCCAGATCACATTCAATTCAGTTTAATAGTTAAGATTAGCCGTTAAGGTGAGAGGTATAAAGTCAAAAGCAGAGGATTTAGGGGCTCCCTTTAGAATACCCAACCTGTGGTATCAATATCTGATGTGGTAAATTGCTTGGGAGGAACCTATAAATGGGACCTGTCACTCAGATAGAATATCAGGAAAACAAAGATTAGGGATTTCACAAGCTCTGTCATTGGATACACCACTGCCCCTCACCTATCTGCCTACCACCAAAAGGGACGTTACAACTTTCATCATCCTGAGACCAAAATAATGACAATGCAGTTATATTTTTAAAAATGAAGAAGAGGAGGAAAGAAGAAGTAGAAGAGAAGGAGGTGGAGGGGGAAGGAGAGGTGAGGGGGTAGCACTTGATGAAACATAGAATGAACGTTGAACACTGGAAATGATTTTTCTTCAGCCTTCATAAGACACATTGCCCAAGACTACAAGCTCTCACCTAGTTTTTATGACTTTTGATGTTTATTCCTACAGGACATAAAATTAATTTGTATCTTGCTGTACAAAATCCACACTTACTCATGTCAAATGGAAAGGCACACTTTCGTTTTCACATTATCAGTGAAAACATTTAAGGCTACTGGAGGTATCCTCAGAGGAAAGTGAAAATCTGGTTTGTATGTATTAAGTACAAGGAGACATAGAACATTTGGCAAATTAATGAACGAAAGTTAGGAGTGTTAAGTGTAGAATGAATGAATATGTGAAGAGATGAAATAACATTTGTTGTCCCATATTGAATAAATTTTTATCATGGACTGTTTACCCACAGAATATGCAAATCTTCTCAGTGCAGGCTGGGACAGTTCTAGTAATTTGGGGGTTTTGATGGAGGGAGGCAGTTAAATATTCTGGATCCAATTCTTCTAAATTGGAAAATCCCTTTTGTGATAGAAGAAACTACAAGTTAATTTTTAAAAAGAGAGAGAGAAAGAGAAAGAGATAGAAATGGAGAGAGAAAGACAGATTGAAAGAGACAGACTGTCTTCCAGTTTTTCCAGATGAAACTTCTACATGGGGTCACTTTAATTAAACCAGTCTAAGGGACTGCCAAAATAATCTTCTTCCAGGATATTGAATCCTGACCCCTCTATCAGTTTCTGAAACTCCTTTGATGAAGCACAGCACTATTCACAACAGCCAAGATATGGAAGCTGCCTAAGGGTCCATCAGTGGATGAATGGGTAAAGAAAATGTAATATATAGATGCACTGGAATATTATTCAACCACAAAAAAGGAAATCTTACCATTTGCTACACCATGGATGAACACAGAGGGCATTGTGCTAAGTAAAATAAGCCAGATAGAGAAAGACAAATACTGTATGACTTCACTTACATGGAGAATCTAAAAGACAAAACAAATGAACAAATAAAACAAAAAGAAACAGACACATTGTTACAGAGAACAGACAGGTGGTCGCCAGAGGAGGGGGAAGGGGTGGTTGAGTGAAATAGGTGAAGGGGATTAAAAGGTACAAACCTCCAGTTACAAAATATACATAAAGAATATGGCTAATAATATTGCTATAACTTTGTATGGTGACAGATGGTTACTATACTTAGTGTGGTGATCAATTTGTAACATATATAAATGTCAAATCACTATGTCGTACACCTGAAACTAATATCACATTGTATGCCAACAATTCTTCAACAAAAATAAGTAAATAAGTAAATATATAAACAAACTATTTTTTAATGAAGTAGATTGCATTTTATATCTGCATTCAAATTTTCCTACTTTTAATCATTTAAAATGCACTGGGAAAGGATGTGTTCATTACTTGGATTAAATGAGGGAGGCTCCTTGAACATGAAATAAAGGAGTCATGTGATTACATGGTTCAATACGTATGATCAGTGGAAATAAAAAATTTAAAATGTTAAAGTTGGGATTGGAAACAGGAAAGAGCTACCAGAGATTTCATGGTGCGGTCTCAATAAATATTTCTTGGTTTTGTTTTATGAGGACTAAACCAGGACATCTCCCATTTGAAAGAAATTAGGTTTGTTTTTGAGCCTCTAAAAGGCAGTTTTCATCATTTCTTCTCCTGGCAGACTCCCAGCTATTTAAATTCTTCTTTTGTCTTGTTGCTTTTGGTTATATTCCTGCTTACACTGCCCTAAACAGGTCACTCGTGGGCCCTGGAGGCTTGGAGGTGTCTCAAACGGTGCGTACTCTGCTATCAGTCACTTAGTTACATCGCACATCTTTGTTCTTTGCCCATGGATCAATCCCACCAGGCCTCCAATAGTGTGAGATGTTCTTTTGATTGTCCTTCCATATCCTTTGGCCTTCCAGCTGCTAAAATCAGCAATCCAGGGACTAACTCCTGAACTTTCTGCATCAGTTTGATTTTTGCTTCATGCTAATGTGGTACTTGCCTAATATAACTCAGGGACTTCCAGGGCATGCCCCCTCCTTAGGCTTGTCTCTACCATTGGAGAATTATGTTGTGGAGGACTTTTACTGATGTATACAAATAGGCATTTTTCTTCTATACAAAGTGATACAATTACTCTGTCCGTTTGTCCCATAGGCATATTTTCATTCATAGTTCAACAGGATTTTCTGTCCTAATGACAACTTGGAATATCTCCTTAATGTAATCTATGTATCATATTTATACTTAAAAAAATCTTATCCTCCCTATCCTGAATGTAACATTCTGTAATGAGTCAAAAATGCATAGCACATCTCAGAAATACACGGCCAGGAAAGACTCTCCCAATCAGAAATGCTACCTGTGGACCTAAATTCAGCCCTTTTAAAAATGTATCAACTTTCTCAAGTAATCAGGATCAAAAACATAATTTGATAATTGATAGTAGCTATAATCAAGTTTTTCAAATTCTGTTTTAGTTCTGATTCATATACCGAGATTTACAGGACTTCTGTCACCTCCAAGGATGGTGAGTTCTGCCTCTCATTCTGAGGCAGAACGTTTCACTTTGGAAAACTGATTTTTTGGAAAGATATTTCTTTTAAAGCATGGCGGTCTATCAACGTGTTACGTTCATCACTTCCCACTAGTTCCGGTTTATTCATTCAACAAATACTATTCTGTACCAACTGTGGTGTCAGGTGAAGTATTAGGTATACGTAATGAAAAGATGAAGAGGCTGTAATCACTGCCTGAGGACATCGGCCGTGAGGTTCCAGCCAAGCACTGTGTGAGCAGACAACCATGAACTATGAGAGCCACGGCACGGTGGATGTGTCTGCCACACGTCACAGGCACAGAGAGAAGCGATCAGTCGATCCTCTGGAGGGAACTAGGGAGAGAGGTGGGCTCTGAAGAATGAGCACTGGTACCCCAGGTAGAAAAAGACAAGAAAAGCATCCAAGCTGATTCATTCTATCTCAAATCTAAAAACCTCTTTACCATGTTTGCCCAAGAGATACATGAGAACTCTGTATTCACTTTAATTTGTCTCTTCTCCAAGGTACATTTATTTCTGACATATTTTTCACCCTTTATAACTTCCTCAGAGAGGTTTATCTTGACACCCCCCCCCCTGCTACCTCCACTGCCACCTCTGCAGAGATTGGTTTAAGCCCCTGATTCGCTCTCATGGCATCCCATATATTTTGCTCATAGCACTTATCACAACTGAAATTAATTCATAATGCGTGTGTCTTTATTAGCTCTCTATCCCTTGACAATCTAAAGCCTAAATTATCTAAGAATTGTCTGGAGTCTAGATTCTAAACCTCATGAGGGCAGGAGCCAAGGCTGTCTTATTTACTGCACCTCCTAAGCAAAAGCAGAGTGAAGGGCACAGAGGAACACGGTACATATTTGTTCAACAAACACATGAATGAGTAAGATCACTGTTTCTTACACGACATGGTCTTGGGTGCTTTAAGCTCCAGCCAGCTCCAGCTGGTTTCACATAGAGCTTACAGCACTGGACCTGTAGAAACAACTTTTCTAAGGTCCTGAAGGGTCACTAGAGGGAGGATTCAGAGCCCTACAAACAAAGGACACATGGCCAGGCCAGAATCTTCCCTTCTTGATGAGCCAGTACATTAAGAAGCAAAGGACACTCATGGAATCAGACAGTACTCATCACATTTTCTATAAGTTTCATGTGCTCACATTTTCTATAAGTTTCTTGTGTCTGACTCATGGAATCAGACAGTACTCATCACATTTTCTATAAGTTTCATGTCTGTTAAAAACCACGGAGCAGTTCCTTAGAACCAAGTTCCAGCCAAACAAAACAATGAATCTTTTTCCCCAAGTACCTTCTTTGCCTTCCTTAGGATGTGCTTCTTCTACTCTCTTCCTTCCTCACTGCCCCTGCTCACCTCAACCTCCTCCTACCCAAACCCTACCCATTGTCCCTGACATGCCTATCAAGCCCCCTAGCAGTAAATCACCTGTCTTCTTGGGCTTCACAGGGCACTTTACCCTTATTTGATGACATTTGCCAGGAAGTCTTGTATCATAACTAGGTACTTGTCTCATTTCCCTGGTAGGCAGAATTCTAGGATGACCCCCTCCAAGATTCTCACCCCCTGGTATACACACTCTGTGTTATTATCTCCTTCCCTTGTGTGTGAGTAGGACTTGTGACACTGATGGTATATAACTCCATGATTATGTTACATGAGCTGGCAGAGGGATTGTGCAGATGTAAATAAAGTCCTTAAACAGATTAAGTTCATTGAGAGACATGATCCTGGGTGGGCCTGACCTAATCAGGTGAGTCCTTAATGTCAGAGATTCGAAAGGAGAGATTCTCCCATTGGTCTTGAAAGACCAAGCTTCCATGTGTGCAGGGGACCATGTGCCGGGCAACAGTGGGAGGCCTCTAGGACCTGTAAACAGTCTCTAGATAACAGCAAGCAAGAAAGTGGGAACTTCAGTCCTACAACTGCAAGGAACTGAATTCTGCCAACAGCCCTGGGTCTTAGAAGGGGTCACAGTCCCAAGTGACACAGTGATTTCAGCCCTGTGAGACCCTGGGCAGGGGATCCAGTTAGCTAGTGCCTGGACTCCTGACCCACAGAAAATGTGAACTAGCAAATATGTGCTTTTTTAAGCTGCTAAGTTTGTGGTCATTTGATATGCTGCAACAGAAAACTAAAACACCTAGTCAACAGATGATCTCCAATTTTTTGCACAGCATTGAATTCAAAGAATTTAGTGACATTTCCTATTGCACTTGACTCTGATTTTGAAGATGATCCAAAGAACAAAATTAAATCATATATGGTCCCTATAAACCATGTTACTTCTAGACTCTGTTCAATAAAAAAAGGAGTATAGAACTGTTAGCTAGTCACTAAGTGGAGTCTTATGTTTTATAAAGAATCAAGAGACATGAATTCAATCCTGGCTCTATCACAATCTAGCCAATTGCCTTGAACAAGTCAAAGCCAATTCAACTTCTTGGTATGTTATCTATCAATAACTATTAAAATAGCTACTACTTGTTGATAAACTCTCATGTATCACGGACTGTATGTGTATTATTTATAAATACCATCCTACCGTGGCCAGATAGACTTTATGCTCATTTTATAGATGAAAACGGTGAGGCTCAGAGAGATTGGGTATAACAACCAAGGTCATGTGGGTACCGCAGGACAAGGTCATAATTTGAAGGTTGTCTGTCTCACAGGCCCGGGCTATTAAAGTGAGGGGTTACTGAAAGGTCTTCTCTGATTGGATCATCCTAGAGATATAGATGGAGTGTGATTTCCACAGCACGAGCCCAGGAGAAGACTCCTTCCCCACACCTCGAAGTGAGTCACATCTGAGTTCCTGGCAATACAAACGTGTCCAGGTTTAGACAATGACAGAGACCCAGAGCCCAGGCAGGGAGACTGCACAGATTTAAGGACTTGTTTACTTAGAACAGCAGAAAGGAAGTCAAGCGTGAACTTTCTGAGCTTCAAAGATAGTCTCAGGACCCCCTTGGGAATAAGCATAAATCTTCAAATTTATCCAAAGTTTAGCAAATTCACAATGACAAATGTAACAGTTCCTCTAAATTGAAGTTCATCTCTTGGCAGTTTTGGAGGCTTGGAGAAAATGCCAGCAGCAAGGACTTGGAAGGAAATAAATCTTTAGATTCCCTGAAAACATAGATAATTATTGTGGAAGACATATGGAGGATCCCATACTGCGTTGAAAAAGAAAATTTATAAATGTCAGCTTTGAGGCAGCAATGTTGGAAGGATTGAAGAGATCTGCACTTAACTTGATGAGAAAAATATGCTGGGGATACATATTCACCATTAAGAACTAATTCTCCTTAACTTGTGCTATTTCAGGGAAGAGTGGATGAGGAGAGAAGGGAGAAAGGCTCCAGAATTTAGAGCAAGAGGTTAGATTTTTTTTTCGTATCCAAACAGGTGAAATTTAAAGATTCTCTACTGTTTAAAAAAGATGCTGGTAAATGGGATGATAAAGGGGCCACAATATGGGTGTTGAAGGCAGAAGAGTTGAGTCCTGAGTCTCTTGAGTTCTGAGCCTCACTTTCTTCATCTCTACAGTACAAGTGGTCCATATAATACCTGCTCTGGGCTCATAGCAAGGATGGAATGAGATACTGCCATCCAATCCTGCTCAGCAAATATTCACCATGGGCCCCCTCTTCGTCCCTTACAGTGGCAAGCACTGAGACTCCAGAGAAGAATAAGTCCCAGTCCTCTCCCTCCACGAGCTGACAGATGGTCCTGATTTGTGAAAGGATTTTATAAACTGCAAAGCACTATCAGAATGTTTGTCATTTAAACTCATTAACCAATCCAGGAGGTTACTGTTGGACACATTTGAAAAACACCAAGACAAGAATCCACTAAGAATCTGACTCTTTTTTTGCAAATTAGAAGATCATAGAAAGAATTACTTATTTTGGCCTAAAAATTGGCATCTGTAACTGTGTCTTTTTTTAGACAAAACCACAGCTAATAGTGGAGGATCTCGATTTTTTTTTTTTTTTCCCTTTCCGAAGGGAAAGAAGTAATAACTGAAACTGGAATTCAAAACCAGCGAAAGTAGGAAGAGAAACAGTCTCATAGGCCTTCCTCGTTTCCCTAGGGATGGGTCTTCTTCCCTTTGCTTCCTGGAGGCTCTGAGTGGAGATCATGCCAATTAAACAGTGCCCAGTTGGCAACAAAGCCCAGAGCTGAGAATGGGGACAATACAGTGGAAGCACCAACTGTCGAGAGATGCATGGCACCTCAGGAAAGACATCACGAACATCTAACGGGAAATACGCAACTTCTTAGAACTTCCGTAACTAATGTCAGTGAGGCAATGCTGAAGAGGTGTCTGGATTTAATAAACCTTTTAATATTTTCACAGCTGGGCCTGCTTGCACGGGGCTCGTAGACCATTTTCTTAACTAAGGCATGGTGCTGATCTGACATTAGTTTAACAAGGTAATTATCAAGTGAAGAATAGCAGCCGCACTGCTGTGAACCTGAATAATAATGCTCATAATTACTGATTTTGGGCCCATCTTTAAAAAAAAATAATAGAGGACTAAGTACTAAAGCATTTTATAGGAAATACATTCAGGTACAGTGTCTAGAAGTGTGGAGAACTATAAAGGATATAATTAGCAGTTTATTTACATAATCAGTCAAACACCGTTTATCATTTCTCTTACGGTCCTATTGAAGAGAAGCAAATAAGCATGGGAACATTAAGTTATTTTAGGCAGGCAACCTTAAAAAAGTCGATTATTATTAACTTTTTTTAAAGCTTGAAAGTTGAACTGTCCTAAATGCCTCAGTTGAAAACTGAATAGTGTCGCTGACTTTATCAAATGCTAGCACTCCTTCACATATATGACATGACAAACATTTCCAGGGGAAATTCTACCTGGACAAATACACCTCTCAGTTAACGAACTTCAGTTTTTGGAATATATTCAAAGCTTGCATTAACTCTGAAACAACACACAAATTGTCTTTTACTGAGAACATCTTAAGTGGTTGCTTTTTATCTGGAATATGAGAGTAACATGGAGATACCATGTATGTCTGTGAGGAAATACCTTCCCAAGCATTACTGACTAGGCTTACCTCATAATTAGATTCTGGAAGAACTCTTGCCTCTTCATTGTTCTCAGTGTAACTAACCCATTCTGGCATAGCAAATGATGTATTTTTTAAAGTAAAAAAAGACAAACAAATTGCAAATCAGATAATTCAAAGGCAGGACTAAGTAAGACACGTATTTTTAGAAAAGTCTGTAAAAATAATGTAATGCTCTGTTTGCTCTAGATAATATGGAGAAATTGTCTCGTAAAAAGGGAATGGCTTTATTACCATGCTCCTAGGTGACCTTACTTCTTCCTTCAACAGATCTTCAGAATGATTATTAGTGTCAATTGTTGTCAATTTCAAGTCCTCCTGACTTATTGAAAAGCCAAAGATAATGTTGCATCAGGGAAGTTCTCATCAAAGAATGTGTTAAAGGTAGCATTAATTGTGATAGGACCAACCTCATAAAAGTAAATAAGCACATTATAATGGTTGGGTGAAGCTGATTCTCTTGGAATGAATAATAAAAGCAAAGTGTATGAAGGTACCAAGTTCTGCAAGCTCCTGAGTTCAAATACTCCAATACAACCACCTTGATTAAACAGTAAATAATGAAACACACCCTAATGGGTGATTTTGTCACCGAGCCTCTATATTCTTAATGAAATCCACATGAACATTGATTAATATAGTTGTAGAAGAAGGCTAATTTAACTTGACGTCAACAAATGCTTTATTTTACCCCATATGCATAAATAAGGTGCATTTACAACCTGAAAACATAAAGCAAAAGTGAAGATTAAACTAAACATAGGCGTGTGGGGAGGATGCTTCAATCAGTTCATGCCACGAAACAAGAATTTCACAAACCAGTATTGTACAAAGGAAATACTGCATCCATCTCAACTTAACCCTGATTTTTGAAAATGTTTTATGTTAAAAATGATACCAATCTTACATTTGGATATAGAATCTAAAAATGTGGTGGTGAGCATTATTAAGAACAGGTTTATAAACAGAGGCAGAGAGCATCATTAAGAAAAAATCTGGCTAAGATCTGCTAATAGTCAAGTCTTAGAAACAATAGCTCACTAGACCTTTAGCTCCTCCAAGGCAAGAGATTTTGCTCATCTTCTTATCACCAGGGCACAGAAAGATGACACATGGAAAGTCCTTGAGAAAGGTTAAATAAATACATAGATGTTTCAACTGAAATTATGTCCAATAAGATCCATTCAATAAGAAGATTTATGTTTGGTTGCTGAAGACTGCTTATTCTATGAAATTTAATGACACAATTGTACTTACCAGGAAAATTGGCAGACTATGTAGTGAAATACTCTACTAACCCATGGCCCAAAGCATTAAGGAAAAAACAAAACAAAACAAAACATTCAGTCCTAGTACTGTAGGTTGGGTAGATGTGATTTTGATTTGGTATTTAAATTTAAGTCTCAGTCTTGGCTCTGTTTGTGGACAAATTTCCAAATTGCTCTGTGACATTTCTGTTACTCTATAACACAAAATGAGTTGCTACAACTGGAGATTGTGATGGTGGAAAATTACTAAAACATGGGAAAAACCGTATGTTCAGTAATGTCCCTGTGGGCTAAATAATCAGTTCCTTTGGGTCATATTTATACTATTTACCAGTGCTGTATCATTCAGTCCACAGATATTTACTGAAAACCTTATATCTGCAAGGTACTGTGGTAGGGTGTTTTCTGTCATGGCTTTAAGGAACAAAATGGTTTTAGGTTAGAAAGAAGTCTTCACCAGTCTAGTCTTTTTCTCCTGGAAGCAGATTTGATCACCTTCTTTATATCCCACAGTACTTTGTTTGCTCTACTCTTTCACTGTAGTTGCTGTTGCATTAGAGTTAATTGTTTATGTCTATCTCCCTTGTTAAACTGTAAGCTCCTTTAAGGGAGATGATATTACACACTCATGTGTGCTCAGCACCTGCCCAAGTGTGGCATAGTCAACTGTGGAGGGCCTGCAATATGAACTTTGGATTTAAATTCAGGCAGGCTTTAGCCTACACCTCCCCCCCACCCCAATGAGGTATTTTATCCTTTAGGTGGGACTCATGAGTCCAGTTGCTGAATGTAAGCAGAGGCAAGACTTATGTGCAGAACAGGACCAGGTAAATCTCTTAGAGTTTTTTCCATATAATGTATCATGTTCACACTCCATTGTAGCTGCTCTGGAGTTATCAAGATTTCATATTTGAGTGTGAACTGGGGTCCTTCAAGTAGGGCTGCTAGCTTTAAGAAAGAAAGACACAAGATGTCCAGTTAACTCAGAATTTTAGATAAACAAATAATTTTGTAGTATATGTCCCAAGTACTGCATTTGTATACTTACATTTTATCTAGCAACCCTACCTTCAAGATGATGAGTAAATTGGATGTAAAGAGGGTCAGGTAGGATGTTTCTCAATAATTTTTTGTTGAGCAGAACATTTATCTTCTCCAGCCCCCAGACAATAAATGCCAGTAGCATTACTTATCATTGTGATAATGAAAAGCTGGCCACATTTATCCTGTTACCCACTATGAGGTAGTGCCTTCTTGGTTTGAGAACCATAGGGAAGCTAATGAGAGTAGGAATATACCCCATGAAACCAAGAGTCAGGAAGTGTAAGTTCCAGGACCCCACAGACATCATAGTCACACAGAGTCTCAAAAATGGACATGATGTCCATTTCCTGGCTAGTACCTCATTCAGACCTCCCAACCAAGCTCTTGAGAATAGGTCTGACTTGCTCAAGCCTGCATATTTGACAATGAATTTTATCCCCATGAGAAAAGATCCAACAATCCTCCCAGATTTCTTAACAGCTTGACATAAAGGGAAAATAAAGTCACCAAATCCTAAAGATCAATTATAAATATGATGATAATTATACCTTCAACTTGTATAGCACTTTACATTTATTCAAAGCACTTTTCTGTCCATTATCTCATGTGATTATTAGTGTGGTATTTATTAGCAGATGAGTGAATGGGATGTCTGCTCAATCTATTGTTATGGCCAATTTGAAACACTTGATATCATCAATTTGAAACCACAAATGGGAAGAGATTCAGGCTCCTTTTTCCCTTCAGAAGTCTGTTAGTTCATCCATCAGCTGTAGGCTTTCTCTCAAGTCTTTTTTAGAACTAATCCCAGATTTTGCATTAATATTACAAGAATATTTTCTTTTTGAGTTACTTAGTTGATTATGTTAATTTAAGGTAAGAGTTTGTATTAAAATGAAATTAAAAGTAAATGAAAAAATTGGTGATGAACTTCCTTCCTCTCAAGACTATCTATCCCTCTCAATGTCTGGCAAAAAGCAAGAATTCAGTGCATTCTGAATGCATGAATCAATGAATGACTGAAGGAAAAAATGAACTTCAAATGAATGTCTGCTTTAGTCCTAACTTAATTTACTCCAGATCTTGCCAGCCTAATGAAGAATTCTGTTGAGAAGGGTCACTCACGAAAATCACAATTTCAAAGTCTAGAGCTTTCTAGAAATCATTTAGTGCAGCTCATGCAAAGGAAAGCATTTTCCAGAGTCATCTGAGACAAAGACATCTATGTCATTATGTAACAAAAATGCCACAATCATCCAGTAACTAACCATCAAGGACTACTCAGTGGAGGTGCATTCTTTTCTCTGGGATTAATTTTGAATGCAACCATAGTTCACTTCCTTTCATCTGGTCCTCAGTAAACAAGACATAGAGCCCAATGGTGCCTAGCACAGTGCCTGGCACTTGAGAAGTATTCAGTAGCCCCTAGCTCTCTGAGCAAAATAGGGGATGGAAACGTCACCCTCTGTTAGACAGGTGTCACAATTGTAATAGTTTGGGACTTGTTTAAGTCATCGTCTTCCATAATATCAGGTTTTCTTCCAGTTGGTCATTAAATTCTTAAGCTTTCCCTATAGAAGGAAGACAAGTCTGATCTGGCGTTGCCCAAAGCCAGAGATTTTCCTTCTATGAGCTAAATGATGGAACAAGTAATGGAAACTATCCTCTATTTTAATTCCAAGTGACTGGAATATCATAGGTTTAACTCATTCTCTTACTCATTCATTCATCCATTCATTTATTCAAGCAATAAATATTTATTGTGTGTTTTTCCCGGACAGCACTAAGCTAAGGTACATGTTACTTAATCTTATTTAATCTTCACAAGTATCTTATGATGTTGGCATTATTATCACCTAGACATTATGTATAAACAAACTGAGGTTAAGAAAGTCTAGGCAGGATGCCCAGCATCAAGTCATAGGCCTAACTTCGCACAGCTCTGGTGAAGCAGAGGCTCAAAGGGATCCAGAGTCCGTGATTTTGATCTCTACCTCCATAAATGAATAAAGAAAAGGAATGAAAACTTTTCAGAGGAACAAAGTTACTTTATAGACTAATGGACTAATGGGCACATGTCTCTTGAGGAAGCTAAGAGTTTTTAAACACTCGCAGCACAAACCCGTACATTTCCAGATCTCAGGTGGACTCTTTAGAGGTGTTACCCATAGAAAAGACACAGGCACAGATTCTGGCCTTGCAAATCCTTCTCCCCGTGTGCTGTAGTGCATGCTCTTCACATGTAGCTTTTAAAAATACCCAGGTTCACGCCGTAATAGTTATTAAGCGTGGTGTCAAAATGCTGACTCAAGGAATGATTTTCCCAGAAATATATTTCTAATCATGTAATATGATATTAGAGAGAAAGAGAAAGTGGGGAGAAAATGCTTTCAGAATTCCTATATAGCAAGCACAATAAAAACACAGCTGGATGAGGTGAACCAATAAAAAAACAGGAAAAAAAATAATAGTAACCAGAGACAGTCAAGTTACTTGGGCCTTGTAGAATTTCTCTTCCTTAGGGGGACACATCCAAATACACCACACATAAAAACACATATTACAAGACAAAATTGAAGAACTTTGTCAATATTGCAGTGCTATCAGAGCTTTCAGAAAAAAGGGAAATAGGAAAGAAAATGTAAAAGAGAAGCATCTTGTGAAGAAATGGCTCCACAGAGGGGCCGATGTGCAGTCCTTCAAATATCTAATAGGACTTGATGACTAAGGAAAACAGAAGAAAACAGCGTGGAGAGCAATGACATATCCCGAAACAACTTTCTGCTTTTGGACAGTGAAATGAACCCCCAGCAGTCACAGAGGAAACAAGAATAGTCTTTGGCTCATGTGACTATAAAGGTGTGTAGTTCTGCCAGAAACCCTTACTCCAGAAAGAATGTGAAACTCAAGATGAAATAACAGTTGTCAGACGGAAAATTACTGGGACCCATCACCCTCAAATTACAAACAATATTTAAAGGATTAGTGATGATTGTATCTGAGTTGTCCTGGATCTCAATCTAGAGGCTGAGGTATGCTCATTGGAATTCAATTGAATAACAACAGCTATTTATGGAGCATTTTCCAGGCACTGGAAACTCTGCAAAGAAATTTACGTGTCATCTCATCAAACCCTCACTTTGCAGATGAGGCCACTGATGCTTAGAATGTGACTTAGGCCAAATCACTCAGGCAGTAAAGACAAACCTGGGTTTGAACCCAGGTTTCAGACCAGGAATCCCTGCCTGAACCACACGCATTTCCCTTAAAAAAAGCCAATAGGAAGTGCCCCCAAATAAGATGTCATTTTAGTATTTATGTCAACTCCCCCCCTCCCCAATTTCCAAAGCAAGACCAACCTGGACATAGTTTAGCATTTGGAGTCTTTAGCCCCCAAAGCACAGAACCCACACATTCTCAGCTGCCCTTCCCTTCCTTTCACACATCACTTACCAGTGATGACAGTGGGTTTCTGCAGTTGAAAGCCTGGGAGAGGGTGATTTCTTCAATGTTGCAGTTCAGCAGGAATTGCCCATCAGAAGGGTCTGTAGGCTCTCCACTGCCCAGCAAGCTCTACGTACTTGATAAGCACTTGCCAATGGCAAGCTTCTCCGATGCACAGAAGCTGTAGTGATGCCAAGGTCGTGCATTGTTATCAATAATAATAGTCAAGGCTGACTACCACATTCTTCAAATGCTCTGCAGTTCTTTGATTATATTATCTCATTTAATTTTCACTGCAAGCCAGTGATGGTAGTCTTATGGCCATTTTACAGATAAGGAAATGGAGGCTCTGTTTACCAATACAAGCACAGGTTAAGACCAAGAATGTTCACATTGAACTCTTGTGAGCTTTCTACTATATTGATTAGCCTCCCAGCCTCTCCAACGCCATGGGACACAGGAGAACTTCCTCTTTTTCTTTTGGCTGCGTTGGGTTTTCATTGCTGCGCAAGGCCTTTCTCTAGTGGAGGAGAGCGGGGGCTACTCTTCATTGCGGTGTGCAGGCTTCTCATTGTGGTGGCTTCTCTTGTTGAGGAGCACAGGCTCTAGGTCCGCGGCTTTAGTAGTTGCAGCACGTGGGCTCAGTAGTTGCAGCACGTGGACCCTAGAGTGCGTGGGCTTCAGTAGTTGTGGCACATGGGCTCAGCAGTTGTGGCTTGCGGGCTCTAAAGCGCAGGCTCAGTAGTTGTGGCGCACAGGCTTAGTTGCTCCGTGGCATCTGGGAATCTTCCCGGACCAGGGATCGAACCCATGTCGCCTGCATTGGCAGGCAGATTCTTAACCACTGTGCCACCAGGGAAGTCCCAGGAGGACTCTCTCCATGTATCTTTCCCAGCAAAGAAATATTTCCTGAATGAATTGGGAACCATGTATTTCCGACAGATGAACATGGCCAGTGTGGCCCTGGACATGGCCTAGGTTTCCTGAGGCGGTTACCACTACCTTTACCCAAAAGGTTCTGTACTGGTCATCAGGAGCGGGGAGACTGTGGGGCACGATTCCACTACACACCCAGAAAAGGAGCAGAGGAAAAATCAATCCTCGCTTGAAGCTAATGGTGAGCAAGCCACCTAAGAATGGTTGCTTCTGTATAAGATGCGGAAGGAAAATCATACACCACGCTGGACTCAGAATTGCAAAATAAGCGTGCAGAGGGCTGAGACCCCATTCCTCTGCTTGCCTTGCCCTCTCTATCAAATAAGACACAGTAATTATTTGTGACTTACGTTCCTCGGAAAGTGTGAATTGACGAATCCATTTCTTTCCTCTTAGCCGTAGGAGGTGTAGGGATAGGACGGCGGGGGGGGGGTGGTGCACCCCAACTCTGACTCTGGAGTAGGTCAACCTGAGGCCTAATAACTCACCAGCTGGGGCTCTGCGGACCAAGGAAGGGTCCATTTCCAGAAAGACACTTTTCAGCTCTACTGGTCTTTAACCACAGACCAGCTGATCAAGAAGGACTCTCTTACCCCTGGCCCTCTTCCCCACTTGAGATTCCACCTAACCCAAGCAGAAACCTCCACCCTGGACTGTTGGCTTCTCCAGCTGCTGGGGGAACACTTCATGAAGCCCCACAAGGCAGGGGCAGGCACATGGCCTTAGGGACGCACATCCCAATTGCTACATGGTCCAGTAACCTTGTCGGTCTGGCCCCTCTCCACATCAACCTCAACCCCGTCTTCTAGGAAGACATCAGTAGTCTCCATCAGCAATCCCAATCATATCCCACCTGGGGAGGGGGCCCACTCCCATCAGGAGAGTAGAGACTGGGGTGGGTGGAGCAATGAGATTAATACAGAAGAGCTTTCTGAAAGGAAGAGTAATATATCTCCCCAACATAATTATCTCCTGAATTATAATACTGTTGAGTACCCCCTACCCCTGCAACTTAAAATAAATCCAACCATATCCTAGAGCTTATTTGAAAACACCAGTAGAGCACTTTGGACTGAGTTCTTCCCATTTAAATAAGTCCAAGGATGTCGGTATGGGGATTGTTTTGCCAGCATTCTGTTTGGGATATAAACTTTTCCCCAAATGTCCATTCATTCATTCAATCATTCATTCAATGAATATTTATTGGGTACCTATGTTGTGCAAGTTTCTGTATTAATCTGAGAATTCAGCAATAAATAAAACAAAGCCCCTGTGCACAGGGAGATAACATTCTAATAGGGGGTGACAGGTAACAAATAAACAAGTAAACACATATTACATGATTTACGGTAGCTTAGAGATAAGATCTCTTAGAGCCAGAGGAACCCTCTGAAAAAGTAGACATGGGGAGGGAGAAGGAAAAGTTTTTTCTAGTAAGGGTTAAGTAAACCTCATCTAGAATATTTCCTGGTACCTAGAATGAAAGCAATATGGGGAAATGTTTTACATACACAAATGTAATAGCCAAGTCCTATTTTCTTCCTCAGAAATGCAAAGCTCTCAGCTCCCTGCAAGGTCTCTAGGAAGTGCTGCAGCCCCAGCCCAGGGCCAGCGTGTGTTTTCCCCGCCCACCCGGCACAGTGTGCCTGGACCGTGAATGGGTTAAGGTGGCCGCGAGATGCTTGGAGCACTGCATAAGCAGCACGTGCGTCAGGCGTTCTAAGCATCCTTCATCTTCCCTATCTCCCGGTCCTAGGCTGTCAATCAGCTGTCACTTGCCCGCACATCAGCAGCGTGTGCACATCACCAGGCTGTCAGCAAAGCAGCTGATGAGACTGGGCTCCAGACTGTCGATCATCTTTGTTTCTCTTCGCCGCTCGGGAAATATTTTGGTTCAGAGAAACAAAGAAACCTGGGCAACAATGGCTCGTAGTCAGGCATTTACTCCTGTACATGAAAATAAGATCTTAACAAGCACTGATCATGCCTCACCCCCAAATGATGTTGGGGTCAGGGGTGGACAGAAGGAAGATTGAGAATCTGTTTTATTAGTAATTCTAGTTCCCTGAGCAGACCCTGACGGATTCACACACACACACACACACACACACACACACACACACACACACACACAAAGCACAGGAACATAAAACAATGATAACCTGAAGTTATCTGAGCTTATGCCTCAGACAAAAATAAGAAGACTCAGAGGATGGATGACTGCTTGGTTCGAAATTATTCACCATTGATCCGGCAGGCTTTTGGGGAGAGAGTAATTGTTGGATTGCCGAGTTCATTTATCTCCCAGGGAATTCTGAAAGAGCAGCTTCTGTACCCGACCCTCCCACTCTGTAGGGTGTGAGGCTGCTTCGGGCACCCACACACAGAAAGCGAGTGACCTCATCAGGACCCCCGATGAAGTGGGCTTGCCCGTGCTTGCAACAGGTGTCATTATGTTGAATGTAAAGACAGTCTGGAAAAGCCCCATGTCTGGCACACTAGCTACCCCTCTCACCCAAAATATTTATTAAAAATGTCCCAGCCTCTGAAAGCCCACAATATACAAATCTACAGAGATGCTTCCATCAGTAAGTTTCAATTGAGCAAGTTGTCCTGCTTTCCACTGTTTGCCACTTCTGCCAAATCACCATCTATTTATTAGCATAATTAATCAACTCATCATACAATAGATCCAAATACTAAGTTGTCTAAAGTCCTGTAAAATTAAGAAAAAAAAAAAAAAAGCACTGGTTGTACTCTAGTGGCTTTGAAATACATTTAGCAACAATCAGATCTTTTCATTGTGTATATCAAGAGCGCTGTTTCCTATCATTTACTCAATGCTCTGGACCGACTCATTTGTACATACTGTGGTTGGTCCCATCATCAGCTCCGTGTTTGAGACAGTTGGGATGTTTTACCCTCTGACAGACAGATCCCTTCACATGTGCAACGCTGATTTCTGAAAACGCATCTCTCTCTGATCTAACCGGACATTAATTGTCTTTGTGCTGATGTATTTATGCCTCTCGGTCTTACAGCACAACTAGCAAATCTGATCTCTGACAAGTTGGCTGAACCTAATCAGGGCAGATCAGCTGTTACCCAAGGTGCCACAGGCTGTAATTTGAGGATCTTTACACAGTTATCACTCGCCAGAAAGACAAGGAACTATAAATTCTGTCAACATGAATCCCAAACTGTGTGGTCAAAGCAGCTGTGGCCTCCCCAGCCCCCAAGAAAACATAGCACTTGTCAAATAAATACCTGAGATAATTGATAAGAGGGAATTAGAAGGATATAGCTGATACAGTGACTGTGAGGATATTTTTTTAAGGGGAACTTCAGAAGCAGAATGTTGGGTGTGAAGTGTTGTCAAGCATAAAGAAGGGTTGCAGGGAAGAGATGGATGGTAAGTCTCCACGATTCAGCTACCACTTATCATTGGGGGGGCTTGGTTCACATTTGCCTCACTCTCTAAACTGGCAAATGTCCAAACATCCTAAGCCTCGAAGGAAATCTCTTGCTGCCGAGCCGGGCTGCCACCCGGTGACAGTGCCTTGATCAGAGGCAGGAGGCCGGGATTATTGTCAGCCTGTCAGCATTGTATTATTCTCTGAAGACCCCTGTGGTTTTCTTACGGGCGCAAAAAGAGGGAATATTAGAGAAAATAAACTTTCTTACTGTATCGCTTTGGTCCATCTTCCAAACAAAAGGAAAGGGTTAATGTGGCGTCATCTTCAAAAAACTCGGTGGCAAACGCATCCCACCAGAGGTTGTCGCTATCCTGCAAAAAGACAGATCATTTATTTAACAGGCAAGAGTGGAAAAATATCTCAAAGGGGAAAAGAAAAGGGAAAAAGGCAGAAAAATCCAGTCATCGGAGGCTTGGGACTTAGCATATGTGTGTGGGTGTTCTGGAAGGGGTGTGGGCAGGCGTGTGGTCACTCTTCAAATTAATTGCCTCAGATAGGGACTGAATTCCAATTCAATAAACGAGTTAATGCAAAGCAAATGAAAATTAATTCTCGAGGACATATTTGGGGAGATTTAATAAACGTATTCTGGAGCACAATGTGACATTTTTTAAGCAAAAGGTTTGCTTTTAATGTAAAATGCATTCAGCTTTTTCTCTCTCTCTTTCTCTTTGCTCATTTAGGAGTCTGATTTTACAAACAGAAACCACAATATTACAACCAGGTTAAGGAGAGTACATTTTTTAACAATAATTTATTCAAAAAAAAAGTTGTGTGTGGCCTGTAGCCTTCCACTATGCAAATATCCCTAGAAAAGATACAGGTATTGCTACATGGATCTATGTAGAAAGATGAGTTTGTGCACAAGCAACCATCACATGCATATGGATTGTTCTTGAGGATTGGTTTAAGATTATAGGCAATCACTTGCTCGTTATTAAATCAGTTATTAAAAGCAGAATAGTTCAGCAGGATGCAAACCATCCACATGAACTCTGTTTGTTTGTCTTGGGTTGAATGTTTCCCTTGCTCATCCAGAAAATAATTTGAAATTGGCCCAGTTGAAGGCCATTAAAATCATTGCTAAGCTTCAAGGGCAGGGGAAGGGCCTCCTCTAACAGGGAATTAGGAGGGTTATGCAAAGTGTTTTACATTTAAAAGGGGGAATCATACCTGGGCCTAATTCTCTGTATAGTGCTCGATCTACCCTCAAATTCTTAAGCGCAATCTTTTTCCAGAGAATTGTTGGTTAGCGCCAGATTTCAGGGCAAGATGTTTCCCAGCTGCCTGTCAGATGGGGGAGGGACACAGAGGGGCCTGCTGCTCCTCTCTTAAAGGCCCCCAACCCTGGGGCCCTGGCCAAGATCTCACCAGCCTCTCTTCCTCCCATTAAGTTGTTCTGCTTATGACAACATTAAGTTGTTGTCACTGGCAGGCCTTGGGAACAAGCCTTCAGTCCCAATGGGAATAATTAACGGTCCACTGAAGACTGATACTGTTCCTCTTTACAGAAAAGAAGCTTAGACAAATGAATGTCCTTGTCTCTTTTTCTCTGGCCTCCTCCCAATTGCCACACCAAAAGCCAACACTTCTCTTAGTAGAATACAGTAAATATAAAACCATCCAGGGGTATATCATGACTCCACATACAAACTACCCCCCATCTCCCTTCAGAAACAAATGTTTATTGAGCACTTATTACGTGCAGGCCCTCGGAATACACAGTAGGATAAGAGATTGGTCTCTACCCTCAAAGGGCTCAAACCCACTGGCAGGACACAGCCCACTGAGCATCAAACAGACAGCCTCGCTCCACACCTGAGACCACGGCACAGGGCCTGAATGCTGTGGAAACTGTCAGAGCGTCTAGAAAAATCAGTGGGCTTGGAAGTGAAGAAGCAGCTGGGGCAAGAAACCCTATTTGGGAGCCTGGATACACAGGGTTTTTTTAACTTCAAATTGCTATACGGATGGAAAAAGAATAATGGTTAACATCTATTGAGCGCTTACCACATGCCAGACACTGTTCTAAATACTTTATATACATTTTCTCACTTGTTCCTCATTACCACCCTGATTCTTGGTTTTGTTTTGTTTTTTTCCCTTGTCAGTACAATATCAGTTTCTTGTGAGTAGGGGCTCTGTTTTGCCTGCTTCTCCATCTCCCAGGCCCCAGACGGGGACGAGGCCATGGTATTACTCAATGAAAGCTGTTCAGTGACTGGCTGGAACTACTCACGTTATCATCCCAGTTTTACAACTGCAGGAACGGATTAGGTGGTGAAGGTAACTTGCCCAAGTCCACTCGGCCAATAAACAGCAGAGCTGGGGTTCACATGTAGCTTTTTAAAATACTCAGGTTCATGCCATAATAGTTATTAAGTGTGGTGTCAAAATGCCGGTTCAAGGAATGATTGTCCCAGAACTATATTTTAATCATGTAATATGATATTAGAGAGAAAATGAAAGTGGGGGGAAGGCTTTCAGAATTCCTATACAGGGACTGGGACTTTCGGACATCTGAGATCTGCCCCGGTCTCTGCCAACTCATTTCTCTGGCGTCTTTGGGAAGGCAAGGGCTAGGGTTCAGAAAGAAGGAAGGGAGATGGAAAAGGGCATATTTTATCTCAGGCTGGTTTCTCCTCCAGCTCCTCGCTCTACTTACTGCCCCACTGCCAGGACTCACGCCCAGAAAGAGGCCGGCGCTATGCGGTAGGGCAGGTGGTATTACAACACTGGTGGAATTCGTCCTGTGGGCAATCCTCAGAGGAGACTCATCCCGACACTACCTCTTCCCAGCGATGTGAACTTGGACAGCTTATTTTACCTCCCTGACACTGTTTCCTCACTTGGAAATTAAGGATAACAATAATGATAATAATAACAACAACAGTAATAACTATCTTGCACAGTAGATGCAACAACAGTTACGTTAATAACTATCTTGCAAGGTAGATGTGAAAATTCAATAAGTTAATGGCTGTAACGTGCCCAGCAGAGTGCCTGGAACACAGTAAAGGTCAATACAATGCCCCTTTCCTACCTTTATCTACCATCTTTAACACCATTCCTAAGGGATGAAGCATTCCATGCTCTAAAGAACTCTACATCAAAAATGTTTATATATCAAGCATGTCTCCAAATCACTTCAACTATTTGTAACCCATTTACTATTATTGTTACTATTTGCAACAATACCTGTCTACAACACAGTGAAAACTCTGAATGGAAATTGATCAACTCCTTTTGGCCTGCTAATTGTTCAAAGGCCCAGTGACTAGATCAGTTCCTCTACCTCCATTTTCCTGTCATCTAATTCCTGGTTTTTAGCACGTCTGCTAGAAAATGGACTAGTGGAAGGTAAAAGCCCAGGGAGAACCCAGGCTGATCTGAAGTCACTAGGAGAAAAGAAAGGATTCAAGCTGTAAGGAGGTGAGAGAGTTGTCTATGAGGAGCCATACAGGTTCCACGGGGCCCAGACAAGTGAGTGTTGGCAGAAATCAAGGGGGGAGGGGGAGTAATGACCCAAGAAGGGGGGATGACATTTGATTCAAACTAACTATAATGGAACATGAGATGAGTCAATGTCTCAGGAAATGTCAGGACAGTTTTGGTAGGAGAAGGTCATATCAGGTGACTATACACACAAAAAAAAAATCAATTGGCTTTGGTCACAAATCTTGGAAGAACATTCCAAAACTAAAAATGTGATATGTACTTTCACAGGGCCAGACACATAATAGGTACATAATAGAATATATACACATTTTGGCTGATAGAATGAATGAGTGGATGAAAGACTGGAATTCCTTTTTGTTCCATCAAAAACCCAACTCAAGAAAATTGCTTACACGGTTTTTGTGAGCTCTAGATGGTTGACCCTACTTTGTCTATTGGCCAATATTTTTAAACTGACACAAAAAAAATTTGGATATTATTTTTAAGCTATAGTTGTCAACTGCCCCCCAACACACATATATAAAGCTTTTGAATTAGTCCTCAGTTATGAGAGGAAAAATGCTGATGGAGAAAGGGAATTAAAAAGTAGTATTTTTAAGAAAATATTACTAAACGTCAAGTACAGGCCAGTCTTGACTTGGCTTTTTTCTGAAGGAAGGAGATCGTGGAAAGAATACATGTTTGGGGGACCCTGGGTTAACAGTAGTACCCATAACTCAATATTTTCTAAGTTTTTTCCAGGAATTGAACCATCTTATATTCACAACTGCCCTAATTGTCCCAAGGGGCAGAGCAGGCATCCTTAGAAGAATTTATACCCTTAACCTCTATGTTACATTGGCTTCAACATACGAATTCTGCCTCTTATTCGCTGATGACCTAAGTCAAGCCTCCTAACTTGTTTGCATCTATTTGCTCATTTGCAAAGTGGGAACAATCAGTTCAGTGGACTGTGAGGGCTAAGGAGAAACTGCCCAGCACATAATAGTTGCTCAATAAATGGCAGCTATTATAAATTATTTCTTATGGTCTCCTTTGACCTTCAGATATTTACAAACAGAGAATCTGAATTTCAAAAAAGTTAAACTCCTTAGTAAAGATCAGACAGCTAGAAAGTGGCAAAGATAAAGTTCACATCCAAGTCTGCCTAATTCCAGTCTATTTTTTAAAATAGCAAAATTGAGAGGAAGGTACAGAGAATTTCCACACCCTCCCTGCCCGCACACATGCATAGCCTCCCCCGTTACCAACAGCCCTCACCACCCACAGCAGCAGATTTGTTACAATTGATGAACTGACCAGGCCAGGTTTTTTCCAAATAATTCTGCTTAAAGAGTGATTTTCCACCTTAGGTTGAAGACAAAAAGATTCACAAGAGCAGAAGAAGAGGCCAGCATTAATTAGCAAGAGGAAATTTTGCTTGAACAGATCTCCTCCTCCAGTTCTTTCAGATTTTGCCCCCTTTCCCCCACCTTCATGTTGTTTTTCTGAAAATAAACCTCCTCTTTGAACATCCCTTCCTTCCATTTTGCTGGCTGGTATAGTTCCTGGGATCAGTGAGGCAATTTTATGGAAGACATTTGCCTAATGACTAGGCCAGGAGTCCAGGCAGCCGCTGCAAAGCAGCTACAAAGACCTGTGCTGAACCAAATACGAAACCTCTGGCAGAAGATCTTACAGTGTGACTGGTGGAATCTCAGTTCTCAGCCACAGAGCTGAGCTAACAACCTCCTGAGTTGTGGACAATGATAAAAAATCAGTGCCACCATTATTCAACTTCTAGATGTTGGTCATCTAGATGGTCTGAGCCTTGCAGACAAAGGCAACATGTACAAGAGACCAAGGAACTATAACAGAAAATGACTGGTCACGATTCTGCAGTTCTGTCTATCCACAGGCTAACACTTCTGCCTCCTGATTGCATGCTTGGCGCCTCCATCATTGGAGAAATGGAAGAACCGAGGAGTTCCCTTGGGAGTAGGTCACATGGCCAAGTCCAATAAGCTGACCAGTAGGAGGTTGTGTGAGGAAAGTTTCCAAGGCTGTTTCGCAGCAAGGATTCCAAAGAGGAGCTCACGAAGTCTGGTTTCCCCTAAGGTGTGAAGGGAAGGTAGGATGTTGCCACCCACTCTCCATGCAGGCAATCCCCTCAAGTCAAACCAATGTGGAGAATAACTAGGAAGGGCCTTGAGACTGACCAGCAGGTCAAGATCAACCTCTCAAGACTTGGAGGTAAAGGTTATGACAAATGCCTTTAAAAACAAACCAATAGGGCTTCCCTGGTGGTGCAGTGGATGAGAATCTGCCTGCCAATGCAGGGGACATGGGTTCGAGCCCTGGTCTGGGAGGATCCCACATGCCGCGGAGCGACTAAGCCCGTGAGCCACAACTACTGAGCCTGCGCGTCTGGAGCCTGTGCTCCGCAACAAGAGAGGCCACGACGGTGAGAGGCCCGCGCACCGCGATGAAGAGTGGCCCCCGCTCGCCGCAACTGGAGAAAGCCCTTGCACAGAAACGAAGACCCAACACAGCCAAAAATAAATATAAATAAATAAATAAATTTAAAAACAACAACAACAACAACAAACCAATAGCCTGAGGTTTTTGGTAGGTGGGGTGGCCGAGCACACCAGTTACTGCCACATAGCATAGATACAACATATGGTGGATATATGGGAAAAGACGTTCTATCCAGGGAAAAGCCACTCTTACCACTCTGGGGACCAGCATAGTCAGGAGTTGGCCTGTGTGGAGCCAAAGGACCCAGCAACTTACCTTGTCAAACCAAGGGTCCCTCTTTAACCATTTCCTGCCTCCTTGCCTTTGCATATGTTGTTCTTTTGGCCTGGCATGTCCAGCAAATACCAAGTCCCAGTCCTTCGATTCCTTTTTTCCCTGTCTCTTGTGCTAGGAAAGCTTGACACCTCTACCCCTGTTAGAGTGTGGATCATATTATAATTGAATCACTGCCTTGTAATATAAATTTGTCTAAACTTGTGGCTGCTGTAGAGGACCATGAGATGCTTAAGGATACGGACTGGGCATTAGGCATCTCTCCATCCTCAACAGATCTCCCACCTATAAATCACCCAGTAGGGAGTAGAACAGATGGTGAGGCCATAACCACACAGTGAGTAAGATTCTTCCTCTAAGATTGCAGGAATCTTAAGTCTAAACTCAGTGGCTAGGGGACCGGGACAGTGTACAAGCAGAGGCCTCTCTCTGTCATATCACTGTTGCCTCACTTTTCATCAGTGGATGTACCAACCATGCCTGTGACAAGTTCATATGGATGCAGAAATTACCTCCCACCTACACTGCCATTCTACTGAACCATCTTTGGGCATTTTTCTTGTTCTTTTCAGTGAAACATTGGTTAAGTGAATACACTTCATTGATTGGAACTGAAATAAGTGATGTTTAAAAATAAATAAAGAAATAAATAAATGATGTTTTACTTTATTAATTTTTAAAAATAGAGAATAGAGGATAATATGGTGAAGGCCTGTGGCCCATTATCCAGAATTAACAATTATTAAAATAATATCTTTCTTTCCTTTTTCTCTCCCTTCCCCCAGGCTCCCATAAACAACCATTTCGTGAAAATCATATGGCCCTTCCTAGCCCATCTTTTATATTTATATACATACATGACTCCATTCATATATAGCCCTGTTTTAAGTTTTTAATATTTTATTTAAATGATATCATACATTATGTTTCCTTCTTTAAACTTTTTTTTTTTTTTTCATTCAACATTGTGTTTTGGAGACGTCTCCATTTTATATATCAGGGCCTCTTCTTTCCTTATATAAGCTACATGGTAGTACACTAGATGAAAAGAATATATTTTATTTAAGCATTTTGCTACTAATGATCTCTAGACAGTTTCTCATTTTTTGCCATTACAACAATGCTGTGAAAAGTATCTTTGCAGTGTCCCTTTGTGTTAATGTGTAAGAATCTCTCTGGGGCATATATCTAAAGTGGCCATGCCTAGGCATAGGGTGTGTACTTGTGTATATTTTGGCTGTTCCATTAGGAGGTCCCTATGCTTCCAGATTGAAGACTTCTGGTCTGAAGATGCACAGGTAGAGATGAAACTAAGAGCATTTCCAAGCGATATATTTCCAAGTGAGATCTAACAACAAGATACACAGAATTCCAAAACAGAGTCCAGCTCTGCCAGGAGAAGGATGAGCATCTGAAAGTCCAAAGAATATGCAATGATGGAAATACCACTACTAATAAAAGTTTTCCTGTCATTCTTTTAAAGGCAGAGTGTATCCCAGGGACTTCATTAACCAAAAGGAGGATGAGTTCTTGCCACAACACAAGAAAGGAAGCAGAGTTGCTTCATGGTCCTCCGAAATGGCTCATGAGACAGAATGATTGAGTACCAAACACCCCAATGTGTGGGCGCAGGGGTAGGGAGTGAGGGGCATCTAACTCCATACACTCTGCCACGAGGCTTCTCATGGAGGTCATGTCTGCCTTTACCTTTCAATCCTGGCTGTTGTTTAGTACCTGAACAGTGCATATTTAGTGCTTAGTGAATATTAATAAGTAAAAAGTGGATTATTTTCCCAAAGCTGGAAAGTAACAATAGCAGAGAGCAGCGTCCGGGTAACTAAAGAGGAAATTAACTCTGCCTGAACCCAGACCCGGGTGGAGGGGTGCGGCCTACAATTCTCGTATATTTTAATTAGGTAAAAACACCATTAAAGCTCCTCCACTCTAAGTAATCCCCTCTATACATTTCTGTGATGAAAATCCTTGGTCCCTTTGTCCCATCTCACAGGTGAGCCCAAGTAGCCCCAGCAGCCAAATCATATATCAGGATGAGAGATGCACTCAGGTCAAATAGCAGAAGAGAGTCTTAATTATATTTAAAACTCCACAAAAGCATTTTGCTTCCAACCCGGATTCTCTTCCATTCCTATCTCTGTCCCTCTCCACCAAAAACAGGATCCTGGTGCCAGGGTTGCCCCCCAGCATCTTTAACTTAAGCACTGACAGGTTATGTGGGATTTTTGCCAGAGTAATTATTTTTCAATTCAACAATAATGAGAAATTACCATGGCAACCACTTGTCACGTGGCACACATACACCCCCTCCAAAGAATGAACCATACATAAAGCATCTATTTCTTGAAAAGTGTGTTTTTTCAATGAAAATAAACTTAAACAGGTCAAAGTGGAGAGAATGTATGAAGGGGTCTGGAAACAGGAAGATGAGGAGGGCATTGACTTCTTCAGTATCTTGCAGTTCTAGAAAATAATGATATCTCATCACCCTACTGTCTACTGTCTTATACGCACGCACACATAGATAGCACACTATTCATTTGTATCTTACCATTGTGGTCACTCCCATCTTACACATGTCAGTTGACCTCTCTTAGAAAACACTGCAGAAAAAACATGTGTCTCCAGGACCAAGACTGATGCACACTTGGCTAGACTTGCTTTCCCTAAATTTCTTTGCCTGTCACTTGCATATGTTGAGACAGAAGACAATAATCTCCTGCCAAATCTCCTGGCTTTCTCTTTCTAGAGACTCTCACACACTGAAGGGGGTGCAGGTTTTTATTTTCTCTAACTACAGAGGTCTTTTTTCTTCCTTCATTTCTCCAAACCTAGGAGTCTTGTATCAAACCATGTTTTTTTCCAAATTAGCCACATTTAATAATAATAGTCAACAGTTACATAGCATTTCTGTGTGCCGGCCACCATTCTGAATCCATTGAATAATATAAACTCCTTGAAACCTCACAATGACCCTAGGGGCTAAGTCCTATTACTCATGCCATTCTATAGATGAGAAAACTGAGGCACAGAGAAGTTAAATATCTGCTTAAGATTATGAAGCTAACAAGTAGCAGAGATATTTCAAACACAGGGACTCTGGCTCTTGAGTTTGGGCTCATATAAGCACTTTACTACGATGTTCTTTGTCTAAAGCAATGTTCTTCAAAATTTCTACTGTCTTCTTAGTTGTTTCAATCTCCAATTAATGCACTGAATGTTTGGGGCTCTGTTTCCTGAACAGACAGCCCAAAGCAAGGCTTTCCATCACATCGATGGAATTCTACATCAAGACACAGAAATAAAAGTAATAGGGTAAGATCATTTGCTCTCACTAGCTGGTAATTTTGCACAAGCATGTAATGAACACAGGGAGAGAATTTTAAATCCCCCCTTTTTATTTAACGTTGTGGAATTTTTTTTTAATCTCATGTCCCAGAGGTGGTAGTTTTTTTTTTAAATAAATTTATTTATTTATTCATTTATTCTTTGGCTGGGTTGGGTCTTTGTTGCTTTGCGCAGGCTTTCTCTAGTTGCGGCAAGCAGGGGCTACTCTTGACTTATTGCAGTGGCTTCTCTTTGTTGTGGAGCATGGGCTCTAGGCACACAGGCTGCAGTAGTTGCAGTATGCGGGCTTCAGTAGCTGTGGCACGCAGGCTCAGTAGTTGTGGCTCACGGGCTCTAGAGCGCAGGCTCAGTAGTTGTGGAACACGGGCTTAGTTGCTCTGCATCATGTGGGATCTTCCCAGACCAGGGCTTGAACCTGTGTCCCCTGCATTGGCAGGCGTATTCTTAACCACTACACCACCAGGGAAGTCCCCCAGAGGTTGTAGTTTTATTTTGGCTTTTTTTCCTCTCTCATTCTCAACTATGACTTTGTTTATTCTCAACTAAATTGCATTTGATTCAACAGTAAACGTTAGTTATCATTTTAACAGAGAAATTCTAAAACGGCTTGTTACTAAGAGAGTAAATTATGTGTCTTGATAGAACTTCTCAGGGTTTCACTCACAATTCGAGGTTTCCCTTTTAGAAAGTGTCTACTACATTTCACTCCCTTGTGCTGCTGCCTTGGGAGAGACATTTCTCAAAACAGGCAGAGACAGGAATTGGCATCCAGCAGATATGCCTCTGTAGCTAAATCTACATCAAACACCCCAAACACCTGGAAAAATCATGTATTTCAACCTCTGTCCTTGACCTACTAAAGTATTAATTAATTGTGAGGATTCCAAAGAGAAATGCTGTTTACAATAATCTAAAAATAATGACTAAAATGTATACAAGTTGAGGTGCCAAAAATAAGCTTTGGACTTATTGCAACTATTATGAAATAATAATTTTTTTAAAAGTTTGGATTGCTATCAGCTTTATGAGGGCCGGATCTCTACCCACGCCTGTGTATTTGCTAACACCTGGCAGGCATGCAACAAATAAGTACTCAATTACTTGATTATTTAAATTATTTCATTTAACAAATAAATATTTGTTTAATTAAAACCAGCATATTCTCAAAACCCTGAAGAAACACAATCGTGTTTTCATGATGGTTGGACACTTCTATTGTCTTTTTTGTTCACGTGTCTGTTAAGCAGGGGTGTTAAATATTTAATGAGTGACTCAACGAAAGTGCTTAGGAGTTTCACAGTGAATTACTTTCTAGTCTTCACAGAATCCCTATCAAGTTGGTACTTTTATTATCCCAATTTAAATGGGGAAATGGAGGCCCCAGGAGGTCAAGATATATACCCAAGGTCACAGACCAAGTAAGGGGCAACATTGGGATTTGGTTCCTGAATATTGTGATTCCTGAATGTTTGTTTCTAGCTGCGAAGTTTCACTGCCTGTTCTCATCTATACTGTTCTGGTGTGAAGGAGGAGGAGTATTTTCTTCATAATTAAATTTCCTCTGTTAGACTCCAACCTGGAAACACGCACTCTGACATATCAAAAAATAATATACTAGGGACCCTGTGCAAACCCACTTTGAAAATGACCTAGCGAAGCATTACTCTAGAAGCATGGGTCTCGCTGGTGACAGTTCTGGGCGGCGAGCACCATACCTCACATTACATCATACCCTCTAGGTGTGAGAGGTCCTGAGAGGCAGGATAATGTGATGAGGCAGCAACTCATATATCTCGGGAAAAGTGCACCATAAAATCAGGCACAAATTTTCTGTTCCAACATACACACAGCGGACAATGAGAGAACACTTCTGGAAAAGTTTGCAAGATGCAAAAGCTTGATTTTGTGACCTGCCCAATTACATCGGAATCAAATGACAGGAATAATTCTTAGAGTTACCACTCAAAATTGGAAGGCCGTGCCAGGACTGAAGCAACAAAAGAAAACTCGTGTTTTTCCCTCTTCTTCCTTGGGAAAAGGGAAAAGGTTTTTGTTCACAAAGAAAAATAGAAGAAATCCAGCATAATCTCAAAACTCAGAAGGAAAATAATAGGTTTCTCTTGATGATGGTCAAAGGCCTCCACGCTCTTTTCAGTTTACACATCTGTTTATTGGGGTCTTAGATTCCCTCTAAGTCTGTATCACAGCTCCCAGCTTCTCCCTGGGCTCCAGGATCCCTGGTTCCAGCTGCATCACCAACTTCCCCCCTTGTTAACCAAAGAGGCATCTCAGACTGAACATGGCCAAAGCCCTATTCTTACCACACCTCAAACCTATTCTCCCCACTCTTTTCTATGTCAGTAATGTAATTCCAAGTTGTCATTCTCTTAGCCCAAACTTTTAGGACATATTCTTGACTTCGCTCTTTTCCTAAGTCCACACCCCCAATCCATCAGCAATCTACTTCCAACCTAGAATGGAGCCCACCCACATTTCTCTCCCTCCACCCGCACTCCTTGTCTGGGCCTCCAGTACCTCCAGCCCCGACA
The DNA here is from genome assembly GCF_949987535.1 of Balaenoptera acutorostrata. NCBI lineage: Eukaryota > Metazoa > Chordata > Mammalia > Artiodactyla > Balaenopteridae > Balaenoptera > Balaenoptera acutorostrata. Next base: position 99,719,626 of record NC_080068.1, on the reverse strand, counting down.
GCAGTGATTGCTTCCTAATCTTTCTCTCTGCCAGTACTCTGTTTCCCTGTACCTGTGCTCTGCTGAGAAGCATGCATGATCTTTGAACAACGCCCACTAGATCGCATCACTCCCTGTCGAAACCATCCGGTGGATTCCCATTGCTGCTTTTAGCCATGGAGCAAACTGCCCTGCGTGGTTGGGACTTGGTATTTTTCCTTGGCCTCAATTCCCTTCATTGAACACAGCTCACGAGCCTGGGCTCTTGCCACACAGACCTTCCTTCTAACCCGGGTCCACACTCTGGTCCACCACAGAGACATTTGCACTCGCTGTTCCATCCGTGAGTGGATGCCTTTCCTCTACTTGGCGTAGCTTTCTCTTCCTTGTCATTCAAATCTCAAGTTCTGTGTCACTTGTCACTAGTCTACAGGAGCCAACTTTTTTACCTAATCAGTCAATGTTTTTTCTCCAGGAGGCACTTATCACTTGATTTGGTCTATTTGTTGTCTTCCTACCTACTACAAAACATAAGCTCGTTGGGATCCTGCTGCCCACTTTGTTGTAGAACCTGGTACACAGTAGGTGCTTAATAAATGATGGCTTGAATAAATGAAAATACCAAAAAATGTGTTAAGAAAAAAGAAAAGAGAAATCTTACCAAAGAGACCACATTAATCTCTCTTTTGGACTTCTACAGGGCAACAGTTCCCAGATCCAGACTTGTCACAGCACATTTGGCTACAACTACATAATAGAGTACTAGGAATCTACCAGAATCTTTATTCCCTTTAATTTTTAAAATAAATATATACCATGAATTAAAAGCATTAAAAATATTCATGCCCTTTGACTTAGTAATTCTATTTCTGGGAATCCATCCAAAGGACATAATCCAAAACTATGTAAATGTTTTATATGCAAAAATATTCACCATAGGAGCCTTCATAATAGCAAAAAAGAAAAAAAAAAACAGAAATAATGTGCCGCCCTACAAGGGAGAAATGATTCCAGAAACCGTGATACGTCCACTAGAAAGAAAATAGGAATCTTTAAACATAATGTTTACCCATGGTTTATAATAACACAAAGGCATGCTTAGGTTATAATGTAAAATGAAGAAAGCAAGATGGATAAACAGAGCAGTAGGGCAGAATGGAGGGCTGAGAGACAGAAGCATGCATGGGACCTGGGTCTATGAAAGAGGTGGCCTTATGGGGGAGTGGGAAGGGATAGACAAATGGGTAACTAGTGTTGGCTTTTCACATGGAAAAAATAAATTTGATTCCACTTCACATAACCAAATATAAATTCCAGATGGATGAAACATATAAATGAAGAAAAACAAAGTTTTCAAACTATTTGAAGAAAAGAGAGCATATTTTGTGTGACCTCAGAACAGGGGGAAAATTTGTAAACAAACACAAGACAAATCATATGAGAAACAAGCGATCCATTTGAATCCATCAAAATATAAACATTTCATGAGACAAAAGACACTGTAAACATGCTACAGTATAAATGACGAGCTGGAAGAGGATTAGTAACTAGGATATATAACAAACTGTTCCAGATTAAAAATCAATAACATATAAAAGAGCAAAAAATGTGAAAGTACCATTCCCAGAAAGCGGTCAATAAAGCAATGAAGAGATATTCTATTTCACTTGTAGTCAAGAAAAGGTAGATTAAATCCAAGCCCTTGAACATCCATGTGATTATCAAAAAAAAAAAAAACTGAACTATGCCACACGTTGCTGGAGAGTTGAGGAAACAGGAACTCTCACGCACTGCGGTCACTTCTCATCGTAGTCTGAAAGCCCTGATGCACAAAGTAGGCAGATGCCAGCATTACCCACCCACTCAGCACCTACCACTCTCCTGGACGTCGTTGCAGCCTGACAAACTTTCCCTTTATCCCTTCCGCCTCTTCACCTGCAATACTCCTCTCACCACACATCCTTCCACTATTTCCCAACCATCCTTTGTTCATTCAAGACATCCATCCAAGTCTTGCCTCCATCCTGAAGCCTCCCAGGATTTCCAAACTACAGAAAAGTCTCCATTTTCTAGACTGAGAAACATTATTTTTTTTAAAAATTTTCAATTACTATGAGCCTCATGCTGACTACTCCTGTAGTACTATATTTTAATTTTATTTTATTTCACATTACATCTAGTTATTACATTTTCATGTCTCAATGAGTCTAAACTCCATAAGAGACATTATATACTTTGGGTTGGTTTTTGCTTCCCACTGCTTATCTGGCACACATTTATTGTGTGTTTAATTATGAACCAAACACTGTGCATTATATATTTCAGGCTTTTGAGCATGATCAGGTAGCTACTATTATTATCCTCCTTTAACAAGTGATAAAAAAAAAAACCCAGAGCTCAGACAGGTTACTTAATTTTCCCATTCACACAGCTGGTACATGTTGGAATCAGTGTTCAAAGCCACATCCTGGCTTCAGAACTCGTCCCTTTTGACTGACATGAGACAGAAAATATTAGTAATGAGAGGTCACATATAAGACTTGTGCATTGCTTCATCATTCACAATAGCCCAGAAATGGAAACCATCCAAATGTCCATCAACTGATGAACAGATAAACAAAGTGGTATCTCTGTATAACGGAATACTCTTAGCAATGAAAGGAGTAAAATACTGATAAATACTTTAACACGTACGGCAAAAACATTATGCAAACAGAAAGAAGCCAGACACAAAATGCCACATATTGAATGATTCCATTTGTATGAAATACCCTGAATCCTGGCTCTACCACTTACTAGCTGTGTGATCTCAGGCAAATTACGTAAGCTCTCTCTGCCTCCACTTCATTGGGTGTAAAATGGATATAATAATTCCTCACCTTTCGTTGTGAGGATTATACTAGATAATACATGGACCAGTGACTGGAATAGAGTAAACATCCAATAAAGGGCATTATTACTAAGTGGTGGAGAAAGTCTCAAGGCCAGGGTTGGGTGGATATTAAGTAATATATAGCAGTGATACATCTTATAGAACAGCCCACACACTTGACAACCTGACAGCCTGGGGCTAGATGTCAATAGCCAGCACGTCTTTGCTCTGTAACTCTGGGCAAGATAGTCAATCTCAGTTGCCTTCGCTGTGAAAATGGGAACCATAATGGTCCCTGCACCTCGTAGTGCTGTTGTGAAGATTAAATGAACTGATACACTGAAGCGCTTAGTACAGTGTCTGGTACACAAGGAGTGCTTGTTAATTTTTACCCATCATTATTGTTCTGGCCATCAGTGTTAGGTGGCATTAACGGCACCCAAGACAGAGATCTCTATCCTCAGAAAATGTATAATCCAATTACCCAGTTGTCCCACAATTGCCACTGACAGCAGATGCAAACAAGGACACCCTTCTCTGTCTGTCTCCCTCTCCAGGCTGCAAACTACTCAAAGGCAGGATCAATGTTTTGTTTTTCACCATCTCCCTAGTGCCTTGCACAGTGCCTGCCTGGGAAAAAGCAAGGGTACACTATCCACCAAAGTGAGTTTACAATGCAGACCGAAGGAAGAGAAGCCTCTGTTTTGCACGTCAGCCTCAAATCCACAGTTGCCTGTGGTTCGGGCTAATTTGCATCTCAGCATCTCTGAAAGCTCTGCATTTAGCTATTCAATTTGCTTCCTTGTCAGCTAGATATAACAACTTGCAAGGCAAAAGAGAGCTTTAGAGAATTGTGGCTTGCCTGCCAGCAGCGTATTTGTTGATGCGGGATTTTTCACTTTCCCCCGTCCATCTCCACTGAAGGCAGAAAACTGAGTTCTAATTCTGATCCTGGTAATTCTTTGCTGGGTGACCTCACACAAGTATAAATCAGACTCTTAAGTGTTTTAAATGTCCTTAGAGGATGTGCTCAGGCCTTGATTTCTCCGTCTGTCAAGTATAAGGATGATTCTAAGGGTCCTTCCAAAGGCATCCTGACAGAACACTCACTTCTTCAGGGATTATTGTCCAACAAAAGAACCTGTCCACCTTCCCTACTCTTGCTTTCAGGGAAAACGTTTTTGGGGGATCTTGGTCAGGGCTAAAGTAAAGACAACATCATCACCAAAGGATGTAAAAAGGAAGATCTCCATCACCTTCCAGGGTGCAAGAAGAGTCTCCATAGGGATGGCAAATGGATTTTAACCCAAGCGGCCTCTGTGATGAACTGGTGATTGTTACTTACCTGGACTCTGAATCCATTCTCACATGCAACTGATATTTATTGAGCACTTACTATGGGCTAGACAATATTCTGGGCATTAACGATAAAGCAGTGAACAAAAAGGACATAAATCTCTATGCTTGTAGAGCATATACAGTAGTGGATGACAAACAAAAACCAAGATAAATAAGTGAAATATACCATTTATCAGAGAGTGACAGGTGCACCGAAGAAAAGTAATAAAGCAGGAAAGGGGGACACAAAGAATGGAGGGTAAGAAAGGAGAGGTGAGATTTTAGATGGGGCGACCACGGGTGGCCTTGCTGGAATGTCTCTTTAGATCCGTGTTTCTCAACCTCAGAACTACCGACATTGGGCTGGATAGTTCTTTGCTGGGGGAGGGGGCAGCTATCCTGTGCGTTGTAGGATGTTTGACAGCCTCCCTCGTGTCTACCCAAGAGATACGAGTAGCATCTCCCTCGGTTGTGACAACCAAAAAATGTCTCCAGACATTTCCAGATGTCCTTCAGGTTGACCACCACTGATTTAGAGTAAAAACCTGAAGAAAGAGAGAGAAGGAGCCACACAGAGATCTAGAAGGATCCTGGGCAGGCACCAGAGGCAGAGGGGTGAACAAGTCTGGGGTTACCCCCCTTCCCCTGGTCACAGCCAACTTATATCAAACAAATATCTTCTTAAGTATGTTTGTTCTCAAGAGAGGGTTTGGTCAGTAGAGGTGAGGATCCAGAAGTGCCCCAGCCTGGAGGTCAAAAGATCTTGATGCATTTAAGGAATGAAAAGGAGGGCATCTGAGCCAAGTATTGGGAGCCAGGAGTGAGGCCAAAGATGAGCCTGGTGAGGGCCCAGGATCTCTTCCTACCAGCGAGACCTCCTAGGAAGGTTTTAAGCAGGGAAGTGTCGTGATCAATTTAGGTTCCAAGGACCTTCTATGACAAGACCAAGTGACCACCACCCCTGAAGAGCTGTGTGGCCCTGGGTGAATTACTTCACTACACTGGCCCTTAGTTTTCTCATCTGTAAAATGGGGGATAGGGACAACATTAGTACCAGCTTCACGGGTTTGTTGTGAGATATTATCAAAGGAGAGAATCTATGCGAAGCATTTAGAACTGTGCCTGGACCACAGAGCACACCTGGTCATACACTTAGCCTTGACGAAGAGCACTCTTCCTTAAACAAATGTTAGCTCTTCTTTGCTTCCTTTTCTCTTGGAAGCTTACCAAGGCCAAGCTTACCAAGTGAAACTTACTGAGGGTGTAGCTTTCATATCCACCCACACCCCCAGGCCAGCTCCGGCCTCTGCACCCAGAGCCCTGCATTTCTACTTCTAGGGCACCACCTGCTGGCCAGCTTCTCTGCACACCTGGACTGTATATTCTCTGTCAGTAGTCCTTACTGGGAACAAATACTTCCACTTGAAAACCAATGTCGAAGAGGCCTTCTTCTTCCTTAAATACTTCAAGTCCCCATATATGTATAACTCTCAGTCCTGCCTTAAGAATGGGTTCTAAAGCAATCAACTGTCACCTCTGAGGGTCATCAAACCACCCACCCACCTAATGACAACGTACTACTTTCTTATAAGACATATAATGCTTACACAATGCTTCTACCTGTAAAGCCTTTTTCCTCAATTCACGTTCCAGAGAATTTCTACCAGCTGACACTTGCACAAGCTTCCCTTCCCAGCCCTCCCTGCCCTCATCCCCATCCCCTCCCCCACTACCTTTAGCAGCAGTAATTCCATCCCGCTTAACTTGGATACGAGCACCTGCACAGGGCCTGATACCAAGCAGCACCCCTTCTCCACCAAAGTCAGCATCCTCTGGAGGGGCTGATGCAAGCTCAGTGATGTCACAGACTGAATCTTATGTGATCCCCATACCAAGAGAGTAAGATTAACAACACAGGTGTTTTGTAAACGAGCAAGCAAACAATGTGCTCAAAGTTTACCAGGAAGCAAATATCAAAGTCATAAGCTACATATGAATCTTCTAACTTCCAGTGGCTAGACTTGTATTTTGAATAAAATTGCCATTTGCCAAAACGTAAAAAAAAAAAAATGTTTAGACTCAAACTATGTAACATAAATATATGCACAAAAACATTGCTTGTGTGTTCCTGGACTTGTTATCATCAACAGTAACATGGTAATAGTAACAAAATAAATCACTAGCAATCATTGAACATTTTCTCTGGGCCAGGCAGTGTGCTGAGCACTTCAGAAAACTCTCTCATTGAATTCCTCCAACATTCCTATGAGACAGATATTATTGCTTCCAATTGACAGATGAAGAAAATAAGATTTTGACCAAGACCACTTCATTAGTAAATGATAAAGGCACAATTCAAATCTACGGAGTTGTGATGGTTAATTTTATGTGTCAATTTGGCTGGGCCACCGGATGTCCAGATATTTGGGTAAACTTTATTCTGGGTGTTTCTGTAAAGGTGTTTCTGGATGAGACTGAGTAAAGCAGATTGCCCTCCTGATGGTGGGTCCCATCCAATCAGGTGAAGACCTAAATAGAACAGAAAGGCTAAGAGGAAACTCCACCGGCCTGAGCTGGGCCATCAGTCTTTTCCTGCCCTTGGATTGGCACTTAAATTGTTGGCTCTCCTGATTCTCAGGCTATTGGACTCAGTCAACTTTCCTCGGTCTCCAGCTTGCCAATTCACCATGCAGATCTTGGGGTTTGTCAGCCTCCATAACTGCATGAGCCAATTCCTTGTAATAAATCTCTTTCTATGTATACATATAACCTATTGTTTCTGTTTCTCTGGAGACCCCTGACTAATACAGTGGTATACACCTAAGCCCTAGTATGTTTCCATTCCCTGTATTAAGTAGAAATAGAATTCCTTTTATTCCAATGGAGAAGAAGCATTAATTATCAATAGTTTGCAGCAAGGGACTCACTAACACATTGCATTAGATGTAATTTGTTTTGTTCCAACATCTCAGAAGCAGCTTTTTTTCCCCTGCTCACTTATGTTTTAGAAAATCACAGTGTAGAAGGGATCTGAGAGATGGCTTTGGATTTCCAGGAGCTTGGTTGGCATTGGAGCTCTGACACACTCTGCATGGATAACCTTGGACAAGTCATATTACTTCTCTAAGGAAGTAAAATGTAGATTACTTACACCTATGTCCCCCAGGGTGCCCTGAGGCTTAAAAGAGATCAGGTATTGATTATTTCTAATTTCATTCTTTCCAAAACCACAAAAAAGGTTAGCAAGCAAGGGGGGCTGCTGGCCTCAGGAGCAATGCACCATGAAAAATAGATACTAATTCCATTTAATCTGATTCTTGTCCAGTCATCTTAACTGAAGGCTAAAAATGATTCTGCAGTAATAAAGGGAATTATAATACACGATTGTAGAAGCTTGGAGAGCAATTCCAGCACAGAAGCAAGAGATTATACATTGCAACAAATTAAAAACTCAGAGAAAAACAGGGGAGGGAGAGGAAGGAAACCGAAGAGCACTCAAATCCCTCAAGAAATACTACTTAATAAAGCAAACTCTATTTTCCATAGCATTCCAATCAAGGAGCGTTTCGGCCACATGGAAGCAATTAAAGACTTCTATGATTTAATGAAAATGCAGAAACCAAGGACAAACAAACCAACTTCGTAACATGAGGCCACTTCTCAAACCCCTTCCACCTAACGGCAGGACACAGAATGGCTGAAAAGCTGGTACCAGTGACATAGGGCTCAAATCAGCCAGAGGCATGATCTCCAAAAGTCCAGTCTTCCTTGCCTTTTGCTAGAGCACAAAGAACACAGCGCCGTAAACAAAACAAAGACAGGCATAACCAAGCCTCCATGGGTGGCCGTTCAGACCAATGATCTCAGGAGGAGAAAATTTGAGGTCTGGCTTCTCCTCCCTTTGGCTTTGGTAAAAACCTAGCCCCATTCCATAGCAGGATTTGATCATCCTTGGGGCTCCCCTTTGCCAGCCATAAACAACGAACGTAATTTTGATTTTAAGCAACTTCCCTCACTGCAGAAACATACATAAGTCACTCTCCTGTGAACTGGAAATCTGCCGGCTTCAGGAGAAGAAAAAGGAGACAAGTTTATCTCACTGACATCATTCCTTACCCTGGGGCCCCTGGACCTTGCTCAGCAGTTTTTTCTCTGTGCTCCCGACACCGCATGCTAATTTCTGCTTCCGGGTCTTAGCACTTGCTGTTTCCTCTGCCTGTAGGGCTTGTCCTCCAGAGCGTCAAAGACTTGAATCCCCTTTATTATTTAGGTCTCAGCTCAAATGCCAGAGAGAGACCTTTCGTAGCACCATCGAACTGAGGAAACTCCAGTTACTCTACCCATTATCATGTTTGATTTTTCTTTTTTTTTGAGCACTTATAGCCATCCAAAACTACCTATTAATACATCAGTGTATCTGCTGGTTTAACCTATGCCCTTGCCCAATCTCTTCTCTAGATAATAAACCATGAGAAAGCAGAAATGCTGACCTTTTATTTGTTTACCATGTTCGCTGCTCCGAGCACAGTTCCTGGCACACAGTAGGCACTTAATAACATCAGTACAATGAATGCATAAAATGGTAGGCTGCTTGGAGTTTCTGAAGTTTTGGAAAGACTGCTGTAGCCAAGAAGTGTCTATTTTATTCATTCATCCTTTCAATATTTGTTGAGTACCAAGTATATTCCAGGAGCTGGGGAAACAGCTAAGAATTAAATCTGGGTCTTTGCCCATAAGGAGTTCAGAATGGAGATGGAGAGAAAGAGAAAGCAGCCCCCTGCAGTAGGATGTGAGGTGAAGAACGTGTCAAGGTACCAAGGAGTGGCTGGCACTTGACAGCTGGTAATGTTACCTGGCCTGAGGAATGGAATTTCAGAGGTCCTCACTGTTAAGTTGGTGGCTATATTAATTTCTTGTGACTGTTGTAACAAATGGCCACACATTGGTGGCCTAAAACCACAGAAACTTATGCTTCCACAGTTCTGGAGTCTAGAAGTCTTAAATCAAGGTGTCAGCAGACTTGGTTCCTTCTGAGGGCTATCAGGAAGAATCTGCTGCACGCTTCTTTCCTAGATTCTGGTGGTTGCAGGCAATCTTTGGCATCCCTTGGCTTGTAGCTGCATCACTCCAATCTCTGCCTCCGCTTTCACATGGCCTTCTCCCTGTGTGTGTCTCTCTCTGTGTCTCTATTTTCTCATAAAGACATCAAACATTGGATTTGAACCCACCCGAACCCAGTGTGACCTTATCTTAACTAGGTACATCTTCAGAGACCTTATTTCCAAATAAGGTCACATTCTGAGAGTCTAGGATTTGGGAGAGAGGGATACAAGGAGAATGTACTATTCAACCCAGGACAGTTGGCTACACCTTAGTCTTTGATTCTGGAAAATAGATTTACTTTCACGAGCACTGGTTGTCTGATGGATTCAGTATGACAGAATTTTACTCTCCGCTGAACACATGGGTATGCCAAAGTGTGAGGGGTGACCCACATTCTTCTTCTCCCCCTGCTGTATTCAATCTACCAGAGGGGAAGAGGAGCGAAGTAGGTCAGGGCCTGGCTGCCGACTCCTCACTGCCCTGCCTTCTCCCTTTCAGCCTCCCTCAGCTCAGAGCTCTATCTCTTCTGCTTCTGCTTTATCTCTTGGTCTGTGTTCAGCCAAGGGGGAGGCACAAGCCCAATGAAGGGCTCCCTCTTGGAGATACCCTGTAGGAAGACTCATTCTGAAGCACTCAGGGAAGCTAAAGAAACTGTCACAAATTATAGCTCCTTCTGCATGGCCCTTGAGATCTCAGCCTTGTGTCTCTGCTGCCCATTCTGGTTCTAAATTTAGCCTGGATCCTGAGCTGCTGCCCCCGTATTCCTAGTCCATTCTCCTTACAAGTTAGAGTCTGAGCTCCTCTCAGTGATGGGAACAGAAGCCTCTGAAACCTAAACAGAAGGCCAGAGTATGGAGATAGCTAACTGGTTCCCTCAATGGAAAGGATCTCAGCCACCTCCATGCACCCCAGAGCCCAGATATGCCCAGGACATACCCAAAGATGTCCTGGGACTCAGTGGAGAGATGACAGACACAGGAATCAACCAGCCCAGAGTCCAAATCTGAGCTCTAATGTTTATTAGGTATCTCACTGTAGACCAATAGCTTAACCTTCTTAGCGACCATTGCCTCATTGATGTCAATTCTTACTGTACAGGGTTAAAATATGCATTATATTTAAAAATAATAATGCATATAGCACAGTTCAAGACACATAGGATGTGCTCAATAAATGTTTTTTTAATTGCATGAAGAAAATTGAAAGACCCTAGGGCTTCCCTGGTAACGCACTGGTTGAGAATCCGCCTGCCAATGCAGGGGACATGGGTTCGAGCCCTGGTCCAGGAAGATCCCACATGCCGCAAAGCAACGAAGCCCATGCACCACAACTACTGAGCCTGTGCTCTAGAGCCCACGAGCCGCAACTACTGAAGCCCGTGCGCCTAAAGCCCGTGCTCCGCAACAAGAGAAGCCGCCGCAATGAGAAGCCCGCGCACCACAACAAAGAGTAGTCCCCGCTCGCCACAACTAGAGAAAGCCCGTGAGCAGCAACAAAGACCCAACGCAGCCAAAAATAAATAAATAAAATAAATTTTAAAAAAAGAAAATTGAAAGACCCAATATAGAGATAATAAGGTTATGAGAAAGAGAGAAAACATACTGGATTGAGCTCTGGAAAGAAAGACCTATATCTTCATTGATATAGAAATACAGTTTTTCCTCCATGGCTTCTACCTCCTTGTTCTTTAGGTACTTAAGGTAACTTAAATGTCACCTCCTCAGGGAGACCCTGTCAAACAAGCTTTAACTAAAAAAGGACATCTATCCTCTATTTAGACTCAGTCTATTTTCCCCATACCACTTATACAAATAATGATATCTTTGTGTGTTTTATTTACTCCTGTGTTTATTGTCTGCCTCCTGTTCTAGACTTTTTGCTGCATGAAGGTACAGATTAAGTTCATCTTTCTCTAATCCCAGTGCCTGGCACAGGGCAATACACTCAATAACATTTGTCAGAAGAATGAACGAGGAAAAAAATAAATCCTGTGACAGAAAATGGAGATGGTGCCTTATTTTCATCATTTTAACAGTTTAAAAAAAAAATGGAAGAGGATTGTGCAATTTGGAGAAGAAAATGAAAGAAGTCAAAAGAATTTCACGTTTAATTTCTACTAGTGGGATTACCATAGCAAGTTAAGAATGGCAGGAACCTTGTATATAATCTAGAATAAGCATTCTTGGACATACCTGGCTATTGTGTTCAGTCAACTGCACTGAAGGGGGTGAGGTAAGGGGGTGAGTGGGAAATTAGCTTGCCCAGTCACACATTTTCCTTGGCTACTCAACATCAGGGCTGGTTTACTACCCGAGGGTCCTAAATATTGGTCTCCTTCTTTTAAAAATGGCCTTCAAGCATTCGAGGACACAGCCAGGGCCCCCATGGCCCTTCCTCTTCTCCAGGCTAATCATCCCTGAGTCTTTCCTCTCTTTCTCAAAAGACAATTTCATTTCCTTTCATCATCCAAGATGATGGGGCCAAAGTCAAAGAGCTATTTAACTTGCCATCCAGTCGCCTTCCTATGTGGGTAACAGTGGGAGTGAAAAAGACAGGCAGGTAAACCCGGTCCATCTGTGCTTCGAAAGTGCAGTTAGATTTCCATAAAGTCATAAAAGGTTTCAGATGACGCATTTGTTTCAAAACAGACAGATTCTTAAATGAGAGCAATTTCAAGAAGACCAGGCATCCTGTGGTGCACTTGGGGAGGAAAGCAAATTGCATAACCATCCCTCTGCGGAGCAGCGGTGAGGATTCCTGCCAGCAGCAGCCCAAGTTCAAGTCCCTGAGCCACCTAAACCAAGTTCTGCAAAGAGACTCCTGTCCAGCTCACTACCGCCCACAGCTAGACGGCCAGGCTAACTCATTCGTCCCACTGCGTTTCCCTGAAAAAGCGAACACAAAGAAAGATATAAAATGAGCTTCGTGAAAACCACGCATTTGTCCTAAAAGTTCCCTCCTCTGAGTTACAGGGAGGCAATGAGATGGGGATGAAAAAGCTTTACGCTGGGAGTCATGTTCTTTAGGTCTAATTTTAGAACTGGAAAGACCCTCAGACATAAGCTAATTAGAGTCTCTAATTTTCTATCCAAGGTCATTGACACTGAGGCCACCTCCATTATGTATTTATTTGTGTGATCTTGAATGAGTTGCTAAGACTTGCTGGCCTCAACGTCTCTCATCTGTGAAATGGAGATGTTGATAATATTATCCACCCTTAAATAGTTGTCATTATTCAATGACATGGAAAAATGTACGTACTGTGCCTGGTAGGGAGAAAGCACTCCATAATAGCCAGCTAATTATTAGTTTTCACTCAAATAGTAACTGGCCTTCTGCTATGTGTCAAACACTGCTCCAAGAAATGAGTATGCAGCAAGAAATGAGATAAACACTGACCTTATCCTCCTGAAGGCTTCTGGGAAGATAGACATTGAAACACAAATTCACAGGCACTCTTGATTAGAGTTGGGTAAGCACTGTGCTTAAGATCACACAACTAGTTGCCGGTACACCTGAAACTAGAATTCATGTCAACCAGCTCAGAGATTTCTGATTTTCATGAGTGTCACTGTCACCATCCCACCTTCCCCAGCTGTACCATGAGGGGGCTTGGTGAGATACAATGGCAGGTGACATTAAGAGAAATCCCCTCTCCTTGGTGTTGATAAGTCGGCAATGGAGCACTAACTCAGTTGCGGGGCCCTCCCTTGGGGGGACCATTTGGAACTAAGTCTGTGGACCACAACAGAATAGCAGATAAGAAACTCTTTGGAGATATAGGAGAGAAAAAGAACACTGGTTTCAGAACCAAGCAGACTTTGTTTTAGCCCAAACTGGATTATACTGTTTACAAGCTATGTGATCTTTGACCAAGTCCTGAGACTCTCTAAGCCTCAGTTTCCTCATCTGTAGATTGGGGCTGGTAATTCCCACCTCGCAAATTTGGCTTGAGAATTAAATAAGAAAGGGCACATAAAGCACTTAGCATAATAATGCATGCAGTCAGCACCCAATAAATGCCAGCAATTATTAAGAAGAAGAGAGGGAATTAAAGTACAGAGGTTCAAAACACAAATCATGTCTCACGTCTGCTCAAATGCCCCCAGTAGTTCCCAATCAATGCAGAGGAAAAGGCAGTCTTTAGAATAGCCCACGGGGCCCACAGATATCAGCTGGCTGCCTTCACCTCTCTGTCCTCACCTCCTTATATTCCCTCCTGCACTCACTCAACTCCAGCCAGACCTCATGACTTGAACACACTACTTACAGGACACCTCAGTACATTTGAACCAGCAGCCTTCCTGTAAAAGGTGGAACAGCGTAATGATTAAGAACATGGTATTTAAGATCAGACGCCTGGATTTGAATCCCAGCTGGGCCACTTACTTACTGTATGATGTTGGCTAGTGACTTAACATCTGTGTTTTAACTTCCTCGTCTGTCAAATGGAGATAATAACACTACCTATCTCATAGAACTTAAGTTCTCTATGTAGACAAGAAATAAGAACAAATGCAATTTATTGAATAATTACTAGCTGCTAGTCTGCCTAGCTGATATATGGTACCAGCACTCTGCATACTTCATATCTAATCCCCACAAAATTTCAAGATAAAGGATCACTTGTCCCATTTTACAGATAAGGAAACTGAGGCCAAGAACATTAAAGCACATCCAGGACTCAGATCCAAGCCTGGCTGTCTCCAGAGGTCTTTCTACTCACCTTGTACCCCCAAATCTGTTCATGCTTTTTCAGTACGGGTTCAGATCCCAAAGTCACTAAAATATGAGGTCTCCAGGGACACACGTTTGTCTAGCGTCTCTCTGGGCCTGAGTTTCATAAAGGGGCCCTACATCTTTTACTTGTCCAGCAGGCCCGTGTAAGCTAGACACGCTCTCTCCTCTCCTGCACAACACAGGCCAGGCAGGCAGGCCCCAACCAGAGAGGAAGGAGCTCAGCCCCTGTGGAACCTGCATCACCTGGCAGCTGTCTCATAAACACATGGGGGTAGAGACCCCAAAACACTTCTTGCATGACTTAAACCCCGCAACTTTTATCAAGCACCAAACCTCACAATGAATGAGTGAATATCTGTAATGAGCATAGCATGTCTCTGACAGTGTTAAATCTTCTTATTTTTCCTTCTTCTCCTGACCAAGTGTCTGTCACCTCCTAGCCCTGTGATCCAGTCAGGACATGAGGGAGAGCCTTGTACCTGTGCATGGGTGTGAAAATCACAGACCCAGAAAGTGCTCCTCTGGGAGGGCCAAGTTGCTGGCACCGGGGCCTAGCGTCTGGGTAAGCTCTGCGTGGGAAGTGTTTTATCACCCACACTGGGACCAGCTGGAAGAACAAGAGAAGGTACAGATCTGCTCAGAGGCAGAGCCGGACAGGAAGCCTCTAAACAAACCCATGTCCTAATTCTGCTGAAACAGAGACATAGGTAAAGAGAGTCCTATGTGTCTCTATCTGCGGCTGAAAGAAATCAATAGGTTAAATCCACTACAATACCAAAGAGGCCAGGACGGGAACGAATACATCTTCATCGGAACCCAATTACAGGATGCCCAATGGCCTCACTATCATGGATATGAAACTGAATTATTTTTTTTTAAATGTATCTTCAAGGGCCCTGTGATTACAAATGTTATATTAGGCAGATCATCAGCAGGCAGGGAAGTATTCTTAAGGCCTTGTTCCTGGGCCAGTGCTCATGGCAAAGATGCCTTAAGATCTGCCTTTTACTAGTCATTCGACATTAGGTTTTTTTTGTTTTTTTTTTTCTGGGGTTGACATTAGGTTTTATCAACCGCTAATGCTACACTACCTGCGCTACACAAACAATGAGGATGGTGATGACAATGACTGATGACAGTGAAAATAGTTACTGCTACCTGAATAGTTACTGTTACAGATGCCAAACATCAATGCTAAATACTTTACATGCTTTGTGTCTTTTAATCCCTTCAACAACATTGTGAGGCTTGTACTCTATCATCCCATTTTATAGATGAAGACACTGAGGCTTGGAGAGACAGGCAACTCACTCACAAAGACATGCTCTGATAACCATTGCCATGTCTCTCTAATTTGCTCCACTCCCTGGATCTCAGTTTTTGGACCTGCAAAATTATGGGGTTATGCAACAATGGAAGTGATTTCCAAAGGAACACATAATGCCAGCACTCCAGACTTCCAGACCATGATGCGATCTTAGAGGCAGATAAGATACATATCTCTTTCTAGGGTCTCAGAGGCTGGTCCCAAGCCTTCAGGTCTCCAACAACAACTTCAGAACGTTTCCTTCTTCCTGATCCTTCTCTCCACTTGTCAAAGTATTGAGCAAAATCCCCTACTTGGAAAATAAAGTTCAAATTCCTCAGTATACAATTCAAGGCTATCTGGTGTCTCATTCCAACCTGCCACAGTAACCCATCAATCTCTTTCCTTCTGTTTCTCCCAACAACTCTCTCCCTAGCCTATTATATACCTCATGCATTTCTGTACCTGTTTTTATTCTCCCTAAAGTAATGACAGAAACATCCATTTTTTTTCTTCACTACAATACTTTCTTTACTTCAGCAATAAAGTAGTGTTGAAGATCTGGCTCCTTGGGCATAGACTACCACATCCCTTTTCTCTGCCACACTTAGATACCCTCCAGTCCTCCACAGTGTCTAATTTTCTGCAGTAAATGGGTGCTATGATCTGAATGTCCTCTCCAAATTCATGTTAAAACCTAATGCACAATGTGATGGAATTCGGAGGTGGGGGCTTTGGGAGGTGCTTAGGTCGTGAGGGTGGAGCCTTCATGAATGGGATTAGTGCCCTTACACAAGAGACCCCAGAGAGAGCTAGCTAGCCCCTTCCTTCCTTATGCCATGTGGAGTTAAAATGAAAAGACAGTATTTTGCAACTGGGAGAAAGCCCTCACCTGGACCTGACCATGCCGGAACCTTGATCTTGAACATCTAGCCTCCAGAATTGTGAAAAGTAAACTTCTATTGTTTTTAAGCCACTCAGTTTACAGTATTTTGTTATAGCTGCCCAAGTGGATGAAGGCAATGGGTGTTGCTTTATAATTAAGGAAAAGAATTATTTTCCAATTATTAATACCATAGAAAGAGATATGATCCAATAGTGAATGAAATAAGCACTATATAAAGTTATACATATACATGTATATATATAAAATTAATGACCTCAATTTTGCACAAATATGTTTATTTCTTAAAAGCCTGGAAGAAATTCTCTGGGTGGTTAAATTAAAGGTGACACAAAGAAAATGTCTGTTGGCACGAAAACCATGGCTCCATCCAAGAGTCCCGAGGACCCCAGGCCAGTTACCCCAGTGCTCAGAAAGAGCCCAGACCAAAGTGCAAACCAATTCCAACTTTTTCCCAGTCACTTCCTGGGTCTTAGTTCCACCACAGGCCAGGCCAGAACGGAAGAGGGCAGGGGCAGCTCGCAGGAGAATCCCTCGCGCTCTGCTGAGACACAGAAGGGCTGTGTGATGAGGAAGGACACATCCCCATAACACACAGTAGCAGGTGCCCATTCCGGCTCCACAAACAGGCCTAAATGCAATGTGCAAGCATTGCCTATTGTGGCTTCAATGGCACGGCAGCCACTGAACCAGGCAAAAGAAAACAATGTTCTATAATGTTCCTGTGATGATAATAAGCTCTAGCCAAGCACGCAAAGTGGTTCCCAAGACATGTATGACGGATAAACAAGGCAGCGTGGAAAACACACTTGCTGGCTGGCTTTTTGCAGGCTCACACTTCCTCCCCCTCGCCTATGCCCTAGCTCTTTGTCGTTTCTCAAGGAATCCACATTTCAGGGTCTGTTCCTGGAATGACATTAGGTATTTTTGCTTATCCTGAAAGGTTAAAAACTCCTATGACCCCCAAACCAGCTTCATTTGTCTCCTCAAGTTTTGAAAACAAAACTCAAGAGATTTCCCCCAAAATGAATTATGCAGAAGCTATGATAAGATGAGATTCCACCTGCTGCTAAGGGACTCGCCTTTGAAAAATGTAATCAGATATTCATTTCCTGATATTAACAACCACTAAAAGGGAGCTCTGATTTCTGGAACAAATACCTTAAGAAGAAAGTTTCAACATATACATTTTAATTGAATTTCTTCCCAGCCAGAATGTAATTGACAGAATCCTGCATGTATCACGATCCACGGGCTTCTGTAACTCATAGTTGGCCAATCTACTAGTATGACTTTTCTAGGTTCTTAATACGCTTATCAACCACTCAAGTTTCCAGGGAGACTCATTAGCGGAGCTGGCGAATGCTGTAGTCGGCATCATTATCCACCACAAAAGTTTGGAGCATCTGCTCTCCTACATGTTTATTTGTTTATTGTCTGTCTTACCCCAACTAGAATGTGAGCTCAACAAAGCAGACATTTTTATCTGCCGTGCTCACTGCTGTAGCCCTGAGCTGCCTGGCAGTTGTGGGCTCCCAATATTGATACATATTTGCTGTCTGGTGAAGGGGATCAGAATATGCCACCCCCAAATATGCCACTTTGGCATAAGCATTATTTAGAACTGAAGGCAATTGAGAAGAAGCAGATACAAGTTAGCCCTCTGCCTTCCCCCTATTTGCTTAAAAGCAGGACCTAAATTTGTAAAGATTTTCCCCCTCCCCTGTCTACTAGGAAGGATAGAAATGACCACCAGAGACAACTTTAGACCCTTATTAGCACTAGAGGAATCTACATAACAAACTTTGCTAACTAGCCCTTATCTTCCATGAGTTACCCATATATTTACCTTCCCACAATTTGCTGCTCCTAGAAATTCAAAAAGTCCTTTTCCTTTGTCTTGTCAACTCTCTACAAATGTTTTGTTCTTACATTAAAATGCAATATAAGTCCAAGTTCTAACCACCTCTTTGAGTTAGTCATCACTGAATGGTCCCATTTGTATGTGTGATGCACATGTGAATAAACTCCTGTTTGTTTTTCTCCTGTAAATCAGTCTAATTTGCGGGGTCCTAGAGCTGGACAACCTAAGATGGGTAGAGGAAAAAGATATTTTTCCTCCCCTACACGATGACCGTCTCAAGTATGAGAAACTGGAGCCTGGGGGTGCAGACAGGTCCCACCAGGAATGAATTTTTAGCCTCCCTGGCTGGGTGGCGAGCCACACACACACGAACACACACGCAAACACAGAAATCACGGTAGCATATTCTAAGGGCCAAATGGTTGGCACGGACATTAAGGGCTAAGAAAGGGGAAGAGCCATGCTATCAGGACGTAAGTTCTCCTCTTGCACTCTCTCCTCCCTCTCAGTGTTGATGTAAGACTTAGAACAACTGCAACTCCTCAAATGGCCAAGCCTTCCTGTCCTTGGGGAATACTCATGCCTCACCAGAAACCACAGCCACCTGCCTCTCCTCCCCACACCAAACTGCAGCCCGAGTTCTGCAGGCTCCGGATCCCTCACGAACGCATCCCTGGCGCTGGCAGAGTGATGACCCAGCACACCCTCCTTCTCCCAGCTGTCTTGCCCCAGAAGCGGAGTCGTCTGACAGGGCCTGAAAGGGAGGGGACTCACTGATGATATTTAAATAAAGTAAGTCACAAAACAGAAATGAAAATCTTCTCTGTGAGAAAGCTTGATTTTTTTCAAGGCTGCTGCGGAGGACGGAAGAAGTACCAGGTGCTGAAGTGGCACTGATTCATTTGTTCCCTCTTTTATTCCATAAATGTGTATGGAATGGCCACGCGAAGTCAGGGATTGTGCTAAGGGCTGGGGACAGAGAAGGAACCTAAAGACACAGCCCTGCCTCAAAAAGCGTATGGCCAACAGAGAACACACAAGATTAAATAGGTAATAAACCTAGGGTGCAACAAGATTTATTATAAGCAAACAAGATGATGCCACCGTAGCAAAATAAGGGCTAACCGTCATTCAAACCATAGTTCTGCCACTTAGAAGGCATATAGCCCTGGCAAGTCACCTCCTATTGTCGAGCCTTGATTTTGTTACTCAGAAGTGGGAATCCTTTCACAGCCTTGCAGGACAGTTGTAAGGGTTCAGCACACTTCCATGTATAAAGAGCTTAACAAAGTTCAAGACTTACTGCAAGCACTCACTACACTGTAAAAATTATTATCAGAAACGGGGAGGGGAGGGGTATGTCAGGACCTGAATTCAGATCTGCTTCCCACCACTTAGGTTTGAATGTAACTAAGCTCAGATACGGATGTTTCATCATCTTTCTTTCCGGCTGCTACGGTGCTTCCCTCCTCTGCTCCTGCTTGGTGTTCCCTGTACAGTCGTGAGGTTTGGGCGTGGGAGTTAGGCAAGAAGACGCAGACAGATGTGTGACATCTGGTTTCAAGAAAGTCCCAAGAGCTTCTTCAATAGCCTTTCACCTACGGCCAGAGTGCCCAAGGAGCCATACACCGTTCTATTAACACGAGACTATACTGTCCATGGGGGCACGATCCAAGGAACGGCTGAAGAGGGACTTCAGAGGTGGTGATAGAAAGGGGGTGCTCTGTGGAGTTAGTTTCCCCCACCTCAAGCGACCCAAACAGATGTAAAACCAAAGTCAGAGGAAAGTGCTCGCTATGCTAGTTCTTCAAACGCTGAGGCTTCCTGTCGCTGTGAGATCTCTGGAATGAGCTCTATTCAGGTGCCTAAGCAGAAACCAAGAGAAACCAAGGGGCACCTCCCGGACTAGTCTTCCCCAAACTGCCAGCCCCCAAGCCATCCCACACCCACGCTCTGCACCAGCTTCCACCGTCTGCTGTAACTCAAACACTCAGCACAGTGCCTGGCACAATAGCAGCACCTGGATAAGCACTGGTAAGTGGACGGTTAAGTGAACACATGAATGAATGCATGAACAGAGGAACTAAAGGAACACATGAACACAGGAAAGCAGCAGCTGGGATTTGGCATGGTCTTGTGTCAGATATCAACAGTGAATCCTTAAGAACTAGCACATGCGTAGGGTGGACGTTATCTTGACACTACTGGCAGCCAAGGGGTGCCACTGTGCAATTAACTCTCCCCCTCCCAGCCTAGTGGGGTAGGCGACACCTAGGCACAGCCATTACATTAACAGTAGGGGGTCCAAAGAGGCTGCCAGACCGGATTTCATTTTGGAATGCACTGTAAGACTTTTTTTTTTCTGCTGCTCCAGCAACAGCAGCAGCAGTAGCAGCAGATTTACTCTCCTAATTATGTTTGGCTTTGGTTAAATTAGTTTGCATTCCCTGAGCACATGCTGGTTGGGGGAGGGGCAGCAGGCGGGGGAAGGAGGTGGCCTGAGAAGATGCCAAGAGGTGGAGAGAATCTTCTCAGAGGACGAGGTACACGGCGGAACAATCAACCAGGCATCAGGCAGACGGCGCTACTGCACAGTGGCCCAGGGACCCCAAAGGGAGGGAGGAAGCGGTGTTCCACCTAAAGCCTCTTCATTCATTCATTCGTTCATTTACCCTACAAATATTTATGAGTGCCCATGATGAGTCAGACATTGAAGTAGGAGCTGGAGGAAACTGCAGTGAAACAGAAGAATAAAGGCTCCCTGACCTCATAAATTTATATTCTATAGAAGGGGAGACAAGAAAGAAGCAAAGAGTTATGCAAAACTTTCCGACGCTAGGAAATCAATGTAACAGAGTACAGTGATAGGGAAGTTGATTATTTCCTTTTTATAGTAGTGGCCTCAACCAGCAATAACAAAAATAACACAACCACCATTAATCCACTTACTCAATGCTTACTACGTTCTAGACACTCACCAAACCTTTCATTAATCTTCACAAAAACCCAACGAGGTGGGCATAGTTATTCCTGTTTTACAGATGAGGAAACTGAAGCTCAGAGAGTTCTGAAACTTATCTGCTGGAAGACACACAGCAGGTGACCTCAAATGCAACGTTGCCCCTTTATGCCGTTTTCAAAGGTCTACGATCAATAACAGCAAGCAGGGATGAATGCACCCGCTAAATAGCAGACACAGAATCCTTGCCACACGCCTTCCATGTCAGCACTTCCTGGCCACATTCTACAAACTGAAATTCAGAGAGCCTGATTAGCTTGACCTACCTGCTACATGATTAAAACTAGTATGGGGTGAAGGCAGCATTCAGACTTAGGTCTGTGTGACCCTGCAATCTTTTGGCCTCCCCAGAACATAATACAAAGCAGTCTAATGGAACGAATAATTATTTTCCTTGACAACCAGGAGGAAAGTTTCAAGTGTTAAAACATCCTGGAGTCACCGTCCACAGACTCACTGGAGAAGAACGCAGATGTGGGCCCTCTGAGCTGTCTAGTTGTCCCAGTTAAGCCGGAGCTAAACTCAACACTCTTACAAAGTAACTTTTGGGAATGAACCAGAAACAAAAAAACGCTTAGGACCTAAAGCAATGTGGTAACTATGAAAGGGCCTCTTGTTAAATTGCACGTCCTCAGCAGAGACATAAACAGGCAACCCAGGACTTAGTACTGTGTGTAGGTGAGAACTGTGTCTACCTGCACACCAGCCTTTTCTTAGCATACTTTCTGCTCAGTGTACTTCTATCCTCTACAGAAACCCAACTGCCTGGCTCCCGAAATCTATCTATAAAACTACCTGTCATTATCGGCTCCTGGGTTAGCTTTCTCTGATGGATGGCCAAGCTGACACATCGCACCACCACCACAGTTAAGGGCATTTTAGAATTTCCATGATAAAACCTGTCCTTTGTGCTTTAATACCTTGCCTATTTTTCACATTTGTAGTGAACTCAAACCTGAAAGGGGGATTGTCGAAACAAGATTTTTTTTTTTTTAAACAAAATGCCATGACAAATAGAAGCAGCTGCTTTTGATTTATAAACACTGTAATCTTCCCCAGGCCTTAGATTTTTTTTTGACAACATCCAGATCAGAACCAATTTAATTTTGAAAGATAGCTAATCAAGTAATTTGTTGTAGCACCTTCCTCACTCTCGCTGTTGCAAAGGGGGTTGGGAGCTGCATACGGATAAGCCGACACTTTATTGAAGATTATGAATGGACCCTCTAGGTATCATGAAGTGCTTACCTGTAATAACTTCTGTGCATCCATTTCACCAACCAACTTGAGCATTTCAGAGAGCCACATGGAATGGTACCCACTTGCATGGTTAAAACTTGAAGCTCCAAACATTTTTATATGTAATAATTCTCTGAAACTTATTAATTTTTTACTGCAAAAGGCATTACTTTTATTAGTATTTATTTATTTTTAAAATTTATTTATTTATTTTTGGCTGCGTTGGGTCTTTGTTGCTGCGCGCAGGCTTTCCCTAGTTTTGGCAAGGGGGGCTACTCTTCATTGCCGTGCGCGGGCTTCTGATTGCGGTGGCTTCTCTTACTGCAGAGCATGGGCTCTAGGCGTGTGGGCTTCAGTAGTTGTGGCACACGGGCTCAGTAGTTGTGGCACACGGGCTCAGTAGTTGTGGCTCGCGGGCTCTAGAGCGCAGGCTCAGTAGTGTGTCCCCTGCATTGACAGGTGGATTCTTAACCACTGTGCCACCAGGGAAGTCCCATTATCTTTATTTTTTAATTGATTTTTTATTGAAGTATAGTTGATTGACAATGTTGTGTTAGTTTCAGGTGTATAGCACAGTGATTTAGTTCTATTTTTTATATATATATATATATATATATATATATATATATATATTGTGTGTGTGTGTATTCTTTTTTCAGATTCTTTTCCCTTATAGGTTATTAAAAAATACTGAGTATAGCTTCCTGTGCTATACAGTAGGTCCTTGTTGTTTATCTATTTTACATATAGTAGTGTGTATATGTTAATCCCAAATTCCTAATTTATCCCTCCCTTTGGTAACCATAAGTTTGTTTTGTATGTCTGTGGGTCTATTTCTGTTTTGTATATAAGTTCACCTGTATCTTTTTTTTTAGATCCCACATATGAGCGATATCATATGATATTTATCTTTCTCTGTCTGGCTTACTTCACTTAGTATGATAATCTCTAGGTCCATCCATGTTGCTGCAAATGGTATTATTTTCATTCTTTTTTATGGCTGAGTAATATTCCATTGTGTATATATCTATCTATATATCTATATATCTATGTATCTATATATCTATCTATAGATATATGTCTATAGATAGATATATAGATATCACATCTTCATTATCCATTCATCT
The DNA here is from genome assembly GCF_949987535.1 of Balaenoptera acutorostrata. Classification (NCBI taxonomy): domain Eukaryota; kingdom Metazoa; phylum Chordata; class Mammalia; order Artiodactyla; family Balaenopteridae; genus Balaenoptera; species Balaenoptera acutorostrata. The sequence goes on along the minus strand of NC_080068.1, from coordinate 99,696,135 downwards.
GCTAATTGACATTTAGTTTGTTTCCATGTCTTGGCTATTATAAATAGTGCTGCGATGAACTTTGGGGTGCACGTATCTTAAGAGACTTACATAGATGAATTCCCAGTTTTTGAGAAGAGAAGTTGAACAGGCTCAATATTGATTTTGTAATTTCTTACACTCCCATATACACTTAATGAGAAACATATACACACTCAATGAGAAACAAAATAGGTGTGGATTTGAGAATTTCACATATTTTTGAGACCATTATGGTCACCCTGGGTTTTTCATCCAGTAAACTTTAATGAGCCTTTATTGCCTGACAAGAATATACACTACCCTTGGAACGCATGTCTTAGTAAGGATAACAGGGCAACTCACTGACTTTTACTTAGCAAATACCTACATTCCTACTATGTGCCAGGGTCTGTTTTAAGTGCTTTATCAATATTGAATCCTCATAACAGCCCTATGAGATAGGTATTGATTTGCCCCTTATTTTTTTTTCTTAAACTCTGATCTGAGTCCCAGCCATGATATTCTGTTTCTATCATGTAGGAAAGAAATATTCATCACATCACATAGGATGAATTTTTCAGAACTATTGCACATGCTAAAGCAGATGAAAAGTGTCATGGAGTTGAAAACTACTCCTGGTCTAGCAAGTCCCCTTCCCCAGAACCAATTATCTAATTACTCTTTCTGAGCAACTTCTCATTTCCTTTCAAAAGATGCATCCTGATTATGGGGAAAGTGCCAAGCCTCTAGACAATGCCCTGCCAATCTGGGCAGACAAATATGGAAACCTGGTATTCCTCCCAGTTATCATGTCCCTGTTCCCTTCCCTTTACTCCAGCCATCCCTGCAATTTAAAGTTCTCTTCTCGGTGACCTGCAGGCAGGATTTACGAAAACTCTTGTAAGAAGCTTTACTAGGAGGAAAGAAAGAATGTTATGATACACTCTATGACTGCACTTTAAAAGTATTTTCCACATACTGTGTTAGAAATAAACATGGTTTTGGGGGTTTACATCTCAGCTCTGCCCCATACTTGCTGTGTGACTTTGAATGAGTTACTTAACTTCTCTGAGCTATCACCTCATCTATGGAAAACCTACTTCATAGATTTTTACAAAAATGAAGTAAAATTAAATTATGTGATTACAATATGAGTATAATGGTCCATCATGGTCACTTTATAAATGTTGGGTGTCTCCTCACTTCCTCCTCCTTCTATGTGTATTAACCGATTTTGTCTTTCCAGGACAACTTGCTACTATAAGTGACACATGATAAATAACGGGCAAATGTTAAAAAAATAAAAAAGGCCCTCTCCACCCTGAAGTCCTAGGAGGGATGTTTTGTTCCTATTTTATGGATTTGCCGGGCTGGGCTGATTCCTACCCAGGACACCCGTTCCGTCCCATTTTGCTGCCTCTGAGGGGAGCTAACATTTATTTTCTCATATATTTGCGAGGGAGTAAAATAGTTTCCACAAGTGCAGGGCGAAAGCGCCAGTCTGAGGGGTCTTGGTGGCAAGCCTTCCTCACCTCAAAGGGAAGGAGTTGGGTCCCGAAGGAACAGCGCCCCCCTTGGCCGAGGTACGTTGTAACAGGATTATGTAAGTAGAGGGTTGAGGGGGGCTATTTTCTTTGTACAGTTCAAGCATTTGATATTCCAGATCAGGAAACTTCATTTCTAAATGTGCTCAATAGAATCTCTAGGTTTCCTTCAGCTGACAAAAGGAAAGCGGTGAAAACTGGCATGCACTTTGCCTTTAATTCGAGCTTTTGTTCCCCTTTTCCTGGTCCTTTCGGTTTAGGCGATTACACACGCTGCTCCGGCTCCGCCTCCCCGGAGCGAAAACAGTATCAAAGCGCCCTCTAACCCGGGCAGGATGAGCCTGGTGACTTCGGAGCCTCAACTGAATCTTCTGGCTTCTGCAGGTTTACATCCAATCCTCAGTGTTCCTTCAGGTGGTGGTTTGCGCTTAATTGTACTTAAAGGTTCAGTCAGTAGAATTCCATTTGAAGCCCAAGCCATCAAGCCATCAGCTTGTCATTTCAAGCTTCTTACTTCTAATCACTTGGGTCTTTACCTAAGATTTGTTTTTACTCAAGTTAAAGGGATTTTTGTCTTGTAAGCAGTCATTCGTTCATACAAACAGCAGAGTGTCCGTTCGTGGAAATAAAAGACATCTGAGTACATCTCAATCCTTCATGTAAATAATTCACAAATGATTCTGAAGGATTTTTAATGGTTCCTCTTTGTGACCTCTCTTTGCATTCTGTATCGCTCTGCTGGGGCAGACAGGTTACAGGACATGTTTCTGGAGCAAAGCTGTGCATAGCATCAGTCTGAACCATTGCGTGTTGAGAACCACCATGTAGACTGGGGATTCAGAGGGGCTGGAGCTCAATGCAGCAGGCAGATCATGCTTCCACTTTACAGATGTGAAAGCTCGCTGAGGCCTTTGAAAGCTCCATAGGATCATTAGAGCAATTAAAGCACTTGTCTGGGACCTGAGGCTCCTTTCCTCACTCTCTCAATAAAATCTTAGATGGCAACAGCCAAACACCATAGCTGCCTCTTTCGGTAAATATGACAACATCCAAAATCCACTGGCAAACTTCCAGGAGAAGAGCCTTAGCAAAAGGGAGAAGCAGTCTTCTTTCTTGCCAGAAAAGGGCCCTTTTAGAACTACCCACTAAAAACCATGAAGCCCACAGCAAGCAGCACAAATATGTGGCCTCCAGTGGGTTCGGAGGGGCAGAGCTGATGCCTTGGGCAGAGCTGGCATGGTGTGGCTTTAAACCCCTTGAAATGCCAGGCTGGAGTCTGTACATGCTGAAGGTACCCTGGTTGGCAGAAAGAGGGGGTCAGGAAGTGCCCTGGTTAAAGGAAAATGTGAAAAGAAACTGCTAATTTCAGGATGACCATCTCAAGATGGCTGCCACTCTTCCTAATCTTCAGTCTGCCCAACGGACTTTCTATTTTATGGAAAATGCACGTCTCATCTTCTCATAACCTCTTTAATGCCCTTCCATGTGCCCCACCCTCCTTGCTTTCAAGATATTGGCTAAGGGCTCAGGGTTCTGAAGCAGACCTTCTGGGCTGGAGCCTTAGATTTCCTACTGGGCTGTGTGACCCTGGGTCTGTTACTTAACTTCTCTGTGCCTCAGTTGCTTCATTGATCAAATGTAAATAACAGAAGTACCTAGTTGGATTGACAACATCAATAATGAGTCAATACATGCAAAGACCTTAAAGCACAAAGTAAATGTTCAATCGTGTTAGCTATTATTAGGTTGACCCTTATGAATATTCAACCATTTTTGACTTAGAGAAACTACAATTTCATATGGTTCAACCTATTATCAACCATTTAACTTAACTATTAAGGTTCGTAGCCTTACTGAAACCTCATCTTTTCTTCTCTTGGTTTAACTCAAACATCACCAGCTCCTAGAAGCCTTCCATGATGCCTCATACATTCATCTGTTCACTCTCTTATCTGCAGAATATTGAACACCCTGGACTAGTGCCAGGCACTGAGAATAAACAGTGAGCAAGGCTGATATGGTCCTTCCCTCAAAGAGCTTAATCCAAACAGAAGGCAGCCCACCAAGTACAATCAATGGAGTAAGTGCCTCTTTAGGCAAGTAAAGGGTGCTATGGAAAGACATGCTTGAAAACAGGCTCTTGATGCAGAGCACAGGTTGAGGGCAGAGAAATATTGAACAAGTAATCTTTTACTCAAGACCTGAAGAATGAGTTGGGATTGGTTGGATGAAAGAAAGATTGTTCCAGAAACATCTAGACCTTTCTGTGAAGGTCTAGAAGTAAGAGAGAGCCTTGGGAAGAGGGATGTTGGGTGTGGTTGCAGAGAGAAAGAGAACCTGTGGTGAGAGAATAGTTAGAGACCACAATTAGCGGAGACCCAGTCATCAAAGGCCTTGTAAGCCACCTACAGAAGTCCCTAAGAATAAGGACCTAGGAGTCTATCCCACTACCCTAAGTTCCAAGACCAGCACCATGCCTAGTACAGAATAGATAATCAATAATCATTAACTATTACTATCATCGTGGCTATTGTTATTAATACTTGTTGTTGAAACCCAGATACACAAATGCCGTTGCTATAGTACCATGCAGTAAGTCACTTCTATGGAATACGAACATTCTGAGAAATATTAAGCAATGTTTTGAGCATTTGGGGGAAGCCCTGTATTCAAAGAAGCTTGGGAAACATTTGCTTAGAGACAGTAAATGGGTCAGTATACATACATATAGTTTCAAACTCCCTCCACTGAGAGGGCCCAAAAGCAATAACACCCCAGTAGCAATGAGCCCACCCAGCACCCAATTCTCCAATAAAAGGAAGAAAGGCTTCTTGAAAAAATGGTGAATTCTAGAGCTGGGGCAGTGAATATATAAGATGAGCCTGAAGTACCTAGTAGTGTCAGAAAGTAAGGAAGTGCTCAAACACACACACACACACACACACACACACACACACACACACTGCTGATCGGGATATGGGACGACACAGGAGCCAACTGAAAGAGCTTCCAATGGCCAACAGTGGAACAATTTGAATAGAGATACATAACATAGTATTGGATTATAACCCAAAGTATAAAACCAATATCCATGAATCCATATTGATATAAGTAAATGGTTGAATAAATAAATGGGGGAAAAGAGATGAATTTCATATGCGGAAGAATTACACATAATTTCTGTAGACACTCCCCTTGCAAAGAGGTAGAGTATAACTTCCCACCCGTTAAGCATGGGCTGTGCCCAGTGACTTCTTTCCAAAGAGTTTGGTATAGAAAGAAGGGAAAACAATAATAATTTAACAGTGGAGAAACATGACAAATGCTTTAGCCAGAGGATCAAGCTTACCTTTTCACTAATAAGGCAAATTGATGATATGTACCTTTGACATGAAGTGATGAGAATGGCACTCTACATCATGGTATTTGTCCTCAAAACCAACAGCCCCTGTCTAACCATGAGAAAAACAACAGATATAGCCAAATTGAGGGGTATTCTGCTGAATACCTGACCAGTACTCTTCGAAACGATCAAGATCCTCAAAAAACAAGAAAAGTCTGAGAAACTGTCCAAGCCAAGAGGAAACAAGGAGACATGATGACTCAATGGTATGTGGTATCTTGGGTGGAAGCCTGGGAACATTGCATAAAAGCTGAAGAAATCTGAACAAAGTATGCATTTTTTTTGCTCATAATGATGCATTAACACTGATTCATTAGTTGTGACAAATGTATCACACTAACATCGGATCTTAACAACTGGGGAAATGGGTACAGGACATGTGGGAATTCTCGGGACTATCTGTGCAACTTTTATGTGTATCCAAAAGTATTCCAAAATTTTTCAAGTCTATTTTAAAAATTTAAATGGTGTTTTTACTATCTGACTTTTCAGATGCTTTAATATATTGAGATACATTATGAATCTTCCCAAATGAGTATGACTAGGGAAATGAATAGCTGTTACACTCTCTTGGGTCCTAGTGTTCTCTAGAATAGTTAGGAATAATAACAACAACAGTAATGATAATAATAACTGATGGGCTTCCCTGGTGGCGCAGTGGTTGAGAATCTGCCTGCTAATGCAGGGGACACGGGTTCGAGCCCTGGTCTGGGAAGATCCCACATGCCACGGAGCAGCTGGGCCCGTGAGCCACAATTGCTGAGCCTGCGCGTCTGGAGCCTGTGCCCCGCAACGGGAGGGGCCGCGATAGAGAAAGGCCCGCGCACCGCGATGAAGAGTGGCCCCCGCTTGCCGCAACTGGAGAAAGCCCTCGCACGAACCGAAGACCCAATACAGACAAAAATAATAAATAAATAAATAAATAAATAAAAAAGAAAATCCTTTAAAAAAAAATAATAATAATAATAACTGACATTTTTAGAGAGGCTCTGAGCATCACGGTTAATACTGTAGTCCCATGTGCTAGGCGGCCTGTTCACATATTAGCATCAGCACTTAAAACCGTCCAATCTTAAGCGAATTGATTTAATTGTGCCTTGGTTTCCTTAGTTGCAAAAGAGGATTAATTATGCTACCCCTCTCACAGGGTTATTATGAGAATTCAATGTGTGTATATAGATGACTCCATGGTCATCAGTATATAGTAAACTGCTCAACGTAATACCCTCATTGTGACTTCTTGAGGGCTTTCCATCTGTCGTTTCTCTACATAGCAAATATTATCACATGCGGTAGTAACCAGCTACCTTTTTATAGAGGTAAGATCTGTGCCCCAGATCCCACAGTTAGAGAACTATAGAGTCAGGCCCATCTGGCAGGAAGCCCAAGCCTGAAAGACAAGACTTAGGATCTTGGAAAGAAGCAATTCCTAGGACCCTGAGTAAATGAGATTCCAGGAGCAGGAGAAAGTTCCAAGGGAAAAGAAAGAGAATCTAAAAACATGAGGACACAGCATCAGAACGAACCTTGGTCTACTCTGCAATTTTACAGACACCTTCCTGGTTACTAATTGCCAGGAAATCTTGGTAGACAGACCACTTCTGATAAAGCCATAAATACCCCAATCTCTCTCTCCCCACATCTCCTAAGGACCAGTGGCCGGTTGACCTTTCTCTGTCTAGCGTTCTCCGTAAGGACAGAATTTGCTCCTGAATGTCCAGTTTCCCCCTAAAACACATCAGAATTCCTGCATAAGAATTTTCTTCCTCTGCCTCTGCCCTAGGAAGCTGGACTCTGTAATTTGCAGTTATTTCAAATCCAGTGACAGAGATTCTGCCGCTTACTCGTACTAAGATTAGAGTTTTCATCTGTCGGCCAACTGTACAATTAGGAAAAAAAAAAAAGGAAAATGAATAGCTATCCAATGTGAATGATTAAATCCTATAAAAGTCTGGAAGAACCAGAAATGGGTCCCTCCCAACTCACAGTGTTCTGTGAACTGCCAAACACTTGACACGGCACCTGAAGCACCTGCTGGCGTCAAGCAGACGCACGGTAACCTAAGGCCCTAGGCTGAGCTAATTAGGGATGGAGATCTTCTCTAAGGCCAGCAGAGAACCACCCTGGTGACGGAATTTGCATGGCCAGTGTCCTCTCCTATGACAAGCAAATACCTTTCAGACCCCAATGAATGGGAGGAAGAGAATAGAAGGAAAACAATCTCTCCACTGGCTGCTTCCCCTCTCTTTCCTTCTGGAACATAGGTTTCTGCCAATCTGTAGCCTATACCCCCGTTTTGTATTGAATGAGATCTCTCTCCTTAGGATTCATTACTAAACAAAACAAAATTTAAAACTTCGGATATGGAGTCTCGAGCTTTCCAAGTCTTTTTTTTTAATTTATTTAAAAAAAATTTTTATTGGAGTAGAGTTGATTTACAATGTTGTGTTAGTTTCAGGTGTACAGCAAAGTGAATCATTTATACATATACATATATCCACTCTTTTTTTAGAGTCTATTCCCATATAGGTCATTACAGAGTATTGAGTAGAGTTCCCTGTGCTATACAGTAGGTCCTTACTAGTTATCTATTTTATATATAGTAGTGTGTATAAGGCAATCTCAATCTCCCAATTTATCCCTCCCCTCACTTTTCCCCCCTGGTAACCATAAGATTTTTTTCTACATCTGTAACTCTATTCCTGTTTTGTAAATAAGTTCATTTATACCATTTTTTTAAGATTCCACATATAAGCGAAATCATACGATATTTGAATTGACCACCTTCTCCTGTGGACTCTGAATACTACAGTCTACATCCCTTGCTTAACCCTTTGCGTATTGGTAGGGTTGTCAGATAAAACATGGGATACTTAGCTAAACTGGAATTTCAGACAAATTAAGAATACTTTTTTAGTCCAAGTATGTCCCATGCAACATTTGAGATATGCATACACTAAAAAAGTATTTGATGTTTATCTGAAATTCAATTTTAACTGGCATCCTGTGTTTTTATTTGTGAAATCTGGCAACCCTACATAGAGTATAAATTATAGTTTCAGTGGCTTGCTTTGTTTAAATAGTATCACACACAGAGGCCTAGTATATGAATAAATTAAAATGGAAAGACTGAGGTCCACAAGGAGAAGTGGCTGGACTTTCAGGGTTCAAATTAGAAATGGCAAAGCTCAGAAATGAATGCAGGCTTCTAGAACCTGTCAGGAAAAATTATGAAAAACTTTGAAATGGACCAAAAAGATGCAGAAGTTTCCTGTCCATCTGGGTTATCTCCACTTTTGAGTTATTCTCCAGCTCTGTAAGTAACGGAAAACGGATAACAATGTAAATTATTTTATCCATAGATGTGTGTTAGTTGCATGAGGTTGATTATTACACTATGGACAGACCCATTTCTGCATCCATTTATAAACTTATTTTAGCTTTCCTTTAGGGCACATAAACATGTGATTCTTTGAATTCTCCTTTGAACTGGTGGTAACATCTTACCAGTTCCCTCATTAACTAATGAGTTAAATTAATTTTTGATGTTAATATTTGACATACAAGTTTTATATTTATAAGATTCATTATTTTACCTTTTATACAAAATTACTCTTTGGCAGTTTGTCATTCTTCTCTGGACCATGAGTCTGGAAGGAAGTCTAAATGGAGGCTGGGCCTAAGTAATTGTAGGACTGCTAGAGAGTCGTGAAATGAAATAGACTGGCTGGAGAGGCACAGAAGAGGACGCATTTCTAAACGTAAATCTGATGGTGTCATTCCCCATGGAAAACCTTCTCCTGACTTCCGAGACGTGGCCCTGAGGGTGAAGTCAAAATTCCCTGGGGGCAGTTCTCTTTGTCACCCTTACCGCCCTGCCTTTGTGAGTTGAAGGACTCTCTCCCTGCCCCAGCCCCACCCCCATTAGGGGGCTCCCTCCAGCTTCCCCGACCTCTCTCAACCTGGTTTAGATGGATGCCCATCCTGTGGGCTCCCATGAGCCCCTTGGGCTTCACAACCATTGCACTTCTCTCACTGCATTGCAATTACTGCTTAATTGTCTATAGCCTTCATTCCATTGCACTTCGTGAGGGCAGGGACCAAAACCTGCTTTGGTTTGTTTACTTGTGCATTCCCAACTCCAAGCAGAGGGGTTTGGCTCACAGAGAGACTCAAAAAAATGTTGAATGAATAATGACAGTAGAAGAATAATAGGATCACTTACACACATAGGAGAGGGAAGCTAAGGGAATGAGAAATACAGGATGAAGGCAAGCAGACCATCCTAGCTATATTTTCCTAGAAAAACACTTTAGGGGACAAGTCATTAAGCCACCTTCCTCCCCCAGGTACTACTTCACTCTTACCCGGTCTAACTGCACAGCACTAATTATTATATTATTCAACATCCCAGCACAGTAATTTTTATTACTCTTCCTATGAAATTGAATTATAAAATTGGACACCTAAAATCTCAGTGTTTTATATTCTTTCTCAAAAAAAGAAGTTCCCTATTTGAAAGAAAGAAAGAAAAAATATATTTTTGAACCTCAACTGTCCACAATCTGGAAAAAAAGCCAATCCATTTAGACAAGGTGCTTCCAGGAAAAGTGCAAACTCCCAAATCCTTTCAAATGTGTTGTCCCATCTCTGCCTTCAATTACCGATGAAAAGCTCCCATAGAATTTCAGGATCCTGTAACTTCTCATAATTCCCCAGGACAACCTGAGTTCTAGTCCTCAAGCGTGCCCACTCTGGTGGCTATGGTTTCCATTTGTAAAAATCCTTCCCTTGATGGCCTTGCACAGGTGAATTAGCTAAATGGTGTTTACTACCGAGATCTGAGTCTCAGTGAGCGTTAAGGGTAATGCTTCCCTACCACCTGCCGGCTCCCACTGCAAACCACACTGTTTCCACTGCGGGGACAAGCTGATTCCTTCTTGTGGAGAAAGTGAGCTGAGACCAGGTGCTACAGGCTCCACCACACCTATATTTCTCTTCTGACAAGTCCTAGCTGGCCTCAGGGGACAGCAGCCACTACTGAATGCCTAGTGGTCAGTGGTCATTCAACAGCTATTATTTCCTGTCCCTCCTATCAATGAACAAAACCTGCTGCCAAAAGAAATCCGCCCCTCCCACCACAAATAGGCAAAGGCCAGGCTGGAGTTAGGATGTGGGTCTGACCCTTCTGGAGGGAGAACTCGTGGTGGTGCCCCGCTGTGGGTAGCTCTAGGCAGGAGGGGGGGTGCTGGGGATAGAGCTGGGTGTGCGCCCCGTGGACTTATCTTGCTGGAGAGCTGCATCCCCCTGTGACTCTAATGTCCACCTTTCAGAACACAAGTTAGCTCTGTTTGAAGAGACACAGTCAAGTATAAAAAACATTCTAGAAAAGAACAAGAACTAAAAGATACTGAGTGTTTGCCACGTGCCAAGCACTGTGCTAAGTGCTTTCTATGCATTCTCTTAACCTGATCCTCGCCAGGCTTATGTGACAGTAACCATTTCCATGCTCATTTGAGACATGAAGAAAAGGACGTAAAGAGGTTTTGAAACCTCCCCAAGGTTTTTTTTTTTTTTTTAACATCTTTATTGGAGTATAATTGCTTTACAGTGGTGTGTTAGTTTCTGCTTTATAACAAAGTGAATCAGTTATACATATACATATGTTCCCATATCTCCTCCCCCTTCCATGTCCCTCCCTCCCACCCTCCTTATCCCACCCCTCTAGGTGGTCACAAAGCACCAAGCTGATCTCCCTGTGCTATGCGGCTGCTTCCCACTAGCTATCTATTTTATGTTTGGTAGTGTATATATGTCCATGCCACTCTCTCACTTTGTCACAGCTTACCCTTCCCCCTCCCCACATCCTCAAGTCCATTCTCTAGTAGGTCTGTGTCTTTATTCCCATCTTGCCCCTAGGTTCTTCATGACCTTTTTTTCACCCCCCCCCCAAGGTTTTATAACAAGATGGTGACAGCAATACTATCAAATCAAGCCAAATGACTGGACCCAAACTCGTAACAATTAGGATGTAGTATTTGTTTGGAAATTTGGTGCTAGGGTTTTTATTGCTGCCATCTCATTTATCTCCCAGTGATACTCTGAAGTATTTGATTCCCTCACAAGGCATAAGGAATGTAAGGAACTTGTCCCAGGCCACATGGCTAGAAAATGATGGGGCAGCTGTGAAGAGAGATTTGCGCTTGGCCAGCTGCCAATGGAACTGCAGTGGGCATGGCTGGGGAGGGTGGGATGGGGAACTCCGGAATTCGTGCAAGAGGCTCTAAGTGCTGGTGTGAGCTCCTGACCACCAGGAGCATTCATCTCAGGCCAAGCTTTTAAGGGAAAAACCCTTTGAACTGAAGGAATCTGAAATAGGACCGATCATTGTATGCTTTGCTGAGATTGGAGCTGAGTCATAGGACGTTCAGGGGACAGTCTTTGGGCCCAGAGGTCCCTCTGCCACTGGCCTTGAAAAAAAATACATTTTGCATCTCACTGCTTAAAGGAAAGACTGTATAAGGCTGGCATCCTAGAGAGATGATTTCAAGCAGTTACATCTCAGGGAATTCTCAGGCAATCCAGTAGTTAGGACTCTGCACTTCCACTGCCAGGGGCCCAGGTTCCATCCCTGGCTGGAGAACTAAGATCCTGCAAGCCGTGCAATAGCGCAGCCAAAAAAAAAAAATCAGCTTTGAAGCAGTTATATCTCACTCTAAGGACCCTACCTGTTGGACTACACCAGGAATAACAGGAGTTACTGCGCCCTGAGGAATATCACTTAGTTTTGATTCAAAAATCACTGACCCCAGTTTGTTAGTCACTGTTACTCATAACTCATCTCCAATCCCCTTTTCAGTTTAAAAGTCCCCAAGCCTATATCAAGTCATTGACTCAAATGACTGAATTCATCAGTTTCTTGGGAATCAGAAAAATATCACTGCTCTTGAAAACTTAGAAGAATGCTGACTTCCCAAGAAAGGATTTTTTGGGGAGTCAGAGCACATGTAAATTTATACCATTTAAGAAAAGTGGTTCAGAGTTCAAGTTATAAAGGAGGGCTTGACCTCAGGGCAAAGTTCCTTTTTATTTTAAACTTAAATCAAAACAGCACACACTTCATTAGGCATGTAAACCTATCAAATATGGGCTGTGAAGCTCTCACATATAACCAATACTTTTTCAACCACAGAATCATGAAAAATAGGGCAAAAATGGAAGAAGAATTGGACTGCAGTAAGAAAATCTGGGTTACGACTCTATGCTTATGTCTTGTTGTTGCTTAACTTAGCTGTATCGTGAGTTCCTCATCTGTAAGACGGAAATAATCCTGCTTATTTTAGGTTTGTTCATGTACTAAATGAGATGAAGAGAGCAGTTAATTTAGCGCAGTGCTGGGCACAGGGCAGTTGCTTAAGTAACACTTAGTTGTTAAGTAACAACGCTTGTTATTATTTTAATTTTTCTTATTAAGTATTATGGGTCTGAAATAGTTCCGTATCAGTCAGGTGTTGGGAATAAAGAATTGACAATCTTCTACCTTTAAGAACTGTTGAGGTTACTGCAGGAAGCAAACAGATTCCTGAAGACTGAATTGATTTCATCACTTGATTGAGTACACTTAGAATATAATTATAAATTGCCTTTTGGAGAAAGTTGGCAATTTTTTTTATCAATCTATGTAAATGTGTAAATTGAGAGAGAAGATACATATTTTTACACAATCAGATTTGACGTATTTTATATAATGTATACCAAACCTACATAAATACATACACATAGATATGTATGTGTATACATACATACACACACACACACACACACACACACACACACACACAGAAAGAGAGGGTGAAACAAAGGAAAAGAGACAGAGATAAAGAGACATTTGGAAAGGCCCCGCCCAGAGGTGAACAGGGTGAAAAATAACAAGTACAAAAGAATGAAGTCCCCTGAATTGCCCTCCGCACCTCACTGTTGACACAGATTTATTGAGGTTGCTTATGAATACACATATGCTACTTTACTGTTTCATTTATGCAATAAAAGCAGTGATTGGTCTTCAAGGAAGTGTGTTCCTAACAAGAAAGGATGATTCTAAAGCAGGAAGAGAAAGCTCAAATGACTACACTTGTCTTGCAGGTAATGTACAGGCACAAGGCAAGGACAGCAGAGGGAGGCAATAGGAATCACTGAAGACTGTGGCAAACTGGAGGTTCCCATGGAAGGAGGGCGGCCTCTATCAGCTCCAGGCAATTGTTGCCATGTGGAAGGAGAGCCAGGTCTTTGCTGAGTCTTTTTGTTTGTTTTATTTTGTTTGGTTTGTATGTTTACTTTTTTTTTGTTCTTTTTACTCTTTGTTTAGAAGCTATAAAACTAGATGTATTAGTCAGTTTGGGCTACCATAACAAAATACTGTAGGTGAGGAGGCTTAATAGAAATTTATTTTCTCATAGTTCTGGAGGCTGGAAGTCCAAGATCAGGGTATGAGCTTGGTCCAGTTCTGGCAAGGGCTCTTTTCCTGGCTTGTAGATGGCTGCCTGCTCACTGCATCCTCACATGGTGGAGAGAGAGGAGGGAAGATCTCTGGTGACCCTTCTAGAAGAACACTAATCCCATCATGAGCATCCCACCTTCTTGACCTCATCTAAATCTAATTACCACCCCAAGACCCCATCTCTGAATACCATCACATTGGGGTTAAGACTTCAACATATCAAATGTAGGGGGAAAATACAAACATTTAGTTCATAACACTGTATTTGAATATTTTAAAATAATGTGTAGGCCAACAAAGTTCACTCTACATCAGTGAATGTTTATCTGGATCAAAGCCATTGGTTTGTGACCAGATAAATTCTACCCACCATGCTTCTCCATGTTTTATCACTTTAAAATCCCAACACACACACAAACACACTCTCACACACTCATACACACACTTACTTTAGAAATTTTGTCTAATGCATATGAAGGGGGTCACCTTCTCCTGGAGAGGGAAGGATGGAAAATAATGCAGAGCCTCAGGAAAAGCTAGCTTCCTTGATTGGATTGGAGAGAAAATCCAGGGTATGGCAAGAGATGAGATGAGGGACGGGTATGAGGGCTGGGAGTCCATGATCGCTTTGATTCAAGCTGATTCAAGAGGCAACTGGGAACCATTGCCTAGTTCTCAGGAGGGAAAATGCTATGAGAGCAATTACGGCAATGGACAATGATTCCTCCGACTATATGTAGAATCAACTAGAACAGGCAAAGTCTGCGGAGAGAAAAGCCAGGCGGAGCCTTATGCCAGACAGCATTCTTAGGACTGTACAATGGGGAGAAATTATTCTGTGGCTTCGTTTGCATGCGCTGATTTCCGGTGCAGGAACTGTCCTCCCTCAGCTCTGACTCCCTCCCTTCTCTGCCTGACAACCTCCTTCACATCAACCACAATGCCATCACTAAGTGTCACAGCGTCCGGGAAGCTTTCAAGATGGTCATCATCATTGTTACCATCACCTTTCCCAAACACTTACTATAGGATCGGTTTTCTATAGCTCTCTCCATAATCCTCATGTAACCCCCCGAGGGAGATGGCATTATCATCTTGATTTGTCAGGATAAGAAACTGAGTCATAGTGAAGAAAAAGAACTTTCCTAATATCTTCCAAGTACAAATCGACCCACCCATGACTTGAACACAGAGCTGTCTGATTTTAGTCCCTGAGCATCAAGTTAATCCCTGCTGCCTTGACCCCCTATTTCTTTAGCCCAAATTAGTCCCTCCCACCTCTGGTTCAAGGAGAACAATGCCCCTACCTCCATGGTATCACTTACTGCATATAATAACCATCTGATTCCACATCTCTGTCTCCCCTTGAGACTGTGATCTCCTTAAGGACAAAGACCAGAGCTTCTCCATCTTTATGTCTTCCATAGCTCACAGCAGGCACTAGTACATGGCAGATGAAGGTATAAATAAATGGCCATCAGGCTGGTCTAGTTCTGCGCAGCAAGAGGGACCACAGGATACAGGTCATCTGTGAAGCTCCCCCTGCCTTTAAGGGAGGGGACTGTGGCAGAGGAACTACTTTATGGGTGATTTTGCTTCCAATTATACAAAAACTCTTTCTGCAGGAGTTCATCAGGACTCAGGAGAGAAGATTGATAAGTCTTGAATCTGAACTCTGGATCCTCAAGGACATGGGACACCTTCAAGAATCTTGCACAAATTTTGAAACTTATGGCTGTTTGGTGTCGAGAGGAGGCATTACATGGAGGTTCGGCGTTACATGGGGGTTCTGAACATGGGTTTGGCAGACAAACTGCCTGGATTGTACTCCCAGCCCCTTCCCCTACCAGTTGAGTCACTAAGGATAAGCTACTTCACCTCTCCTGGTCCCCAGTTTCTTATCTATAAAAGAGTGCTAATAACAGAACTTATACCATAGCACTGCTCTGAAGAGTAAATGAGTTAATTTATGAAAAGCACTTAACAAAATGCTCCATGCATGTTAGCTATCATTAGTATATTTCTATTTCAAATCTCCTTGGTAGAAAGAGCCAAAGACTGGGAGTTAAGAAAACTGGTTTTTGGCCTGAATCTGTCCCATCCTGGGACTATATTGACAAGTCCCTCTTTCATGTGGGTGTGGTCCTATTTTAAGTTTTCACCCCTGAAATATGAGCCTAACATATGTGTGTCATTTCATCATCCCCTCTGTAGAACAGGAGTAAATTCCTGCCTGTGTACTTCATAGGGTTAAAATGTATTGTGACCACACCTTGAAAAAATGTGAACAGTTATGGTCTTATTATTATATTCACAAGTAAAATATTTCAAGAGCCATATGGCCTTAATTAATCATTGATAATACCCAAAGTCATCCTTCTAACCAGGAATAATGCTGGATGCTAAAAATAGTCTACATACAAAGATGAAGTACAGCAAAAAATCTCTCAGTATGTCAGAAACAGAACAGAAACATCCTTCTGAAAGAATGGGAAGCATGCTTTCACTCCTTCTTTCCTTGCTTTACCCGTGCCCTTTCTTCTTGCTTTCTTACTATTCCTGCCTTGCCTAGCATAAATTTCCCTAAGGAATAGTAGCTATTGGTGAATGAGGAAAGAGTATTGGCTGCTTACAGCTAATGAGCTATTTCATTTGCTACACTGTAGAAAACCCACCAGATCTTTCATTCTGATTCTCATGGCCACCTGAGCTATAGGGAAACAGAATATCCCCACCTCACCCACTGCTGTACTCTTTAAATATCGTATTTAGAGAAACTAAGATGGCTAAAAAAACAAGACACAAATATCAGCTTTCTCTTCCCCCACATCCAGTCTTGTTTTACCCGTGTCTTTCCAAATATTCACTTATCTGTCACCCCAGCACACAAGAAATTGCCAAAGACTTCAATACACAGCAAAAAACTGAAGACTACTTAGAAAGTGTATGCCTCACCAATGGGGAATTTTCCTCCAGAATCTAAATATTTAAGTTAACCTACATAAAGGGAAGGTAGGCTTTCTCCCAAGCATTTTTTCTTCTCCCAATTCCATATGTCAAAGTTTTATGCTTAAAAACAGTATGAGAGAACAGATAACTTAAAACACTGAATGCAGTTGGTATTGTCATTTAAAAAGAAAAATGAAGAGGAAGAAAGGAGGTCGAGGAGGAGGAGGAGGAGGAGGAAGAGATATAAAAGGAAGGAAGGGAGAAAAGAAAAGAAAAAACCCTCAAAATCCTCAAGTTAGTGGCCATCTCTTGCTTTAGATACGCCCCTCTGGAAAACTGCTGGGTTTTTCATTACAGCAAAATGCCAGTAGAGACTTCTCTTTGTCTTTGGATCTCAAAGGTGACTCTGGATAGAACTCCCCAAGAGAGTGAAATATATCATTTTATTAGTTTCAGCAAGACACAGACATGGCTCTTCAGCAAAGATTTTTATAAGAGGCAGAGAGAAGGCAGATAGCAAGAAAGCCCTGAGACAAATAGAGCTGGGGGCAGATTTTATGAATGACCAGGGGACCTGGGAGCCTGAAAGTTCAGTGCAGTTGCCTCTTTTGAGATTATATTCCAGAGACAGAGAGAGAGTGAGAGAGGAGAGAGAACATGAGATGATTATGAACACTTTAACTTTCAGTGTCTTTTAACTGCTGCTAACAGAACTTTCAAAGAAGAGACTTAAGATTCCGTTTTGATGTAGCAGTTTTTATGCCAAGAGCAGAGGTCCATGGAAGGCCAGAGAAATAAAGGTTATCAGCATTTAGGGGGTTTGACCATGGAGATTAGTGAGGAGGAAAAGAACATTTGCATAAATTCTGCTAGTTTAGGGCAGACAGACTGTCTCCCCCAATTGCTAGCAAACTTTGTGAAGTATCTGAACGGTGTATTTCCATGTCTGTAGCCCAGGTACTTTATGCCACAGATGTAGCCAGTCCTAGTCTACATTTCTGGCCAGCTCTCCCTGGAAAATCTGTGCTCTTTTTGCAGAATGGGATTATCCCTGGGAGGTGACTGTCCATCTAGGGCTAAACAGACAAATCCCTTTTTGCATCATGTGGCCCCCTTTTTAAGTTCCTACCTATGGAACATAAGCCCACGAAATGTGTCATTTCCAGGTCAGGATTTTTTTTTTAAGTGGGGGGGTTTCTCTTTCTTCTGTTGCCACTTCCTCAGGCTGAAATCATTCAGATACTAGAGGATAACAGAGCCACATATGGAAGGAGCTAGGGTCCCTGAATCATGATGTGGAGGAAAGTCATTCCCTGTCCAGAAACAGCTACAAGAACCGCATGTAATACAGATATTGACATTTTGAGGTAGGTTTGTTACAGCAGCTATTCTTATCCTAACTAACACACTGTTGATGTACATGAACTTGAACTGTATTTTTGTTTATCGTGAAGGTTTAATTCAGCTCATATAATAAAAAATGAAAAGCAAATCTATTCAACAAGCAGATATTATTGAGCACCAGTGCTAAACGCTGTCAAAGAATAAGGGTGAATAACTTCTGGGAAGCTTTTTTTGAGACAGAGAGGAACTGAAGATTGGTCAGTCACAGCCGCAGATTACTATGCACTGAGACCTTTAACTCCCCACTTCTGAAAGAGGCTGAAGTCATCACCAGTCTCAGTGAGTGGGTCTCTCTCTCTCCTATGGGATTTACAAAGATTCTTTGAGCAAAGAATAGTAATCAAGGTCAGTGCCTGCAAGCACAGTGGCAACAAGCCTTGTACCTCAACCATGTAAGTTCTCCAGCTTTGGGAAATGATCTTAAACCTCTACTGGCCTATCAAAAAAAAAAAAAAAAAAAAAAAACTACATGGGAATTGCGGATAAACTGGTATTGATTTTCACAGATCACCCTTGTCAAAAGGATTTATTGATGTGTCAATGCATGTTGTCCAGAGGATCATAGCAGGATGGCTTTGAAGGATTTATAAGAAATCTACAGGCTTTAATACACTTGGTGGTAAATAACTAACAAGTATTGCTCATATTGATTCTTGTCATGTGGTCAATGCAATCTTTAGCCCACTAATTGTCAGTATTGACAAACAGTTCATGATCTAAATGAGCAGCTGGACATCTGCTCTGAGCAGGACATTTCCAAATGGCATTTTCCTTGCTATTCGCAGCCTAACGTTCGTGGAGCAGTCTGCAGGTAATAGGCTCTAGGCAGAGGGAAATGTGTGGTAATTAATTCTTCCTTGCTGACAAATGTCCCTATGAAGGGAGAGGGGAGGGAGGGAGAGTCCACTGGCAGCGCACAAGGCTGGAATCCAGCTCCACGAGGCATGCACAGCAATATTCTTCAAGGCCCACCTCAAACGTCTCTCCCTAGGAGAAACTTTCCCAAATCACACCACCCACGGGGGTTTCTACCACTTCAACCCTACAACATTCCCAGGCAATGAATCACACATTATTTATCTTGAACCGTATCTATTTACCTATGTGTGTTGAATCTTTCTATTGTGTTATGACTAAATCTTAGTTTTTCAATTATTGTACGAGCTTTTTAAATTTGGGAGGAAGATATGGGATCTCATTACAGATCTCACTGAGGCGATGAAAGCTATTAACTGTCTCTCTGGAAAAATTTACAGTCAAATTTGAAAAACGTTTTCAGGGAATTCACAGAAGGTCATGGGAATCCATGAACCCCCAAAACAGATGCAATCAAACCCAGGTTCAAATCCCAGTTTTACTACCTGCCCCCAGAAGTCTGGACTCAAATAAGTTTCTCACTCTGTCATTCTACCCATCCTGTGCTGAATAATCAATTACAGCACAGGTTTGTTGTAAGGATTAAGGGGACTAATCCATGGGATTCGCTTTGCATGTGGTATCTACTCCAAAAAATCCTCAGGGTTATTCAAGGTTTCTGAATTCGTTTCTTCCTTCATACTGCAAACATTTATTGAGCACTTATCAGGAGTCAGGTATGGACCCTTTACTACGTCCCGAGGTTGATCCATCCAAACCAAGCAGAGGCCCTTGCTTACAATAGTTGCTCGGTTAATGTTTTTAATAGATTGATGAGGATTCTTACCACTCGATAGAACAACTTTTAAATCATTCTACCATATTTTTAATCAAACATTCAAATATTGCTATTGACTGTACTTTTTCATACTATAAGACTCTATTATACACTCATCAAACTTAAAAAAAAACAATAAATGCTGGAGAGGGTGTGGAGAAAAGCGAACCCTCCTACACTGTAGGTGGGAATGTAAATTGATACAGCCACTATGGAGAACAGTATGGAGGTTCCTTAAAAAACTGAAAACAGAACTACCATACGACCCAGCAATCCCACTACTGGGCACATACCTGGAGAAAACCATAATTCGAAAAGATACATGCACCCCAATGTTCATTACAGTACTATTTACAATAGCCAGGGCAAGGAAGCAACCTAAATGTTGATCAACAGAGGAATGGATAAAGATGTAGTACATATATACAATGGAATATTACTCAGCTGTAAAAAAGAACAAAATAATTCCATTTGCAGCAACATCGATGGACCTAGAGATTGTTATACTGAGTGAAGTAAGTCAGACACAGAAAGACTAAGATATGATATTGCTTATATGTGGAATCTGAAAAAAATTGGTACAAAGAAACTTATTTACAAAACAGAAGTAGAGTCACTGGTGTAGAAAATAAACTTATGGTAACCAGGGGATAAGGGGGGAGAGTGATAAAATTGGGAGATTGAAATTGATATATACATACTACTATATATAAAACAGATAACTAATAAGAACCTGCTGTATAGCACAGGGAACTCTGTTCAATACTCTGTAATGGCCTATATGGGAAAAGAATCTAAAAAGAGTGAATATATGTATATGGATAACTGATTCACCTTGCTGTACACCTGAAACTAACACAACATTGTAAATCAACTATACTCCAATAAAAATTTTTTTAAAAACTTTGAAAAAATCTTTTAGAGAAAGGGCATTTATCAGACCAAATTTTCTACAATGATCATCCAATCTGTTATTTTAGTAAAATTATATCATGTTTTAAATACAGTTAATCCATCCCTAAATGTACACTTGCTTTCCCTTAGACATATAAGTTAAATTTAACAGAGCCGCCATTTCATTTATATTACGATACAGACACATGTATCAACTTATATCTAGGTCTGCTGTAACACATTTTGTTTTCCATTGAGGAAGAGTGCTATAAAAATGCAGTTAGGAAGAGCAGGTAAAAAGAGTGAAGCTATAGGGTGGGAGGGAGATCCAAGAGGGTGGGGATATAGGTATGCATATAGCTGATTCACTTCGTTGTACAGCAGAAACTAACACAACATTGTAAAGCAATTATACTCCAAATAAATAAATAAAGAGTGAAGCTATATATGCACATGTATATTTGCTCTGTAAAGGTGCTTTTTTAAACTTGGAAGATTGACTAATGAACACAAAAAAGTATATTTTTCTAGTTAACAAATTATCAGAACTCATTCATAGGCTTATAGAAATCTTTCCAATTATTTTTATCAACTATTTTTCTTCTAGGCCCCCAATCCTGTCACAGTATGTCTGTATCTTTATTTTCCTCATGGGGAAATTTGGGATTATCCCAGATAGTCTTAAACTCTGTCACCTGGATGAAGTCTTCTGTTCCATCTTTTATAATTTCTCATCATATTTTCTGATAATTGAGGTTTAGCACATTGACATTAGCAAGGCATAGAGCCCCTGTGACTGACACTCCACTGTCAAGAGATGTAGCTTCTTAAGGATGTGGTACCCTGTTTGATCTTACAAATGTCTCCACTGCCCAATTATCACCAGTCATTTGGGTGAGTGACAAGATACCAGGGGAAATTTTTTCCAGACCACATTCTCTCCCTCTCTCCTTTCCCTTTTCTCTTAACACAGGAAGGGCTCCTTATTATGATCTAAGAAGCATGGGCATTAACTCTTCAGTTGCAGTTAAAGTTTTAACATAGGGTTGCTTGTTTCATTCCCCCAAATCTAAATTTGATCATCTCCTCACCAGAGGAGCTACAACACTTTTTGGACCCAGAGTTTAAAGTCTTGCAGCCCTGCAGCTCTGTCCCTCAAGGGAAAAACAATAAATATGTGAGACTAGAACCAATGAATTTTATATATCTATACATATATATATACATATATATATATATATATATATATATATATATATATATATATATATATTCAGAGGAAAAAACTTAAGAAAGAGTAACTATTCTGAAGTGTTTGGCTTTGGAAATTTAGTTGATGGTGAGCTAGGATTGGAAGATTAATTAAAGAGAAGAAGAGCATAAAATACTACAATATTTCACATTTAATTATTATGAAAATGCACCACAATAATTGCATTCACCAGAAGCTTTCTTCCAAGGTACACTAAATGTTATGCCAACATTTCCTCATTAATCTTCTTTATAACCTTGCAAGATGGTTAAGAAGCAAAAAATTAATATTCAAACTTTATCAGTGGGATATAGAGTGTAGAGGGGGATGCTGATGAGATACTTCTGATGTTTCTATGTGCCTCAGTTTACTCATTTGTAAAATAATAATATTTATAGTATTTAACACATAGGGTAATTGTAAGGATTAAAGGAATTAGGACACAGAAAGAGGGTTAGATGAGATCCCATCACATAGTGAACATTCAGTAAATATGAGTGATATTTTTATTGCTATTAGAATGCATGATGTAGGTAAGAGAAAGTCATGTTCACATTTCCTCTAGAGCCTCCACATTCAAGAGAGGAATAAGCCTCTCAATTCTGCTCAACCAGCACTTACTGAATAATGGTGCTGCAGAATACACCAAAAAACTATAAAAAGAGTATTCTGCATTTATATAGCACTTTTCATTTACATAACACTTTTAGATAGGTTATTGTCTATAATCCTTACAACCATCCAGGGAGGTAGAGAAGCCAACATTATTATATATAATAAGTAAGAAAGCAAAGGACCAGAGAGGATAAATGACACACCCAAGGTCACCAGCCAGTGAGAAGTCAAGACAAATTCAAAACCAATTTCATTACTGTGGAGTTCTTTCCACCTGCAACGGATATCTCTGTGGCCTTTTTAATTTTTATCTTACCCATACTAATCTTCCTAACAGCACTTTGATTTTCTTGTGGAAAATTAGCTTTTGCAGTGTGCGTAGACCTGGTTGGATAGTAAACATACCATCTATGGAAGATGAGCGAGTCCTACAGGCTGTTCTTCCAGGTCTTTCTCTGCCTGACCCAGTGCAGCCACGTTTCAACAGGGAAACCTAGATTCAGACAGTTGGATTCTCTCTCCTATGACTTAGGATCTTGAAAAGCAGGACACACGGTTGGAAGAAAGGATGGTTTCAATCCAGCGATTATAACTGGCTATGACCATGAAGTTATTTCTGCTGCTCATATCCTATGGTGTCTACTGGTTCCCAACTCTCCCAGGCCTGTTTCCTCAGGCTCCCTGCCCATCCTCTGAGAAACCCCTGTAATACTCCAATACACTGTCTTCTTACTTAAGTTAATAAAAAGCGCTTTCTGTTTTTTGCAACTTAAGGGCCTGAGCTAATGCAACACTATCGCCCCTTTCTTTCTCTCATCCATTCCATCAACAGACACACACATTGAGAATTTATCAATTGCTAGCTGCCATGCTATGAATTATGGTTTGGAAGATAATCAGGATGAGAAAAAAATACAAGCACCTAAGAGAGTTAAATTAAAAAAAATAAGATATAATGAAGTGCCACAATCAGGGGTACAAAGTGATGGGCGTCAGAAAATACGCAGGTCAGGCTAAACAGAGAGATAACAAAGGCTTTCTGTAGAAGCAGGAGCTTCCACTGGGTCCTGAAAAATGAACAGGATTTGCAACCCATTCAAATATGTAGAGTCTAATACTAGGAAGAAAAACACATTGGTGTTCCATTCAAAAGCAAATTTATTTTCCTTCTAAGAAGCAGTGACTGATTTATGGAAAAGCAGAGCATTTGTGGAAATATGATTTTATATATTCAGATCATTCAAATGTGTTATTTAGCATTTGTTCACATCGAGCCTGAAAATTATCACAGAGCAGAACATGAACTTTAATAAACATTTTTAATTGTAAGTCCAAAGCAAAGCATTGTGTTTTTCATTGCATTCATCATATTTACCACTTGACGACAGTGTAAATCCTGCTGGGTTTAGAAGCAGGTTTCCAACTGAAAGCTATAGTAATACTATAATTGGTCAGTATCCTAAGTAGAGCAAATACTTCAGATTAAAAAAATCATGTCTAGATTCCACATATATGTGTTAGCATACAGTATTTGTTTTTCTCTTTCTGACTTACTTCACTCTGTATGACAGACTCTAGGTCCATCCACTTCACTACAAATAACTCAGTTTCATTTCTTTTTATGGCTGAGTAATATTCCATTGTATATATGTGCCACATCTTCTTTATCCATTCACCTGTCGATGGACACTTAGGTTGCTAGGGGCAGGACGGGAATAAAGACGCAGACCTACTGGAGAATGGACTTGAGGACACGAGGAGGGGAAAGAGGGTATGCTGGGACAAAGTGAGAGAGTGGCATGGACATATATACACTACCAAACATAAAATAGATAGCTAGTGGGAAGCAGCCGTATAGCACAGGGAGATCAGCTCAGTGCTTTGTGACCACCTAGAGGGGTGGGATAGGGAGGGTGGGAGGGAGGGAGACGCAAGAGGGAAGAGATATGGGGATATATGTATATGTATAGCTGATTCACTTTGCTATAAAGCAGAAACTAACACATCATTGTAAAGCAATTATACTCCAATAAAGATGTTAAAAAAAAAATGTCTAAACTATCCCTGACACTAGTGACGTTATTGAGAGTGAAAAGGCATATAATAGCCTCCTTTAGAGGTTTCTCTCAGTTTAAAATGGTTTATACTGTCCAAAATATTTCACTGGGGTCTTAAGTAACCCTGAATTTTTATTGAGGTTAAATAAAATAAATTCAAAACTTTTCTATTGAAGGTCATATGGTACTTATTGAAATCTAGTACCTTCCAGCAAATCCTCTGTTTTCTCCAAAGCCTATTTTGTAAGATCCTCCTACCACAGGGCCTTTGTAAAGGCTGTAGTTTCTGTCTAAACTGCCCTGACCCTCCCCTTACTCTTCCTACCTATGTAACCCATTCTTCAAGTCTCAAGTCAAGCATCGTCCTTTAAAGAAGAACCCCTTTAAGCAGTCCCTTAATATTAGATCCCAGCTGCCCCTCTCATAGCTCACTCTGCTTTTCCCTTATAAGGTGAGAACGTTATGATTATGTACTGCCATAATTATTTGATTAATGGTTCTTCCCATTTGGACTGTGACTGTGTGTTATGTCCATTGTGTCAGCTCTGATGAATGAACGGATAAATGAACATACAGCTCTAATATACTTGTCTTAAAATCTTATTACTTCCAAAGACGAGGCAAATGTCCTATGCGTGGATATCAGTGAAGTCTATTTTCCCTTACTCAGTGATTTTTCCCATGTTCAGTAATTTTTTTTTGTGGATCACTTTTCTTCAATTATATCTTGACTTTAACTCTCATTCTCTCTGATGACAGCTTGTAACTCATCCTGTTTTCTTTTTATGTCATTCACAGAAAAGACACAGACACATCTGATTCTCAAACATACAAGGTCTTGTGGCCTTCTATTTTCTTTCTCTCTATATATACAGACTCAATTTCCTATTTCTATCTCTAGTTTTTAAATCTTTTGTTTACATGTCAATTGTTGTATACATCATCCCAAGCAGAAACATTCACTCCCCCATCTGTATATCTGCACCCTGTACATACATTTTTTTATTGACGTATAGCTGATTTACAATGTTGTGATAGTTTCAGCAAAGTGATTCAGTTATATATATATATATATATATATATATATATATATATATGTGTATATATATATATACACATATATACATATATGTGTATATATATATTCTTTTTCAGATTCTTTTCCACTATAAGTTATTACAAGATATTGAATATAGTTCCCTGTGCTATACAGTAGGTCCTTGTTGTTTATCTATTTTACATATAGTAGTGTGTATCTGTTAATCCCAAACTCCTAATTTATCCTCCCCCCTTTCCCCTTTGGTAACCATGTTTGTTTTCAAAGTCTGTGAGTCTATTTCTGTTTGTTAAAAAAGTTCATTTGTATCATTTTTTTAGATTCCACGTATAAATGATATCATATAGCATTTGTCTTTCTCTTTCTGACTTACTTCACTTAGTATGATAATCTCTAGGTCCATCTAAGTTGCTACAAATGGCATTATTTAATTCTTTTTTATGGCTGAGTAGTATTCCATTGTGTAAATGTACCACATCTTCTTTATCCATTTGTCTATTGATGGGCATTTAGGTTGCTTCCATGTCTTGGCTATTTGTGAATAATGCTGCTATGAACATTGGGGGTGTGTGTGTCTTTTCAAATTAGAGTCCTTTCTGTATATATGCCCAGGATTGGGATTGCTAGATCATATGCTAACTCTATTTTTAATTTTCTAAGGAGCTTCCTGTATGTACATTTTTTTCTGGCATCTATCACCCTGTATAATTTTTATTGGTTTCTATCTACATTGCCTACAAGACTGCTTCTTACAGGAAGGGACAGGCCTTATCTACCTAGGAGCTTCCATTTTTGAGAACAGTGCCTGGCACACCGTCTATAAATACTTGTTCAACTGAAATGCTTCAAATAATCCTTTGGGGAAAGGATTGGCATATCGACAGATTCAATTCAAAATCTTGAACTTGACTGAATTTAATCTTACTGCTTCATTTTCTCCCCAGTGCACCTTCCTACTCTCTCCTGATACAGAGATGTAATCCCTGTTTTCTCATGTCTTCTACATGATTTGATGTCACAGATGTGATTAATGTGCTATTCAACCTCTTGTTCACATTGCTAATAACAACATTTAAGAACAGTGGACCTGTCACTAAATGCCACTCCAGCATGTCTCTCTTCCCCTTGTTTACAATTCTTTATCTCTTTTAGGTGCCATGGTGATATTCATTCCTAAACCCAATCTGAATTGTTTATGCAAGTCAGATTTCAAGAGACCTGAAGACCCAGAACCAAGACCTGGTCACAATCTAAAAGCAGTAAAGCCTGATCCTCTGAGTTGTAATCTAACTCAGCGTTCAAAAGTGTAATTTCTTGCTCTAGAATAATAACGCATATTTACAAAGCACGCTCTGTGTGCAAGACCCTGTTCTAAGAACTTTATTAACTTTTTTTAATCCTCAAAGTAATCCTTATATGAGGTGGTAGTATTATTATTCCCATTTTACAGATGAGGAAACTGAGGTACATAGAAATTCAATGGAGGTATTCTTGTTCCAGAATTTGTACCGTGCTATGTTGCCTCTAGGCGACTGCTTACTTAAACTATCTGCAGCAACGCAAGAGCTCTGGTTATTCACTGTTGTATTAAAAAGTTACCCCAAAATTTGGTGGCTTAAAACAAAAACCATTTTATGAAATTTCATGATTTTATAGGTCAGTGGTTTAGCTGGGTGATTCTCTACTCCACATAGGATCAAACAGGTTCAAACAGGGTGGTATTCAGCTGGTGTCAGGCTGTTCTGGAGGGTCCTTTGAGACTTTGCCACCTGCCTGGCCCCTGGATGGGGACAGCTGGAAGGAGGGTCTCTGCTGAGCCCAGCTTCTTCTCCATATAGTGTCAGGGCCTCTCCCCATGGTCCCTTAGCTGTGTAATCACATGTCCACAGGGTGGCTCGTCGCTCGAGGGACCAAGGTGAAAACTATCAGTCACTTAAAGACCAGCTCTAGAACTGGCACCACTTCTGCAGTGGCCTGGCCAAGGCAGGCACAGGCCAGCTGGATACAAGAAGAGGGGGAATGGACCCTGCCTCTTGATAGGAGAACCATCAGCAAAACCGTGGCCATCTTAGCCTACAGAGCAAGTATCATACAGAGGGTTGACTTCTGGGTAGTTAAACCAAAATATAATATTGTGTATTTTGTTCTTTACTTTTTGTTCTTTTTTTAAAAGTTATTATTATGGGGGGGGGGGAGTAAGGCAGAAGAACAGGAGCCAGGAGTTTTATCAGGCATTTCCATCCACATTGTCTCAATACTCATCCGACAGAGTGATGTTGGCTTGTTATGGGGAGGGTTAAGTTCTTGTGTAAAGACCGAGTACACCATGGCTCAGAGAGGTTAGCAAACTTGCCACTGAGGACTTGGGCTTAAACCCAAGAAGTGTGTTGTGTGTTTTCTTTCTTCTTAACTAAACTGTAGCTTCTTCTTATGGTTTTATAGGTTCACTGACTGGAACGAAAGAGAAGACACAGTATGTTGACTAATACACAATTTAGCGACAGGGTTACTTGAATTTGGTATGAACTTGGGGATGTAGCTTCCCCTCTCTGCACCTTTGTCTTCCCATTTGTAAAGTGAAGGGTTTGGGCCAGATTAGTGTTCTCCAAACTAATGTGCTCTTGAACTCAGTTTATAAAAACACAACCAACATTTTTTTAAATGGCAGAGTATAAAAATAGAAAACAGGGGAGGGGGAGCACTGTTTGTGAATCTCTTGTTTCAGTTGTGGTTGCCTATTTGCATGTGTGTGTGTGTGTGTGTGTGTGTGTCTGTGTGTCTGTGTATCAGATCATGCCCCCCAAATGTATTTCTTCCTATAGATGATAGAGAAAAATTTGAAAGCCACTGGGCTAGGTGACCTTTTTTGATTCCTTCCAGATCAAAAAGGATTCTGGGAATGATCATTTCAACCATAACCCTGCATAAAACAGAGGCTGTATCTAACTTGCTTTGAACAAGACCCTGAAAAAAATGACTATTTGTTCTAATACACTTGCCATATTTATCAGGTCATATATTATTATTTGAACCCAAAAAACATTCTCTACCTTAGGTCAAATTGTGGTCAAAAAAACACTTCCCTGCACCTAAACTTCCTGCCCTTAGGACAAAAATGTGCACAGCAGATATTCCCAAGCCCCAGCTCATACGTCCTGTATTCATTTCAAGCAGTATTTTTTAAATGAAAGTTTACTACCTCAAAAGCATCAGGACCATCCTTCCAATTGGGGATGTAGCCTGAACAATTCAAGTTTTATTCAATGTAATGATGTCTAGAAATTAAACCTCAAGAGAATATTTTAAAATACAAGTGTGAGCAATATCGTATTGATGCTAAATTAATTCAGAAGATACAATCTGCAAAATTAAAGAAGTGATTTAGGGATACAAATGTCAGGTTTGGGGTCTGGATGAAGTGAATGAACCATAAGTTTCCTTTTATGCTGAAATTCCATGACTCAACAGTTCTGCAAATGTTGACAGGAATATACTCTGAAGTATTAAGAGTTGATATGAATTGTGGATGACCTTGTTTCTCTCATCTGTTGGATTCTGTTGGCTGGAATGTAGGACCTAGTAATTTTTTTTCCTCTCAAATATAAAACAATGCAGACTCTTCCCTGTATATTCAGCCAACAAGCAAGATATATTTTTACTCTAAATGCAAAGCCACTTTATTTTAGAAAATATTGATTTCCTAAACTTCTACAAATTGGCACTCAGGTAAATAGTCCATGAGGAATAAAGTTAAAATGGGCTTTAAGGGAAATATACGATACTGTTGGCTCAAAAAAATCTAGAAGTGATGTGACAAATATTTTAAATTTTTAAAAATTTTCTGATTTCAATTTTCACATAATAACATATTTATGGGGCACTTTAGTTTTTTTGTTTGTTTGTTTGTTTTTAAATGTTTATATTTTAGGAACTTCCCTGGTACTTTTCTTCTGTTTTTTTTTTTTAATTTATTTTATTTATTATTTATGGCTGTGTTGGATCTTCGTTTCTGTGCGAGGGCTTTCTCTAGTTGCGGCAAGTGGGGGCCACTCTTCATCGCGGTGTGCGGGCCTCTCATTATCACGGCCTCTCTTGTTGCGGAGCACAGGCTCCAGACGCACAGGCTCAGTAATTGTGGCTCACGGGCTTAGTTGCTCCGCGGCATGTGGGATCTTCCCAGACCAGGGCTCGAACCCGTGTGCCCTGCATTGGCAGGCAGATTCTCAACTACTGCGCCACCAGGGAAGCCCCAGCACTTTAGTTTTTTAAAAGCACTTATTTTCATTCACTTACTCAAAAATATTTGGGTGCCTGCTTTGTGCCAGGCATTGCTCTGGGCAGTGGCGAACCAGACAAGGTCCCCTGCAGTTTACAGCTTAACTGAGGGAGGTGACAAGAAGACAAATAAAGGAACCAGATCATTGCAGATTGTGATGTGTTATGAAGGGGGGGGAAAAAAAGCAGTTTGTGAAGATCAGTGATGACTTCAGATGTACAGGTCAAGGGAACCTCTCAGGAAGTGACATTTGGTCTGAGACTTGAATGGCAGGAAGGAGTCAGGCCCCTGCAAACCCAAGGGCAGAGTTTTCCTGGCAGTGAACTTGCCGGGACAAAGATCCCCAAGAGGAAATAGGCCTAGAGCGTTCTCCAGGAGAAATGGGGAGGCGCAGAATAGAGAATCTCACATACCCAGCACTTTCTTTCCATGTGAATATACTGCATTTAAAGGTCTCATTCTCAATGCTTCTAACTCCAACCCCTATTCCATATTTTGAGGAGGGGGGCGGAGAGAGAAAAACCCAGTAAAATTTTTCTGCACAGTACATCCTCAAAATAGCCTGATAGGTTTGAAATCTGATTTTTAAAGTCCCTTTAGGACAAAGATCAGACTGATAATGTTTGATTGTATAAAGGATTTTTTTTCTTTCCCTTGAGCCTGATTTCTCCAAAGTTTCCATTAGCAATGGTCTTGTCATGTTCTAAATATTTACAGGTTTTTTTAAACTTCTTAATCATTATTTGATAATTTAAAAATGGGTTGACTACTTACAAAATGCTTTACAGCTGCAAAAGAAAAAAATATTATTTTTGTCAACAGAGGATGTGTGAGGCTGGAGTTGATTTTCTCCAAAATATTTTACCATTTGGCACCTTTGCCCCTTCTCCTTCGTCACCCCTCCCACTCACTGGGGGGGGGCAGCAAGGGGTTGGAAGCAGGTAAAGAGGTATTCACAGTGTTGTCCCTCAAGAAGGCATTGATTTAGCTACCCTGAGGGTTTTAGTGCAGTGTTTAAATATCAGGAGTGCTGTTTCGGTTTTGGATTCTCAGAAAGTCTGAAAACAGACCACAGCCTTTGAAACCACTACTCTTTTACATGGTATATTTGAAACAATTTTATCTTTGGTACCTGAGAATGGAAACCATTCCAATGTAAAAAACAAACAAAAAATCATGACAAGGAAATTCTATGTAAAAATCACAGGGCAAATCCCCTGAGTTCTCTGAGTCTCATTTTCTACAGTGAAACTCATGGCCAGTTATTAAATAATGAAATGTTAGTGCTGGAAGGAAAGCATCCTAGAACTTGTCTCTGTTCTGAGGCTTTGGACATGCTGTTCTCTCTCCCTGGAATGTTCTGGATCACTTTTTCCACCTGACCAACCTCTAAAGAGCTTTTAGATGAGGTAGCTTTGGCCCCAAAGAGACCTAGATTCAAATCTCAGCTCCCCTACTTATCACTTTATGGGTTCATTTGTCAAATGGGCATATAAAGAAGCCTTACTAGGATTGTAAAAAAAAAAAAGGTTAAATGAGATCATCTGGGCATACTTGTCCATGTACACCTGAATTGCTATCTGTGCCTAGGATCTGCCCCATGAATATTAACATTATTTTTACAGTAGGTGCTCTTTTAAAAACTTTTTTTTATCGAGGTATAGTTGACGTACACTATTATACAATTTTCAGGTGTACAACATACTGATTCATAATTTTTAAAGGTTATACTCCATTTAAAGTTACTATAAAATACTGGCTGTATTCCCTGGCCGTAGATGCTCTTTTATCTGGCATAAGAGGACCTGGTAGTTGGTAAGTTAATGGAACGTTGGTTGAAGCCGAGGTAGCATGACCTACTGACCATGAGCTTGGGCATCAACCATATGTTTTACAGAGGGAAGGAAGTTGTCAGCCAACCTTGTTAAGTGGGAGATGCCTTCAAATCGCCCACTGGATTTTTTTTCAGGTCTCAGTTTAATATTTCCTCTCAGAGGTCTGGTCTCCCCATACCCTCTACATAATCGTGGTCCTCTGTTCTGCGCTCCCATACTAACAGCTAGAATTACTGGGCACGTACTATGTGTCAGGCAATATTCTCCATGTTTCACAACAGCTCGATGCAACAGGTATTGGTGTTTTCATCAGGATTACACGGTTAGTAACCTCAGAGATGGCTGTGACACCGGCCAGTCTAGCTCCAGACAACACGTGGCCCTGCTAACGCATGGACCCTGCATTCTCTCCATCAGGATCCTTCGCCCAGCTGGTCTGTCTTCCCAGGCAGCTGAGCCCCACGGGGTGAGAACCACCTCAGAGTCTGATACATAATAGGCACTCAATCCATTTGGGGACTATTTCCAAACCCTCATTTTTACAGATCAGAGAATGAGGTCAAGAGAGGGTTAATGAGCTGCCCAGTGGGCACACCTGACATTAGAATGTGGGTCTCCTCATTCTGCAACCGCTTTCTATCCATTTCATCAAAGCTACGATGGTTTCCCCACTTAACATCTTCCTACTCATTTCACAACATCTTGTCTCTGAGGTCACATCCCCCAGTCCCATCCCCAGCCAGGTCTTCAATTCAGTTTCCCTAAATCTGATTTAAGTCTATGATGCAATGAGAATTTTAAGAAAATTTTTAAAAAATTAAAAACTAAAAAATCCTAACAGAAGATAAAACACAGAATCCTAGACCCAGCTGAGCTGCTATCTGCACCCCCCGAGTACCAGGCTTCCTAATTACCTCTCTGGCTGAGGTTCTGTAAAGCTGCACCTTTGAACTCAAAAAGAAAAACAAATAAATAAATAACTAGCTCTGCTGATTAGCAAGGTATTGCAGCTGCTGGAAAAATCTCCCACGTCTAACTTACCGTTACATCGTCATCCCTGATGTTTGTTTCTTCTTCTAGCCGAGATGAAAACAGAATTGTGCTTCTCATGTACAATCTTACCTAATTATGCCAGCTGATCACTTAAAAGTAATGTTTGCACACAGATCGGGAAGAAGCTTATAAGAACCAGCTGGTTGATAAAGGCTATAATGTGGATTTGATTCCTTTTCAAAGAAGTGTTAACTATTTACATTTATTTTTAAACACCGCATCACAACACCAGTTACTGGGTGGCACCGTGAAGGGATGCTATACTCAAGTTCCACAGGGGCGGGCAAACTTAGGGATGAAAGTACTGCTCACCATGTGGAAAGTATGATGCTATCATTCGCTGCTTTACGACATCCATTTGAAGGAGGACTGACCACTATCTTTTGGTTTTTAGACACAAATGAAAGATTAATGAGAATTAACCTCATCTCGCGAGCACATGTGCTTGTTTACAAAGCAGAATGATACAAGTTAATCACCACTAGCTTTTGGACATAGAAGACTAGAGTTAGAATACTGACTATGCCACAAGCTACTCACACGTCATGACCAAGTTACTTATGGGAAGTTGGAATGAGTTCACGTCCTAGAAACTGTCTTAATTAATCCACATAATACTGTTTTCTTTCATCTACATAACAACCACATGTGGTAAGTATTGTCATCATCATTTTTTTTTAACTTGAAGAATATTTAGTGCCTCTCTGTTCAAGAGGAAACATAGAATGTGAACTTAAACCTGTGTGATCTCAACTTTGCCTGAACCCCAAAGTCTGTTAAGTCCCTGCTTTGACTCTGCCCATAACCTCACAGCCCAAAGTTTTGGCATCTTTAATCCATCCAATTTCTGATGCATTCCAGAGCATGCTTTTAAGACTGAAGGTGGATTTCCTTAACTCAACACATGGTTGAGTGCCAACCATGTCCCAGTATGATTCTGGGTGCTAGGGATATGAGAGTGAATAAGATAGTGGACATCTCAGTCTTAAAACCATGTGAGGGAGACAGAAAAGAAAGCATTACACTACAGAGTAACTCATGCTAAGGGAACCTCCATGGTACCTAACATACTAGGTGCTGAGCAAATATATGTGGGATACCAGAGAAGTATTTGCAATGCAATAGGAGCTGAGATACTGACTATGTCTGGGAATTTCAGAGAAGGCAGGCTTCCTGGAGGAGGTGGCTGTAGAGAGAGTCCTTGAAGGATGATTAGTTCACCAGGCAGATAATGTGGGAAGGACACCCCAGGCAGAAAGAAAAGACTTGCTTTGTGGCATAATAAGAAGTAAGGACTTGGAGTACGGAGCTCAGTTATTTTTCTGAAATATGAATCCTAGATGTGGTCATTCATTGAGTGAAGAGATAAACCAGAAAAAAATAGTGAAAATGATAACTCTGAGACAGGAGCTAGGGTTCTCCAGATTAGAGATCCAAAGTGTGAGAACACTCCAAGACTCTGATCTTTCCTGAGACTTTAAATCCCCAAAGCAACTGTGGTACCTTGAACATCTACTGGATGCATCCAGTCTGTGATCCATGTAGATCTTTGGGTGACCACATGATATCCAAAATAAGACCAATGCAAGACCTTGAGAGTGATGCAGTGTTATCCAGTGCAAGACCTTGAGATAAAAAAGAGAAGTGTTCCTTTCTAAAGGAGATGAGGATGGTACACAGTTTAGCTCTAATTCTGTTCTTATAGTGAGATGGAGGGACCACATTTCTCTAGTAAAACAGAAAAACACCCTGAGCCCAGCTCAACAATTTTGGGCAATGACCTTCACCCTCTGTGATTTGGTTTTCTCATATCTGCATCACGGAGTTTTTATGAGAATTACATGATATATGAGATGTGTTATATAGTCAAATTCTTTCCCACAGAGATGAATAAATAGCAATTTTCTTTTCATTTTCTCTAGAAAGCCTTAATATAATTAAAGCACTCCAAATTTAGTTTACTTATTAATCACCCATAAAACTGATTTTAGACATGTGTATGTATGAAACACACACATATATTCATTATATATTATAATAATTATGTATATATATATCATTAGCATCAGTAATATTGGTTTAGCTCTAATGTTCTATCTAATCTATTTATGGATTACTGATTAATAGAGAAATATGCAGATAGAACATAGAGCTAGCTATAACATTAAGACAAAAACAATACTTAGATCATAATTGAGCAAACTGACTTTAAATCATATTTATCACAAAATGAAAGTCATCAGAGCATATCTGTTACCAATAGTTCAGTATCTATAACCTTCCAGCCTTAATTTCAGTGTAAACAAAAGCAAAAGGAGAAAAATGAAACTCAGTTTTGGTGATTCTGGCCATTTAAAACAGAGAAGTAACTATTACATTTACCTGATGATGATCTACATTTCCTACTTCCACAAATTTGTAAATTCTGAAACTTCTACCCCTAGGATATGAATATTCACCAGCAAGTGGATGGATTAAATTGTTATGCAAAAGACATCTTCTCTCTGGTGCACAGCAATTCCCTTTGCCTCCCTCTGGTGAGCAGGGCTCCTCCCACAGACGGTTCCAGAGACAGACAGAGTTCTTCACCAAGCATTTCCAGCAACAGCCAAACCTGAGCTCTAATGCCTGCAGTGAAAGGGGGAAATCCAAGCCCGTTTCTGATTCATTAGCTTATTTATATGACTGCAAATGCTTGACAAAACATGATTTTTTTCAACAAGCTTAAACATTTGGGGAAGAGTCTGGACAATAAGAAAAAAAGAGGAAAAGAAAAAAAAAAACAGAAAAGGTATGTTAAATGTCAATGGAAAGAGTTAGGGAGGCTTCAAGGCTGACATTTGAACTGCAACGACTTGGCAGGTAATTTGAGATTGATTAAATACGGAACGAGGCTTGATTGGTGGAGTGGTTCAATCATAATCACGACTCAGAGAGGGGACCTACAGGAAGATTCCCCGTGAGGACCCAAGAAAGCACAAACCCGTCCACAGAGAAGGCATTTAAGAATCTCCACGGAGGCACTGCCCATCCCCCTGGTGGGCAGAGAGGGCAGCTCCACTCCAGGCAGCATTACCCAGACAGCTGGAGGGCAGCTTCGGAATGGCCAATGTGGAGAGGCTGGGTGCAGGCTGACATTTTCAAAGGGAATTTGCAGTTATGAAAAGTGAAAAAAATAAGTACTAAGATGCATCTAAAAAATGCCATTCATTCCTTGCGCTTCAACATATTCAGAAGTTTCCTACCTACGTAGGAAAAAAAAAAAAAAAAAAAAACAGGATGAACACCAGGATAACAGGTTAAGAAAAGTCTACAGTTTTCACATGCTTGGCAATAGGTTTGCAAGGCTTTCAATTTAGTTAATAAGATTTGCTAAGCAGATTAATGTTGAAGAGTCTTCATTTTTGAAAACAGCAAAAAAAAAAAGTAATCTGGAATGTGAATAGATCATGAAAATTCTCTTGTCTGCATACAGTTCAATATTCACATTTTGCCTGAACTGCAAAATCAACAACATTATCTTGTTCTTATTCTAAAATTTTGCACATATGTTTGCACTTTGATAACTGGAGGGGCAGGGGACAAAAATCGGAGCAGAAATCATAAAGATTCATGGAAAAGCCCAGATTTACCAGCATCTGGGATATAACCCTGTTCATGTGACATGCCCTGGTTGGTCCAGACCTCAAGACCCTTAAGTGATTTTTCCAGCCTATTAAGTCCTAAGTGACACCCTCTCCTCCCATCCGGCAGTCAGGCACACCTGGTTTTCTCCTCTTGGACTCTGACTTCCAGTCTTTTCCTGGAATCTTTCCTTTGCCTCACCGCCCCCCACCCCAAGTTCTGCCAAACCATTTCCTTTCCTTCCCATCTCTAAGTTTTATTTTCTCCTCGTTCCCAGAATGTTTCCATCTCTCTCTCTGGTCTCCAATCCTTCCCTTCTAGGAATCCCCCCATACCCTTCATAAGAGTTCTTATAGACACTCTTTATACCATCTGTTTGTAGGATGTCAGTGACGAGTCATCATGTTAGGACAAAATCATACCCAAACTTCTAATCAAACATTCAGGACCTGACTCCACCTGGCGCCTAGCGGAATCGGGATCTGCATATTAATACTTCCTTTCGTACATTCCTTTCCTCAAGTCAGCTGATAGACACACTGCTATTTTCTCCCTGAACTTGTCTGCCTTTAGGATTTTGCTCATATTTTCCCCCTAGTTTTAGATACACCACTCTCCACCTCGCTAAGTGTAACTTTCTGGATCGCTCTGCATAGGAAAAGTCTAAACTTCCAGCCCTCACTCTGTAATCTCCCTCTTGGATGTGCAATCGCATGGTCGTATCCGAGATGCATAGTCTATGGCATGATTTCATCAGGGGATAGACTCTAAGACACTTAAGGGCAGAATCGCTTGAAGGTTTTTCTTGTGACCCTCTCAGAGTCTGGATGGAATGTGATAGATATCAAGAGGTAGTAGAATGACAGTGGGAAGAACAAACCTAGAAACTTCCATTTTAGAATTGTGGCAGGACCACATCCATTGTTTAAAAAGTCCATCTGAAGAGACAAAGAAGGAACAGAAAATGTGCAACTCCAGCGGTTAAAGAAAATGGAAGAGGTGAAATAGTTGAGATAGTTTAATCGATTTTGGAAGACGGAAATTGAATGGAGAAGTAGTAATATCGACACTAAAAGTGGAGACACCTAGGATATGGCAGCCTGCAGAGAGGGATAGCAAAGAAAAGTGAGCTAGTTTATCCCACAGATCCCCAGAAAGGCTCAGAAGTTGGATGTGTGCCTGAAGAAGGTATGTGAAGCATAGAATTGGAAACAAGGGCTCTGTTTATAATAGAGTACTTAAGGAATCGGGTCCCCTTCCCCACCCTCCTCCCACCTACCCAGAACTGCTACCCGCGTCCTACCAACAGCAGGTCTCATACACCCTAAGCAGGGAGTTGGAAAGTTCTTGCCTGGAGAAATTTAAAGGATCTGGAAAATAAACTCTAGAAACTCATGTGGGTCATTCCAGTGAAAATGCCAGCTGGCTACCCAATCTCCCAGTGGTGAGACCCATGAGGCAAAAAGCTTTACCTGCCCTCAGAGCTTGTAATGAGCTTGTTGGGCAGCACATCTTTAATATCAAAGGGTAACCAAGGATTCACGGATTTAAGCAAAGTTTCCAACATAAAACAGAGCAATGAACACAAAGAATGAGGGGAAAATCCAAAGGAAAGAGACAATGCAGGAAGCAGAAGAAAACGTTTTTACAAAGTACTATTTAATTTTTAAAACCATGTGTCTATAGGCTGCTTTAGTAAAATATATGTCAAGATGAAAACGGAGTCCATTCTTGGCAGTATAACAGATTTGGGTTTGAAATGTGATTCCCAGGCTTAAAATCTATGTGTGATATTAAAAAATAATTGATTCTCTCTGACCTGTTTTTGCACCTATGAAATTACTATGATAATATACTAACTCACGGGGTTGTTTCGAGGATTAAAAGGAGTGATATAACATAGAGTGTATACTCTGTGCTAAATAAATAATAAGCATCTAGGGAAGTTTTTATTTCCAGGAGTTCTCACCATTTTCGGAGTGCTAAACCCCTCGGAGAACTTGATAAAAGCTCTGTTTCCTCTCAC
The DNA here is from genome assembly GCF_949987535.1 of Balaenoptera acutorostrata. Classification (NCBI taxonomy): domain Eukaryota; kingdom Metazoa; phylum Chordata; class Mammalia; order Artiodactyla; family Balaenopteridae; genus Balaenoptera; species Balaenoptera acutorostrata. The sequence continues at coordinate 99,657,956 of NC_080068.1, read as the reverse complement.
TAGAAAAACAAATACACGTATCTAGACACACAAAAGTTTACACATAATTTCAAAGGAATCTCAGATTCTCTGAAGCTCAAAAAAACCACCTTCTCCCCAGGTTAAGCAACTGATCTAAATGAAGTCCTTAAGGGCAAGCATGTTCCTTTTCATTTCTTTTAAATCAATTTCAATGCTCAGCAAAAGAGGCAACTCCGTGAATGGGATAAGAACTGTATCTAATTTTGCTTGCCCCAAATGGAAATGATTCAGTACAAAGAACAGCAGAAGAGTCCACTGACCTGACGAGGTCCAACCTTAACTCCCAGAGAGCATCTTTCCATTTGGTCCATGAAAGGAAGATGGCTGATCCAATTTGCTTCTGCTGACCTCAGGCCTGATGATGCTTATTATTTTCCACGGCTACGGGGCCTAGAGTAAGGGCTCCTAATGGTTCTGGCAGAGAGAGATCCTAGAAGACCTTGCTTTCTCCCACAAAAGAACCTGTGGCTCTCATAGAAATGCTGAGCAGTCTTTTCTCAGAACGGATTGATGGCCTCCAGAGAATCTATTACTGAGCAATCAGGCAGTCATTAAGCATTTATGCAATGGGGTTGAATAAAAAGATACAGAACGTGTAGGCAGACTGACCTGGTTTTGGATCCTGGCTCCATTACTTCTAAGCAGCATGGCCTTGGGCAACTTAGCCTCACTGAGCTTGTCTTTCTGTTTTGAGAGCAAAGACCTTAAGGAAAGATTGTACCTTCCTTTGGAGTAGAAAAAGCATCCAGGAGGCTGGTGCGGCTGGAGTATATATAGTGAGGGGGAGGGCAACAAAGTCACAGTAAGAGAGGAGCCGGGTCCTATAGATCTCAGATGGCAGGGCAAAGATTTGAGATTTTCTTCGCAGTAATATGAGAAGCCATTGGAAGGTCTTGAAGAGAAAAGAGACATGATCTGACCTACATTTTCAAAAGCTTACTCTGCCTATTGTGTGGAAAAAATGGTGGCAGCAGAAGTCCCATTGGTGGCCGCTACAATAATCCTGGGCCAGAGGATGGTGGCTTGGACAGAGGCAGTGATAGTAGTGGTGTTGGTGATAAGAAAAGGCAGACTCAGGATGGTGTATTCCTGAGTGTTCTAAGAGGAAAGAAACAACTAAGGAATCCAAGTAGCTGAGGACAACTTCATAAAAGAACGTGGTTTATGCTATAAAGAATGTGACAGAGCAAAGGTGCTAGTTGTCCCCTTCTTTCTCAGTAATTGGACCCCTGATATTATCTAAGCGCTTGACTGCCCAGAAAAAACAATAGTCTATATATTCTGGTCTCACCAGCAACAAGTGTGACCATGTGGCCAATGGGGTGTCGGTTAAAGTACTGTGTGCATCTACTGGGAGATGCCCTTAAAGGAAGGGGGCATACCCTTCCCTTTTCCCTTCCTTTCTGTGCGCTGATACAGGATGGCCAGACCTGGAATAGCCATCTTGGATGGAGTAGGACCTGCGTGTTGAAGTTGGCAGCACTCAGGAAAGAAGTCTTGGTCCTCATTGATCCTGGTGCATCTATACCAGCCCTGGATTGCCTACATTCATGTGAACAATAACTAAACTTCCAACTTGTTTAAAACACTATGATTTGGGATATTATTCTGTCACTCACAGTTGCCCTAATCCTAACTGAATCAAAGGATAATAAAAATAATAACAGCTATTAATATATTTATTAAATGCTTGCTGTGTTCCAGGTAATGTGGAAAGTATCAATACTTTACACCACATATTATGTTCTTTCATCTTCACAATCCCAAGACAGAAGTACTGTTATTGTCACCATTTTATGGAAAGAAAGCTAGTACAGTGAGAAGTTAAATAACCTATGATCCCTGCCCAGCTTATAATTAGGAGAGCCAGGCTAGCTAGAATTTGACTAATAGGGGAAAGGGGGGAAGATAATACTGATGAAATTACAGGGAAAGGAGAATATCTTAGTTATTCTTATCTAACAACATTGCATTTCAACATCTTATATGACACTGAAATGTAAAGGAATTCAGGTTATATTCCTTAAACTAGATCAAAAACTAGTTTTTAAGCTATAACATTCTTTAAAGAAAATGATTATGATTTTGGTTTTTGCTAAGCATATTGCACTAACTCTACTTTTACAGTGTAACATCAAAATTCATAGTGAAAGAAAATACCCTAAGTCTTGAAATTGATTAAAATAGAAATAAGTAGGTGGTTTTGAATTTTGAGCAGCATTTTAACAATCTACCCACAGTGCTTTGAGAAAGGCTATTGCTCAGATTAGGACAGTCAGAATTGAGGGACTCTGTAAGTGCCACGAACACTGCTGACAAATGGGGACATAAATGACACAGGAGTTGGGTGGGGTGAAGTTGAGAACCTCTCACCTTCCTATAAAGCGAAATTGCAAGACCATGGGAAAAATTTAGAAAAACCCTGTAAGTTGAGGGTCTCAGGAAAACTTACCTAACTGAGCACCTACTATACGATTCCACAACTTGAATATTTCTGTTTTACTGATACAAAAATTGAAATAGTGATGAAAGATCAGATAGGATAAACCTCAGATTGGGGTTTATAAATAAATGTTGCAAGAATAAGTAAACTTTGCGAAAGTTCACAAACCTAAGTGTTTACCTGTAATGTGTTTTGGAAAAAAAGTGAACGAAATGTCAAACTTTCACCACCAGGATTTCCAGATGTTGTCTTAACCCCTATAGGCACCAGCCTTAGAAGGTAGGCTCCATTAGGGAAGGGAAGGGTCTCTCTTGTCCACTATCCTATTCCCAGCATCTACACAGTAAGTGGCACATGGGATTATTGATTGAAAGAATAAATGAATATATTCTCCCTATATTTCAGAAAAGGAAGCTGAAATTTAGAGAGGCTAAGTAACTCACCCAAAAGCATGGAGATAGTATACAGTACAGATGGAACTTAAACCTTGAGCCCAATGGGTTGGTTTCTATACCACAAAGACAATGAAGGAAGATCTCCTTTCGAGTGTCTCCTACATTTAAGAATATGGGCTGTGGGCTTCCCTGGTGGCACAGTGGTTGAGAATCTGCCTGCCAATGCAGGGGACACAGGTTCGAGCCCTGGTCTGGGAAGATCCCACATGCCACGGAGCAATTAGGCCCGTGAGCCACAACTACTGAGCCTGCGCATCTGGAGCCTGTGCTCCGCAACAAGAGAGGCCGCGATAATGAGAGGCCCGTGCATCGCGATGAAGAGTGGCCTCCGCTTGCCACAACTAGAGAAAGCCCTCGCACAGAAACGAAGACCCAACACAGCCATAAATAAATAAATAAATAAATGCTTTAAAAAAAAAAAAAGGAATTAAAAAAAAAAGAACATGGGCTTTGATTTTTAAAATCAAGGTCATATTTATGTAACCATGAAATATCAATACATCAATCTCAAGTTTACAGTTTGAGATTTGAAAAATATATGTACTTATGTGGCCACCATCCTTATCAAAATGTGAACCTTTATATCACCCTAAAAAATTCTCCCAGACTCCTTATCAGTCAATTCTATCCCCACCCCAAAGGTAGCCAATGTTCTGGTCAGTTGTCATAGACATACTCCCCTGTTCTTGAAGTTCATATAAATGGAATTATCACTTCATACTCTTTTGTTCTGGTTTCTTTCATGTAACATAACTTTTTAAGATCCTTCAATGCCATTATATGTATCATGGTTCATTCCCTTTTATTGCTGAGTACTGTTCCATTATAAGGACAAACCCAAATTGTTCAACCCTTTTTCTGCCATGATTTCTGGCCATTATTAATTTTAAGCTGCTATAAATATTCTTGTACAAGTCTTTCTGTGGATATAAGTTTTTATTTCTCTTGGGTAAATACCTAAGAGTGAAATTGTTGGGTCATAGGGGTAGGTGTAAGTTTCATTTCATGAAGAACTGCCAAAGAGTTTTCCAAAGTGGTTGTACCATTTTATACCACCATCACCCATATATAATAGTTCTAATTGCTCTACATTCTCACCAACATTTGATGTTAGCAGTCTCTATCATTTCAGCCATCTGTAGGTGTGGTATTTTGTTTTCAAGGTGACTCAAAGATATACCCATTTTTTCAGAGGTAGGATTCTCCTCTGAGCTACACCAGATATCTGTCCTTAGAATGGGAAGAAATGTGCACACCGGGCTCTTCTGTTCTGCTCCAAGGCATTGCTGTCTGGTACTTCACAACGAGATTCAATCAATAAAAGAAACCTGAATTTTGTACTGACAATGCCCATATGAATCGTCGTGCCCATGGTGTGAGCCAAGGTCATTAACAAAGAAACAAGCGGATTGCCGTTCTGCTATTAGCCTCACTCCCAATGTTTGAAGAAACTCAAATTATTGTGTTTATGGGACTCAAAGCAAAAACTCATTTGAACTGATTAAAAAGCTTGGCTAGGGGGATGAACTTGTACAGTGGGAATCCCAATGGGCTCTGAGGATGCCTGAGTTTGCAATCACACGCACATCTTAGTTACTCCCAGGTGCCAAGGCTGTCCATAGGATCCTTGTTTTCCAACTTGGCAAATTTACCTCCTCTGCCTGGACATCAAGGCCCTCCAAACTTGAGCTTTATCTTATGTAACCTTTGCTACTTTCTATTGATCACTGCTGTAAACTGGCAGTTCTCACCACTCAGACAGAGCCCAAGGTCATCCCTGCTATCAGATCTCCTCTCGCTTCCCAGCATGGCTCTCCTTGCCTACAATAACCTCTCCTTTTTCCTCTGCCATTTTCCTACTCAAATCATTCATGCCTGCCACTTACTGAGTTCCATTGAGGTACGAATGCTGTGTTCAGAATTTTACAGACATGCAATCATTAAATCCTTAGAACAAAATTTTAAAAAGAAGATGACTGAGGCTCATAAAATTTAAATAATCACATACTAGAAGTAGCATTACCAGATTTTGAACTTAGCTCTTTTCATAACCAAAGCCTGATGCTTCCCATTTGTAGGAAGATCTAATTAAAATCTCTAGAACTCACTGAAGACATTCCTGAATTATTAGCCCTTATGGTTGATCAACCTTTAACACACACTAAGCTGCTAAACAACCATCACCCGCCTGATACAATTCTTTATCTCATCTTTTGTTCCTGAAATCGTTGCTGGTCCATGCCTGTGTCCATCATAGTTCCATGGAACTATACAGTTCAGTGTTAAAATCCTGGCCATTTACATTCTGTATGAACTTAGGTAACTCAACTAACCTCAGAAAACTTGGAATAATAATATCTACCTCCAAGAACTATCATATAAATTTAATAAAATAGCATATGTGAAGCATCAAGCCCCACACCGGCATGGGCAAACAGGGGGTCAGAGCCTGTGGTTGATTGTTACAATGGTGACCCCCAGTGAATGATACCTCCTGGATCCATGTCTTGGCATAGTCTCTTCCTCTGTTGGCTCTGGGCTTGACTGCATGACTTGCTTTGGTCCACAGAACATTAGTAAACAGGATGAAAGCACAGATTTAACGGTCACTTGTACACTGGGATTGCTTTCTTGAAATGCTGTCTCCCCATGAAAAAGCATGAGTTAGCCTACTGGAGGCACGTGGTCCCATTGACACCCAACACCAACTGCCAGACATGTACGTGAGGCCACCTGTGACCAACCAGCCCCAAAGGACCTGCCAGAAGACTACAGTCACATCAGTGGTCCCAGGAGAGAACAGCAGAAGGGCCACCAAACTCAGTGCAGCCAAAGTTGTCAGGGAACAGGATTCAGAGCAAATAAAACAGTGGTTGTTTCAAGCCACTAAACTTTGGAGTGGTGTGTTAAGCAGGAATGAGTCCTTCATATTCAAGCTTCCCAGCACTCAGCACTCTGGCTCATATGTGGAAGGTATGTGATGCACATTCAGTGAGTTCTATAAAGCAGAAAGCTTTTGTCTGAGGCTGAGTGATCTCTGAAGGCAGAGACAAGGCTCTGTACTTCAATGGCATCTCACAGAACTGGGACACAGAGGAGGTGCAAAATAAGGCTTTTTGCAGTAAAGGAAACTTGACTCCATTTGAATTTAAAGAAAATCAAAGCCTTGTTAATAGAAACAATCCAGATTTGTAGGCATCTTCTTGAGCAATGTGACCTTTTTCACTACGTGGACTTTTTCCGACATAGAATCCAGGATTTCCACTTTTCATCAAAAGGCTCATCCCAGGGCTTCCCTGGTGGCACAGTGGTTGAGAATCTGCCTGCCAATGCAGGGGACACGGGTTCGAGCCCTGGTCTGGGAAGATCCCACATGCCGCGGAGCAACTAGGCCCATGAACCACAACTACTGAGCCTGCACGTCTGGAGCCTGTGCTCCGCAACGGGAGAAGCCACGATAGTGAGAGGCCCGCGCACCACAATGAAGAGTGGCCCCCGCTTGCCACAGCTAGAAGAAGCCCTCGCACAGAAACAAAGACCCAACACAGCCCAAAAAATAAATAAATAATAATTAAAGGTGCTAAAAATAAATAAATAAATGTATTAATCTAAAAAAAAAAAAAAGGCTCATTCCAGGACTACAATCTCTTCAAATATTTTCTTGGGTCCTTTCTCTCTCTCTTCTCCTTCTGAGACCCCTATAATGCGAATGTTGGTGCGTTTAATGTTGCCCCAGAGGTTGCTTAGGCTGTCTTCATTTCTTTTCATTCTTTTTTCTTTATTCTGTTCTGCGGCAGTGAATTCCACCATTCTGTCTTCCAGGTCACTTATCCATTCTTCTGCCTCAGTCATTCTGCTATGGATGCCTTCTAGTGTATTTTTCATTTCAATTATTGTATTGTTCATCTCTGTTTGTTTGTTCTTTAATTCTTCTAAGTGTTTGTTCTTTAATTCTTCCAGGTCTTTGTTAAACATTTCTTGCATCTTCTCGATCTTTGCCTCCATTCTTTTTCTGAGGTCCTGGCTTATCTTCACTATCATTATTCTGAATTCTTTTTCTAGAAGGTTTCCTATCTCCACTTCATTTAGTTGTTTTTCTGGGGTTTTATCTTGTTCCTTCATCTGGTACATAGCCCTCTGACTTTTCATCTTGTCTATCTTTCTGTGAATGTGGTTTTTGTTCCACAAGGTGCAGGATTGTAGTTCTTCTTGCTTCTGCTGTCTGCCCTCTGGTGGATGAGGCTATCTAAGAGGCTTGTGTAAGCTTCCTGATGGGAAGGACTGGTGGTGGATAGAGCTGTGTGTTGCTCTGGTGGGCAGAGCTCAGTAAAACTTTATCCGCTTGTCTGCTGATGGGTGGGGTTGGGTTCCCTCCCTGTTGGTTGTTTGGCCTGAGGCCACCCAACACTGGAGCCTACCTGGCTCTTTGGTGGGGCTAATGGCAGCCTCTGGGAGGGCTCACGCCAAGGACTACTTCCCAGAACTTCTGCTGCCAGCGTCCCCCTCCCCACTGTGAGGCACAGCCACCCCTTGCCTCCACAGGAGACCCTCCAACACTAGCGGTGCCCATCTTAAAGGGTGTGAAGTGGTATCTCATACTCTCTCCATGCCTCAACCAGCAGCTTGCCTTATAGCACAGCAGAGTGGCCTATTGAGGATCCAGGTGAACCTCCAACTGAGACAACACCTATGAGGTGTTGGATGCTGGCCTACAGGATGTACTATATGTTTGAAATCATGAACCAATGTATCTGCACACATTGCTTCTCCTAATTGCAGATTGGTAGTTTATTAAAAACACTGAAGGGACTTCCCTGCTGGGGCAGTGGTTAAGAATCTGCCTGCTAATGCAGGGGACACGGGTTCAAGCCCTGGTCTGGGAAGATCCCACATGCCGTGAAGCAAGTAAGCCCACGCGCCACAACTACTGAGCCTGCGTGCCACAACTACTGAAGCCCACGCACCTAGAGCTCATGCTCCGCAGCAAGAGAAGCCACGGCAATGAGAAGCCCACGCACCACAACGAAGACCCAACACAGCTAAAAATAAATAAATATATTTAAATAAATAAATAAATAAATAAAATAAAAACACTGAACATGCAAAAAAAAAAGGAAAGGCTCATCCCAGCTCCTATGCTGAAAGAGGTTACCCTCCTCCAATGAGGGGGAATGAGGAGTGGAGATCAGCTTGCAACAGAAACAGAGAATCAAACTCAGCTGCCTTTCCTTTACCCAGGCCCCAACCTCAAATCCCTTGCTGTGTGACCACAAGGGCATTTTCCCCACCTGTATTGACATTTCTGTGGCTCTACATCTGGAAAAGCAGCTCCTAAACTTGATTTCATGAGCACACTGGTGGCTCCCTTTTGGCCTTTAAAGACACAAGATCCACCTCTGTGAAACCTGCAGCTCGAGCTGTGCGCCGTGATTTAGGAGGCACCCTTGGGATGTGAGTGCGCTTCTTGGCGAGTATTTACAGAAGGACACCCAGAGTGGACTGTCGCCCTCCAGGGGACACACTGGGGGGCACATCTCACTGCAAAACCCCCGACACACACTGAAGTCACACACTCACCTCAACCATTTCCCTGCCTGCCAAGCAGGTGACTTCCAGTGGGAGGACCGTAATCTGTTCTCCATTCATGCTAATAAAGGATTCAGCCATCCGAGCACTGAGTGAAGAATAAAAAGCAAAAACATAGTTCATGCATTTTGGAAGAACACAGCCTAAAGGTCTGACAGGAATGGCCGTATCGGTGACTTGGCCCCAGAAGGCTCCATTTGCCTTTGTGGGTTGTTTTTGTTTTTGTTTTGTTTTTAATTTTTATTGAAATATAGTTGATTTACAATGTTGTGTTAGTTTCAGAGGTACAGCAAAGTGATTCAGAGATATATATATATAGATATAGATAGATAGATATAGATATAGATATATATTCTTTTTTTACATTCTCTTCCATTATAGGCTACTTCAAGATATTGAGTATAGTTGGAATTGTGCTGTGAGTGAGAAAGTCCCACAAGAGAGTCAAGTAACTTTCTCAAGTGTGTCCTGCAGGCAAGTCTCAAAAACGCCATACCCGACAATGGGAGTGGAAGGAAGGCAAAGAGAACTGCAAGCTTTTTGAGCTTCTTACCTTCCGGATGCGTACTACACATGCTTATATGGAAGCGTGGCTATGCCTCCACGTGCTGGGAATGACCTTCATGAAATAAGGGGAAACTGAGGCTGAGAAGATTGAGTCATCTTCCCCAGTTAAGGAATGTGTCACAATTTATTTGCCCAAGTTAAGGAATTTGTCATGATTAGCTGGGGGTGGGCAGCTAATTAATGGTAAAACAGATACTCAAAACGAAATTTTCAACTGAAAAATACTGTTTTTGAGAGTTACTTATGTGCCAGGCCTTGTGCTATGAGCCTCATTCCATTTTCTTATTTAAATGTGAAGAAATTATTATCCTTGATTTGTAGATGAGGAAACTCCTCTGTCTGAATCTAGCTCCTTATGAACAGGTCCACTAATAGTAGACAAATACACACACACATGCACACACACACTTTTTTTGAAAGTGGCCAACATTTTCATGAAGCTCACTAATTCTTTGGACTGAAAGGGACTTCAAAGGTCTTCCAAATCCTTGTGTATTTAATACCTTCTGTGTCTATAACCTCTTCAGCTTACAAAGCACTTGCAAAATCATCCGTCTCCTTTATCCTTGCAACAATCCTATCAGAAAGGAAATATTATAGATCCAGCAATCCCATTCCTGGGCATATATCAAGTCAAAACTATAATTCAGACATGCACCCCTATGTTCATAGCAGCAGTGTTTACAATAGCCAAGACATGGAAACAACCTAAAAGTCCATCGACAGATGAAAGGATAAAAAAAAGATGTGGTACATGTATACAATGGAATATTACTCAGCCATAACAATTAATGAAATGATGCCATTTGCAGCAACATGGATGGGCCTAGAGATTATTATACTAAATGAAGTAAGTCAGAAAGACTAATGCCATATGATATCACTTATCTGTGGAATCTAAAATACGACACAAATGAACTTATCTACAAAACAGAAACAGACTCACAGCCATAGGGGACAGACTTGTGGTTGCCAAGTTGGGGGCGTGGAGGAGGGAAGGATTGGGAGTGTGGGATTAGCAGATGCAAACTATTGTATATTGGATGGACAAACAACAAGGTCCTATTGTGTAGCACAGGGAACTGTATTCAATATCCTGTGACAAATCACAGTGGAAAAGAATATGAGAAAGAATATATAGATGTATAACTGAGTCACTTTGCTTTAAAGCAGAAATTAACATAACATTATAAATCTATACTTCAATAAAATTTTTTTAAAAAGAAAGGAAATGTTATACTCACTTCAAAGTTGAGGAGTTAAAGATTTAAGAAGTTGAGTAACTTGCTCCAAACTCATCAGCCAATAATGGTGAAGTCAGGTACTGGACCCAATGGCTCCTCAGCACCAGTGGTAAACTTCACAGGGACATGACTTTAAGTGACAAAGTGTAACCTAAGTTTATGTATGTACTATAATCACAGTGATGTAAATAGATACACACCACACATTCTTTTATGAATGAGCCTGATAAAAATTGATGCAAAAATGCATACTGATGTTTTCTATCTCATCTTTCCCAGTCATGTATCTGGGAAGGTATAAGAGAGGAAAACTCACAGAAGGTCAACACTGGGGAGAAGAAAGTGTCAAAGAGGGAAGGCCCTGTTGACTTTGTGGCTTGAGTAGCACGTCTACTAATCCTGCATGGAGGTTTCAGATTATGTGAGTGATAGGACAGAACAGAGGTTAGACCATGAACTCTGACTTCAGTCTCAGACTAAGATACCCAACTCACAAAGACTATCAAATGGATTATAGCACTTGGTGCAGTATACATAATACACACAAAAGAAAACAAGAGCTCTTAATATGTCCATTCTTCTTATCTAAGAATGGACAAAGAGATCTCCTTCTCCTCTTCCTGAAGCAAGTGGGGCGATGTCCCATTTTCAGCTCACAGCTCCCTGATCAACCCCTAGAAGACCCTACCAGGAAGGAACTGGTGCCAGTAATACAGCCTCAATGAACAGGATCCAAGGGTATTTGTTCGGTTGCATCAGTGTCCCCCGTTTCTGCATGCACACTCAAACCCAGATGAGATAGACTGCATCTCATGCAAACTCATAACCTGTGAAATTGTGTTTTGATTGGGTACACCACATATGCCTGGTCTTATCTACCCAAGTCCCTAAGGAAAATTATAGAATACCATTTTTTTCTTAGTCCCTGTAGAAAACGATTCTATTATTACATTTTTTAAAATTCAGGGCAGGCATAACCATAGCTAGCCATGACATTTCTGAACAGCCCTGAATTTCCAGGGAAAGCATAGCTAACACACCCAGTATACTAAGGTCCATTTTAGAACATAGAAAATGTGATTGGAGTCCCAGAAAAAAATCAATATTTTCCTTTCAATATCTGAAGCAGACGAATCAAATATTTAAATTAGATGATGACATGATTTATTCCAATTCTCCCACCTGCTGAAACTCCTTTCTCGATGGCATTATCCATCATGTGTGCACCTACTTCACAGGTTTTGATAATCCTTTAGAACACGTTGCTCGTGAGTAAGATTCTAATTCACACGTAGTTACCTTTGAACGAGAGGTATTATTTTCCATACTGACTACAAACAACACCCAGAAATATACCGTCCGTGTTGTATACTATGTGTTCTAACCTACATTGAACAAGGGCTTTGTTTCTCCCTTTACCCTTCTTGAAGACAGGATGATGGAGTGTGTGAAAAATGTTTTGTCAATTCTGAAGCCCTACACAAATATCGGTTGTTGGGCTGGAAAATCAACTTTACATTTATCTTAGAATCAAACAACCTCAAAAACTTCAGAGTTGGGAGGAAACCAGGAGGTCACAGAGTCCAACTTCCCGTTTTCAAGTGGGCCCCTACAAATGAAAACCAGATGACATTTTCAACAGACCACTTCCAAATTAAATGTCAGCTGCATACCCAAAACATCATAAACTCTTAGAACACAAAACCCTTCCCCATTTTCTCCAAGAGTCCGTCAAGGCCCACGTGGAATTCATGTATGCATTCTAGAAGTCTATAAAGGGGTATTGCTGGGTACCTCTTGGGAACTCATCTATTTTCATGGCTTTGGTGAGCACGTTTTAAGGTCATAATCCTTCCACATGCTTTTTAAGAGTCACCTTTGTAATTCTACTCCACATATTATTTTTTACTTATAGTCAACAGGTATAAAGCATAATAAAGCAATCTAAGCCCAGCATCCCAATTGCTGGTTGAGAATTTAAACCTTTGGCTGCCAAATACCTCCAAAGTGCAAATTAGAGCAGTTTCTTGACCTTGAAGGGGCTTGTTCAATGAAAGGAAAAAGTCAAGAAAATCACACAATGGGTGGGACTGAGAAGGTCAGAGAGATAAAGGGAGAAAGAGCCAAGAGGAGCTGACCCAACAGGAAAAAACTAATTTCCAAAATAGACCTTATCCAGTACAGTTTCTCATCAATTAAAAAAATTATGTTCTTAACAGTTATTTAAAATATATAAACTAGCTGACTTACATTTGTACACTCAACAGAAACATGTTTAAAATTATTTAATATACACGTTGACTAAGGCACTCAAAATATTTTGAATATGCACTATCACTGACTTTTCAGTGGAAATTTAAAATTTACAAAAACCGTTCACAAACATCATCGTGTTCGATACTTTCCGCAGCAACCTTCGGGCAGTGGATATTATTAAGATCTCCATCTTACCAACAAGACATGGAGCTTGAACTCTGGAGACCATTGTTTGGATTTGTATTTTTAAAACCAGACCAGTTTCTCTCTCTGAAGGAACAACTGGGCATAGAGTTAGATTCCCAGGTTGGAAACTAAGCTCTCAACTCTCAGTGCCTCAGTTTCCTTACCTGTTATATAGCTATTGTGAGGATTAAGTGAACAAATGTGTATCAAGCTCATGAAGTCTAGCAGAGTATGTTTACTATAAAGGGAAATTGTTATCATTACACTTCAACAAAAAGGACATATTGCAAAGAGAAGAAGAAAGTCCACCATAATTTCATCCCACAATCATTATTTTTTTTTCCTTGTTGTACTTTTCCCTTTCCTCATTGTTAGCATATTTGCAGCCATTCAGTATATACAAATCTGTACACTGCAGTGTTTACTTAATATAGCATAAACACTTTTCTCACAAACACCATATTCAATATCTACACTCAGTAAATTTATTATAAGTAATCATTTCCTTTCCTTAGTTTTTAAACAGTGAGGTTGTTTCCAATTTTAGCATTAAAAATAATGTTGTAATAAGTGTCTTCCTGAATTTAGCATTTTCCACACACTGGACTATTTCCCAAGAATGAATGTTTTATATGTATGTTCTTTCCGGACAGGAACCATGTCTTTCTTCTTTATTGTTAAGTATCCAGAGACTAGCAGAGAGCCTGGTTCAAGAAATAGTTGACAAATGAATGAATGAATGAATGACATCAATATGTTATATGTTAAACATTGGGTCTAAGTGTATATATCATTCATTAAAATGTAAATGCCAAGTACTAAAAACTATAGAATACTCTCATTGCATGCATTACTGAAGGCATTATCAAATGGCATAAACTTTTTGTCAAAAACTTAAATTTTTTTTTTTTGGACATGCTGCAAAGCCTGTGGGATCTTAATTCCCTGACCAGGGATAGAACCCAGGACCCAGAAGTGAAAGCGCCGAGTCCTAACCACTGGACCTCCAGGGAATTCCCCCCAAATTTTTAATTTCTTCAAAAACCAAGGTGTTTTCCTCCCCTGTTAGGAGCAATTAATAGTGGGTCAACTAGCGACAGGTATAGAGGTTAAAACTAAATCCCTCCCTCCTCTACATTTCAAATTCCTTGGCCGATGATATCCTTTCACTCAAAGGACATCCTTTCGCTCAAGCTCTATTTACATTTCTGCAGTTCCACATCTGGAAAAGGAACTTTAAAACTTGACTTCACAAGCACTTGTGTGGCTCTCTCATGGCCCTTTATACAGTAAAGATATTAAGAATTTGTCTTTTACTTTTCTCATAAGGGTTTTTATTTTCTAATTCTGCTTTTTTTTGTATGGTGTAATTGGGATATGTCTTTGAGGCACAGACGTTCTTAATTTGTAAGTAATCAAACTGATTGACTCTTTGCACTCCAGAAAATATTCCTCCCGCCTTCCCTCACCTTGAGTCTTGTTGGCAATGACTTCTTAAGACAGTGGTTCAAAGGGCTCCTTCCCCGATCTTATTGCCAAGAGTTTCTTCACATCCTTCAGAACCCCTGGAAACATAGTTTTTCCGTGACCTCTACAACCTAATGTTTTCTCCACCTTCATTCCTTTAATTTCAGACTTGATACTGTATTAAACGTTCAAAGCAAATGGAATGTGGCCTGTTGTTAACAGGTACAAGGGGGAAAGCTACATCATGTCGTGTTTCTGCTAATGGTGGGTCAGAGTAAACATCTATAAGCAGATGCAGTGGAATCCACTGGCCACTGGGGGCCAGTTCACTCTGGCTCTTTAAGAGTGTGCAGAGTAGACACATTGAATGAATGTTTCAGCCCAACCGCAGCTTGGAGGGGTCTTCCTCAGACTTGGGGCCTCAATTGCACCATGCTAAAACTGGGGTGTGGGGTTGTACCAGTTCAGTGGTCTTTGTTCTGTGGTTTCTGAAGATCTAGAGGGCCTCATGGGAGGGAAGTGGGGTGCATGGGTGTGAGCAGATCCCCTACTCCCAAGTTCACACATTGAGCCTCCATATGAAACAGCAGCTTTGGTAACCACAACCACAACTGTACTGGGGGCCCCTGAGGTCCCTTCTAACTCTGCATGTGAAGATTTTATGGCCATGCCTGTTTCTTTTGAGCATTGGTGGGTGTGTAAGCCCTGTCAGTAACAGGTCTCCCTATTAAAGGAACCCAGACAAAAGTGAGTAGGGGTCACTTTGCTCTCTTGCCTTCCTTTAGCACAAGGCACAAGGACATGGCACTTGTCAGGTGCTCAATAAATATTTGTTATGGTTGCTAATATTCAATATCATATAGGCTATTTACAAAACACAATGTTACCTATTATTCCACACTCACTGTTTCTTCTTCCAGCAACATTCTATGATAGCAACAGTTATAGGTAATAATAAGCCCACCAATAATAACATCATAAGGACTTATGGAAACCTACCATGGGCCAGGTGCTCTCCTAGGTGGTTTATATATACTATCTCTTTCAGTCCTCAACTTTCAGGCCAAGTATGTATTATTAATTCTAGTTTAGGAGGTCACTTATGAGGCAATTGAGTGCCAGAGGAGTCAAACAGTTTGCCCCAGAAGAGATAAGCTAGGACTAAGCAGCAAGGCTGGCTTTTAAGGCCAAGTCTTTCTGATCTCGACTCTCATACTTTTTCTACACATCACACTGTCTGTAAGACTTTGGCCCATTCCTGACATTCTGCCTGTTGCCTAATACACACAATTTGCCAAGCAGTTGGTAGTTAGATGAGACACTTCCCTTGTAATAGGTAAGTCCATCAGGATGACTAATCAGTTTTAATAATTTCAAACAACTAATAACTCAGTGGTTGCAGGTTTTGAAAACAGAAGGCAAAGTATGTTCTTCCTTGCCCTGTTGATAAACAAAAGATCAAACTCTAAGGGAACTGGTTGCATTTTAACTTATTGGAAGTAGGGCTAAAGATTCTATCTATATGTTTTTATGGCTTACATGCATAGAAATCAGACTTTTGAAGGATGTTTTGTTACCTTCTGCGGTAGTTTGAGAAAGTCTTTCTAGAGCTATAAAAGCACTGAATATGTAAATTTTGGAAACACTTATATGTTAAAAATACTGAAGAGCAACCATGTGCAAGCATTGCTCAAAGCAGGTAGAAGGAGATCCTACTTTTGCGGTTGGTAGACTCCCCAGAGCTCTTTATTAATTCCATCATGTCATTTACATGAAAATGGAGCCCTCCTTCGTATTAAGATGCTAAAGCCACTTCACATGGACAATGCAAACAAGTCAGCAAAGAGCGCTTTGGCATAAAAATATATAATTTATTTCAGTAGTTTCTGTGGATTTTTTATATCAAAGTCTCTTTATGACACTGACAGTCATCAAGCGGCTGTTTGTCAAAGTACATTTCCCAGATGTCTAAATAAAACAGTTTTTGCTTTGATGAGTTTTATACTGAGAGCTGGAGAAAGACTGCACTCTATTTGAATTTTTCTACTTGTGGGGAATGTGTCATATCTTTCTTTTTTCAATTTGCCTGTCACCTAAAATTTGAATAGTTAACATTCTAGTTAGTTGGACTCCAGCTCACAAAAAAATCTCTTACGAATGTTTTTATAACAAGATAAGAGAGGGAATAATGATATGGTGGTCAGGGAAGTGTCTGAAAGATAAGAGAGATTCAACTGATAAATGGGCAATAGCAAAATCAGAAAATTCAGAAGCAAGAAAGTGTAATGACTAACAAACATATAGAAAAAAATTCATCCTCACTAGTGAGTCACAGAATGCAAATGAGACTATTACCGCCAAATAGGTTTTGTCTATTAAAGCAGCAAATGTTTCTTTTAATGATATTTAACAGAGGCCCAGGTGTGGTCAAGTCACCAAGCACATCCATGAAAGAAGAGTTAATGGCATCACCTTACTGGAAACTCAGTGTTGTCACACTGTATGAAGAGTTTCAGAAATGTCCAAAAAAAAAGAAAGAAGAGTTTCAGGAAAGTCCACACTCTCTGACTTTGTAACCCCCTTGAGGATGTGATCCAAATTATGGAAAAATCCTTTTAACCAAAGCTGTTCACTACAGTGGCATTAAACTAATAACAATTATTAAAACTCTAGAAATAAATTAAATCATCTTACTGACTGAAAAAATATTCAGCAAGTGTGAGAAATATTCTCTGAGAAATCCTTTAAAAGTAATATTTTTAAACATTTGTTATAATGCAAATGAAAAAAGCAAAATATAAATGTATAGTACAAATATCATCCCCTTGTGAAAAAGTAAAAGAAAAATACTTAAGATACTACATTAAAACTAAGTACAAAGTAAATTATAGAAAGCAAAAAAGATGAAAAAGAATTATGTAAAGGGCCTTAGTGACAAGTCACCACTAAAAGATTAGTATTTCATTCAAAACTAAGGCTACATAACATGGTTCCACAGAGAGATTATACAGTCAGTTTGGAGAAGCCCACATATACACACTACAATCAAATTAATGGCTTTTTTACTCAAACTAATTTGAAATTTTAATATGTTAAAACAATGTCAAGCATCTTGGTATTCAAATATTTGGCAAAACTTTCTGAGAAGACAGCAGATGTATTCCATGTGTTTCCAGAGAAACAAAAATATACACATGGATGAAAGTTTCAAGAAGGCAGAGTCTAGATTAGCATGTTAAAGAATTTTTCACCTTTAGAGACATCCCACAAAGGAGTGGGCAGCCTAACCCTCCTCAACTTGGACAGGATTTTAGCAGAGACTGCAGGGCCATGTGCTAGAATGTAGGAGAAATCATTTCCTTCCTAAACCGTCTCCCACCACCCTCTGTGTAATCCCCATCGCGGCAAATGGCACCAATACCCGCATAGTTGCTGAAGACAAATACTGTAATCTTCTCTTTCCTTTACCAACCACATCCAGTCCATCAGCAAATACATCTCAAATCCATCCACTTCTCCCCAACCCCAATGCCGCCATTCCGGTCCAAACTGTTTCCAGTGGAGCACTGGAGGGGCCCCCTAATTGTCTGCACTCTTTCCCCAGTCCCCGAAATTCACTCTCTGTACAGTTGCCAGAATGATATATCTACACCATAAATCAGATACCTCTCCCCTACCTGTAGCTTTCCAAAGGCTTCCCAAAGCACCACAATTAAACCCCAAGGTTCTTGTAGATCCTTTCCCTGATCTACAAGAACCAGTAAAATCTGCCCCCAACTATCTCTTCAGTACAACCTCACGTCATTTGCTTCAGTTGTATTATCTGGCTCACTGTCTCTCACTCTTGCTCTCTCTTTCCTTCTGTATTTGCCATTGGCTCCCACCTAGAATGTTCCCTCCCAGATGTTCATACGGCTGGCTTACTCTTTTTTTTTTTTTTAAATATATATTTTTTTAAATTTTATTTTTATTTATTTATTTTTGGCTGCGTTGGGTCTCCGCCGCCATGTGCGGGCTTTCCCTAGTTGCAGCGAGTGGGGGCCACTCCTCGCCGCAGCGCGGGGGCCTCTCACCACAGTGGCCTCTCTTGTGGAGCACGGGCTCTAGGCGTGCAGGCTCTAGAGTGCAGGCTCAGTAGTTGTGGCACACGGGCCCAGCTGCTACGCAACATGTGGGATCATCCCGGACCAGGGCTCGAACCCGCGTCCCCTGCATTGGCAGGCGGACTCTCAACCACTGTGCCACCAGGGAAGCCCAGGGTTGGCTTACTCTTGCGTACACATCTTTGTTTAAATATCGGCATCAGCTCCTGAGGAAGAACTTCCCTGACCACCCTATCTAAAGTTGCACCCAATATATTCTCTCCCATCACCCTCTTTTCTTTCTTCTTATTACTTAGATCACTACTTGATATGTTCTTATTTTTTTTTAATAGATTTCACCTAATGCAAGCTACTTGAGAGAGGAACCTTGTCAATCTTGTTCATTGCTTCATTCAAAATGCTTGGTATAGAGCAGTTGTTTAACTAACACAGATGGAATGAGTGTTAGATACACTTGACCAGGACCAAATTCCACACAGGGAGAACACAAAGACACTATTTAAGGAGCCTAGTGACTCATTGAGAAGCTTTTTCAGAGAGTTGTGTGACTTCCTTCAAACCCTCTGGCCCAATTGATGTATTAGCTCCTTAACTCCATTAAATGGAGCCATTTAACAATATAGTGACTAGTGGAGTCTTAAGTGACATTTGATGACACGACTCTTTCCTGATTATCAAAAGTAACACATTCTTTGAAGTGTAGCTATTGAAACATAGCCATCAAGAACACAAGGACACTTGCCCCTACTTTTCTTCCTATCATTCTTTGACTATTTCACGGGTAGAGGTCCTGTCTCCTACTGGAAAGTCAGCATCCTGAAGGCAGACACCAGCTCTTAGCCTTACATCTGGTCCCTGTTACCTTTGCTCCTGCCTAATGCACAAGCTAGTAGGCACGTGCATACTGCCGAGTGACTTTAAAAAAGTGTGAAAACCATGCTTTTAACAATGTTCTCCAAGAAAGTGGGGCCCTTTTAGCCTAAAAACTCCAACAAATGTTAATGAACTTTGACTCCATCCATCCGGGTGTTTCAATAGACACTAAGCTACATAGGTCTTTGGAGGGCAGGCAAGGTTTTGGATGTGGAGGAGCATGGAGGCTGCACTACAAAGAACGAGGGCCTTTGGAGCTCTGCATGGGGTGAGGGCAAGAGATCCTTTCAGTTGCCAGTGACCAGTTTTGTGCACACAAAAACACCTGGCCAGAGGCATCGGGAAGGGTAATGAAAAGATCACAAGCTCTGAAGTCCCATTGGCCTGTCCAAATCTTGGCTCTGCCACCTACTCGCTGTGGTCCATGGACAAGCTATTTATTTTAGCTGAGGCTCAATTTCTCTTGTGTGCAAAAATATTATGGTAATATCTATGTCATAGAAATATCCAGAAGACTAAGTCAACTTACGTAAGGAAAAGCTTCTAAAAGTCTTGGCATCTAGTACATGCTTAATTTACATGAGCTTACTTCCTCCCTTGCCTGAGCACAGAGGAGGAGGATGCTTTCACTGCAGAAATTTCAGATATCAAATTTCCCACACTGCAGAAACTTGAACAGTCTGAGAATCAAAACGAAAACCAAAGTGTCACCCAAAATCACCATTTCCCTCATGTTATCACCCCAAAAACTAGCTCCTAGAATGAGAATCGCTTTTGACAATGTCATCTTGGGCTCAGCGTGACTGAAAAGAGGAGAGAGAGATCACAGCAAATTTTTGGAATAGATGGAGGCAGGATGGTGGAGCCATTCACTGAAGTAAGGGACATAGGAAAAGAGCCAGATGGTGGTAAGTTCACCATCTGGTAAGTTGGTAAGTTCTTCTGGGATGCAATGAACTTAGGATGTCTGTTAAACCAAATAGACATTTTCAGGAAGTGGTTGGATATACAGCTCTCAAACTCTGGAGTGACTTCAGGTCTGCCAATAGGTGCTTAGGTGTAATAGTACAGATGACAGTTAAAACCGTGTGTGTGTGTGTTGGAAAGAGATACATCAAGTGAGGGGAAAAGTTCAGAGTGGCTACCCTAAGAAATACCCACATCATGTGGGAGTAGAAGCAGTGGGGGGCTGGTGAATGTTTAATGCTCTTGGGGTTAGAGAGGGGCTGATTTTTAACAGTTGCCAATCTCCACGGTGTAAATACTCCAGCATAACAAATTTCGAGCTACCAACATGACATTTACAGCTCACAAGTTCCTGAAAAATTAACAACTGGCTTTCACAAGCAAGTGTGAGCCACACATGGCAGGAGAGGGAGGATAAAAAGGACTGAACACTAAAATGGTCAGGGAAGCAGAAGAAAAAACAGCACCGTGATAGTCAAGGGTTTTGAGTTTCTCAGTAGGGGTTGTGGCGATCACAAGAGAAAGATCCAGTAAATAAACACAAAACACACCATTCAGTTTTCCAATATGTACGTGAGGGATATCCTTGAGAGGCAGATTCAGCAAAGGGAGGGAAGGGGGAGTCAACTTTCCGTGCCTTGACAGGGAACAAATGGAAAGGAACTGCAGACAAACCTAGGAAAGCCTTTCAAAACCCTGGCTTACGAAGGGCAGGGCAGAAAAAAAGCAATGTCTACAGCAGGATGAAGAGTCAAGGTGGGGTCTGAGCGTAACCTGAGAGGCATGAGCCACTAGATAGAAAGCGAGCAGCAGCCAAAAAATGGTTGAGGACAACAGCTACTCAACAGGACGAGAAGCAGTTCAGGTGGTAAAGAGCACCCCCATATGCTAGAGAGAGAAAGAAACTTCTGGGGAATGTTCTTCTGTCTGCTCTGTTGTTACCATCTAAAAATGGAAAGAAATTGTGATGCCCAGGCCTGATTTCTGAAATCAAAGACAGTTGGGAGCAATCCTGACCCTATCACGTTCTAGTTTCGTGATCTCAGGCAAGACTCATTTCCACAGCTGTAAAATGCAGATGATAATAACCTCACTTCACTTTTATGAAGACGCAATTATCTAAAATGTGTAAACGACCTATCAAAGTACCTGGAACAGGGTAGATTCCAGGTACTTTTTAGTTTCTTTACTTCATCCCTTATCAAGGGCATTAAGGCATTTAAACTAATATTACAAAGTATCCTGTGGTCTATCCATGATCTGGGAGGAAGGAAATGCTCCTTCTGCTGGGTAAATCATGCAGCTCCCGGGACACGAGGGATAAACAGGATGGACCTTTCCTCCCCCTCACATAAAACTACAGCACAGTGAAGTGAGGAACTTTCATACACATGGGCTGAGCTAAGTATGGTCACACAGAGGGAACTCTATTCATAAAGCACTTGGAGAATCATCTGGATAAAAGACATTACATGAATATCTGTGGTCATTACCAGTTACATGTTCTTTCTTTCTCTTTCTTTCTTTCTTTCTTTCTTTCTTTCTTTCTTTCTTTCTTCTTTCTTTCTTTCTTTCTTCCTTCCTTGCTGCATTGGGTCTTCGTTGCTGCATGTGAGCTTTCTCCAGTTGCAGCGAGCAGAGGCTACTCTTGGTTGGGGTGCGTGGGTCCCTCATTGCGGTGGCTTCTCTTGTTGCAGAGCACGGGCTCTAGGCGCGCAGGCTTCAGTAGTTGTGGCTCGCGGGCTCTAGAGCGCAGGCTCAGTAGTTGTTCTGCGGCATGTGGGATCTCCCCGGACCAGGGCTTGAACCTGTGTCCCCTGCATTGGCAGGAGGATTCTTAACCACTGCGCCACCAGGGAAGCCCCTACATGTTCTATTGGTATGAATCATGGGAAGCTATGAAGTCTGTATAACTTCAGAAGATCATACCTAGGAAATTAACTTGCTCCAGCTTTTCCTACACTGACATTAGCTATTTTGGGGTTTTTATGATCTCATTTCTTGTATGAACTCAATACAAGAGTAATATTTGTTTTAAATCCCTTAAATGGTTTCTTGGGGGCTGAAAACTTAACTTTATTTATTTTCCTATGGTAAATATAAGAAAGTTAGGCAGTTACGAAAGTGTAAAAGTCAGTCACTAATATTTAAATCAAACAAACTGATCCAAATATTTTAAGTAACAGTGGTTACTGTACCCTGGATTTCATCTAAATATTGAATTAGGCTTATTTATATTAGTTAGTCAGAATTTGGAAAATGGAAAAAAAGTAAAGGTCACTTTAAGTTTAATGAAAACTTTGGCCCACAATTCCATAACAGAATAGGTAGGCATCACTTCTCAGTAGGGAGCAAAAAGAAAGAAAGGACCGGAGCTTCCAGAAAACATTATTATTTTTTCAAGTATGCATACACTGTTATTCTTCCTGTTGCATATGGAATAGGAATATTTTCTCGTGTGAATTATGCTATAAGGTTTAAGAAGCCATGTTTCTATAATTTTTAAAAGTTATCAATGCTGTTAATAAATTCATAAATATATCCTCCTTGTAAAAAAAATTAAAATACCGAATAAATCAAAAGTCACAAAATTGATGTAACTTCCTGTTGTGGGTCCTCTCCATCCATCTAAAATAATGGTTATTATCATTTTGTGATATAATTTGGCTGTTTATCCTTCGAGATAAACACACAAATTATTTGTTTATTTTCCTGCACATTTAAATATATTTTACATTTACATATATGTTTTATATCCATAACAGTTATGTATATATAAGTATATGTATACATATACAATATAACTGTTATACAATTATATATATGTTTATATAAAAACTGTTTTGGGTAGGAGAGAGTAATTTATAAGTAATATACTCTACATTTTCTGAAACTTGCCATTTTTTACGATAAAGTATATCTTTTAAGATTTTCTGTCAGTACATTCTATATCATGCCATGCAACGTTGTGTTTTACTATGTACAGAGGCACATAATTATTTAGGCTTTGCCCTATTGCTGAAGAAATATTTGCAATATATATATAAAAGATCACTATTCCATGTATATATCACTTCTAAAAATCAATAAGAAAAAGGCAACCCACTAGACAAATTGGCAAAGGAAATAGCCAGTTAGGAGAAGAAAATACAGATAAAAATATTCTCAATCTCAGTATTATCTAGGGTAGCAGTCCTAAAAGTGTCCCCAAGATCATTTCAGGGGATACATGAGATCAGAACTGTTTCATCATACTTTACCTTATTTGCCTTTTTCTTTGTGTTGACATTTGCAATGATAGTGCACAGCAGTGGTGGAAAAAACTGGGAGGCTTCACACAAAATCAAGGCAGTGGTACCAAACTATATAGGAGTAATTGTATTCTTCACCACCATGCCCTTGGAGTTAAAAAAATATTTCTTGATGAAGGAATAAAAACTATAAATTGTATTATATCTCTACCATTGAGTACTAGCCATTTTATTTTTCTGTGTGACAAAATGAAACATATGAATGCTATTTCTAGGAAAAACACTTGTGTAATTGTTGTAAGCTCAGCTAGTGGCTTATTTCATTCAATAATATTTTAGGTGAAAGAACAACTGAAAGCTATAGTTATTCAGAATTCCATTTGGCAGACATTTTCTCAAAAATTAGCAAAGTGAGCCAATCACTTTAAAGAAAACAACTGATGGTATTTGTTGCCAATGACAAATTTTGAACTTTCGAGCAAAAATTAAATTATGGTAAACTTATATCTACCACTGTGAGCTTGACAGCTCCCCAATACTTAAAGACTTTTCTGATGAGATTGACGGTGATATTAACAAATGTGATTGTTTTGCTCTTGCATAATGAAGTGTCAAATTTGGAAGATTTGCAAAATTCAGTGAACCAATATTTTCCAAATAACGAATGCATGACATTACAAATTCATGAGCACGTACACCACTCATAGTGCAAGTTAGACTAATGAATTTTTAATATTACAAAGCATGAAAAGTTCAATGATATGGTTTCAGATTCTACACTGAAACCTATCTTTAAGAAACTACCACTTGTAGAGTTTTGGTATAGGAACAAAGAATTATTTCAAAAGGCTATTAGAATATTCCTCCCTTTTCCAACCACAAATCTATGTGACGCTGATTTTCTCCATATTTTCTTCAACTAAAACAACCTATCAGCAGATAGAATGCAGAAGTTAACGTGAGAATCCATCTCTCTTCTATTAGGCAAACATTAAAGAGATTTGCAAACATGCAAAACAATGCCAGTCTTCTCACTTCTAATTTGTTTGAGAAAATATAATTTTTCTAATTAAAAAAATGTCATCCATGTTAACATGGGGTTTACTATTGCCATTTTTAAATGACTAATTATTTTTAAAATTTCTCAGCTTTAATTTCTCACATGGTAAATCTTGATGGCTATCACCCACAGAAACAAAAGCTCCTAGGGGCCCTCAAAAATTTTTAAGAGTGCCAGGAGGTCCTAAGAACAAAAACTTTGAGAACCTCTGGTCAAGGAAATGAAGGTTAAATTTTGATACCATTTTTTGATCCATCAGTAAGCTAAAATTGTCAAAATTAATAGTATTAAGCATCAGTAAGAGTACAGGAAGTGAATATTCTCATATTCTGATTGCTTAAGGGATTATAAATTGGTACAGTTACTTTGAAGGTCACTTAGGCCATGTCTATTATAGGGGTTGGCATACTTTTTCAATGAAGACCAAAGAAAGGGGAAAAAAAGCCTTATTTATATTTATATTTTTTAAATTTATTTTATTGAAGTGTAGTTGATTTACAATGTTGTATTAATTTCTACTGTACAGCAATGTGAATCAGTTATACATATATACATTCTTTTTTCATATTCTTTTCCATCATGGTTTATCATAGGATATTGAATAGAGTTCACTGTGCTACACAGTAGGACCTTGTTGCTTATCCATTCTATATATAATAGTTTGCATCTGCTAATTCCAACCTCTAACTCCATCCCTCCCCCAACCCCTTTTCCCCTTGGCAACCACAACTCTGTTCTCTATGGCTGTGGGTCTATTTCATAGACATGTTCATTTGTGTCATATTTTAGATTCCACATAAGTTGATATCATACATTGTCTGTCTTTCTCTTTCTGACTTACTTCACTTAGTAGGATAATCTCTAGGTTCATCCACGTAGCTGCAAAATGGCATTATTTTGTTCTTTTTTGTGGCTGAGTAATATTCCATTGTGAGTAATATTCCAATGGATATCTTTATCCGTTCATCTGTTGATGGACATTTAGGTTGTTTCCATGTCTTGGTTATCGTGAATAGTGCTGCTATGAACATAAGGGTGCATGTATCTTTTTGAATTATAGTTTTCTCCAGATACATGCCCTGGAGTGGGATTTCAGGACCACATAGCAACTCTATTTTTAGTGTTTTAAGGAACCTCTATACTGTTTTTCATAGTGGCTGCACCAATTTACATTCTCATCAAGAGTATAGGAAGGTTCCCGTTTCTCCACAGCCTCTCTAGCATTTGCTATCTGTAGACTCTTTAAAGGCTTATTTATACTTAAAAGGTATATACTAATGCTTCGGTCACTCTGCTCTTCAGTACCTATAAAGAAAGGCTCACGCCCATATACTGGTTAATATGTTCTGGGCAGGGGCCTAATCACTTTACATATATTAACCCATTTAATTCTTACAACAGTTCTATGAAGTAAATACTGTTAGTTTCCCCATTTTCTAGATGAGGAAATTGAGGCACATCATGGTTTAGTAACACCTAAGGCCACACAGCTAATAAGTGGATGTTGGCTGCAACATTATTTTGCATAGCAAAAAACTAGAAATGAACTAAATATTTAGAGACTTTAAAGATTATGTCTGTTCTGGTTGGTGTCTTCCCTTAACAGATCTTCCAAAATTAAGTGGTTTTCTGACTTCATTTCTTACTTTATTCAAATTTTCTGAGGTACATCTGAAGTCCCACGTTCTCCTTAAAGCTACTGTTAACCGTGCAGTTCTGTGATAATCCCTGTTCTTCTTAATCCACAGGAAATAGTATCTCTGGAGTTTATGGAGTTTAATATGCCCTTGGCCTATCTTCTATGTCCTGGTCGACCAACAGTTCTTTAAGGATTAAGAATGCATGACTCTTAAAAAAAAAAGAATGCATGACTCTTGAGGGGCAGCTTCAAGATGGCAGAGGAGTAAGACGTGGAGATCACCTTCCTCCCCACAAATACATCAAAACTACATCTACATGTGGAACAACTCCTACAGAACACCTACTGAATGCTGACAGAAGACCTCAGACTTTACAAAAGATGCCCACAGGCGACCTACACGCAGAGGCAGGGCCAAACCCCAGGAGCTGTGCGAACAAAGAAGAGAAAGGGAAATCTCTCCCAGCAGCCTCAGGAGCAGTGGATTAAATCTCCACAATCAACCTGATGTACCCTGCGTCTGTGGAATACCGGAATAGACAAGGAATCATCCCAAAATTGAGGCCGTGGAATTTGTGAGCAACTGTAGACTTGGAGTTTGCTTTCTGCATCTAATTTGTTTCCGGTCTTATGCTTATCTCAGTTTAGTATTTAGAGCTTGTTATCATTGGTAGATTTGTTTATTGATTTGGTTGCTCTCTTCCTTTTTTTATTTTTTATATATACGTTTTTTTTTTTTTTTTCCTTTTTCTCCTTTTGTGAGTGTGTATGTATATGCTTCTTTCTGTGATTTTGTCTGTATAGCTTTGTTTTGAGATCTGTCCTAGGGTTCGGACTATCCGTTTTTTGTTTTTGTTTTTGTTTTAGTATAATTTTTAGCACTTGTTATCATTGCTGGATTTGTTTTCTGGTTTGGTTGCTCTCTTTTTTCTTTCTCTTTTTCTTTTTTTTATTACATTTTTATTTTTTTATTTTAATATTTTAAAAATTGTCTCAGACAATTGATGCACTTAATGTTGTCTCAGAGACCTCATTAAACACATCAACATTCGAATTATAGGGGTCTCAGAAGAAGAGGGAAAAAAAGGGACTGAGAAAATATTTCAAGAGATTATAGTTGAAAACTTTCCTAATATGGGGAAGGAAATAATCAATCAAGTCCAAGAAGCACAGAGAGTCCAAGGAGAAACACGAAAAGACACATATTAATCAAACTATCAAAAATTAAATACAAAGAAAAAATACTAAAAGTAGCAAGGGAAAAATAACAAATAACATAAAAGGGAATCCCCATAAGGTTAACAGCTGATCTTTCAGCAGAAACTCTGCAAGCCAGAAGGGAGTAGCATGACATATTTAAAACGATCAAGGGAAAAACCTACAACTAAGATTACTCTACCCAGCAAGGATCTCATTCAGATTCAACAGAGAAATTAAAACCCTTACAGACAAGCCAAAGCTAAGAGAATTCAGCACCACCAAACCAGCTTTACAACAAATGCTAAAGGAACTTCTCTGGCAGGAAACACAAGAGAAGGAAAAGACCTACAATAACAAGCATAAAACAATTAAGAAAATGGTAATAGGAACATACATATTGATAATTACCTTAAATGTAAATGGATTAAATGCTCCAACCGAAACACATAGACTGGCTGAATGGATACAAAAACAAGATCTGTATATATGCTGTCTACAAGAGACCCACTCCAGACCTAGGGACACATACAGACTGAAAGTGAGGAGATGGAAAATGATATTCCATGCAAATGGAAATCAAAAGAAAGCTGGAGTAGCAGTTCTCATATCAGACAAAATAAACTTTAAAATAAAGACTATTCCAAGAGACAAAGAAGGACACTACATAATGATCAAGGGATCAATCCAAGAAGAAGATATAACAATTGTAAATATTTATGCACCCAACATAGGAGCACCTCAATACATAAGGCAAATGCTAACAGCCATAAAAGGGGAAATCGACAGTAACAAAATAATAGTAGGAGACTTTAACACCCAACTTTCACCAATGGACAGATCATCCAAAGTGAATATAAATAAGGAAGCACAAGCTTTAAATGATACATTAAACAAGATGGACTTAATCGATATTTATAAGACATTCCATCCAAAAACAGCAGATTACACTTTCTTCTCAAGTGCTTCTCAAATGCTCATGGAACATTCTCCAGGATAGATCATAACTTGGGTCACAAATCAAGCCTTGGTAAATTTAAGAAAACTGAAATTTTATCAAGTATCTTTTCCAACCACAACACTATGAGACTAGCTATCAATTACAGGAAAAAATCTGTAAAAACTACAAACACATGGAGGCTACACAATATGCTAATAAATAACCAAGAGGTCACTGAAGAAATCAAAGAGGAAATCAAAAAATACCTAGAAACAAATGACAATGAAAACATGACGACCCAAAACCTATGGGATGCAGCAAAACCAGTTCTAAGAGGGAAGTTTATAGCAACACAATCCTACCTCAAGAAACAAAAAAAAATCTCAAATAAACAATGTAACCTTACACAAAAAGCAATTAGAGAAAGAAGAACAAAAAAACCCCAAAGTTAGCAGAAGGAAAGAAATCATAAATATCATATCAGAAATAAATGAAAAAGATGCAGAAAACAATAGCAAAGATCAATAAAACTAAAAGCTGGTTCTTTGAGAAGATAAACAAAATTGATAAACCATTAGCCAGACTCATCAACAAAAAAAAAAAAGGGAGAAGACTCAAATCAATAGCATTAGAAATGAAAAAGGAGAAGTGACAACTGACACTGCAGAAATACAAAGGATCATGAGAGATTACTATGAGCAACTATATGCCAATAAAATGGACAACCTGGAAGAAATGGACAAATTCTTAGAAAAAGCACAACCTTCCGAGACTGAACCAGGAAGAAATAGAAAATATAAACAGACCAATCACAAGTACTGAAATTGAAACTGTCATTAAAAGTCTTCCAACAAACAAAATCCCAGGACCAGATGGCTTCACAGGTGAATTCTATCAAATATTTAGAGAAAAGCTAACAGCTGTCCTTCTCAAACTCTTCCAAAATATAGCACAGGGAGGAACACTCCCAAACTCATTCTACAAGGCCACCATCACCCTGATACCAAAGCCAGACAAAGATGTCACAAAAAATGAAAACTACAGGCCAATATCACTGATGAACATAGATGTAAAAATCCTAAACAGAATACTAGGAAACAGAATCCAACAGCACATTAAAAGGATCATACACCATGATCAAGGTGGGTTTATCCCAGGAATGCAAGGATTCTTCAGTATATGCAAATCAATCAATGTGATAAAACATATTAACAAATTGAAGGAGAAAAACCATATGATCATCTCAATAGATGCAGAAAAAGCTTTCAAAAAAATTCAACAGCCATTCATGATAAAAACCCTCCAGAAAGTAGGCATAGAGGGAACTTACCTCAACATAATAAAGTCCATATATGACAAACTCACAGCCAACATCATTCTCAATGGTGAAAACCTGAAACCATTTCCACTAAGATCAGGAACAAGACAAGGTTGCCCACTCTCACCACTATTATTCAACATAGTTTGGAAGTTTTAGCCACAGCAATTAGAGAAGAAAAAGAAATAAAAGGAATCCAAATTGGAAAAGAAGTAAAACTGTCACTGTTTACAGATGACAAGATACTATACATAGAGAATCCTAGAGATGCTACCAGAAAACTACTAGAGCTAACCAATGAATTTGGTAAAGTAGCAGGATACAAAATTAATGCACAGAAATCTCTTGCATTCCTATACACTAATGATGAAAAATCTGAAAGAGAAATTAAGGCAACACTCTCATTTACCACTGCAGCAAAAAGAAAAAAAATACCTAGGAATAAACCTTCCTAAGGAGACAAAACACCTGTATGCAGAAAACTATAAGACACTGATGAAAGAAATTAAAGATGATACAAACAGATGCAGAGATATACCATGTTCTTGGACTGGGAGAATCAACATTGTGAAAATGACTATACTACCCAAAGCAATCTACAGATTCAATGCAATCTCTGTCAAACTACCAATGGCATTTTTCACAGAACTAGAACAAAAAATTTTACAATTTGTATGGAAACACAAAAGGTTGCAAATAGCCATAGAAATCTTGAGAAAGAAAAACGGAGCTGAAGGAATCAGGCTCCCGGGCATCAGACTATACTACAAAGCTACACTAATCAAGACTGTATGGTACTGGCACAAAAACAGAAATATAGATCAATGGAACAGGATAAAAAGCCCAGAGATAAACCCACACACATATGGTCACCTTATTTTTGATAAAGGAGGCAAGAATGTACAGTGGACAAAAGACAGCCTCTTCAATAAGTGGTGCTGGGAAAACTGGACAGCTACATGTAAAAGAATGAAATTAGAACACTCCCTAACATCATACACAAAAATAAACTCAAAATGGATTAAAGACCTAAATAAGGCCAGACACTATAAATAGAGGAAAACATAGGCAGAACACTCCATGACATAAATCACAGTAAGATCCACCTCCTAGAGAAATGGAAATAAAAACAAAAATAAACAAATGGGACCTAATGCAACCTAAAAGCTTTTGCACAGCAGAGGAAACCATAAAAAAGAGGAAAAGACAACACTTAGAATGGGAGAAAATATTTGCAAATGAAGCAACTGACAAAGGATTAATTTCCAAAATATACAAGCAACTCATGCAGCTCAATATCAAAAAAACAAACAACCCAATCCAAAAATGAGTATAAGACCTAAATAGACATTTCTCCAAAGAAGATATACAGAATGCCTACAAACACATAAAAGGACGCTCAACATCACTAATCATTAGAGAAATGTAAATCAATACTACAATGAGGTATCACCTCACACCTGTCAGAATGGCCATCATCAAAAAACCTACAAACAATAAATGCTGGAGAGGGTGTGAAGAAAAGGGAACACTCTTGCACTGTTGGTGGGAATGTAAATTGATACAGCCACCATGGAGAACAGTATGGAGGTTCCTCAGAAAACTAAAAATAGAACTACCATAAGACCCAGCAATCCCACTACTGGGCGCATACCCTGAGAAAACCATAATTCCAAAAGAGTCATTTACCACAATATTCATTGCAGCTCTATTTACAATAGCCAGAACATGGAAGCAACCTAGAGTGTCCATCGACAGATGAATGGATAAAGAAGATATGGCATATATGTACAATGGAATATTACTCAGCCATAAAAAGAAATGAAATTGAGTTATGTGTAGTGAAGTGGATGGACCTAGAGTCTGTCATACAGAGTGAAGTAAGTCAGAAAGAGAAAAACAAATACCATATGCTAACACATATATATGGAATCAAAAAAAAAATTTTTTTTTTCTGAAGAACCTAGGGGCAGGACAGGAATAAAGAATAAAGACGCAGACATAGAGAATGGACTTGAGGACACGGGGAGGGGGAAGGGTAAGCTGGGCTGAATTGAGAGAGTGGCATGGATATATATACACTACCAAATGTAAAATAGATAGCTAGTGGGAAGCAGCTGCATAGCACAGGGAGATCAGCTTGGTGCTTTGTGACCACCTAGAGGGGTGGGATAGGGAGGGTGGGAGGGAGAGGCAAGAGGGAGGAGATATGGTGATGTATATATATGTATAGCTGATTCACTTTGTTATACAGCAGAAACTAACACACTATTGTAAAGCAATTATACTCCAATAAAGATGTTAAAAAAATAATAATTTTTTTTTAAAAAAGGAAAAAAGAAAAAGAATGAATGGCTCTCAGCCTCCCTTTTTATTCCTTACCATCTGTCACCAACTCAAAAGACTCCACTGCTACTATTTTTTTTAATTTTATTGAAGGATAGTTGATTTACATTGTTGTAACTGCTACCGTCCTTGTCCAAGAAGCCATCATTGCTTGCCAGAATTGAAAAAGTGTTCAGATTGATGTACCCGCTCCCATCTTATCCACCTTCAACCCGTTCCCTCCATGGGATCCAGGGTGAGCTTTATACAAAGTTCAATTCAGATCAAAACTTCTGCTCAGAAGCTTCCAGTGGCCTGCCACTGGACAGAACTGCAAATCTTCACCAGGGCCTTCAAAGCCTGATTTCATTTGACCTGACCTTGTCTCCTAATGAGGTCCTGGCTCACTCTGCACCCAGGGGTCTTTGCCACTCCCCTGACAGATGAAGACACTCCTGCTGCAGAGCCTTTGCACAGGCCGTTCCCTCTGCCTGTATGCTCTTCCCTGAGATGTTGGCAAGGCCCATTCTTCCGTTTCATGGAGGTCTCTGCTAAAATGTCCCCTCCTCAGACAGACTATCCCTGATCATCCTATCTAATCAAGAAGACCACCGCCACCATCTCCCTCATCCTCTCTTCCCATCCTCAGATTTACCTTCTTCATATCACTTATCAGAACCCAGTATGTCTTGTTTTTATATGTTTATTTGTTTACAACCTCTCTCACCTCAGCCCAACCTAAAATAGTGCGTGGAACACGGCTACTCAAAAAATAATTCCTTCCATTAATATGGAAGGAACCTCAGTTTTCTCACTTCTAAAATGGAGAAAATACTGCCCCTTACAGGATTGTTATTAATGATAATTACTGTTTATTTCATTATTAGACTATAGCAAGAAATGCCAGGCATGCTGCTAAACACTCTGCCTGCATTATCTCACATAATCTCAACAACAACCCAATGAGATTGATATGATTGTTATCTCCCACTTTGCAGATGAGGAAACTGAGCCTCAGAGGGCATGAGTCGTTTGCCCAGGTTCCCAGCTCTACATAAATCATGGTGGTAATAGTCAAAGCCAGGAATTGCCTACAGAGCTAAAAGGAATAAGGGATGGGCAAGCACGCTGAAAGCTCGGTGCTCTCTATAAATGAGAGAAATTACTATCGACATCATCGCGGACAACAGAGGCTCTGTGTAGGATGCAATAAAGGGTCACGGAGACGGTGGTGCTCCTCTTCCTGGTGAGCGGAGTCTCAGTGCGTCACCGTGACTCAGAGGGACCTCTCAGGTGAAAAAAAGGACTTTTCCCCCCACGAGGGACTTTCTTAAACACAGCTTGGGAAGGGTCTTTGCTAAGTCCATTTTCTGATCAGATAACAATTTGACACTCATTCTTCCATTCTCCTCTGGCACCAAACCCAGTCCGCAACTTTATCACCCATCGGTTATCTGTGTCGCCTGGAAGGAACTCCCGGTAAGGTACAGGAAAAAGGTGGGGTATTGTTGGGGCTTCCTGCTGGCCAGCACACTGGCCTATTGTTGGGTTTATTTTTTTAGACTATCACATCACAATGATTTCGGCAACATCCTTTTTCCATCCTGGACCTGATACAATATTTATTGAATTCTACAAACTGCGTCAATAGACAATTCTTTCTGTATCGTTGCCCATGTTTTTGAAGGTTGTCTTTTTTTTTAATCCATTAAAAGATTTTGCTAACTGCCCTGTGATCAACCAACCCTCCAAACTTGAAATCATAAATTTTTTAAACAAAAAGAGGCCTCAGATAGAACCCTGCTAAATCACTACATTTTAAAAAAACAAATAATAAGAAAATAGCATTTCTGGCGATTCCTATGTGTCAGGCACTGTACTATACATCAGTAGAACATAGACAGTACTGTCACACCCCACGACTGTGACTATTTCCCATTTTACAGATGAGGAAACTGAGCTAAGAAAAGTGGTGTGATGACACTCTCAGTAAGTCACAGGTGTGTCCTCTGATCCCTGGAAGTCTGACTACTGATCTCTACGCTGCAAATAAGAGAAATGACTTGTCCTTGAAACATTTTGCTACTTTAACTTGAGATCAACAGACTTCCCTGAGTAAGGGCTACACAGAGCAAGGATCCCACTCTTGTTGCCCAGACTGGTTGTGTGTGTGGGTGATTCACCCCGGTACCAGAGCCAGTTAACCACATATTAAACTGCATTATGAAAGTCATAAGCAGTATGGCAATCAATGCTGAAGCGGCCCCAATGCCTCATTTCTTTTTTCCCCTCCTGATTATTCTTATTTGATTACGGAGTGAGCCTTCACAGCCAAATCAACATCATGAGAAATGTTCTTTGCATCCTCACTACTTTCACATCCATTTTCCCTGCTGCTGTCACTTTGAATTCTTGAACTGTGGTGTGACCAGAATCACAGACTCAGAGACTCATTACAGAGAATGTGCAGAGTTGGGAGGTGCCGTCTTCATTTCATTCAAAATAGGAAGTTGAGGTCTAGAGCGGAGGGTGCCTTTTTCTGGGCCATGTGTCACTTAGTAGCAGAGGAGTTATTTGAAAAGAAAAAGAGAAGTAACCTTTGTTGAAAACCTGCTTTGTGTCAGATACATTTCATAATGAAATAATAATAATATCAATATTAAAATTATAATCATAGCTAATATATATTGAGCTCTTAAAATTTTTCAGGCACTGTGCAAAATGCTTAATGCAAATTTTAAAAAATTTAATCATCTCCAACTTGGAGACAGGTACTATAATTATCCCCATTTGACGGATGGGAAAACCTCTCAGAGAAGCCACTCAGTCATAGAGACAGGATTCAAAGGCCCAGGCCTGTCTGGCAGCATGACCCTTGCTGTACTGTAAACATGGGGAAAATGAACACAGAGTGAAATTCTCCAAAGCCCTAACTTAGCCACAAAGGATCTTCCTAACTACGGATTTCTGCTGAGACAAACACTGAGAAAGACAGATGGGTTTTGGTAGCCTGCAAAGTAAAATTATCTGCCAGCCCCACAGGGGCTGCGGATCCTTTACCTGTTCTTTCCTATACCATTGAAATACGAATGGGACTTATTTAAAAAGGGCCATGAAAGCCTTTCCAGACCAATTTGGAGCCTTGATCCTTTAGGCACAAGGAGACCCACTGTCACAAAGAAAACAAAGTATTCCTCTCATATGAGCAGATATGCAATTCTTCCAGTTCCATGAGTATCTCTATGTTAGATAGAGACCCCAAATCTCAATCAAAGTGATCCACCTCTGCTCAACCTAGAAGGAAAGGACACCTGCTCATCTCTGAATACAGAGAATGCCGGCATGGTGCAAGTGGTTTTTAAATGCCTACATCCTCAGAAACAGTACCTAAGGGCTGCCGCCCATCAGGTGTGTGACCTCAGGCCAATCATTCAACGTCTCTGGTCCCCAGTTTGTTCATCTGTAAAAATACA
The DNA here is from genome assembly GCF_949987535.1 of Balaenoptera acutorostrata. Lineage (NCBI taxonomy): Eukaryota > Metazoa > Chordata > Mammalia > Artiodactyla > Balaenopteridae > Balaenoptera > Balaenoptera acutorostrata. Next base: position 99,622,586 of record NC_080068.1, on the reverse strand, counting down.
GGTAGACTGAACAAAATCAGTGGTCCCGTCCATCCAAATGCTCTATGGTTCCTTGACAGAGTGTTCTAAAATGATCTCATTCAAAGAGCACTAGTTTCATGACCAGCCTATCCAATGAGAGACTCTATAATGCTGAAGCAATATTGGCAGTGATCTCACATTTGTGGACTAAGTCAAGCTTGGTGAATTTATTTCATATCCAGCAATATATTGACCTTGGCAACACAGTTGTTCTTTACCACATGGATCCATATCTTCCCAGTGGAAAATACTAGATACCCCAGGGGTATAACTACAGCTACAAAGAAAATCAATGTAAAGTAATTTGCCAAAAAAGCAGGCATTAGTCCTGAAACAAGGAACTTTAACTTGTTTAAATGTAATAGGCATGTTAACTTAGAAGAACCACCTTTCCCCCCCACCCCATGCAATTACCTTCATTAGGGTAAGGAGGGTTTCTCCCTTGCTTGACTATGAGTCTATAAAGAACATATATATTAAAAAATAATCACTGGACAGTTGATAAAATTGTCATACAACTGGATTCTTTCTATTATCTTATATCCACTTTACAGATAAGAAAACTCAAGCACAGACTCACTAAGTTGATCAAAAGAGATGAGAAAATATGTGGGGATTGTGAATTTCAGTCAACACTCAGCCAGTTTTACCCTGAATCACTGTCAGTCAGAGTTTCTCAGCTTTGGCACCACTGATATTTGGGGCTGGTTAGTTCTCTGCTGTGGGGGACTGTCCTGTACATTGTCTGATGTTTAGCAGCATTCCTGGTCTCTACCTGTTAGATGTCAGTAGCTCTCCCCTCTAGTTGTGACAACTGAAATGTCTCCAGACATTGACGAGTGTTCTTGGTGAGGCAAACTCACCCCCGGGTGAAAGCCGGAGCTACAGATGTTCAAAGAATACGGGGTGGGTGATAACTCTTCTGTTCCCCTGAGGACTGAGGTCGTGCTGAGGCCCAGATGACTCCATTCACTTCTAACTTTCTCGGTAATACCAGCCCTCCTACTAATCACAGGTATTATGCGGAACCCCAGCTTTTTTTTTAACATTCTTTTATTACCTTTTTAATAACTTTACTTTTATAAATTTATTTATTTATTTATTTATTTTTGGCTGCATTGGTTCTTCGTTGCTGCGCACAGGCTTTCTCTAGTTGCGGCGAGCGGGGGCTACTGTTTGTTGCGGTCCGCGGGCTTCTCACTGCGGTGGCTTCTCTTGCTGTGGAGCACGGGCTATAGGTGCGCGGGCTTCAGTAGTTGTGGCACGCAGGCTCAGTAGTTGTGGCGCATGGGCTCTAGAGCACAGGCTCAGTAGTTGTGGCGCACGGGCTTAGTTGCTCCACGGCATGTGGGATGTTCCCGGACCACGGCTCGAACCCGTGTCCCTTGCGCCACCAGGAGGATTCTTAACCACTGCACCACCAAGGAAGCCTCTGAACCCCAGCTTTAAAACTCTCAAGTCTTTTTCTCATTGGCTATAAAATCACAGACAGCTTTGTGTGGCCTCCAGACATGATATCAGTCCCAACCCAGATACTCCTGCCACATGGTAGCAGTGGACACTTCGCAGACACACCATGCATCGCTACTCCTCCTTTGCACATACTGTTCCCTCTGCCTGCAATGCTGTTCCTGTCTTCACAGACAAAGACTACATGAATTCACCTTCCTAAACTCATACATCAGCTGTGATCACTCCACAGGTGCTCAATAACTATTAGAATTGAATTGAATTGATTCCTTGCTCAGTTACCCCAGAATCAGACTCCATCAAGCTACCTAACTACCTGAGACCTCAGTTTCCTCCTCTGTAGGATGGGCACATTGAAGCCTTCCTCACATGGGTGTTATGAGAAGTAAAGGACTTCAGGTGGCTGCCACCTAACAAGTTCTTAATGAAAAGTTCCTCTATCTTGCTGTTCTCACCAATCTATGAAAATTATTTGACAAGAATGGGCTCACTTTCTGGGCTATACGATCTTCACACATTTAATATACAGAATTAGACCTAAAAACCTTAAAATCTCTTTCTTTTGAGGAACTTTCCATTTTTCCCATTTTGGGTTATTATAGATTCTTCCCTTAAGTGCTTGGAGTTGGGAATACAAGTTTGATACCAGTGTAACTATAGAAACAGCCCTATCTTGTGTGAATCAAAGAGCCTCCAGCTCTGGCCGTGGGGGATTTCTCTCCAAACAGTGCTATCTGCAACCCACACTGTTTGCCACCGACAGTAGTCTTTTAAAAGGCTTCCCGTTTCCCACGGGAATATAAGGAAATTGGAATTATTAAAGCAAACGATAACAGGAGAAATAGGAACAATGCCACAGTTCTCTGCCCCTGAAGTCCAGCAAATTTGAAGTTCTTTGTGTAACGCTTATAAGGATGCCAAGCCCTGCAGAGATTGGTCACCAGGAAAAGGAAGAGGATGAGGAAAGGGAAGAGGATACCGAGGGTCACAGGCAGCTAAGCAGAGAGGCCATCCATCACCAGCCCTTCCCGGGCAGCCTGCATGCTTCCAGTCACAGAGGGCACCAGCCCCGGCCAGCCAAGGACAGCGAAGAAACAACCTTGGCATTGCTTCATTCGTTAATTGAGTAGACTCCTTAAGAGTATTGATGTACTGACTAATGATTCTGACATCCAGCGTGCTGAGAGCTTACATGCTTAAAAGGCAAGAGTTACAAATCAACAAGTTATTAATTTAATTCCTCTTTGAAAATGTGCCAGAGGTAGAGAAGGCGCGACGAGGGGAGCATTTGTCATGTTTACTTCTATATAACTTCAGCCCCTGCTTTCTCAGCCAGTGAATCTGAAACATCAGGGTGTTGAAAGCATAGGCTGGGTGGCCTATTACAATGCAGATCGCTTGGCCTCATATTCAGCTATTCTGGCTCATGAGGTCTTGGTTTGGGCCAGAGAAGTTTTATTCTTACTTATCACCTGCCACATCCAGCCATGTGACCGTGTTCTGTCCAAAGAGGGGAGAGAAGTGACGTGCACCACTTCTAGGCCTGGCTCTCAGACCCCCTACACCATCCTCACTCTCTTTGGTTGTCGGCTGGTTGGATGCAGAGGACCCAAGGGAAGCCCTGGGCAAGAGAGGCAGCAGAGCTGCTCAATGAAGAGGTCCCAGAACCATCAAGTGGATCAGAGTCCCAACCCTCCTCCCACGAACCCACAGGGATTGTCACAGGAGTGAGAGAGAGGAAGAGGGGTTAAAAAAAAAGAAAATTTACTTTATGAAGGCACTGAAATTCTGAAGTTTTTCTTACAGTAGCTAGTCTAACCTGATGAATCTACACTACTCTTTTCTATTCTACAATTTTATTAGATCTTCATTCTAAGGATCCAATGCACATGTTTTAAGGGCAAAACTGGTAAACAAACCCAGAAGAGAGTCAAAGAGTGATTCATCCCATCAAAATCCAATCTGACTTTCAGATATAAGAATGGAAACTCCTTCAAGTATAATCTGTCTCTTGGACTTTCTTTGCACATCCAAGATTATACCTTAAACCTCTACTCACTTTGGTGCCAAATTAATACAGCAAATGTTAGACTCAAGTAAAATGTAAAGACTAAAGATTAGGGTAGGTAATTATCCACAGAGTATGAAAGGCCCCTCTCAGGCAATACAAAGACTACAAAGAAAACAGAAATATAATGAAAACTGCCACAAAGACAGAGACTGAGGAACCATAACCATCTCTTTAAAAATGGTCCATGCCTAGAGTTCACTTGGCCATCTTGAGATCCCCTTGGGCCCCACTGAGCAGTATTCAGAAACTGCTGCCCTCAGCCCTGTTGCAGGAAGCCTCTGTATTCTGCACAGGTAGGAACTCTCTGTGACTCGGCTGATGTTTCTGATATTTAGGGACTCGGGACTGGCCCGGCAGCAAACTCAGCTCCACATGCCCTTCTGGACATGCATCACAGAGTCTCCACAGCCAGCCCCAGGGATAGTGGGGATACTGCGGCCTCCAAAAATGTGTCCTCGTCTGTGAAGCCAACCCTTCAGGTGGAGGGGAAGCATCTCCAACTCCCCTCTTTCCCTTTCAGCCAAATCAGCCTCACACCAAAAGAGCAGTTGACTAAGAATATATAAGTCAGCATTCCACCACGTGGCTGTCTCCAGTCACTCTGGGAACGATCCAATTTGACTTTGGAAAAAGGAAGGGTAGGGGCATGTGTCCCAGAGAGCTCAAGGATGGAATCTTCCACTCATGCTTCCAGCCATACTGGCCTTCTCACTGCCCCATGAACACTCCAAACTCATTCTCACATTTGTGCTTGCTGCTGTCTCCGCCTAGAATATTCTTGCCCCAGACCTTTACATGATCCATGCCTCCACTTCCTGCAGGTGGCCTCTGCTCAGAGATTTCCCCTCATCACCCTTCCTAAATCAGCTACCCCCATCCCAGTCACTCCCCAACCCCTTATCCCATTTTATTTTCCTTCAAAGGCCTTATCACCACATGGAAGTATAATAACTGTTGTTCTAGCCAAACAGGATATCTACAGAGGACTGGGTGATAAGAGCTGGAGAAAAAGGAAGGTGATTGTGCAGAATTTTTTCCCTAACTGCCATTTAAAAACAATCAATACACAAAAAGGCATCAATATGGAAAATACACTTGATGCAAGGTTAATGAAAATGTAGGTTACAAAGTAACACACTTTACAACCACACCAGAAAGGACTGGGGTGAAATAGACAAATACAAAACTTAGGTGATGCAATAATAAGTGATAGTTTTCCTTTACTTTTTGAAATTCTGTACACTACTTTATATTACTTTATTAACCTTAAGAGTACATTTAATAAATAAAATAAATACATAAGTATATAAATCAACTAAATCTAATAAATAAAAGACCATTGTAACATTTGGAGAGACTACAGAGGCTGTCGAGACTAACACCTTCATTTGTCAGATGAAGAAACTGAGCCTCAAAGGGAAGTGAATTGCCCAAGGTCAGTCTCAAGGTTAATCAATGAAGAGACAGAATTAAAAGCAGAACTTGGACTCTAGGCTCAATGCCTTCTTCACTGCACTGTTTCATAGTCAGTCAAACAAAGGAGTCTTTTGAGAAGGGCCAGATCCTCTCAAAGGATGAAGACCAATGTGGTCATAAACATGGAGAGTGTAACACAGAAGCATTTCTTGGTCACATGGGGCACTGCCTGCCCAGGACCTTCACCTTGATGCTTTTCTTTAGCCCAGTCCCTTCACCTCCTTGAAGCCCTGTTTCCTCTCATGGGATGATAATGGTCATGATGGTGACGAGGACGATATTGATGAAGAGGAGGATGAAAATGTTGGTGGTGATGACTGGTACTACCATCGGTCAGGCATCATGCTAAGTGCCTCATTGCTTCATTTAATTCTCAACCACACTATGAGGTGGGTGTGGTTATCATTGTTGTATTATTATTGTTGTTGTTGTTATTACCCCCTTTCATCAGGTGAGGAAGCCGAAGCCTGGAGAGGTGAATTAACTTCCCCAAAGACACTCGTAAGTAGTAAAATGATTTAAATTGGAAATTAAGCTCTGGCAGGTCAGCTCCAGAGGTAGAATTCTAGTACACAAATGGCAAAAATCCTAAAAAATAGTTCACAAATTACTGAAGTTTGGGGAAAAGTAGATCATGCTATGCTGACCTCTTTGAAATGGAGGTGGTGATATTAACCAACCTTCTTTCGGGAGGGGGGGCTGTTGTGGACTTCATGTTGTATCCCCTCAAAACTCATATGTTGAAATCTTAATCTCACAATGTGATGGTATTTGGAGATGAAGCCTTTGGGAAGGTGATAAGAGGGTGGAGCCCTCTTGATAGGATTAGTGTCCTTGCCAGAAGAAAGAGACTAAACTAGAGCCTGCTCTCTCAGCCACGTGAAGGGACAACTAGAAGGCAGCTATCCACAAGCCAGGAGGTGCATCTCCTCAGACACCAGATCTGCCAGTGTCTCGATCCTGGACTTCCCAGCCTCCAGATCTGTGAGAAATAAATACTTGTTGTTTAGGCCACACACTCTTGTTTAGCAGCCCAAACTGACTAAGACAGGGGTTGTTCTAAAGAGAAAGTGAACTCATAGGTATGATGAGGCTTCTAAAACTACCATGTTATATGAACACTATGTAACAGTATTAGTTCACCTAGTTCTCATAACAGCCTGATAAGGTGGCTATTGTCACGATCACCTGGCATTTCAAAATGACGAAATGGACTCAGACAGTTGGGTAAGTTGTCCGAGGAATGATTGGCCTGGAATCCAAATGCAGACAGTCTGGTCCTACAGCCTGAAATCTTAACCACTACACTATGGGTGTTTCTAAAAATGATAATTCTTATTGATGCCAGACATTCCTAAGTCACAAGGGTACAGTTCACGTGCTTCCTCCCTTGAGTTTGGAGCTGGTCATAACTGATACACAGATGTTCACTTTCCCTGGCGATACCTTCAATCATCCTACATCTTAACAATCTGAAGAATACCCAGCTTTTTGGTTCCAAATTTGGAAGTGGTCTAGATTAATGTGGAGATTCAAGAACGGCGCTCAGAAAGTTCTTTGATCTGTTTCCCTACCTGCAACCTTTTCTTAGCTAGGCATCTCAGTCTTTGGGAACTTGTTCGTTCAGAGTGACAGTGACATGAGCTGATGTGAGCTGGTGCCCAAGCTGGAATGCCAGCCAACAACACCGGGAATGAGTGGGGCTGCTCCCCACCGTCCCCAGATGCTTAACTGGAAAAAACAAGTCACTGGGATTTTTACAAGATAGCTACTGGGGCTATCAGATGCAGAAGATGCAGTGGGTTCACGGTGTTTGGAAAACGAACCATACCCATATCAATATGGCGGACATGCTGAGAAAGCCCAGGGATCTCCACACAGACAGTCAAGATGCAGCAGGACCCGCTCCATTCAACATAAGAAAAGGATTGTAAGTCTTATCCAGATTCAGAGATTGTTAGAATTGGAAGGAAGCCTGAATGTCACATTAGTCCAACTTCCTAATCTTGGATAAGAAAAGTGACAGCCAGGAGATAAGTGGCTCCTCCAAAGTCACGTAGGGGCTTGTCATCTCCGCTAAGGATGGTGTGTGCCAATGGAGGGTAGTCTCACCTGGAGAGCATGGTTCTCAGTGGTCAATCCCACTCCCCTTAAAATGACCCATCCACCAGGCTCAAAGACCCCTTCTGATCAGGCCCCACTATCTCTGCTGCTCACCTCCCTCCTCACGTCTACTCTGTATCCACAACACTGACCCCCTGGCTTTCCCATCTGAGGGCCTTCCCACATCCCACTTCCCTGCCTTCCCTCAAATGTCCGCATACCTCACTCTGCAGTGTGCTACAACCAGCTCAGATCAGCTCTCCTATGCTACATCTTCAGGAATTTTGTGAGACAGTTGTTAATTTCCAGTTCAATAAGTTATATTAAAAACAACTGTGATAAATGCTCAAAACTTCCAAATTATTTTGCTCCACCTTGCTACTACTGAGCTCTTGAGGTTATTCATGTCTATTGTACCTACATGATGGATCCTTCCCCTGTCATGTGGGCAGCTCGTCCCAATGCCATGTTTAGTAACTTCACGTTGGTAGCTTGAAATTGGCCATAGTGGGAGTATTTACACCACAGAAACTGGCCAGTGCTACACATCAGGGCTTGATATTTTTGTTTTGCCGATTGTCTGGACTTACAAAAGTGATGGACAAAAACACTGATACTGCAGACTAAGCATAAAAGCATGCCTTGTCAGTAGCCATTACACTGTGAATAGCACACTTGAGGAAATATTCTTCTAGTATTTAAAAACCACTATCTTATTCAAAAGAGAAGTAACTCATGCCATTGATGAAGGAGAGAAACTTAGATATTCATCTCTGTTGTTTCACTTCCTTTTTATTCATTAATGTGAAAGAAAGTATCAGCCAACTTTCATATCAGAACTACTCTTGTCAATTAAAATTATAGTTTGCCTATGAATACAAGGGTTCAGCACAAATCAATGAAAGCATTTGGGGAGAATTAATTGGCTCTATGGAATTTATAATAAAGAGCATTGTATATTTTATTATTATTCATAAACTGTAAACTATAAATATTTCTATCCGTTAAAATCATAATAAATATATATGTATATACATGCTTCCTTACTTTTTTTAATTTTTTTTTTTTTTAGAAAACCAGTCATTAAACAGTTACCCACACAACAATGGTGTCACTCCTACACTTAATCTGGGTCTCTGCTCAAATGCTATCTTCTCGAAGAGGTCTTCAGTGATCACATTAGTGGTGCCTATCATAGCTCTCTAACCTCAATTCCACTTTATTTGTCTTCATAGTACTTTATCACTACTTATTACTATATCATACATGTATCTGTTTACTTGCTTGCCATCTGGTTCCTCCACTGAATTGTGAGTTCTAAATTGGCAAACAAAGCAAAACAAAACATACTTTGCTCTGAGGGCATTGTTTCTTTTTCCCCTGCACTGAGAATAGATGCCTGGTATATAGCAGGTACTTAACAAATATTTTTGAAAAAATGAATGAGTGCAAAAGGTCTTCTCAAATTAATGGCATCTTTTGTTGCAAGTAAATGCAGGCAGCACTCCAGACCCCTCTCATAGTGTTACAATCAAGAGGAACATTTGCCAGTAGTCTAGAAATCGATGCAAGGAAAGAAAAAAAAAAGAATTTACAGCTTCTGATCAGTGTTGTGTAACTAGCCTCTGACTATTACTTTACTTTCAATATTGTTCAGCAAAAGATGACAAGATCTACAATTATGTTTCTTATGACTTTTATAAATGAAGAAGGGAAAGCAGAAGACCCATCGTCTTCAAACCAAGACTGCCCAGATCACCTGTCGGGTAATTTTCCTGCTTCTAAGGCCACATTCTAAGAGTCCCTTTAACAACCCAATGGCTACGGAAAGCAATCAGGCCAGAGAGATGTTCGCTGTCCGATGGGGAGCCAGATGAGTCAAGAGGTAGGTTGGTAAAAATGCCATGATGGAGATTGGCACATATGTCTATGGGGCACTTGAAGAACAGCTGAATCCCCTAGGAATATTTAGTCCAACAATGAGAAGACCTAGAGGTGTGGTCTAATTAACTTCCAATATTTGGAGAGTGGAGGATTGTCTTATACAAGACTGAACTTGGTCTGTACAAGCTTAGAAAATGACTGGTGACTGAAAGTGCCTAAAAAACTTCAGTTTAATCTTTTCTATTCCTTTTAACAATTGGAACCTCAGACAATAGGATGAATTGCCTCAAAAGGAGGTGGGCTGCTCAACATCGAAAGTGCTAGAGCAGAGGACAGGGATGGGTGAGGGATGACTGAAAAGAGAATCTGACATCCAGCCTGTGGTTAACTTTGGTGATGTCAATAGTCTCTATTCACCTGGAGATTTTGTCACTAAACCCAGTCTTTGTCCTTTTGCTTTCAGCAATCTACCTCATGCCTTAAAAAACAATATATATATATATATATATATATATATATATATATATATATATATATATCTTTTGTTCTAAAAAAGTTTTCTAAAAAAAATTGTTTAATACTATTTTATATCATATTATTTAGCCTATGTTTAGTCTTAAAACTTAATATTCTGGGAAAACAGCAGCGGTGGCAGAATAGGTCTTTTAAATGATTTTATTGAGGTATAATCTACAAGCCACAAAATGCACATGTTTTCACAATCATCACCACAACCATTTTCAGCTTACTTCCCTCCTGCCCATTGCAGGGATTCCTGTTCCCACCCCATCCCACCCACATAATCATATAATACATGGTCTTTGGTGACAGACTTCTTTTATTTAGCATAATATTTCTGAGGTTCATCCTTGCTGTAGCAGGTATTAGATTTCATTCCTTTTTATGGCTTCAAACTATCCCATTGTATGGATATACCACATTTTGTTTATCCATTCACCAGTTAACAGACATTTGGGTTATTTCTATTTTTTGACTATTATAAACAATGATAGCATCACTGTAAAATATCTCCAACTCCCCCACATAAACCAGACAGAGTTGTGCAATATCAAAAACCCATGGGAAACAGAACAAAATTAGATGACAAGACCAAAAGCACTTTGATTATATATAACATGGTAATGCATAGGTTGGAAAATATGCATATCTCAAAGTCCATTTTTATATCCTATTTAATGGAAAAAAATGTTTAGAATATATATTTTAAGGTGAAAAATCAGGTTGCAAAGTAATTCATGCAGTAAGATCCCAAATATTTATATCTCTGTATATAATTATATTAATTCTAAGGTGCACATTTTTTTCCAATATCAATGGCTCTGGGCTCTGAAGTCTCAATGCGTGTTTTACAATGTTTATATTTTACCCTCTCTGTCAAGCAGTCACTGTCATTGCATGTGTGCAAATATCAAAAACAGAAGCATTGTAATATGCAGATTGGGTGTGAATGATTTGGAAGAAAATGAAAGACAAAATGGATTGCTCTTGAACCTCTCAGAATCAAATGGTTCAAGGTCAGGGTCAGGGAGATTGTGCATCCAATAAGATAAGCTACATTCCTGAGCACAGAATTCAAAATTAGTCAAGGTCTATATAATGAAAGGCTCTGCTCAGGGCCTAGCACCAATGGCTTTTTTTGTTTTTAATGGGTGATTTTGCAGTGTGCTGTCTCACCAATGTTCTTGATGGCCCAGAGATGATACTACATGGAAAATCATGGACTGCTATGAGTCAAAAGAACAAAAAGTCAGACTCTGAATATGAACAGTCTTAGGATACCTAACCAACGTACTTCATTTATATTCCTGTTTATATATGCACAAGAGTGAGATTGGATTAAACAAGGCAAAGTCTGAAAGAACTTTTTAAGTAAGTATATAATAAAAATTCTACATGATAAGAAAAAGTGACATGAACTCTAAGACACAGGCAGGTGGAAGAGACCACTGACAGCCACAGGACACGCATGCTACCAGAGTCTGGGTAGGGAGAAGCAGAAAGAAGCCATGGCTCATCTGACGACCCAGAAAATAAGTGAACCAAAAATAGCCAACAGGTATTCACTGGAAAATGAGGCAGGCCAGTTTGAAAATAGCTACTGAAACTGATAGGGAAAACAGAACGTTAAAAGCAAAAATGTCCCTTAATACTATACAAGGAAAGATGTCCCTTAATACTCTACAAGGAAGAGGGTTATGACTAGGACAGAGCTTCTGGGCTGGTGGCAAAATTCTGATCTTGTAGCCAGATAACTGCATTCTAACATCTTACACCGTACGAAATTAATGGATTGATTTTAAAAGAAATTTTTAGAAGTTACCATGGTTACTTGATAAAAAGCAGATTCTGTGCCCTACTCAGGATCTACCATATCAAAGAGGTGGAGATCAAAGCCAAGAAATACTAAAGACCGTTAAAGTTTATGGGGGAAAATCTTATGATGAATTTTACTTAAAGTTATTTTTGAAAATCAACTGCATTTTAGAGTGAATCATACGTTTAGTCAGTACCAACATCTCTTCTAATTTTATAAAAGAAAATTTTGTTCAATAAAAGAGTCTCTATCTAGAGCCATCTCCTGATCTAGACTGAGATGGAGGAGGCTTGTTTCTCAGCAGTGACACAGAGCTATCTACCAGAAGGGCTGGGAAGGCCTCAGAACAAGAAGATATCCTGTTATGCAAGCCACAGCCAAGGACAGGCCGTCTCCAGGGAAGAAAGTCAAAGGCAGAGCCTAATTTTTGGACTGCTGATTCCTTATGAAAGCAGCTCACACTGTAGCCAAACCATCATACAAACAAAGAGATCTAGAGTCTATGAAGTACCCCCCACTCTCTTCTTCCCATTCCAGTTTGAGACACTGAGAACACTTAGTAGTAGGTAAGGGATGCACGGTAGCAGGACAATGAACTTCAGTGAGGGAGGTCAGATGCACAGAAGTAGTGGGCTGGAGCTATGACCCATGTTTTTGCCACAAGTCCTGCCACCCTCCTATGGGCCTTTCCACAACCAATTAAAAGCCACAAAATCACCTTGCATTACCGTGTTTTAGAGGCACTGAACATTTGGATAAACTAACTACGGAGACAGAAATTCTTAAGTATGCTTCGTTCAACAATTTCATAAACATTTAGTATTCTGAATCTATTTCTTTCTCTGAAACACCTACTGAGCTGATTGATAATTTATGCAAGGATGATGTTCTGCTACATTTAAATCTAGGGACGCATACTTCTGCCCTAACGTTGCCTCTAATTTTCCATACCTCATTTTCCTTAAAGGAGTCAAAATTTGGTAGATACAAAAGAGTTACAGTAGCTAAAGCCTGAAGTTTAAAAGATAAAGAGCTGCTAGGGTCACCCAAACGTAACCATATTGCACCTGCTCTGTATAGTATTTTTATCTACTAATAGACGATTAAATGTAAATCCTAATGTACATTCCATTTTACATGCAATATGGGTTAGTTACTGTTGCTATGGAAACCTTCACTTTTGCATTTACTGATTTTAATTCTGTGACATTTGCTGACTTTAGTACAATGTAAAGTTTATAAATATAACATACAGGTTTGCAGAGGGTTTTTTTAAGTATTCAATTTGCATAGATAATCCCATCACAAATCTCTAAACACTTTAAGGGAAAAAGCATTAAACTGAGGCTAATTAGCAGTAATCAGCAAACAACAAGCTATTTCCAGAAATAACTATTTCCATCGGTCCTCAAAAATCTCCTTTCACTCACCAAATGCCCCATCCATTGTATAAATCTTCTAACCTCTGATTTAATGATAATTTCCCAGCGTGGAATTTATAAAGTAATTACATTTATTGAAAACACTTTCAAATGTTACCTCATCTTACCTTTAACATTAACCTAGAGAGAGACAGGCCAGATGTGGTTTAAAGAAAGAAATGACCTCACTTTAGGGTCCACTCCCGATCCAGGGCAAGCAGTTCTTCAAATTTCAACTAGATCTTCAAAGGGTCATTACAACAAACCATCTTATTTTCCTTCTTATTCCTAGTCTTAGCCATCTTTGCTTCTTTGGAGTCTAGCACAGTTTCCATATGTGGAATATATGCATACTCTGCAAATGTCCCTAAATTTTTTTGATTCCCTGATTACCGCCACTTAACAGATATAGAAACTGAGACCCATAATCATTATGCAAAAACATCAAAAGTCACCTAGCAACTAATTTGAAAAGTAAATTCACTCATAAGAATTGATTGAACATTTATGATGAGCACCCAATACTTTTGAGGTATTCCCACAGACATGGGTGAAAATCCACCTCACTGTTACAGAGTCACAGAGAATTAAATTATTTTGTGAGTCTCCCCAGGGAAAGCCTGGATTCAGGTAGCCATACACATATGTATATAAATATAAAAGAGAGTGTGTACCAGAGCATTTTAAGTGGTTCCATCAAAGTCTGCACATTCAAGAAAAGGAACAAACTTAACCAAAATTTATTGAGCTTCTATGTTGAGTCAGACGCTGCTTAGCAAACTTAGAGCAGTCAAGTGTCTATAGTTGTACCTGGAGAAGGGAAGAAGGGATGAAAGAAAACTCTAATGCCATACTTAAGGTTGATAGGGAAAAGGATGACAGGCCAGGAAAACGGCAAATGGGCTTAAGAGAATCACAAGAGCTTTTCAAAGACAAAAGGCACTTCAGAGAAAACAGGACCACTAATAACCAAGAAGAAACAGGGAAATAATGAGACTCAGAAATGGGGAAGAGAATAAACTCTTAATCAATCTTTGTTTAAAAAAAAAAAAAAGAATGTTGAACAAACTGGTAAGTGATGAAGATGCTGTGAAAGTAGAAGCTAATCAAAAGTAGGTAAAGGGAAGGGGCTTGGGAAATGCAGAGCTCAAGGGAGGCAGAGAAGGCTACGGAGGAATTTAACAGAATGGATGGACACGGAAGTTGCGGTTAGTGTTATTTCAAGTGGATTCTGGGAAGCAGGTAGAGTGAACATCATTCACCTGCATACTGATTTGGGGCTTGAGGACACAGATACATGCTGTTGGCAAGAATGGGTAGAGATAAAGTCTGGAAAGTGTCCCTACACTTATTCCAGTAACCTTAGAGTTAGGCTGGAGACCTCTCCTACCCAACACCCTCCACTGCCAATCCATCACCAAGCACTGCCCCATCCACACTCATCTGCCCCCCTGACGGGCTTCAAGTTGATCCAATTCATTATTATCTTTTACCTGGAAAACTGTAATATCCTTCTCTAATGTGTCTTCTTGGATCTGCTGTTAAATCCTCCCAAATCATTCTCCTTTCAGCAACATGAGTGATGTTTTCAAAATACCATTAAAATGACTGTATTCTGTGGATTGTGGGCCCCAAGCATGGAACGCAGTGAGAATAGAATGGTGCTTCCCCCAATTATGCAACTCTCTTCCCACCTGCAGAGACTTCCCTGAGCAGAAGGCAGCCAGCCTCATCCTATTCCTGCCCCAGACCAGAATCTCAGGCCTTTGTCCCCTCCAGCTGGGTTGCCCTTTTTCTTCCTCAACAAATCCAAAGCCTATAATCCCTTATAAGACCAATTCAAATCCAACCTCTTCCATGACACATGGCCTAAACATTCTACGGTATTCACTGTATTCTAATGACAGTAGACCATTTAGCACTGCCTTTAAAATTCTTCATGTGTTCAATGGATATGTAGTGAGTATCCATCAGATTCCAGGTCCTGGGTTAGACACTGGGTGACTGAATTAAATAAAAATAGTCCTATTTGTACATCTGGGCAGTTTCCACACTGCAAAAAAGGCAGTTGGCCAAGGAAATAGGAAGAGGGGACTGAAATCCCAAGCACTTTGCCAAGCCCTTTGGGGCTAGTGTCTGCCAGGAAGACCAGAAAGCTTTCCCTTTGCACAAAAAAGCTCACCCAGAGGGAAGACCTTTTACTAATTCACATAAACATGACCTATAGGCTGCTGTTCCTGGAAGGACAGACCTCTTGCTTGTCTGTGTGGAGCTTAGTTAGTTGTGTTTAAACTTCTGGGCCTGCTTCCTTTCTCATAGTCTTTATTGAGTCAAGAAAGGTCTAGAACATTTCTTCTGCACCTGTGTTCTGTGTTGTTGATACAAAGATGAGCCAGATGTGGTCCCACACCTCAAGAAGGCCAGGGTGATGTGAACTCATGGTGGATTCTCTTTGTGCACATGCTGGTTCCCACTAAGGAACCAAAGCCATCGCCAATGATAAGGCTTCAGTTGTGCCTCGTGTTATGACCCAAGGCCTGCTTGAACTTCCCTGGGCCTCAGTTTCTTCACCGGTAAAGTGGGGCACCATCTGGAGAGTTAGTGGAATTGCGGGGTGAAGATCAGTTCTTGCCTTGGGTGCACCCAGGATCAAGCCATAGTGTGACTCTTGCCTGCTGTGAAACTCTGGGCTAATTACTAAGCCTCTCTCAGCCTCAGTTGCCTCATCTGTAAAATAGAGGTAATAATCCTACTTATTGCACTGCTGTGCAACTTAACTGAGACAATAAGGTTAAAGTACTCAGCTGGGAGATTGACATGCAGCAGATACTTAATAAATACACAGTATGATTACATTGTTCCTCATCTTGAATTTTTGAGATACTGCTTTTTTTCTCATCCAGTCCCCTGCCTTCAGTTTTATGGATTCCTAACCACTCAAGGCTTTGCATGATCTGTTTCCTTCCCTAAACTTCTCTCAATATTGTCTAGCTATATACCATAGTTGGAGGAGGGAGATTTTTTTTCAGTTAAGATTCATTAAATGAGAACCTGGAAGTTTCACAAAAATTACTATGATTAACTCTTTGGTAAGGATGACATTTTCTACCCTACACAAAGACAATTTCTCATGGCCTAAGGCAAAAAAAAGAGATTATTTTTGCCATATCTTGGCTTTTAAGTAGGCTTAGAAGAGTCCCCTTTTCTTCTTCCTCACCCACAGTTTAGGTTATAGTAGTTTAAGGGACCTGGCTGCGGCCATCATGGGGGCATGAATGCTGCATGACTTTATCTCCCTGTTTTGGGATATTTAAGCAGCTTGATTTCTCTAAAGATCATCGGATACACAGTGTTGTCAAAAAGTTAGCAGTGCTCTAGATTAAAAATACGAATATTTAGATCACAATTTACTCCATAATGTAAGCAACTTAGAGCGTAAGCGGGCGCGGGAGTGTGTGTGTCCTGATGCCACAGTCCCTGCTGGGGTACCTTCCATCCTCGCTGCTCTCAACAGCCCAGTCTTGCCCATCATAAGCAGACGTTCAGCTGGCTGTCTTCCCCACTGGGCTTTGAGCATGAGGGCAGGGCTTCCTGGTAGAACTCCATCACTGAGCACATAATAAAAAAAAACTCAATAGGTGACTGAGGGATGAAGGAGCCAAGGCAATCAATCCCATCCTAGACACCCCAGAGTGCCACCATGAATGTTCCTTTTTAAATGGTTTTAAGGTCAAAGCCATACTGAAAGTAACAGCAGAGTTCATTTTTCTCTCCTTTTCCCCTAACTCCATTTAAAAAAAAAATCACAGGAAATATAGAATTAGGACTGGAAGCCATTCCATGGCCGTTCTCTCCCCACCTCCCCCAATCTCTTGTTATACCAAGAGTATCTGGTATCCCTTCAAGGAGGCCTCAGGAGACCCGGTAATATTATATATGGCTGGGCTCCTTGGAAATACAATGGAGTGAATTAAGGTGGAGTTTTCAGTTTCTAACTATAAATGTCTTGACGTATTTTCCTTTCAGACGAATGGCTGGAAATATAATAAACTATATTCTAATGTTTATGTGTTTCAAATATAGTATTTTTTTCAACGGACGAATGTGAAGTTTTGAGTCCAGAAAAAAACAGGTTTAAATAACCCTCCTAGCAAGCAGCTTTTAAAATAGTACACACAAGTGATCATTTCAAAGCAGTTTAATGCACTCAGCCAACAGGCATTAACAGTCTTTTCGGAATAACCTAACACCTTAAGCTTATTTTCTAGTCTTGGTTCGGATGAATTTTAACCTTTCTTAAAAAAAAGAAAGAAACTAACGGTACTGGGACCCCTCTGAACTCTGTGATTTTAGGACATCCTGCATTTGCATTTTGCGGTTTTTTATAAAGACCGGAAAAAACAATCCCCGGACCTTCTTTCATGTGCAGGTTTTAAGACAATGGTGCCCGGAGGGTGAGGAGGCCAGAGTGGTGGTCCAGCTCCAGGCAGTGTGTGAGGAAAAGCAAGAAAAATCTTTCTGTGACTAAGCAAGGTCCCCTCAGCAAGCGAGGTGGGAGAAAAGGGGCAGGAGTCTCAATGTCAGGAGCACGTTATTTACCTTGATTGTATGTTTCATGGGGGAGATTAAAAACAGAAGCAGACAGTCCACCTAATGGGAATCAGAATAAAAATAGTGATGGAAAGGATACCTTGCAGTTCATATCTCTTCGAATCCAGAGCTGTCAGAAGAGGAAATAGGCTCAGGAAAGGGAAAGATCTATCTAAGGTCACAGGCTCAAGTTTAGGGAGGAAAGAAAATGTGAGAAGAGTCTAAGAAACACTCTTGAACAAAATTCTTTGGCCCTCGATATGACATGAAATTCCAGGTAGGGAAGGGCACCGCCACCCTCCAATACCTCCTGGTATTGGCAGTGTCCCTCCACTGTCTCACTGAGTGTCCAAGATTTCCCTCAGATGCTGACCTATTGTCCTGCCCATTCTACACCAAGGAAACTGAGGCTCAGAGACTCATGTTACGTGGCCTGTGTGGGAAAGGATTTCAACCCGTCTTCTCGCTCCCCACCCAGCCTCTTCACTTGACTCACTGCCATCTCCCTCTGGGGTCCTGGTGCCAGGCTGGCTGCCAGGTAAGGGGGGGATCTGCCCAGAAGCCCCAGCTCATCAATTCGAGTTTCCCAATTCTGTCAAGGCAGGAGGAAAAGTCAGGGTTGGCGACCCTGGGGACCCACCCTATAAAATGGCTGCTAAAAGTTTTGTGGACCCCACAGTGGCCTCATTGGTGGACAAATAAAGTGTCCCTAGGCAAGTTACATAACTTAGGCTTACAGTAATTTTGCGTCTTAAAAAAAAAGGCCATGAAAATCCATCCTTTGCTTCAGACACGCTAGGCTAAAAATAGCTCAGCCAGCCAGTAAATGTGTGTCATTTTTCCTTTGTGCATCTCCCCATCCACTGGCCCCCTCCTCTCAGCAGACAAATGCGCTCCTAGACAGACTGCCAGGCTGCCCTCCACAAAGTGACCAGAGTGACCTTGCTCGAAGGCACATCATTGGTTTCACTGCCCGGGCCAAAAAGTACCTTTATCAGTTCCCTTTGCCTGAGAGTAGAAACCAATGTTGATGGAATCCTTACTACATAGTAGTGAGGTGGTGGACCAGCAGGTCTAAAAGCTTAAAGGCCTCATCCCACGAAATTCCCTAAAACAAAACCTACGAGGTGAGGACTACTCTTGTGTCATTTTCCAGATGAGGAAACCAAAGCACTGAGAAATTAAATAATCATGCCAGGGCCCTGTTCATACTCACTATACTGAAGTCCAACAGATAGTCTCTAACGGATAGAGACCAACGGCCTCACTGGACATAACGAAGCCTTCACAACCAGCCCTCACTTCCTCTCCAGGTTTTTTTCCTACCACATGCCAACCCCACCCTACGCACATATATACACACTCATACAACCACCCTAGACCTTGAGCCGCAGCTATGCCAAAACCCTCACCCTTCCGCAAACACAGCATTACCTTTTGAGACTCACTTTCTTTGCCTGTGCCTTTCCTTCAGCCAAAAACATCCTTTCCACCACTATTCTTAAATTGGCAAATTCCCATTCATCCCTCCTTCTCTGCAAATCCTTACTGTGGTCTCACTAAGCCCTTTCAAGTCAGGCATGCTGCCCTCTTCACCTCCAGACCAGTAATATCACATGTGGTAGACTTCAACATCCGCCAAGCAAATCAGCGTCATCGTCATCGTAGTAATGAACACTCAGAGGGCGCAGGCACTATGCTCATCACTTTATAAGAATTATCTCACCTGATCCTCATAAAAATCCAAGGACGTAGATTCTATTATCATCCCCACATTATCCAGAGCACAGAAGGGTGAGTTAACTCACTCAAGGTCACACAAATAGTAAGGAGAGAAACAAGTCTGCTGGACTCCAGAAGTTAATCATTCAATGCTCATGCTATGCAGGGGACACAGTCTGATTGCATGCTATGACTGCTCTTTCCTAGAACGTGTGAGTGAGGCTTATCTATAAAATGCATATCACCCATATAAAAACAGTGATAACTCAGAATCTAGTTACAAAATGGCGGCCTCTGCGAAATGTACCTTTAAAAAAAAGACTGCAATTGGCCACCAAGACTGTCAATCGTCATGATGGATAAAACATGAATAAGGTAGTACCTGACCCCAAGGAGCTCTTCGATCCAGTGAGGAAAATAAGATAATACTGCGTACAACTCATGACATAGCCCACTTTATGAGATATCACTTTCCTCCTTGAATTGAAGATATGTCCTTCAAACAGTAACTGTTAAGTTAACTGGCTGTATCCCAACTACTGGTTCTAGATCAACACTAACTCTTAACATGAATTCAACCTCCCTCTTTGCAGTAGGAATTGTGCAAAAATCTTTTGATTTACAGACATTGCACAAGGTTGTGTGCTGGTTGCCTCCCAACTCAGAAATAATACAAAGGAAAGATAAACGGGGGGAAAATGATCTGCCCTCAAATGGGAGGGAAAAGCTTTCTTAAAAGGAGACAGAGAGCCCTGGGTGCAGGATTTCTGACTAGTATTAAATGTTAATGGTAATCACAACAGGCACCATAGTTAACTCCTTATATCAGCAGCCCTCCAACTTACTTGGGACAAGATTGATTACTAAGAATGCTATTTCCTTGAGATCAAATCATGATGCAAAGAAGCTGGATAATTTTTAAAATATATATATCATGTTAAAAAATATATATATATATATCATGTTTAAAACATAAACATTTGTGTAAATAATTCAGGCAACTCAAAATTTTAAGATTTAAGAACATGGTGAAATACTCATAATTTTAGTTAAAAGAGCTGGATTCAAACGGGTGTTCGGTATGTCCCTAAGCATGTAAAGGCTGATGTCTGTCTTAGATTGATATGCTAAAATGTTAACAGCAATTTTTTGCATAGTAGAACTAAAGATAATTTGTATTTACCTATTTGTACACTGTTGTACTTTACAAATATTTTATTATTGATAATGAACCAAGTTCTTAAAATCAGAAAAAGTAGACCTATATCTTAAAACATATGCAACTTTATTTTAAATAAATTGGCAAGGAAAACAGTCATAAATTCTAAAGCAATAAAGCTTAGTGATGTGTTTTTCAACATCAATAGCATGATGCTAAAGATCGATACCATTTTAGGGCAAATTGGAAAACTGGAAAGAAGAAAGGGGTTTGAAAAGGAAAAGTGTTTGTAGGGTTGAAGTACAAATTAGTGATAGGTAAGAGTGTCTGATGTGACCACTTCCTGGGTATTACCTGGGCAGCTAGTGTTATGATTTAGAAAACCTGAGACCACTTCTGTATCCACAACAGGCTGTAGCCCAGGTAAGCGCCACCTGTGTCTGGTTTCGGCACTTCCACAATCTCCACAATCAGAAGTTTGGACTCGATGATCACTCACATCTATTCGAGCCCTGAAATTCTAGGATTCAGCCAACTGCGGAGCCATAGGCTCCATCAAAGTTTCTGTATCAGAACCTTTCAAAGACACGTGATACACACCAACTGCTTAATTTCAATTTCAAGGAAGAAGTTTCAGCCAACTGCAGGGTAATCATGGCTAACATTATAAGGCATAAGAAGGGTTTTGTGTGTGTGCGTACTGCCAAACGGTTAGCCTTGTATAAATTATTAGTGTAACTTTTGATTGTCTACACAGATTTTCAGTCTCAAGATCAGATTTTCATGAATCCTAAGAAATGACCCATCATGGGAGGCCAAATTTAAAGCACTACCCTCTCAAAAAAAATAACATATATTAAAACAAATGTAAATTTAAATTACATTTCATTTAATATGTATTAAATTAAAATGTAAAACAATGTAACGTTTGAGTTATGTAAGCTATTTCTCTAGAAAGGTTAATTAAAAATTATTATTAATGTGGAATTCTACATAAAAATCACAGGTGACCTAGTCAATGAAATGAAGTGTAGGAAGGTATGTGTAATTTAAGGAATTCAATATGAAAAATCAGGGAGGCTGTACACTGAAGCTGGTGGGACAAAGCAGCCCATCGTAACACTCGGTCGCATCCATAAAGAGAGTAGAGGCGGGTAGCTTTACTACCTGTCAACCTGATCCCCCTGGCCAGATAGATGCCACATGGTGCTGTTCAGGGCATCACCAGTTCCACCCGTGTACATTGCACCGTGTTAAGGAGTAAGCCACAAGGTGTCACAGTGGATCCATTTGGCAGGGCTGTTATCAGTCCAGACACGCAGGTGGGGCTCTGGGCTTCACCCAGTATGGACACAGCTCCCTTGGAGGAGTCCGTGCCAGGCAGCATTTTGAGAAGTGCACCTCTTTAGACAAAATGGCCCGTCAAGGCCAGTGGGTGTGTGCTCTCCAGCCCTCCCCAGGGTCCCTGTTTAGATGGTCCTGCAAAGGCACTGGTGAAGGGGAACATTTCAATGTTCTGTTGTCTCCACTGAGCTCTTAGCTAGAGCAAACCCTGAACACAGATTTTCCCCAACAGAATGGTGTGCGTGTGTCCCATACACTGATCAGTTCTTAGTCTTTAACCTTGGTATGTCTAAGAGTTAATTATAACCTGGACTTTGGGGGAGATCACAGCCACAAGAAGGTGTATGATTATTGTGTCATCACTATTATATGATGGTGGAACGCCCTGATGGTTCTGTCACGTATTATAAGAACCCCAAACCCACAAATCCTACATGTCACTGCAAGTTTCATTCATTAAATTGAAATATGCTTGTGCAAGCCTTGTAAGATATATTTTTAAAGATACTTTTATGGTTATTAAAGGGGAAGAGAGGAGGGGTAAGGACTATGGGATTAGCAGATACACAGCACTATATATAAAATAAACAACAAGCATTTACCATATAGCACAGGGAACTATATTCAATATCTTGTAATAACCTATAATGGAATAGAATCTGAAAAAAGAACATATATATATACATACACACACACACACGTATATCACTTTGCTGTACACCTTAAACTAGCACAATATTGTAAATCAACTATACTTCAATAAAAAATAAGCAAATAAAGATACTTTTAGGAAATCAAGCAATGTTTTGCATGACTTACACAACTTAGTTTTCTGATGGGGCAGAGAAAAGGGCAGCTTCATCATCATCATCATAGTTCCCATTTATTGAGCACTTACTATATACCAGGCATTTTTACATGCATTAGCCATTCACCTCCCAACATAAAATTCAGGCTAAGAAAATGAAGGTTCAGAAAAGTTAAATGACTGCCGTAAGATCACACAGCAAGCAAGAGGTAGAGCCAGGGTTTGGATCCAAATCTGATTTGTTATAAGTCATACTTCAGTTCAGATCTTTACATTCCAGGCACGCTACTCTTTTCATTCCAAAGAAAAAAACACTAGTGGAAAAAAAGTTGTTCATGTTTCCTAACCAGAAGGTTCACACATACACAAACAAAATCTGACTGGAGTGAGCAAATATCTCTCTCTTGTCTCTCTGTCTCTGTCTCTCTCTCTCTCATACATATGCACACACATTCACAGACACACACAACACAAACACACCACACAATTCATAAACACAAAGGCATTATAAACCACATCATATACTAATATAACTTCCCATATTTTCTGTTGTATAAATCACTTCAAATAAGCTAATTAATGGCCCTGAAAGCACTTTCCCAAAATGCAAAGTGCTCCAGGAAACGTAAGGTATTATCATGATTCATATCATAATTCATGGCTGTGGGCCCTCAGGGAGGGGCCCAAGGAGAGAAGTAGTAGAAATAGCAAATGAGAAAGGTGTAAATAGTTTTCAGCAGAGGTCAGGAGATTCCCAACAGATTCATACTACCCAGAGGGCAAAGTTCTCAGCTCAACACTTCTTTCACAGAAAAAATTCCTCTCTTCAGGCTTCTTTTCTCTGCAGGTCTGGCTGAACATTCTATCTGTAAATGCTCACCCGACTATTAGGCTTACAGATTCTTTTCCAACTGTAGTTGTCAGTGATTGTTCAGAAGATTCAAGGTAAATTCCAGTGTCAGTCTGTATAGCACTGGTACAACGTAATTTCCTTTATTCAACAGATATATTTTGCATATCAACTATGTGCTATGGGGCACTGGGCAGACAACTGTAAAGGAGACAGACGAGGCCCTGTTCCCACGTGGCTTATATTCTATTGACACTTGAGAAATAAACTAGAAGCAAAATAATACCAGCTTGCTATAATTCCTACGAAGAAAATGATCAGGGCATGTGATAGAAAGTGAGTGAGATTGTGTGTGGGAGGGGTAATGAGCTGATCAAGGAAGGCCTCTCTGTGAAGGGGGCATCTAAGTTGATCAGTAGAGGCCCTACTAAGTGCTAGGACTCATCCTTCATGGTCGTTATTTTCTTTGAGACATTGAATCAATTACCTGCAAATCAAGCCAACACCACGCCAAATTCTAATTCAAATTAGATTTCCTAATACTTATAAGTGTTACTATGGAGGAATCCGTACATGCATTCTACCACTGAGGGCAAGGGTGTTGAGGTATGCACGAGCTTGGCAAGTTAATGGATCCAAAGAAGTCCCCTGTGGCTGGAGTCTGCTGAACACGTGGTAAGACGGGGCCATCAGGAAACAACAGATCAATAGAGCCTTAAAAGCCAGAGCAAGGAGCTTGGAGCTTATTCTAGGTGTGAGGGGGAGCTGGAGAGTGACGTGCTCTGATTTCTGCTTCAAAAATATCACCTTGGCTGCTTGTGGGAAAATAGATTATATAGTGGAAAGAGGGAGCAGAGAGTATAGTTAGCAGACCATCCAAATCTTGAAAAGAGAGGATGGGGGCTTGTGATGTCCCCAGAACAGGGGTGGTTCCTCTCCTTCAGAGGGATCTACCACATCTTTAACGCTCAGCACTCTGTTTTTAATTGGAAGACTATAACTTCAAACTAGGCTGGTCAAAAGTGGTAGTAAATTGAGGGCAAGGGGTGGCTGTCAGGGTTTCCAACAGGGAGCGGGTAGGCTTTACCAGCAAGCTTCTGGGCAGAGCACTGAACGGGGGAGTCAAAAGATCCAGCCCCCGGGGATGCCCATGTATGGACTTGGTCTTCACCTCTCTGAGCCTCAGTTTCCTTATCTGTTAAAGGAGAACCAGAACACATGCATCTTGGGCTTGGGAGTGGATCACATGAAGAGATCCATCTTATCTCTAATAATTGGCAGGCATTCGCTACAAACACAGCGGCCTCACAGTTAGCTAAAGTAGGCTACAGGATTAGGAAGGAAACCTCATTTCCCACGAGGAAATCCAAAGACACACGATGTGGACAGACTGCTTCTTAGGGTCAAACTAGGATAGTGAGAAACCAACGCATGTTGGGAGCTCTTTTCTCTCTATGCCTTTATTTTTTCTACGATTCCTAATTGATTACCTGCGAAGAAAGCCAACATCAGGCCAAATTCTAATTTACTCTCCTAATCTTATATTTGGAGGGGGGTGGCACCACCAAAACTGGGATAGCTTTTCTACTCATCCCATTGTTGTTTAAAACAATTAAACCACCATCTTCCACAGAACACGCCTGAGAAGAGTCAAGCACTGAATGGAAATTTAAATATTTTTAAGTTTAAAAAATTAAACTCTTAGAGAACTACGCATAGTGTTCCACAACAAGTCCAGTGACTCTTCAGATAAGGCCACTTCGATGAATACTGAAAATATTCATTCTTTAATAGGGAGTGTGAATTTGGTTCTTTTTTTTTCAATAACCAGGGTATATTTTCCACCTCTGATTCCATCCTTTGGAATTTCACATGGTCCCTTTTGAAATGAGTCAGACATCTGAGAGGCAAATAGTCCAACCAGGTTAGGTGGATGGGGTCATCTTTCCAGCCACTGCCAAAGTCAACCGATCCAAGGAAAAAATGAATGCATTCACCTAATAAATTTCCACAGGTGAAACTAAAATCCTTGCTAGTATTTCTTATCTCAGAGAAGTGCTATATAGCAAAGCAGTTAACAGCATAACTTTTAAAATTAAACTACCATCTGTGTGACCTTTGACAATTTACTTAACCCTTTGTTTCCTCATCAGTAAGACTGCAGATGTTAGGAGTACCAGTCTCAGGAGGTGATTATGAGGGTTACATGAGCTGATGTACAGAAAGCACTCAGCACCTTGGCCCTACAGATAGTGACCCCTCCATAGATGCTAGTTACTATCATCACTACTTTTCAGGAAGGTGTATACCTTTCAATATACAAAGGCACAGTGTATTAACCTAACAGGGCACTACATTGTAAGAACTGGTTTGTATGTCGCCCTTTGTTACCAAATGGTCTTAATCGTCTCTGTATTTCCAGACACAGATATTGTCATTGCCTGAAGTATAGAAATTCTTGAAGGAAGGGCTGAAGTTTGTCTCAAGTATTAATAGTTGCCTATGTTCAGACGCATGCTGCCAGAATTTAAATGTAAAATAAAAGTCTAAGCTCAGATTGATAAAAAAGATGGAAAGAAAGAAAAAGAAAGAAAGGAAGGAAGGAAAGGAGGGAGGGAGGGAGGGAAGGAAGGGAGGGAGGGA
Source organism: Balaenoptera acutorostrata (assembly GCF_949987535.1). NCBI lineage: Eukaryota > Metazoa > Chordata > Mammalia > Artiodactyla > Balaenopteridae > Balaenoptera > Balaenoptera acutorostrata. Next base: position 99,596,689 of record NC_080068.1, on the reverse strand, counting down.
GGAAGGAAGGAAGCGAGGAAGGAAGGAAGGGAGGAAGGGAGGACGGGAAAGGAAGGAGGAAGAAAAAAGGAAAGGAGGAAAATATTTTGGTCAGAAAATGACAAAGGTATATGTCATATCTACATCAGCTGAACACATTTTTAAAGCTCTGTTTCCTGCTACTTTCAAAAGGAGATTTGTTTTTCCAGATCAATTATATTCCGAGACCCACCAACCAAATCCAAATAAGTAAGTTTATGAATCTTGTTCCTGACAATATTTGGGGTTGTTTGTTTTCTGTTTCATTTGCTTGTTCAGAAAGGGGGTTTTCTGTGTTCCTCATGAAAATGGGTTAATGTGGACAAATGTAATAAAAGGAGATTTATAGCCCTGTCTCCATATATTTTAAATTAATTTCTTTCTGAAACCCAAACAAAAAGCTAAATGCTTAAAAAATGAATACTGTTTAAATCCTATATCATAATTTACACACCAAAAGGGGAGAGATTTAAGTGTGCATTGATTTTAGGCTGATAAGAATCTGTGTTGAATGTGAGCTGAGAGATTTTTTTTTTTCTTCTTGGCCTCCTACGAATAGTTAGTTTGCAGCAATTTTTAATTAAAAACAGTTCCCATAGTAGGAAAATGGGGGGAAAAAAAAGACCTCAGGAAAATAAAATCCTTACAAGAGTCCTGCAATTTGTTTTCTGAGGCCATGTAGAGATCTTGAAAAATAAGAGAGGTTGGAAGTTCTTATTTTTTAAAACTTCACTTTTGGTTTCATTTAACATTTTCAAAATAGCTTTCCTTACCACTACTAATCCCCCCTCCCCCTACTCCTCACCAACCCCCTTCGAAAAACTTGGAAAGTTCTGTGTTTAACACTGAAAATCATTCATATGCCTCAGAGTAACAGCACCATTTTTCTTTCTAAATTTCTAGGAAAAAAAAAAAAAAATCCAAGTTTATCACAAAGCAGTTTTCATTTTTTTTCCACCTATCCAAAATACCTAATCTCATTTTAACTAGGCTCCATCTGAACATCAATGATACTAAGCTACCCCATGAATAAACATGATGCTACAACGGGAAACCCTGTGACTAAAGTATATAAAAATGTAGCTGAAAGAAAAGACTGAGAGCCCTCCACCCCCTCCCACCCCCTCCCCAGGGAGTTGGAGAGTTGAGCTGAAGCGGGGTAAAAGCAGCAGATTTAAATTTCGAGGTCTTCAAATATTTTCAACGTTCATATTAAATCCCGTAAAACTAAAAACCGTAATTCTAATAAAATCCTTGTGTACATGGCAGCTTCCCATTGTAATCACAGTTTTCTCTTTGGGAGTGGGATGTGTAATATTGATAAAAGAATAAAAAACCTCAAAACAGAAGAAATACATCATAGTACCCACACTTTCCTGGTGTTTGTGGTATTTTATTAAAATTAGCATACTGCCAACCTGAAAAAAATCTTTGTACTTAAAAACATCTTCATTGGATTGGAGACATTTTTGGTCATTTGAATGAGGAAATAAGGTAAAAAAAGTTGTCTACAATATCCAAAATTTTTATAACTTGATAAACTTTCTTAAATTCTATAAAAATCCAACATTATTAAAATCCTTTCACTAAAAATGAAGGTCACTGTGATGATCTCATATTTTACCTATACGTATTTTTAATCTCATAGCACAGACTTCAGGAAATGAAAAAAATACTGTTATTTTTGTTATTACTGAAGCTTGTTACAGAACAAATCCTGAAATCTTTAGGACAAATTTTTAAGTCCTATCTGACGGTACTCTGTGTGCAGTGTTAAACTAAAAATTGTGCAGTTTCGTTCTTTCAAAATACATTTGAGACAGCAAGACCATTCAAACAGTAAATGAATTTTGGAAGATCTCAGGTCAATTCATGGTAACATACACAATGGAAAACACAGCCCTCTTCCTACTGCCTGGGAATTACAGTGACCAAAACTGACACACAGCTCCAAGAGTTTCTCTTAATTTCAATTAAAAAGAGGGGGAAACATCTATGTACTTCTTTATGAAATTCCACTGAGATTCTGGTGTTGCAAAGAAATTTTATTTCCCACAATAGCCAACAGCATTTAAAACATATTTGTGTTGTTTTTGTTTGCTTCGTAATGCATTCATATTCCTTTAAAAAGAAATGAGGTCCCGTAATTTCTTAGACACTTGCTTCCCTTTGCCACAAAGATTAGGGATCTAAATTGCCTCATGATGCAATAAGTGTGGAGAATGTGGAGATGAGCACTTTGGGGGGAACTGGAAGCAGGTCCCTAAAGCAGCTTCAGGAGGTACCAGGACCCCCAAAGGCATCAGAATTGTGCTTCTCAGGAAAGGTGCCAATTTCAGTGATACAGTTAAATTCTCTCTCCTCTGTCATCTACTGATTCATGATCGGCTTGTTCACAAATGTTTATTGAGCACCTACTTTGTCCCAGGAACTGCTTGCTTCCAGCACTGGCCTTAAACAAGACTGGCAGGGTCGCTCCCTGCAATGTTTTCTCCACTACGACCCTATTTTTTCAGTACCATTTGTGATTTTGAACTAAATACCATGAGCCAAGAAGTAATGTCTGTGCTCATTACTCAAGTTCACAACGCTTTCTCATACTAAAGAAAACCAAACCCTGGACTTTGGTAAAATCTGAATTTTTAAATTAAAGAGGCCTTTGCAGATAATTTGCTTATGAGGAACCAAGATCCATATAAGTGAAAGAAACAAGTTCGAAAAAGGATTAACTCCCAATCCAGTGTTTTTTAAAACTACCCAGCTTCTGAAGGGATTTGATTGTATTTAATTGGAAGAAATGCATCAATCCCCAGGAGAGAATGCTCTGGGGGAGTCATCTATGGAAGGAGTGTATGTGAGCACCATGCTTCTTTACTACTTTTTTTCCTTTCCATAAAGAAGGAGGTTTCTAGGAAATTTCTGCAAACTTGATTATAATTTTTTCATTGAAACTGATTTGCTGCAATTTCTTTCTAGGCAAGTCTACGTTCGAAAAAGAATGGAGAATCGAGAGTATTACATAGGTGTGTATGTGTGTGTGAGAGCGCGATATTAGGAGTCGATGAAATAATACCATGTAATATAGAAGCAGGAACCAGAAGAGAGAGAGAAGAAAGAGAGTGAGTGTCGCTTGTCCAAAATGGTTGGATGCATCAGTTAAATTCTAAAAGTAATCACTCAACAATCTATTTGATTTTGTGTGTGAATAAACTGATAACTCTTGCTGGGTATTACTGCACTTTATTCCAACCAATCCCTCTCTAGGGCTCAGAACAACTTTACCATAAATAGTCACCATTAATATTGATAAGTGAACAATGTAACTTTTTCAAGAAGTTATTTTTTTCTAAATATTTTTTCCATTACAAACTTTGATCAAAATCTAATATCGAATGTTAATATTTATATATCTTAGGAGCAATTATTTGATTCTCTCCTTTTTTTTATATGAAATGAAAACAAACTTATGGCCTTGGGTTCATGACATCCTTTACTGCTTGGCAAAGAAAAAAGGAAGTGTCAGAGCAGTTATTTGGATAATTATAAAAAAGATCTAATTAAGGGAAGAAATGTTCAGGGTTGGCTCTAGAACATACCAGAAAACAGTTCTCAGTGCTTTTCTGTCAGTCTGCGAGGTTTAAAAAAATCTTTAAGATTTGTCATAGCAAGCTTTCCTCTCCAGTATCTTGAGCTGTGAAGCAGGTTTTCTACTTAAAAGTAATACCCCAGAATCCAAAAGTTAGGAATTCCTGAGTTTAGCTCTCACAAAAGATAATGTGCCAGTTTTAAGAAACAATACTATGAATGGGGGACTTTCAAAGGTTTTCTCTCAAATGCGAAACAAATGTGGGGACCTTATTGCATCCTGCAGATTTTTATGAGGGCCAGGATAGAGAAGTCTTCCAGATAAGTATTCTAGCTCAGAACTGGCCAGGTGATAACTAAGGGATACAGGAGAACACAGATATCAGAGAAATCTGCCTGCTCTCTTAACCGAGAAGGATGGAGGAAAACCTCCTTTTACAACTCCTCAAAAACTTTCTAAAATGTAAGATGGACACGGGTTCTTTTTAAATCCTGCTGCTGTTCAAGAATTGATCCATAAAGGCCCCTGGTCTCTTTTTTAAAACTAATCATATTTTTAAGACTTTTTTTTAACTCCAAATCTGTGTTGCAATTATGTGTGCCTGAACTGTATGACATTTTCTGTCCTCCTAATTCTGAAAGCAGGCTGCCACAATCAATAGTTTGTGCAAGAGTTTAAGATTCCAATACACAGTTGCAAAGATCTGAATGCAATATACAAATTGTAACATACATACACAACTACACACACACAACAACACACAGATATCATTTTCTGCCAACAGCTCACCACCCTTAGCACGACAGAGTTTACACTTGTATAAAAGCTACTGGCTTCTGGGGAGAGCAAGGGTATCATCAAGTACACTTAACATATAAAGAAAATAGCAGTGATAAAGACAGCCCAGCTTTTTTTTTTTAAATCAGTCCTTGTCCAGCAGTTAGCCAATCAGAAAGCAGGTCACATCTTGTTAGCTATATTAAATACATTAAACATCATGAATTCTCCATGGCTCTGTTAACAATTCAAGCAAGTGTGTTTTATTTTATCGTACAACCTTGAGTCCCTTTCCAGAATTGAGAGTCAAGCTTCTACCTAAAATTCTACCAAAGCTATTCCCTGAAAGCTCTTTGCCATCAACCTTCCGGGTATCTGTACTCTGCAGAGAAGACAGAATTCCCAGCGATTTCTACTTCCTAAAGTGACTTTGGTGCCCCTATAACAAACTCCTTCTCAGAACACTTCAACACAAAGCCCCAACTTAAAGGCAAATGGACAGCCCAGCAGTAGGACCTACCAGCCCAGCCAGCACAGAGGAAAAGTCAACTGGCATTAAATATTTAAATTGCAGGAGGCGGTCTGGAGTTTTGCATTTACAAAGTTCTGAAAGTCCTGTCTCCTCTCTGCTCCCAGAGTTGCTTTCGAGTAGGTGAGGCTTCTCTCTGGGGCACAAGATCACAATATGCAAAAACTCAAGCTGACTTGAATTCTGAGCCAGCTCCCGTGGAAGTGAGAGCTCCTGGGAGACACTCCCACCGGCGAGGAAAGAAAGTCAAGAACCCCTTGCCCCAAGCAACTGGTTTCTGAATTTAACACGGAAATAGACAAATATGCCCCTCCAGGGCTAGTTCTGAAAAGTACGAAGGGTGGTTCTTCTGCCCTTTTCACCTCGATTTTGATGACTGAAAAGCAAATGCCGGTCAAGCAGACTTCCTCTGGGATTTGTTTAAAAAAAAAATTATTTTGCTGGATGCAAATGATCACCAAATCCCTCGGAATTCTATCTCAAGAAACGCTAAGGGGACCGACTGAGAGCCTGAAAATGCCAGAGTTCTGGTAGAGCAGCACTTCTGGACACCCGGCAGGCGAATCAAGTGCTGGGTTGTCTATTTCAAGATTCCGGCAGAAACTGTCCCCAGCTCCAAGAGTTGCTGTGCCTGGAAACCCAGCGTTCAAACTAGTGCATTCATGCTGGCGCTCATTTCCACGTACGTGGTAGTATCTAGTGGGACACTTCCCGCAGAATGCAGCCAGCCACCCAGGAAAAGCTCAGGCACAGTTTGAAAACACACACACACACACACACACACACACACACACACGAACACACATCCAAGGTTGAAGTACTTACCTCTGTGCGCGACTGCAGTCTCTTGTTCATCTCATAGATTCGGTACTCTGGTTGTACCATGTAGGGTGTATGTCTCCTATAAAATGGGCCAAAAGGAGAAGAATAGAAGGGGTCATGTGGTGTGCTGGACATCTTGCCTGCTTGTCGAAAATCAAGCTAAACAGAGTAGCAGTAACGTCCATGCAGAGCACATGGGCTGTGTTCTTCACAGTACAAAGTAGCCGCACGCACACGCTCGCACACGCGCGCGCACACACACACAGAGGCAGGCAGGCAAGCAGGCTGAACACACTGGCTGGGAACTGCTGTGGGAGCCCTCGGTAGCGAGAGAGAGAGACGGAGAGCAAGCGGGAGGGAGGGAAGAGGGAGGGAGGAGGGAGGGAGAGCTCTCGGGAGGGGAGGGAGAGAGCAGGAGCTTCAGAGAGGGAGGGAGGCTGGGAGGGAGGAAGGGAGGGAAGGAGGGAGGGAGAGAGATGGGGGGAGAGAGAGAGGGGAGCTGGATAGCTTTAGGCACCACTGCTTGTTTTTAAAGAAGCAGTTTGTGGAGAGGTCATTTCCTGTCCACACTGTAGACTAGTTCAAAAATATAATTCTCCTCACAGCCTGACAGAGGTCTAAGGTTTGGTTGGATTATTTTCCCCTAGCCAGGACCCTTCACAACCTGATTGCTGAGCTTGTTAGCATATAGGTGGTTTAACCGCTGCCAGAGCCACTCACCCCTGACAGCCGCACCGTTGTAATGGTTCAGAAACGTGATGACTACAAAATACAGAAACGGGGGCATCGTGGTCCCCGGTAACTGAGCTGGTGATTCACTCCCATGCAGATTTCCCTCTGCACTAATCTTCCTCTATAGTTTTGATTTTGCTTACTGTTGTTCCAAGCAAGAGCTTGTTAGAGTCTTTGCATTTCAACCCCTCCTGACCCCTTGCCCTCCCCAATCACCCCTCTTCCCAGCCCCCTCCCTCTCCTTCTCCCAAAGCTTCATTCAAGCTGGTTTAAGGGGGCCAGGATTCAGGTCACTGAAGCATTTTCAGGTAAAAAACGATTATTTGGAATGTGGAATGCCTAAGATACACCCATGGTGCAATGGTCTTCTTTCCCTAGGAGAGAGAAAAAAGAAAAAAGAAAAAAAAAAAAAACTCTGCCAAAGCAGACCTCCGAGTAAGAGAGGAAAAGCAAGAAAGAGAAAACTCCCACAAAAATGACCATGGAAAATTCAGTTGAGTAGGAAATTACAAATAATTGAATGGCTCATCCCCAAATAACATGTCCAACTCTAATGGAGACAAGGTCTTTATTTTCTAAGATTGGTCAAGTACATGAATCTTTTCTCAATTGCGGTATGTGATAACTGGGAGAAAATTCGCACAGCCCATGGGAGGGGAAAGGATGTCTATAAAGATTAAATGATCTGTATGGCAATCAAGTTCTGCTGGAACCAATGATAACCAGACATCTACCCCTTAAACAAAGCCCAGATGCAGAAAATGTAAATGTTTTGGGCTAATATCTAGCTAGGTCAGTGGTATTGAGGAAAGAAAGCAAAGACCACCAAAAAGCTTGATGCATACAAGACTTAAATGTAAATGCATGCAAATGAGACATTTCTTCTTTTTAATAAGCAGATTAATTAACTTTCTGCCCCAGTCATGGCTTGGGGTATATCTAAGTCACTAGCCAACAGGGGATAAGGTATTGCTAATTCTGCAATTTACACTCTTAAGAATACTCAGGCATAGAAATGCCCCCAAATTGCGGTCTTGATTAGTCCTTTTCCATAAGTGCATGAAATGTTTGCAGAGTCCACCCCAAAACCAGTGCAGCCCAATACAGTAACGTCTCTTGCCAGGATGAGATTAGGGAAGGCATTACAGTAAGGCTGCTTGGAACTCTTTCCTTCAAGAGGACCCCAAGGCAGGCCAGCACATTTGGTTTCAGGTTTCATTACAAATCCAAAAGCTGGACCAAATTTGCTGCAAAGTTTGTCAAAACACACAACCTTCTAAAGACAGGAATTCAAACAAATTTGGCATGATTTATGTTTTGGAATGATGGCCACTGCAAAACCTAACCGTTCCTTGTGTTTAAATTCCCAAACTAAAGATGGTCCAAGAGTTTAGTGCCTGCCCACGTTTGTGTTTACGTGGCTGTTTCAGCCCAAGAATTAAAGTAACACCTAGCAAGACTGTGCAGTCCAATATTGGATCAAAAATGGGAAAAGCTCAAAAATCCATTTAGGGGACCCCTTTCTGAATAAGGTTGAGTCTTGCTCTCATTAATTCTTGTGGACTGTTCCAAACTATAATTGGAAATATTTCTTCCTGTTAATACCTAAACATTCCAAATTCAGAAATATCTGAAACTGCTCACAGAGCCACAGTTCTCTTCTAACTTGTGATTCATCCTTATTACAACCAGAAGGTTGATTATAGAAAGGGAAGTAACTGTGCCCCATGTTTTCCCTTCAGTATTTTCTCCGCTGCTGGTAGGAAAATGCCCAAATTCATTAAGACCTGTTCTCTGTCTCTCTGTCTCTTTCTGTCTATCTCTGTCTCTCTCTGTCTCTATCAAACACACACACACACTATTTATTTGTTTGTTTGTTTGCTATACTCGATCTTCCTGTAGTTACTATCTCATTTCATGCATGCACACATTTGTACTCTTTGTCCCTTGTTTACCTGCAGACTCCTACTCATCCTCCTATCCAATTAAATTGTCCCCTCCCCTGTGAGCCTTTATTCCATTGCCCATTCGTTAATGCATTTATTCTACAGATACTACATTGGCATTGGATGGGGGCACGGGCTATAGCACTGGCCAGAACACATTTCAACCCTGGTTCTACCACTTACCTGCCTTGTGAACCTGAGCAAGTGACTCGATCTCTGTATGTCTCAGTCACCTCATTTTTAAATTGGAGAGAATAATAGCAACAATCCTTTAGATTGCTGCAATGGATTAGATGAGATAATGCACTAGAATGGATTAGAATCCACACATATGAGTGTTCAAAAATGTTATTATTAGTAGGTACCTAACATATGCTTAGGTGCTAGGAAACATTGGGAGGCCAAGGTGGATATAGCAGATGGACTCCGTGCTTTCCTGCCCCTTGCAATGGGGGGTTGGGGGTACAGGTAGCACAGAAGAACTAATAAGCCTTTGGGAACATAATTTCAAATTGTAGTGCATGCTATGAAGGAAACAAATACAAGGAAGAGATAGAAAATAATTTCCCCCTTTGGGTCAACACTATATCTTTTATATTCTTCTATTGGAGAATTTACACGTAAATGTAGTAATTGCTATTGTTTATTAAGTCCTTACTATGTGGCAGGCACTGTGCTGACTGGTTTACGCAAATATTCTTTGTTAATCTCACAATAAACCTATGTGATTGATGGAACTACTCTCCCCATTTTACAGATACAGAGACTAGGACTTGGAGTTGCTAAGAAATTCCTTTAAGATCAAACAATTAATTAGTGACAGGGACAAGATTCATACCAGTCTGCCTAGGTCTTAAGCATTTTGCTGCTTTGAACCCAGGTCCATCCTCCTAATCTTTAGGGCATCTCTGTTCTTTGTCCCCAGTGGCCAGCATAGTGCTAAGCCCACGGTAGGTACTCAAGCCATATGCACGGAATTAATTGGAAGAAAGGGCAAGAGGATGAAGTGGCTCTTATCACCTTGATCTTATTATTTGTTATGCTCAATTTCAGACGTCCATTGTCCCCACGTCCCCACGTCTACCCATTCTCCCTGAAGCCTCGCCAAACTATTCCCACTTTTCTCATTGTCCAAATCTTCCAGCACATACTCCCAAAGTTGCACTGTTAGATGTTTAATCCTTTGCATTATCAGGTTACCTGGTTGGTTTTGTCACTTCCCTGCTTCTTTTTTTTTTTCTGGATTTTCTTATTCTTTTTTTTTTATTTTTATTTTATATTGGAGTATATTTGATTTACAATGTTGTGTTAGTTTCAGGTGTACAGCAAAGTGATTTAGTTATACATATACATATATCTATTCTTTTTCAGATTCTTTTCCCATATAGGTTATTACAGAGTACTGAGTAGAGTTCCCTGTGCTATACAGTTGGTATATATGTATATGTGTATACATATACATGTGTATATGTTAATCCCAACCTCCTTATTTATCCCTCCCCCTGCACTGAGGGACCAGCTATGACTCATCTTATTCTGGCCCAGGGCTGAGCCTGAGAAGTGAAAGAAAGCCTGCAAATCAACTCCTTTAGGAAACCATAAAGAAATTCAAGAAGCAATGTTTGTATACCATGAAAGAATGAACAAGTCTAACCCCAATGCAACAGTTCTATTACCCCCAAAATTGAACCATGCTAGTTTAAATATAATTTTGCATGTTGAGTATTGAATAAGCCCCAAAAGTCCTCTCACAGACATTCAGGATGCTCTAAAATCTGACCCGACCTTTGAGCTTGGGGCTTCATCTTGATATATTCACCCTAGGTTTAACCCATAGAGTGCTTATTTTTCCTTTAATTTGAACTACTTGACAACAGTTTACAAAAATAAAGAATTTCACATAAAATCCAGATTTTCATCTTCTCTTGAAAAATCCTAAGCTCTGGCAACCCTTGGCCCCATCCTTGCCTGCGTGGCAATGTGCAGTGGGACCGATTAGTGCTTGTCCATCCACCATGGTTTCCATCACTCCATGGCCTTCACCAGCCAAGGTCCCTAATTTCCATTTACCTGTCTCATCCATCTAGGTATTGAAGTCATTGTCCCTTTCCTTAATCTATCTGATTGCACCGTCTCCAGTTCCTTCCTCGAAACTGCATTTGCTTTAGAAAGCTAGTTTTCTTACCACTCTTTGGTTGTCCCTCTCTGCCTTTTCTTACCTATTTCTGTGTCTTTTATTTTTCTTTCTGCCTCTTCATCCCATAAGCATTTAGCTAACATATGCGTGCAAGATACGGCTGAGATGTGATAGGGGGATAAAGATAAAAAAAGACATGAAAATTCTTTTAGAGGATGGGCTTTGGAACTTCACTGACTTGGCTTGAATCTTGAATACTGCATTTAGCTGTGTGATCCTGGACATTTAATTTCTCTGTGCCTCAGTTTTCTAACCCATAAAATGGGCTAATAACAATCTTATGGCCTTTATGAGAATTAAATAAGTTAATACATGTAAATTGACTAGAACAGTACTTGGCATTTAGTAAGTGTTCATAGTTGTTACTGTTATTATTAGAAAAAGTAACAGGCATTACCCAATCTCAGAAATAAACATAAAGTGACACTGTGAAGTGTGGAGGACAGGCTCAGAGAGGGAGTAGGCATTAGCAGTAGAGATAAGGCAGAACAAATCTAAGGCATCCTATGGTAGGCATCTTTAAACTTTATAAATGAAATGCTAATTTACAAAGAGCCTTCAAGGAAGGAGGTATCTGTTCAAACTAGTTAAGTCAAAGAAAGCTTCACAGAGGAGCTGGCATCTGTGTTTATCCTTGAAGGATCTGTCAGAGAGATAAAGATGAGCGTCTGTGGAAGGTCATGCCAAGCAGCAGGGACACTACAGAAATGAACATGCTTGACATCAAGCAAAATCAAGAAACTTTGCGAAAGTAGAGACAGCAAAAAGGTGTTGAAGCCCAATTTTAGAAGGTCTTAAGTACCATTTTAAGGAATTTGCAGTTTATTGCATGGGCCCTGAGGAGCCAGTAAATGACAAGATAAGTGCTTGGTTTGAGCAAGAGGACTTGCGGATACGAGGTGGGTGGATTTGACTCAGACAGACCCAAGAACTGAAGGATGCTCTGGGAGGCGGATTTCAGCCCAAGGAATCCCTAACACACAGTTACTCAGTAACTTCTCTCTGGACTAGATAAAACAAGGCCCAGAACAGAGGCTGAAAGACTTCTCTCATTGCTCTTGGCTCTTACCTGGAATTAACATGATTGATGACTTTGTGGAATTCCCAAAGGCCATCTTCTCATCAGTACTAGTTGTTGTGGTTCAGGCATTTCAAATTTGCAAATGGAGTTAGTCCGCGGCTGAGGAGAGCATTGCTGACTATCATGAAGAGCTTGGAAATCTGTCTCAACCCTGCAATTTTGGAGACGTCTTGGATTTCCTTTTTTTGTGGTGTTTCCTGTCATTCTCTACTGTACTCTTGACTAAAACAAATCTAATAAGTAATTATAATGACTAAGAAGGCCATAGCCACTGAGAGCAGCTCATTTCTTGAGGAGCAACAGTAAAATCCAACCCCACAGCATGGACCATCCAACATTCATTTCATCATTCCACAGGTGTTCACCGAGTGCCCACCATGTGTGGGACCCTCCTCCCTCAGACTCTGTGTGATCTGGCCCCCTTCTAGCCCCTCCAACCACATCTGTGCCTCTCTTTCCTCCCAGGACACTCCACCCCCTTCATTCTCAGGACACACTAAATGCTTTCCTCTAGATTCTAGAACCCTCCTCTCTTTGCCCCTGGCATGGCTCCTCTTTAGCCTTCAGTCTCAGCTCAAGATGTTACCTCTTCAGAGAGGGCCATTCATGACCAAATATCTAAATTCCCTATGCATGCACCATCACTTTCTGTCATTGAATTCCTTTTGGTAGGTCTCTGGTCATTATTTGTAATCATGTCTGTATTTACTTTTCTATTGCTTGTGTCCACCATGAGATTGTAAATTCCACGAGTGCTGATGATGTGTTGGTTTTATCCACCCATGTACACTCAGAATTTAACATGCTGCCTGGTACATGCGGGCGCTCAGAATATTTCTGTAAAATAAATGGATAAAAACTTATCAGAATGAATCCCAAGAGTTGTCCTAGCAATTTACATCCTCTAGTTCTAGGCCAGTCTATCCATAATATATAGATAAAAAGCTAATGTATATGGATGGATAAAAGCTATTATTCATTAATTCATTTACTCACTCAGAAAGCATCTACTGGTTATTTAGTACAAATCAGGTACTATGCTAGATCCTGGCCCAACAAAAATGGGCAAATGTGATAACTTAAGAAACTCCATTTTCAGAAGTCATTACCCTATAAAGCCCTTTGTCATCATGAATTGTTCAATATCCAAAAGATCTCAGAGCTGCTGTTTAGAGTTCTGTAATCTACTTCTGACCCTTGCCTGGCCATGTGGCCAAATGTCAAAGACACTGCACTCTGGATTCAGTTTTGTCACTTCCTCATTGTGTGAACTAGATTTCACATAATTATTGATTCACCAAAGTTAGCTTTAGTTTCTTTATTTGTAAAGTAGAAATAATAGGATTAATTTCATAGGGCCATTATGGGAATTTAGGAAGAATACTTTCTACTCAATAACAATAACTAACCCTTACATAGCTGTTAAAAAGCATCAGGCATTGTTCCATGCATTTTTTATATATTAATTCACTTAATCCTTGCAACAATCTCATAATATAAGGACTATTATTATTCTTATTTTATAGATGAGGAAGCATAGACACAGAGAGGCTGAGTAACTTGTCCAAGGTAACCCAGGTGGTGACGGGTGTTGGGTGAGATGGTAACTGCGCCAGGCATTTGGGTCCTCTCTGTTGAGGCTCTCAACCAATATCGTCCACAGGCCCTTGTCCATCTGCACACTAGGTTGTGAGCTGTTTGAAAGCAGAGAACAAGCCTTTTCTAGTACATGGTGGCACAGACATGCAACAAACTTTGTCACGAAAACAGAAAAACATAAATGTGAAGATGAATACAATGTATCATTTGGGACTTGTAATTGCAAGTACAAGAAAAACTTACTATTACAAATGCCATAATCAAAAAAGAAAAGAAGTAAATTTATTGGCTTATGTCATTGGAAAAATCAGAAGTATCTGAATTCAGGTACAGTAGGATCCAGGGGCCCAAATGACATCCTCAGGACTTGGACCCTGTTGCTGCTCCTATAGGCTTTCCTTATTCCCAGGCAGGCTTGTCCGTGTGGTGACCGCAGGCAGAGCTGGGTTTATATCTGCCCAACTTAGTCCAGCAGAAAGAGAGGTTTCCTCTGCAGGAGTTTCCAAAAAATGCTGGCGTTGAATCTCATTGCCTGGTTTGGACATAAATGCACACATCTACACTAATCAATATGGCCAAGAGGGTGGCCAGTCTTGGGTCACATGTCTACCTTTTCAGCCTGGGTCAGAGTTGGCCCTTCTAAATCCAGAGACCAGATGAAACCACAGTGTCCCGTTACCAGAAGGTAGGTGTGGTGGGTTGGACTGTATCCCTGCAAAATATGTGTTCAGGTCCTAACTCTCAGTACCTGTGACTATGATGTTATTGTAAACAGATGGATGCAGTCAAGTTAAAATGAGGTCTTATTGGATTAGGGTGGGCCTAAATCCAATGACGGGTATCCTTATCAGGAGAGACACAGAGACACAAACACAGACAGAGAGAGAAACTGAAATAATGCTGCTACATGACGAGGAACACCAAGGACAGCCAGAAACCACCAGAAGCTGGAAAGAGGCAAGGAAGGATTCTTGGCTAGAGCCTTCAGAGGGAGCATGGCCCTGCCTGTACCTTGATCTCAGACTTAGAGCCTCTAGAACCTTGAGAGAATACATTTCTGTGGTTTAAGCCACTCAGTTTGTGGTGCTTTGTTACAGAAGCCCTCACACTCTAACAGAGAAGGGAAATGGACCCGGTGTGCCCAGCCTCCCAGATCCATCCATGAAGAGGCCAGCTTAGCTCAACACAATGAGTTAGAAGTGGAGGCCAGGAGACCTTGCGTGTGTCTCTTCCTGTACTAATAAGTGTCATCATAATAACAACAATAGCATCATTTACAGATTGCCTACTAACTGCCATGCAAATGTAGAGTCTGGTGCTTTATATAAAATTGTATTTTTCACAATGTCCCTGATGAGTTGGACACCTTTCCCTCTAGGCATGATGGAGGTACCATACACAGAATGTGGTCCTCCTTGTTAAATGATGGATAAGATCCCTGAAAGCAGGTTTTGCATTTTACATGACACCCTCCCAAATCTCTCTCTCTCTCTCTCTCTCACACACACACACACACACTGTGCCACACCTCTAAACTGTGCTTGCATCAAATAAAGTGGGTGACAAATATTTCACAAGTTCATGAATGACAGTCCGTGCTAGCGAAATCTGTTACACAGACTCTTTTCTAACATATTAGGAATTATTATCCATTATATCAAGTCTGTCCTCTGTTGTCCCAGACCTTGCTTTTAGTGCTGCCTCCCTAGCTCCCCGACCATATCCCTCCCTCCTCCCGCCCCCCACTCTGCCAGAAATCCCTTTGCTCCTCCAGATCTCAGCCACAGACCTCCTGCCTCCTTCTCTCTCCCTTGGGCTTCACAGAGAAACTTGCAGGTTGGCTGCCAACACCCAGAAGACAACCTGGCTGCCCAGTGCCCCAAAGCCTGCCAAGGACAAACTTCTACCTGCAACTTGGACCCAGAGACTCATTCTCAAACAAAAGAACCCCCTGATGCCCGAACTTGCTTGGAATTGACTTCTGAGTCCCTCTATTATTAGGACTGACATCTGAAGTGTGACTGTGTTTTTCTTTCATAAAAGCCCTACCCTAATCCAAGATCAAACAATTTATTTTGGAAAGTAACAGTACATAATGGTACCTTTTCCAGCACCGGCCAGGTCTCCCCCTGTCATTTGCCATAGCCTTTGAAGTATTTAATAGCCGAGGTAACTTGGGGAAGCAACTGGGCTCCTGAAAGCGGCACTTAGTGTCTCTGCAGTTTGCTAGGGACTTATCATTTACCACTGCTTTTATCAGCCCACTTTTTGCTTTTATCTGCTTTGTTTCCCAAGCGAATTGTTTTTATCTAGTTTTCTACACATCTTTTCTGAGGGCTGGGGAGGATTTCCTTAAGTGAATGGTCCTTAACTGATCCCACTGTCTCCCTAGAGTTGATATTTGCATTATTCCTCATTTTCCTCTAACACAACAATCCTTGCACAAATAGTCTCATCTTTTTCCCCCAGCTTTATTGAGATATAATTGACAAATAATAAGGGGTACAATGTGATGATTTGACGTGTGTATACATTGTGAAATGATTCCCACAGTCAAGTTAATTAACACGTTTATCACTTCACACCTTCTTGTGGGTGTGGTGATGGCAGATGTTTTTGTACACCCACATTTATCCACAACAAAATGCTAAAAGTAAAATCATCTTAAGGCAAAGGGTATGCACTTTATAAATCTTTAATTACATGTTACCAAATTGCCCTATAAATGAATTAGATGGATATAGACCCACCAGCAGTTTCTAATTTTGACTTAGTTGTTATGTAGGTAAGCATGATACATCCTTGTGAAGGAAATTCACATAATACTTCAAAGTATGAAGGAAAATGTGAAATGCACCTGATTTTCTCCATTGCATACACTCTGCAGAAGGACCCGGCAGGTCACCTCTGTGTCAGCCCTGCATCTGCCACCCCCACTGGATGCTGGTCACAGAGCATCCACGGTACAGGACTGTGGCTGACAGATCCCTGATTCTTTTCTCATTTCCCACAATCATAAGAAAACAGAACAAGGACTGTCTGGCGTTCATCCTTCGGGTCTGGATGTAAATGTCACTTCCTTAGAGGGCCTTCCTCAACTCCCCAATCTATATTTCAACTTTTTCTTTGACTCATTAACAAGACTAAGAGGCCCTGAGCCTTCGGCATAGAAACTAGCACCCACACAGTACTTATACTTAACACATCATGACAAACTAGGTCTGGATGCAATGACTGTTGATTGGTATGTAGTGAACATTTCAAAACATATGATATATTGTGAGATGTATTATCAGTTACAACCTAATTTCAAAATGAATCAATCTTTCATATACACAATGACGTGTATGCTAAGGTCAATTGAACAAACATTTGTTGGCACCACAATGAATCAGGTATTAGTTAAGCATTGGAGAGTGGGATGGTTAATTTTATGTGCCAACTTAACTGGACCAGGAGGTGCCCAGAGAGTTGGTCAGATATTATTTTGGGTGTCTAGGTAAAGGTATATCAGGATGAGATTAACATTTGAATTGGTAGATTGAGTGAAGCAGATTGCCCTCTCTAATGTGGGTGGGCCTCATCCGATTAGTTGAAGGCCTGGGGGAAAAAAAAAAAAAAAGCTGACCTTCCCACAGTAAGGGAGAATTTTTCCTGCCTTCACTTTGGAACTGAATTAGCTCTTCCTAGGTCTCAAGCCTGCCAGTCTTCAGACTGGAACTAAAACGTTGACTCGCCTGAGTCTCCAGCTTGCCAACTCACCCTGAAGATCTTGGGACTTGTCAGCCTCATAATCATGTGAGCCAATTTCTTATAATTAATCTCTTTAGATAGAGATAGAGAGAGAGGTATACCTCCCATTAGTTCTGTTTCTCTGAAGAACACTGACTAATACATGTTTTGGTATTGAGAGAGGTTCTAGAGAAATGGAGGTGTAAGGATGAGTTTTCTGAATTGGTTCTGTAGTTTCTGGAATTCGCTCTCTGATTAGATTTAAATATATATATTTTTTAATTTCTATTTTTTATTGAAGTATAGTTGATTTACAATGTTTCAGGGGTACAGGAAAGTGGTTTAGTTATACATATATATCTATCCTTTTTCAGATTCTTTTCTATTATAGGTTATTATAAGATACTATAGTATATTATAGTATAGTTCCTGTGCTATACAGTAGGTCCCTGTTTGTTATATATTTTATACATAGTAATATTTTATATATTGTGTATATTTTAATTCCAAACTCTTCAGTTATCCCTCTACTCTCTCCCCCTTTGGTAACTATAAGTTTGCTTTCTATGTCTGTGAGTCTATTTCTGTTTTGTAAATAAGTTCATTTGTATCAGTTTTTTAGATTTCACATATAAGTGATATCATATGGTATTTGTCTTTCTCTGTCTGACTTACTTTGCTTGGTATGATAATCTCTGGGTCCATCCATGTTGCTGCAAATGGCATTATTTCATTCTTTTTTATGGCTGAGTAATATTCCATCATATATATACCATATATATGTTATATGATATATATATATATATATATATATCTATATATATATATATATATATATCACATCCTCTTTATTCATCTGTTGATGGACATTTAGGTTGCTTCATGTCTTGGCTATTGTAAATAGTGCGGCAAAGAACATTGGGGGTGTATGTATCTTTACGAGTTAGAGTTTTCTCTGGATGTATACCCAGGAGTGGGATTGCTGGATTGTATGGTAACTCTATTTTTAGTTTTTTAAAGAACCTCCATACTGTTCTCCATAATGGCTGCATCAATTTACATTCCCACCAACAGTGCAGGAGGGTTCCCTTTCCTCAACACCCTCTCCAGCATTTATTATTTGTAGACTTTTTGATGATGGCCATTCTGACCAGTGTGAGGTGATAACTTATTGTACTTTTGATTTGCATTTCTCTAATAATTAGTGATGCTGAGCATTTTTTCACATGCCTGTTGACCATCTGTATGTTTTCTTTGGAGAAATGTCTAATTAGGTCTTCTGCCCATTTTTTGATTGGGTTGTGTTTTTTGTTTTGTTCTGTTTTGTTGCTATTGAGCTGTATGAGCTGTTTGTATATTTTGGAAATTAATCCCTTGTCAGTCACATTACTTGCAAATATTTTCTCCCATTTTGTAGGTTGTCTTTTTGTTTTGTTTATGTTTTCCTTTGCTGTGCAAAAGCTTTTAAGCTTAATTACATCTCATTTGTTTATTTTTGTTTTTGAATCCATTACTCTAGAAGGCTCCAAAAAAATATTGCTGCAATTTATGTCAAAGGGTGTTCTGCCTATGTTTTCCTCTATGAGTTTTATAGTATCCGGTCTTACATTTAGGTCTTCGATCCACTTTGAGTTTATTTTTGTATATGGTGTTAGAGAATGTTCTAATTTCATTCTTTTACATGTAGCTGTCCAGTTTTCCCAGCACCACTTATTGAAAAGACTGTCTTTTCTACATTGTATATTCTTGCCTCCTTTGTCATAGATTGATTGACCATAAGTGCATAGGTTTATTTCTGGGCTTTCTATCCTGTTCCATTGATCTATGTGTCTGTTTTTGTACCAGTACCATACTGTTTTGATTACTGTAACTTTGTAGTACAGTCTGAAGTTAGGGAGTGTGATTCCTCCAGCTATCTTAACTACTGGAAATAGAGTTGTTATACTTAAATATATTAATGACTCTATTTCCAGTAGTTAAGAGAGCAATGATGGTCCATGGCATGATCTGGCAATAGGGATCTGGCAACATCACTTTGGATGCTCCTAACTACCCACTTATAAGAAGCAAGGATCTGGGTGATTATTTACATTATACTTTTAAACATTTTTTTCAAACTAACAAATAGAATGAGATTGGCTGGTTGCTCCCAATGTTACTGGACAAAGTGAAGAAAAAAAGGATGAGCTCAGGGCTTCAGATTCTCAGCTCAGCTCAAGTGCCATGTAAATGACCTGAAATCTTCTTTGTGTGTCATGAAGGAGAGGTTTATCTCCTGTAGTCGCAGGGCTGAGATTGTTGGAAACCAAACCCAGAAACTCATCCTGTGACCAGTGAATTACAACCTGAGGTGAGGTTCAATCTTGTAGACTGTTTCCTGTTAAAGTGAGGACACTGATTGGGAAGGAATGGAATCCTGAATGTTGGAATGAGGATGAGTGGGAAGACCCTGATGAAAGTGGGAACATTGAGCCCCTAAATTCTAATGAGTCTTCTTTACCAATGAAAGAGGTTTATTTACCCCCAGAGAGGGCTGCTTCTCCATCTCTGGCTGAGGGGGTTAACCGTACCTTGTCTGGGGAAACAGTAGTGAACAGCCCTGAGGCAGTTGTTTTTCAAGACAATGCTGATTCTCCTCAGGATCCACCTCCACCACTCTATGTGTCTAGACCCCTAACTGGACTCAAGTGCCAGCAGGCCTCTCAAGGTGAGGCCCAAAGTGTGACCCATGAGGAGGTGCACTAAACTGCGAAAGAACTACTCGGGTTTTCTAACTTATACAGACACAAATCTGAGAGATAAGGGTGGGGATGGATATTAAAGGTGTGGGGTAATGGTGGAAGGATCATAAAGTTAGATCAGGCCAAACTTATTGATATGGGCTCACTAAGCCAAGATTCTGCACTTAATGTTGTGGCTCATTAACTCTAGGGAGTTAGAAAGGGCTCTAAGAGCTTGGCTGGTTGGTTGACTGAAACATGGACATGGAAAATGTGGCCCATGGTGGGCAAATTAGAAATGCTGGACCTTCCTTGGTTTAATGTAGATGAAGAGATACAAAGGCTTAGGGAGACTGGCATGTTAGAGTGGATTTGTCACGTAAGACCTACGCACTCACCCTGGGAGTGTCCAGAAGAGACACAGTTCACAATTACTGCGAGAAATAAATTTTTGAGGGGGGCCCTAGCATCCCTGAATAGCTCTGTGATTGCTCTTCTATGTAGACCAGACCTCGCAGTGGGAATCACAGGCACTGATTTGGGAAATCTAAATGCATTGGAAGTAACTAGACCCCACGATGTTAGGGGACAAACGGAAGCACTCAAATGCCAAAGATGAGGTGGGTCTGGTTATGCTAATGGGCAGAGGAGCCAAAGCAGCAATCAGAAGAGTTTAACTCACCCAGACCTGTGGCATTGGCTAGTTGATCAGGGCATTCTTAGAAGTGAAATAGATAGGAAACCTACTAAATTCTTACTTCACCTGAATGAACAAAAGTTCAAGGTTAAGTGAACAAAAGTATCACTTGAATCTTAAAAACAAAGAGTCATGGCCCCTTTATCAATTCCCAGACTTGAGCCTGTTTATAGACCCAGAACCCTATGAATGAAGGGGAGGCGGGGTCCCTTTGAGGAAGGATCTCAGTACACTGTCAAAATTTATATTGTTAATCTTTCCCCCAGCCTTCCCCAAAGGGATCTATGACTTTTTATCATGGTGACTGTGCAATGGGGAAAAGGAAATAATACAAACCTTTCAGGGACTACTGAACTGACACTGATTTCAAGGAACCCAAAACATCACTGGGGTCTACCAGTCAGAGTAGGGGCTTATGGAGGTCATGTGATCAATGAAATTTTAGCTCAGGTCTATCTCACAGTGGAGCCAGTGGGTTCTTTGACCCATACTGTGGTTATTTCCTCAGTTTTGGAATGCATAATTGTAATAGACTTAGCTACCGGCAAAATTCCCACATTGTTTCCCTGTCCTATGGACGGAGGGCTTTTATGATGGAAAAGACCAAGTGGAAATCACTAGAACAGCCTTTACCTAGGAAAATAGTAAAAACAAAAGAAATACCACATTCTCGGAGGGATTGCAGAGATTTGTGCCACCATCAAGGACCTGAAAGATGCAAGAGCTGTGGTTCCCACCACTTCCCCATTTAACTTGCTTATATGGCCTGTGCAGAAGACAGATGCATCTTGGAGAATAACAGTGGATTATTGTAAGATTAATCGAGTGGTGACTCCAATTGCAGCTGTTGTACCAGATGTAGTTTCATTGCTTGGGCAAATTAACACATCCCCTGGTATCTGGTTTGCGCTATTGATCTGGCAAATGTTTTTTTCTCTGTACCTGTCAATAAAGGCCACCAGAACCAGTTTACTTTCAGTTGGGAAGGCCAGCAATGCACCTTCACTGTCTTACCATAGGAGTATATAAACTCTCCAGCCCTATGTCATAATTCAGTTCACAGGGATTTTCATCATCTTCCCCTACAAGATGTTACCCATGTCCATTATATTGGTGACATTATCATGATTGATTCCAGTGAACAAGGTGTAGCAACTCCTCTAAACTTATTGTTAATATATTCGCATGTGAGATGGTAGGATATAAATGCAATGCAAATTCAGGGGTCTTCTATCTCAGTGAGATTTCTAGGGTCCCAATGAGGTGGGGCATGTGGAGGTATCCCTTCCAAGGTGAAGACTGAGTTGTTGCATCTGCTACGACCAAAAAGAGACAGTGCCTAGTGGGGTCTTTGGATTTTGGAGACAACATATTCTTCATTTGAGTGTGTTACTCTGGTCCATGTACCAAGTGACTCAAACAGCTGCTAGTTTTGAGCGAGACCCAGAACCAAAGAAGGCTCTGCAACAGGTCCAGACTACCATTCAATCTGCTCTGCCACTTGGGCCATATGATCCAGCAGAGCTAATGACGCTTGAAGGGTCAGCTGCAGACAGGGAGGTAGTTTGAAGCATTTGGCAGGCCTCAATGGGTGAATTGGAGCACAAGCCCTTAGGATTTGGGAGCAAAGCCCTGCCATCCTTTGTGAATAATTCTTTTGCTTTTGAGGAACAGCTCTTGGCCTGTTACTGGGTCTTAGTAGAAACTGAATGCTTAGCCGTGGCCACCAAGTTACCATGTGATCAAGGCCACCCGTCATCAACTGGGTGTCATTTAATTCACCATGCCATGAAGTTGGGCGTGCATAGCAGCACTCCATCATCCAATGGAAGCTGAAAGTTGTATAACACTCAAGCCTGAGAGAAGGGCATGTGTAAAGGCAGAGAAGAGAAAAATCAGCATTGTGCAGGTAGAAACTCCAAATGCCTGAAGAATGATGAAAGCAAAGCAAAACCAAACCAAACAAACAACAAACAAAAAATAAGGGAGTCAGAGGAGACAAGATTATTCACATACAGTTTCTGGCATGAAATAACAGAAATGGTATGAAAATAATATTATTTTAAATTATATACTATTTTTTGGTTCCATTGATTAAAAAAAAATTAGGATGCCTTGTTAGTGATAGATGATTCAATTCAATGATCCAAGCTATAGTCAGATCCCTGCTATGATTAGAGCTGAGCACTAAGTATTGAGAGGGACACAAAATGAATGCCCTCAAGGAACTTGCAAGGCAGTCTGTGTGATTCACAATGAGAATTGCTGCATGGTCAGGATAACAGTTGAGAGCACCGCGAGTACAGAGTAATTCATTCCAATCCCTGGGAACTAGAAAGTTTTCCCATAACAGTGAGTGCAACTCTGTGGGTCATTTCATATTGGGACCATCATACCACACTCCCACTGACTAGTTTCTTCTAATGAAATGCCAGCTCCCTTTCCCTGGAAGAGTTGCACAAGCACTAATCAAGAGTTGCAAAAAGGAATCAAGTGAGACATCACCTGAAAATGTAGGCAAAAATCTCATAGCTATATCTTATATGTAATATATTTAAATAAGACGGAAGGATCAATCTGTTTTTTAAGTTATTTAGTAGTTTTCCAATTATATTTGTAGTCATGATCATTATAGAACTGTTTTTGTTTTTACTTATAAGGCTGTATATTCTTCTCTGTATTATACTCTTTGTTTTTGTTTTTGTTTTGAAGTATAGTTGATTTACTATATTGTGTTAGTTTCAGGTGTACAGCAAAGTGATTCAGTTATACGTACATACAGAATGTATTCTTTTTCAGATTTTTTCCTTTACAGATTATTACAAGGTATTGAATATAGTTCCCTGTTCTATAGAGTAGGTCCTTGTTGTTTACCTATTTTATATAGAACATTTTAAATATTAAGAAAAAGACAATAAAGAGGAAATTGAAAACCAGTAATTCTACTACCCAGAGAAATAATCACTAGCACTTTGACATATTTTTTCCTAGGGATTGTTTATGCATACATAGATTATTTTTATATATGATTGCCATAAGATTATATATAAAAGTTTACATCTTTTTCACTTATATATGACCATTTTCTTTTATCATTAATATTAAAAACATAATTTTAAATAACTATAATATTCTAGTTTATGGGGGTATCATGATTGATTGAAACATTTCCATATTATTGGATTTTTAGGAAATTTCTAATTTTTTGCTCTTTTTGAATAATACTGAGATGAATATTCATTGTAAATCTTTAGCCTTATTTCTTATTGTTTCCTTTAGTCCAGATCCTCTGAGATGCAGACACAAGACAGGATTAGAAATGCAGGAGGTTTACTAGGGAAAGTGCCTAAGGGAAAATGAGGAGAGAGCTGGGGGGAGGTGGGAAGAGCTGCGCCATCAAGATGCAGGTCTAACCCCTGCAGAGGAGAGAGGAAGGGAGGAAGGTTGAGTGGAAGAGTCTTAGTCTGAAGTGCAGTTCTAAGAAAATTCCAGAAGTTCAATGGACCTTACTCAAACCAAAGTTGCCCAGCAGAGAAGTCCTGCATCTCCTTGTGGGAGCATCCTGCCTAAGTATCTTTGCTGCATTCAGCCATTGGCTGGAGCAGCTCATGGCAACTGTGGCCTCAGCTGGGCAGCAATGGTGGATTTCAGAGCACTGCAGCTGGGGCTGCCAATCAGTTCTCCTCCCGGCATTCAGAGAACTGAGAGGCTGAGAGGCACATTTCCATGACCACTGTGGGAGACAGTCCCATGAATGGGATTCTACATGCTAAAGGCAGACCCAATTTTAAGCTTTTTGCATAATATTAAAAATTCCTTTCCTATTTGATAAACATTCTGACAATTCTGAGCACAAAACTATTTTTAATTAAAAAAAATCTCCACAACCTCTCTAATTTTAGGACCATGTTTTCCTTCTCAGAGACCCCCTTCATGGCTGGGTTCTTGATATCTGTTAGGAAAATCCTTGCCATCATCTTCCGGCCATTCTCTCCACTTCTAGACACTTTGTTTACTAATCTATTCTATACTCCACTGCCAGAATAATTTTACTAAAGCTCAGTTCTGACTTGCTACATCTCTGCTCAGAAGTATTCCAAGGGTCAAAGAAATATAAATTCAATATGGAATTTCCACAACATAGTATTAACCCAGATTCCCCAAAACATTGCTAATTATTGAATTTGGATGCACTGGTTTCCTAGGGATGTGTAGTGTGTGTGTGTGTGTGTGTGTGTGTGTGTGTGTGTGTGTATAGATATATATATAGATACAGTACAGTATTATTTATGTATATTTATTTTCTAGTCATATTATAATAATTATTTATGTGTATTAATTATTTATATATATGTATATTTTATATTATGATGTTTGACATTAAGAAACATTTCAGGCTACAGAGAGACTGCCTCTCCCTGGGCTAGGCAGTTTTTAGAGACAGCAAAGGACTCAGCCTGGAGTATGACTTTGATATGTACACTAACCTATCCAGAGCCCTACCTCCTCTGTCTGGCCAGTACAACCCTGGGAAGCAAGATTCCTCTGCCTGGATCATCCCAGGGCCAGGTACCAGGCAACTAGAGACCACCCCTATAGCTTAGAGCCCCCCAGAACCACTCGAACCAGCCAGCCCTAAACTGCTTACCTTGCCCTGCCTTGTCTTTCCCTCAGAAATCCCAAGAAAGGCTGTGACTTAAGCTCTCATCCCCTCCTGTCTTCTGCTCTTGACCACCTTGGTCTTTCCATGTGCCCTGCGTGGCATGCCTTGCCCCCTGGCTCCAGAACCTAAGAGTTTATAATCAACTGTGTTTCCTGAGCCTCTCCTCTGTCTCCTCTTGCAGCCCCCAACTTGGGTGCCCAGCTTAATCTAGTACAACCTCATCTTAATTTAGCTAATTACATCTGCAATCATATATTTCCAAGTTCACTTTCTGAGGTACTGGGGGTCAGGACTTGAACTATCTTTTTTTGGGGGGGGGATGCAATTCAATCTATAATATTGGGATATTAGAGAAAGTTCCCCAGTGAACATTTAGATAAGAAGATAATAACATAGGTTTTAAGTAAAGCTAAATGTATTCCATTTACAGTATTGTTCTTAAAGAAGGGATACATGTACATGTTTAGCTGATTCACTTTTCTGTACAGTAGAAACTAACATAACATTGTGAATCAACAGCCCTCCAATAAAAATTAATAAAAAAAATTGTTCTTTATTCTAATATTGTCTCCCTATCCTTTTAGTATTGAAACATTCTTTGTTTTAGTAAATGACAGTGAGAATGAATAATATAGGTTTTGTTTTTCAAAGGAAAAAATGGCAAATTTTGGAAACATTTTTGAAATTCTACTTATTCAAAAAGAGTGAACTCCAAAATCTTTTGCTTATACATCCTTATTAGGAAAACAAATTGCATCAGTGCCTACAAAAGAAAGTATTTTACGTGTTTAATTTATACCTGAACAGTAACTATTCCCAAAATAGGAGTTGTAAAGGATTAAAGATAAAACAATGTTATTTTGTTAATTTCTTAATAATATAATTTTGGAGAAACTTTTCTAAAATTATTATAGATAAACATTTAGTGATAATAATGGGTTTGATCATTCTTTACTATTTTGGTGAATCATAGATTTTTTTTTAACATCTTTATTGGAGTATAATTGCTCTACAATGGTGTGTTAGTTTCTGCTTTATAACAAAGTGAATTAGCTATACATATACATATATCCCCATATCTCCTCCCTCTTGCGTCTCCCTCCCTGGTGAATCATAGTTTAACACATAGATATAGTATTTGAAAACCAGGTTCTAAATTCAATTTATTTCAAGACTTGATTATCATAGCTGTCAGGACTGAAAAATTACTTTGGAAAAGCACACATCATGCAATATGTATTTGGGAAGATATTTATGGTTATTGATAATGGATATACAAATTCATATTTTAAATAGCATTCTTGATAATGTCAAATTTGAAGTTGGGCAGATCAGCAGTTTTGTTATTTTTAAACCCTATATATCTATGTTGATTTGTAGATCCAATGAAGGCAACACTGTAAATCCAATGAAATATTACTAAAGCTAAACTTCTTTCCTATTTTTGGATAAAATTCGAAAATTACCATTAGGCAGATACCACAGCAAATATCATTGCAGGAAGGGGCCAGTGGTAGAAGATAAACTTAGTGGTAAATGTGGAATGAGAACAGGCCATATGTATAGTCTCAAAATCTCTCTCCACCACAAACTTTTTTTTTTTGTACACTACAGCAAGCTTTTTTTTTTTTTTTTAATTTACCTCATTTATCTATTTTTGGCTGCTTTGGTTCCTCGTTGCTCGTTGCTGCAGCGAGCGGGGGCCACTCCCCCGCCGCGGTGCACAGGCTTCCCACTGCGGCGGCCCCTCCTGTTTCGGAGCTCGGGCTCTAGGCACGAGGGCCTCAGCAGTTGTGGCACGCAGTCCCAGCAGCCGTGCCTCACGGGCCCTAGAGCACAGGCTCAGCAGCCGTGGCGGACGGGCCCAGCCGCTCCACGGCATGTGGGTTCCCCCCGGACCAGGGCCCGAATTCACGTCCCCCGTGCCGGCAGGCGGACTCTCAACCACTGCGCCACCAGGGAGGGCCTCTACCATAAACTCTTTCATTGCTGAAGAAAAAATAGTAACTTTACAATGGACCTGGCAGGTGCCATCTTAACCAAGGGATCAAAGTTAGCATTATCAGTAATAAGACACCTTGACATCATGTACCACTTGGTACGATATACTGGAAAGGACTCATCACTTCTGTGAAGTTCTTGCCAAAAAAAGTATGACCGCAGACAAATCATGAGAAGACATCAGACAAACTCAAACTCAGAGACATTCTACAAAATGTGACCACTAGTCTTCAAAGATGAAAAACAAAGACTGGGAACCATTACAGGTTGGAGGAGACTAAGGAAATATAACAACTAAATTAATGTGGGATCCTTAATTGGATCCAAGACCAGAAAAAAAAAATATTAGTAGGGAAACTGGCAAAATTCAGATTAGGTCTGTAAAATAGTTGATGGTATTTTATCAGTGTAATTTCCTGGTTTAGATCACTGCAATATGATTATGTAAGATGTTAACATTAAGTGAAGCTAAGTGAAGGGTATATGAGAACTCTCTGTACTATTTTTGCAACTTATCTGTAAGTGTAATTTTTTTCAAAATTATATATATACTAAAAATTATATATATATATACACACACACACACACATATATATATATACACACACACTAATAGAATTTGAACCATTACCTTCCAGTGTCTAGTGGATTTTTTTTTTTTAGATTTTTTATGTTTTTGGTTTTTTTTTAAAATTTTTTTATTTATTATTTATTTATTATTTTTATTTTTGGCTGTGTTGGGTCTTCGTTTCTGTGTGAGGGCTTTCTCCAGTTGCGGCGAGTGGGGGCCACTCTTCATCGCGGTGCACGGGCCTCTCTTGTTGCGGAGCACAGGCTCCAGACGCTCAGGCTCAGTAGTTGTGGCTCACGGGCCCAGTTGCTCCACGGCATGTGGGATCTTCCCAGACCAGGGCTCAAACCCGTGTCCCCTGCATTGGCAGGCAGATTCTCAACCACTGCGCCACCAGGGAAGCCCTGTAGTGGATTTTTTTGCCTCATCCATGTTAGAGACCCTGCTCTGTAGAGTCCTCAAACTGTACCTTCTGCTGCAAACTGTGCTTCTGTGTTCCTACGCTCTCGCATAAGCTATTCTCACCATCAGAAATTCACTCCAAGTTATTTGGGGACCTCCTATCTGTAAAGGCAACTGATGCCCACAATTGTTGAACTGAATGCGATCATTATCAACCTCCTTCTCATTATAGGTAGTTGAACATCCTTCTAAAATGCTCTTTCAGATGTATGATGAGCCCTAATTGATCTTGCCAAAAACCCATAGATGAAGAACAGGTCCTATATTCTGACATTTCTTTTGCAGTTAAAGAAATACATTCCAAGATGTCAAATAATTTGTACCCTTTTGAGTAAGCTGACTCAGGCATGTCTGCTGCAGACTAAAGGAACATTTGCTCTGGCTCTTCTCCTTAGCCACAACCCTAAATTTAGTAGATACAGAAGCATCTTTCTTTGATGAATTCATCATGGTGCCCAAGCTGAGTTGTCTAAATTGGCATCAGTGCTGAAGTCTGTGGAGAAGATTGGGCTGCCTGTGTTCTTACTCAAGGCTTTTCTCTACAAGTAGATTGTTGTGATGGTTAGTTTTATGTTTCAACTTGCCTAGGCCACAGGATACCCAGATATTTGATCAAACATTATTCTCTGTTTCTGTAAGTGTGTTTTTGGTTGAGATTAACGTTTAAGTTGGTGGACTTCTGAGTAAGGCAGATTGCCCTCCATAATGTGGGTGGGCCCCATCCAATCAGTTGAAGGCTTCAATAGAACAAAAGATTGGCTTCCCCCAAGTAAGAAAGAATTCTCCAGCAGACTGCTGTTCTTGGACTACATCTGCAACACCATCTCTTCCTGCCTGAGAGGGATCTATAGCTCTATCTTTATCTCTATCTATAGCCATATATCTCTATCTCTATCTCTATCTCTATCTCTATCTCTCACTGGTACTCTGGAGAACCTTGACTAATAATGTTGTCCTATGTGTTCTTGATATAAGTAGATTCCCTTGTCATTTGCCTCTTGCTCACTACAGTCACTTGGTGGAGTGGCCAGAGGGCAGCATAGTTGGGGTATTTGCAAGTCTAATTATAATTACCTCACAATACTGGTACACAGTCTATTGATTAACTTTGAAGCTTCTACTTGAATATGTAAAATACATTTCAGCATGCAAGGAAATGGCTAGAATATTGACTAAAGTGCTTTAAATGCAGACTCCTCCTGGTCTACTGGTCATGTATCAGCTATATACCCACTTATTGCAAGAAATGTTTAACAGAAATGTAAAAGAAACTGTGGGTTGTCACTTACTTTTCCACTTCCGGGATGTGTATGGGTTACTTCTTCTCTCCCAGTCATTGAGTTATTTTAATTTTGCCTTTGGTGTATTTATTACAGCAGTGTATTTCCTAAGACTATTTAAAAATTTCGGCATCCCTTTTAGTCTCCCCGTAAATGGCAACAGTGCTGTCTTAGAGTTCCCCATTGTGTCAAGATTCAACAGTCAATGTGGTCAGTGACCCAGATCTTAGATCACATTCCCTTGAGAGAAATATATTCTTCTGTGCTTAAAATCTTGAAGACATTTCTCTTTTTCCTTTAAGGTCTTCATACCAACTCCTTTGTTTCAGCTTCTGCTGTGTTAAAACCTAAGACAGAATCCCAATTATTTTGTTCTATGGGAATTTTGATGCATCAGTTTCAGCAGTTTTAAAAATAAGCTCATTGTCTACTGGAACCTAAT
Organism: Balaenoptera acutorostrata; assembly: GCF_949987535.1. NCBI lineage: Eukaryota > Metazoa > Chordata > Mammalia > Artiodactyla > Balaenopteridae > Balaenoptera > Balaenoptera acutorostrata. Next base: position 99,566,834 of record NC_080068.1, on the reverse strand, counting down.
TTGATTACACATTATTCTTTCCAACATGGTTCTTATAAGGAGATTGGAGCCATAAACTTTTGCTGTTTATAAGATTCTGCTTAAGGTAATGGTCAAGTTGAATAATTACCCAAGATCAAAGGGTTTGGAAAGGTGGTGGTGGTAGTGGCCTGGGGGGGTGTCCTCCTTGAGGAGCTAAATAGCCACTCAAGGGGGGTGGGGGAGGGCATAATGGCCCTGCAGGTGGTTATGGTCAGTATGTAGTAAACAGGAAGTGACCCACCCACCCCTATATCCGGAATAAGATGGCCCATTTAGAATTAAATAATGAAAATACACAAACACAATCCAACAGATCCGTTGAATATATATAAGGAAAGACTCTGTGGATCAAAAAGGGAAATTAACCGCAGAATGCAAGCTCCCATTCGACAGTGTTTGTCATGTGCTGGTGCTGTGTCAATCACTGCATGTGTCATTTCATCCAGTCCAACAACAATCTTAGGAAGCAGACACATTACCCCATCGTCCACTTTTAGAGATGAGGGATGTAAGACTCAGTTAGGTTGAGTCACTTGCTCAAGATCCTAGAGTGAATGGGTGACGAAGCCACAGTTGGAACTCACTTGTGTCCTTCCAGCACCTGCTCTCTTAAGCAGCACAATAAGTGTCACTTGCAGTCAAGAGAGTCACTAAGGCAAACACCGGTTGTGCCTTCTCAAGAGCTGTCAGCAGAGAAGGCCCCCGTAAGTCACATTGACCTGGCAGCGATCTCAGCTATGCAAATCAGAGCCTGATACAGAACCACGTGAAACTTTTTCTATTTTCTTCACTCACCGCCCTTCCTGGCCAACCCAACGCTCATGCTCTGCTCACAGCATGTGGCTGGCAAAGACTTGATTTCCAGTATTGTTTCATTAAGGGAAGGGGGTGCTAAGGAAAGCCTGCGTGGCAGACGGGGTTCTGAGTGTAATCCGGTAAGTGACTCCCCTCAGATGCCAGGCTCTCCTGAGGCGGCTGCAGTCGGTCAGCCTCTCGCATTCCATTGCCTTGGGAGCGCTCTAAAACACCAGAAGCCCAGACTTGCTGGGCTAGGGGCCAGACTCTTGGGGAAGTCACCAGAAGCCCCTGCCTGCAGAGATCCTGTCACCTTGTGAGGGTTGCTGGGCCACCCAGCCCTGAGGAGACACCTTTTTTCAGTTGCTACTGGAAATAATCTCCAAACGTTATCTATAAAAATCCATGTAAGACCCACCTTTTTAAAATTAGACATTTCTGGCCTCCTTTTTTAACTGGATGCAGTCTGTTCTCCTTCTGGATATTTGCTCCTCTGTAAGCAGCTCACATTTTAATTGAAGGTGATTTTTCATGGGAAAGGATGTGAACTGGGCAGCTTGTGGTATGACTGCCCCAGCTCTGCCTACCTCCCTCTACTGGCAGCTTCAGGGATGGCAGGTACACAACTGTAAATTGTAATTCATACCACATGGTGCCCTTGTTTAAAATCTTTAGTCTCCCCATCACTTAGAATAAAACCCAGCTATTTACCAGGCTCTGCGAGGCTAAGCAGTATCTGGACCTTGTTTCCCTCAATGACCACTCTTTTGTCCTCTCAATACTTCCACCTTCATTCTGACTTCAAATATTCCAAACTAGGACCACACTTAGAATCTCTGTGCTACTTGCTTTTTACTCTCTGGGAGTCTCTTACTCAGATCCTTTAAGACTAGCTTCTGCTCATCCTTCAGATCTCAGCTTAGATACAACATCTTCAGAGAAGTCTTCCCTAACCAGTTAGTTACCCAGTCTACAGAAGCTTTCTTTCTTCATCACATGGCCATAGTTTCTTAAGCTCTTCATGGTACTCATTGCCACTTGATATCTTCTTGTTCATCTTTGTGTTTACTTCTTTTGCAACTTAAACGGAAGCTTCATACAAGAGCAGTGATTTTTCTTCAGCTCTCTATTCCCAGCATTTATAGTAGTGTCTGGCACAGAGTAGAGAGGGGCTCAGTATGCATTTATTAATGAGTTGATCCGCCACTCTCCCAGCCAACATCCACACACGGCAAAGAATTAATCAATTGTGGTGTTTTTTTCCACTGCATATTACTGCATCGATATGACAGTTGCTAGAGATCCTGAGTTCACCCCACATGCAAAGGTAAATTCCAGATAGAGTAAAGAGCTGCATGTAAAGAAATATAGAGATTATATTTAAAGGCAAATATTCTTATAATATTGCAATAGGAAAAAAACATCTCAATGGAAAAAGTTATTCCAAACTCAAGTGGAAGATTCAGAGCCAATACAGAAGGGATTGGCAAATCTGGCAATAAAATGTTAAAAGTTTGCATGGCATAGTAAACCAAGGTAAACAATAAGTGAAACATTTGATGAAAATATTTTCAAAATAAATAACCAAGGATTAATAACCTTAATTTTTAAATTTTACAAATCAATAAGAAAAAGCAAACAGTATAGACATTAGACATTCACAAACAATTCACATGGTACAGATGGCCAGTAACAATGGGGAGAGGCATTTAACTTCACTTATAATCAAGAAAATGAAAATCAGCATAGAATTTTTTTTTCCTATCAGATTAATGAAACAAAAAAGGTCGAAAGCTGTTGTGGATGTGGAGAAACGGCCACTGTTATCATGGGAAAGAGTATAAATGTGTACTGCCTTTTGAAGATCAATTTGTCAGTGCCCACCAAAATTTATACTGCACATGACAATAATTTCATACTTACGTATTTATGATAATTGACATTTCTTTGAATACAACTGAGATTAAGTACTTTTTATGTTAATTGCTCATCTCTGTATTTTCCTGTTCTGAACTTGCCAGTTTATGGCTGTTGCCTGCTTTGCTACATTAGATTGTTAGCTGAGTAAGATTGGAGATGCAGAAAAACACAAAAAGGGCATGAAAATGTATTTCTTCTCACAAGGACTATTGAACTCCTTTATCTTTTCACTTTCAATAGTGGAGCCAGTAGTATTGAAACAATAATATAAATACAATTGTTTCTCAGCAGTGGCCCCATCCCAGGAACTTGCATCCCTCATAACTTGCTAAAAAGGATGGAATGACTGCATTCACACTTTTAAGAAATGTAATTCATCACGCATTTTTAAATTCAATTAGTAAACATTTGTTGACTACCTACATTTGCCAGGTACTGCTTTAGCCATCCTTCCTCAACACTTTTGCTCTTACTTATAAAATATGTACAAAATAAGTCCTTCAGAAGCAATGGCAGAGGAATCGAGGCCAGCCATCAGGGCCCACACAGTCACATCTGAGCCAGAAGAAAAATTCTGTTATTAAAATTTTAAAAACAGAATCTCGAAAACTTTAAAATTCTCCATGTATTGTTAAGTTAAAAAAAATAAAAGCTAAGAAGATGTTATGTGTATAATGTTCCCACTTTTGCTAAAAAGTACATATATGTATTTTATATACATATTTATATATGCTTATTTATATGAATGAATTTGCACACAAAATGTTATGGAAGAATATACCCCAAGTTTATTTTCTTAAATGGTGGCATTTCAGATTACTTTCATTTCTTTTTCTCTTATTTTTGTTTTCTAAATTTTCTGCTACTAATATAGACTATCCCAATAATCTCAGAAATGAAAAAAATCCCTTATTTAGTTAAAAGTAGGCTCTATAAACAAATGTTCAGTTTTCTTTCAATTCTTTCTCTGTCACCTCCTAAAATTATAAATTATATATTTTTAAAGTTTCTTAGCTACTCTAAGTCTTAGTTTCTTCACCTGAAAATAACGATAATAAGTAATAAATACCCCCATGGGTTCTTGGTTTGAATTCAATAATATCAAGTAAGAAAAGCCCTTAGCACAGAGCTTCATGTTTAGTAAATACTCTGTGTTAGTCCATTTACTTTTTTTCTTCTCTTCTTATACAGCAAATGTTAAAGTCAATTAAACATTAGAGGATCTCTAAAAGCCATAACTATACACCCAGGAGTTTCCAAAATAGTCCCAGTTTCAAATATTTCATCCTGTTGAAAGACAATGTGTACTGATTTTGATTTCAGATTCATGATTTTCATTAGGCTCCTGTTCCCTTGGTCATCTTATCTCAATACCTAACAGTTTTGAGCACTTACTTTGTCTATCCAATCTTCTGGAATGAGAAAAAGTAGCTCTGAGAGTGTGACATATAGCTGTCTGAAGCTTTAAGCCTCATTCACAGCCAAAGCCTCTTATACAGTTAACTGGGATGTTGTCTGTCTCCCTTAATGGATAGGCAACCTTAGTTAATTGGAATGGTAAAAGTGCTTCTCAATGAAAATGTATTTTTCAATCCCAGTGACATTAGGAATTAAATATATAAAAAAAGAAAAAGTCCTAAATACATCTTATAAAGTGAATATGACATTGATACTGAAAGTTCATAAAATTGCACCAAAAAAGAAAACTAAGAACTATTCACACTAAAAATATTCAATAAAATATTAGCAAACAGCCCACTAAAAAATATACATTAATAGCGTGTGTCCATTTTTTGACGAATATAAAAGTGATTCAATATTAAGAGTTGTCTTTATATAATTCATCAAATTAATACACCTAAGAGAAAAATCGTGATTATTCCCAGAGATGCAGAAAGAATATTACCAAAATCCATTTACGGATTTTACACACTTATGTAAAAAAAAATATATATAATAAGAATTGTTGGATATTTCCTTGTCATATATAAAAATTGCATATATAACCTTAATAACAAAGCCAGAGACTTTTCACAAAAATTAGTCATAGAAAGAGTGATATCCATTATCTTCATACAAAGATGTTCATGAAATTCATTGCTGTGTAACATTTGCAATGACTAATACTTCCAACAAAATGTTACATAGCAATGAATTTCACCCTTCTTATTCCTGACTTGAGTGGAAAAGTCTCTGACTTTGTTGCTAAGGTTGTATATGCAATTTTTACATTAATTACATGATAAAATAGAATATTAATATAATATATTAATTAACATAATATAATTTTATACAAGTAATATTCATTAATATTTTAAATAAAACTCTTGCAAGACTCAACTTAACAAAGGTAATACAATCCCAATAGAAATATCAGCTGATGTTTTTTTCTCAAGTTAGACAAGTGGATTACAAAATCCATTTGGAAGTATAAACAAGCAAGAATAGCCAGAAAAATCCTGGAAGAGAGGAACTAGAGCGTTGCTACCCTATTAGATATTGAAACATACTACCAAGCATTTGTATATCTAAAATGATGTATTGGCATGAAATACACATGCAAACCAATGAAATGAAAGAGCAAACAAAGAAATAGGCACAATTACAACTGCAAATTTAGTATATGATAAAGATGTCTTCTCAAATCAGTGGAGAAAAGATCGACTTTTTGATAAGTAACATTGGGATAATTGGATAGTCACATGAAAAAGATAAAAATGTATCTATTTCTTCCACCATACACCAGGATAGATTCCAAATGCATAAGACATTTAAGTGTGAAAAAATTAAAACACAAGTATTAGATAAAAACATGAGTGAATTCCACTATAACTTAGCATTAGAAAAAAATTTTCTTATTATCCAAAAGAACTATAAGGAAATACTAAATTATAAAAAACAAAAACAAAAACAAAAAACCTTTGCATGGAAAAAGATACCAAAAGCAAAGGGGAAAAAAAGTCAAATTGGGAAAAGATAAGCTCTTTATATAACAACAAATAAATATTTGTAAATATTGCTAACACATAAGGAGCGTCTAATTTTTAAAAAATACCTGTAATTTTATAGAAAACAAACTAAAGATAAACAAATGATTCACAGAGTAAATTTAAAAAAAATAATTTTTAAATTAAGTTTTAAAAATTTTTAAAAATTATTTATTTATTTATTAATTTTTTCTGCCTACTGCAGCCTCCATCTTTATATTTTAGCCTATTTTTCAAGTTGTCAAAAATGATGTAAGAGACATAGGTTTTGTTTATCAGAAACCCTTCAACATCTCCAGTATTTTCTTCCTTGTCTTTTCTCAAGAGAGTGTGTGTGTGTGTGTGTGTGTGTGTGTGTATGTGTGTGTCTGTGTGTGTGTGCTTAATAGGTTCCTTACCACAAAGTTTACTGTGACTCTCTCTTTACTCACACTCTGCTTTCCTGCCTTCAAAAAATTATTCAAAGAGTTTTCTTAGAAGTATGTTCACAGAAAAATACATTTAAATGACTCAATCATATGAATGTTTGCTTACTTTCACTCATAGTAAAAGAAATCTGCTTCAGATTGATTGAGATGTCTTTTCTTAACTATTAGGCAGCAAATCCAAACTTTCTTCTGAGTTTGGTAAAAATCCCGTAGACAAGGCTTTTTAGGTGAATAGGCAATTTCATATATTGCTTATGAAAATGCAAAATGGTAATCTTATAGAAGGGAATTTGGCAATATCTAACAAAATTATATGTGCATTTAAACTTTGACTTAATCCCATTTCTAAGAATGCACCCCAAAGGTACACTGGCAAAATAAAGAAAAGAAGGAAAGACAAGACTAATTTCAAGGTTATTTATTGCAGAATTAATTATAATAGTAAAAACAGGAAAAAAGACCCAAATGTCCATCAACAGGGAATTGGTCAAGTAAATTTTGATATATTCATACAAGGCAGTAATATGCAGCTTTATAGACTAATAAGGAATAATCTATCTATATACTATTACAGAGTGATTCCAAGGGTATATTATGTGATAAAAGCAGGGCAAGCAAAGTGTGAATAGTGTTCTATTTCTGAGTAAAGAGAGTATGAAGAGATATATATATCTCCTTATATTAATAAAAATCAAATGATGGATGGAGAAACCATAAAATTAAAAGAAAATGGGTGGAGACATGGAGATTTGGAGGCGCCTCCAGTGCAAGGGCTTTTAAATTGCCACACCCGTCCTGCTCCCTCTGGAAGGAAAAGGTGGCCCAGCTGAGGCAGGGGAGTCGAGGAAAAGCCTCTGGACTTGTGTGCATTGCATCCTAGGCTTTGGATTTTAAGGACATGAGAGAGAATTAACAGTGTCTCAAGAGAGCCCATTGGAGAACGTTTCACGATGTATATGTGAAGTATTCCAAATGAAGCTGGAGCGTCCACACTGAAATTGCTTCATGTTGTGCGGGCATCCATTGAGCTAGAAAATGTTTTCACTTTCTTAAAGAACTTCACTAAATCTTGCCATCTAAAAGTCTGAATGTCCCGTTGCCTCATTCATAAAATAAATTCAACCCTTTGTGGAGAAGTCAGGCTTCTGAATTTCTCAATGAGTGAAGAAACAGTGGTGTTTTCATCTGTTAAGATTCTTTCTCTTGTTTCAAGTGACAGAAAACAGTTTGCACTACTTTGAACAAAACAAAATAAGGGGAGACCGTCAAGATGGCAGAGGAATAAGATGTGGAGATCACCCTCCTCCCCACAAATACATCAAAAATACATCTAGGGCATCCCTGGTGGTGCAGTGGTTAAGAATCTGCCTGCCACTGCAGGGGACCTGGATTCGAGCCCTGGTCCAGGAAGACCCCACATGCTGCGGAGCAACTAAGCCCGTGCGCCACAACTACTGAGCCTGCGCTCTAGAGCTCATGAGCCACAACTACTGAGCTCACGCGCCACAACTACCGAAGCCCGCACGCCCAGAGCCCGTGCTCTGCAACAAGAGAAGCCACTGCAATGAGAAGCCCATGCACCACAACAAAGAGTAGCCCCTGCTCAACGCAGATAGAGAAAGCCCACGCGTAGCAATGAAGACCCAACGCAGCCAAAAATAATAAACAAATAAAATAAATTAAATAAATAAATAAATAAAAATAAAACTTAAAAAAAAATACATCTACATGTGGAACAACTCCTACAGAACACCTACTGAACACTGGCAGAAGACCTCAGACTTCCCAAAATGCAAGCAACTCCCCACGTACCTGGGTAGGGTAAAAGAAAAAAGAAAAAACAGAGACAAAAGAATAGGGACGGCACCTGCATCAGTGGAAGGGAGCTGTGAAGGAGGAAAAGTTTCCACACACTAGGAAGCCCCTTCACTGGCAGGGACGGGGGGCGGGCTGGGGGAAACTTCAGAGCCACGGAGAAAAGCATAGCAACAGGGGTTCAGAGAGCAAAGCGGAGAGATTCCTGCACAGAGGATTGGTGCCTACCAGCACTCACCAGCCTGAGACACTTGTCTGCTCACCTGCTGGGGCAGGTGGGGTCTGGGAGTTGAGGCTTGGGCTTTAGAGGTCAGACTTCAGGGAGAGGACTGGGGTTGGCTGCGTGAAGACAGCCTGAAAGGGGCTAGTGCGCCACAGCTAGCTGGCAGGGAGTCTGGGAAAATGTTTGGACCTGCCGCAGAGGCAGGAGACCATTGTTTTGGGGTGCACAAGGAGAGGGGATTCCTGCTTCGTGTGCCCACAGACGGCAGAGCACTGCCTAAGTGAGCTCCAGAGATGGGCGTGAACTGTGGCTATCTGCTTAGACCACAGAGATGGGCATGGAATGCTAACGCTGCTGCTGCCACCAAGAATCCAGTGTGCAAGTGCAGGTCACTACCCACACTCCCTGGGGAACCAGAAGAGCACGCCACTGCCTGGGTCCCATGATCCAGGAACAACTTCCCCAGGAGAACACACGGCACATCTCAGGCTGTTGCAATGTTGTGCTGGCCTCTGCTGTTGGAGGCTTGCCCCACATTCCAATTATGACTACCACACGCCTCTCTCTCCGTGGCCTGAGTGAGCAAGAGAGCCCTAATCAGCCACTGCTTTAACCCACTCCTGTCTGGGCAGGGAACAGGCACCTGAAGGTGGCCTACAAGCAGAGGCGGGGCCAAAACCAAAGTTGAACTCCAGGAGCTGTGCAAACAAAAAAGAGAAAGGGAAATATCTCTGTGCAGCCTCAGGAGCAGCGGATTAAATCCCCACAATCAACATGATAAACCTTGCATCTGTGGAATACTGGAATAGACAACAAATGTTCCCAAAATTGAGGTGGTGGACTTTGGGAGCAACTGTAGACTTGGGGTTTGCTTTCTGCATCTGATTTGTTTTTGGTTTTATGTTTCTCTTAGTTCAGTTTTTAGTGCTTGTTATCATTGGTGGATTTGTTTATTGGTTTGTTTGCTCTCTTCCTTATTTATTTATTTATTTATTTATTTATTTATTTATTTTTATTATTTTTTTAAAATTATTAGCACCTTTAATTATTATTTATTTGGCTGTGTTGGGTCTTCGTTTTTGCGCAAGGGCTTCCTCTAGTTGTGGCAAGCGGGGGCCACTCTTCATCGCGGTGAGCCGGCCTCTCACTATCGTGGCCTCTCTTGTTGAGGAGCACAGGCTCCAGACACGCAGGCTCAGCAGTTGTGGCTCACGGGCCCAGTTGCTCCGCGGCATGTGGGATCCTCCCAGACCAGGGCTCGAACCCATGTCCCCTGCACTAGCAGGCAGACTCTCAACCACTGCGCCACCAGGGAAGCCCCTATTTATTTTTTTTATTTAAATTTTTTTTTCCTTTTCTCTTTTTCTGAGTGTGTGGGTGTATGTTTCTTTGTGTGATTTTGTCTGTTTAGTTTTGCTTTTACCATTTGGTTTGGGGTTCTATCTGTTCCTTTTTTTTTTTTCTTCCATTTCTTCTGAGCCATGTGGCTGGCAGGGTCTTGGTGCTCTGGTCAGGTGTTCAACCTGAGCCTCTGAAGTGGGAGAGCAGAGTCCAGGATTATGGACCACCGGAGACCACCCGGACCCACATAATATCAATTGGTGAGAACTCTCTGAGAGATCTCTGTCTCAACAGTAAGACCCAGCTCCACCCAATGTCCAACAAGCTCCACTGCTAGACAGACACCAAACATAGGGGCACCTAAATATATAAGACAAATACTGACAGCCATAACAGGGGAAATCGATAGTAACACAATCACAGTACGGGACTTTAACACCCGACTTTCACCAATGGACAGATCATCCAAAATGAAAGTAAATAAGGAAACACAAGCTTTAAATGACACATTAGGCCACATGGACTTAATTGACATTTATAGGACATTCCATCCAAAAACAACAGAATACACTTTCTTCTCAGGTGCTCATGGAATATTCTCCAAGATAGATCATTCCTTGGGTCACAAATCAAGCCTTGGTAAATTTAAGAAAATTGAAATTGTATCAACTATCTTTTCCAACCACAATGCTATCAGACTAGATATCAGTTACAGGAAAAAAACTGTAAAAAATACAAACACATGGAGGCTCAACAATATAACAATATTAAATAAACAAGAGATCACTGAGGAAATCAAAGAGGAAATTAAAAAATACCTAGAAACAAATGACAATGAAAACACAACCCAAAACCTATGGGATGCAGCAAAAGCAGTTCTAAGAGGGAAGATTAGAACAATACAATCCTACCTCAAGAAACAAGAAACATCTCAAATAAACAACCTAACCTTATACCTAAAACAATTAGAGAAAGAACAAAAAAACCCTAAAGTTAGCAGAAGGAAAGAAATTATAAAGATCAGATCAGAAAAAAAAGAAACACAAACGAAGGAAACGATAGCAAACATCAATAGAACTAAAAGCTGGTTCTTTGAGAAGATAAACAAAATTGATAAACTATTAGCCAGACTCATCAAGAAAAAAAGGGAGAAGACTCAAATCAACAGAATTAGAAATGAAAAAGGAGGTGAAACAACTGACATTGTAGAAATACAAAGGATCATGAGAGACTACTACAAGCAACCATATGCCAAAAAAATGTACAACCTGGAAGAAATGGACAAATTCTTAGAAAAGTACAACCTTTCGAGACTGAACCAGGAAGAAATAGAAAATATGAACAGACCAATCACAAGCATTGAAATTGAAACTGTGATTAAAAATCTTCTAACAAACAAAAGCCCAGGACCAGATGGCTTCATAGGTGAATTCTATCACACAATTAGAGAAGAGCTAATACCTATCCTTCTCAAACTCTTCCAAAATAGAGCAGAGAGAGGAACACTCCCAAACTCATTCTATGAGCCCACTATCACCCTGATACCAAAACCAGACAAAGATGTCACAAGAAAGAAAACTACAGGCCAATATGCATCTTTGTATACTGATGCAAAAATCCTCAATAAAATACTAGCAAACAGAATCCAACAGCACATGAAAAGGATCATACACCATGATCAAGTGGGATTTATCCCAGGGATGCAAGGATTCTTCAATATACGCAAATCAATCAATGTGATACACAATATTAACAAGTTGAAGGATAAAAACCCTATGATAATCTCAATAGATGCAGAAAAACTTTTGACAAAATGCAACACCCATTTATGATAAAAAGTCTCCAGAAAGTGGGCATAGAGGGAACCTACCTCAACATAATAAAGGCCATATATGTCAAATCCACAGCCAACTTTGTTCTCAATGGTGAAAAACTGAAACCATTTCCACTAAGATAAGGAACAAGACAAGGTTGCTCACTCTCACCACTATTAATCAACATAGTTTTGGAAGTTTTAGCCACAGCAATCAGAGAAGAAAAAGGAATCCAAATTGGAAGAGAAGAAGTAAAACTATCACTGTTTGCAGATGACATGGTACTATACATAGAGAATCCTAAAGATGCTACCAGAAAACTACTAGAGCTAATCAATGAATTTGGTAAAGAATCAGGATACAAAATTAATGCACAGAAATCTCTTGCATTCTTATACACTAACGATGAAAATCTGAAAGGGAAATTAAGGAAACAGTCTCATTTACCACGGCAACAAAAATAATAAAATACTTAGGAGTAAATTTACCTATGGAGACAAATGACCTGTATGCAAAAAACTATAAGGCACTGATGAACGAAATTAAAGATGATACAAACAGATGGAGAGATATATCATGTTCTTGGATTGGAAGAATCAATATTGTGCTAATGACTCTACTACCCAAAGCAATCTACAGATTCAATGCAATCCCCATCAAACTACCAACGGCATTTTTCACAGAACTAGAACAAAAAATTTTACAGTTTGTATGGACACACAAAAGACTCCGAATAGCCAAAGCAATATTGAGAAAGCAAAATGGAGCTGGAGGAATCAGGCTCCCTGACTTCAGCCTATCATACAAAGCTACAGTAATCAAGACAGTATGGTACTGGCACAAAAACAGAAATATAGATCAGTGGAACAAAATAGAAAGCCCAGAGATAAACCCATGTACATATGGTCACCTTATTTTTGATAAATGAAGCAAGAATGTACAATGGAGAAAAGACAGCCTCTTCAATAAGTGGTGCTGGGAAAACTGGACAGCTACATGTAAAAGAATGAAATTAGAACACTCCCTAACACCATACACAAAAATAAACTCAAAATGGATTAAAGACCTAAATGTAAGGCCTGACACTATAAAACTCTTAAAGGAAAACACAGGCAGAACACTCTATGACATAAATTACAGCAAGATCCTTTTTGACTCACCTCCTAGAGAAATGGAAATGAAAGCAAAAATAAACAAATGGGACCTAATGAAACTTACAGCTTTTGCACAGCAAAGGAAACCATAAACAAGATGAAAAGACAACCCTCAGAACTGGGAGAAAATATTTGCAAATGAAGCAAGTGACAGAGGATTAATCTCCAAAATATGCAAGTAGCTCATGCAGTTCAATATCACAAAAACAAACAACCCAATCCAAAAATGGGCAGAAGACCTAAATAGACATTTCTCCAAAGAAGATATAGAGATTGCCAACAAACACATGCAAGGATGCTCAACGTCACTAATCATTAGAGAAATGCAAATCAAAACTACACTGAGGTATCACCTCACACCAGTCAGAATGGCCATCGTCAAAAATCTACAAACAATAAATGCTGGAGACGGTGTGGAGAAAAGGGAACCCTCTTGGACTGTTGGTGGGAATGTAAATTGATACAGCCACTGTGGAGAACAGTATGGAGGTTCCTTAACAAATTAAAAATAGAACTACCATATGACCCAGCAATCCCACTACTGGGCATATACCCTGAGAAAACCATACTTTAAAAAGAGTCATGTACCACAATATTCATTGCAGCACTATTTACAATAGCCAGGACATGGAAGCAACCTAAGTATCCATCGACAGATGAATGGATAAAGAAGATATCACACATATATATGATGGAATATTACTCAGCCATAAAAAGAAATGAAATTGAGTTATTTGTAGTGAGGTGGATGGACATAGAGTCTGTCATACAGAGTGAAGTAAGTCAGAAAGAGAAAAACAAATATCATATGCTAACACATATATATGGAATCTAAAAAAAAAAATGGTTTTGATGAACCTAAGGGCAGGACAGGAATAAAGACACAGACAGAGAATGGACTTGAGGACACGGGGGTTGGGAAGGGTAAGCTGGGACAAAGTGAGAGAGTAGCATTGACATATATACACTACCAAATGTAAAATAGATAGCTAGTGGGAAGCAGCTGCATAGCACAGGGAGTTCAGCTCGTTGCTTTTTGACCACCTAGAGGGGCAGGGTATGGAGGGTGGGAGGGAAGCACAAGAGCGAGGGGATATGGGGATGTATGTATATGTATAGCTGATTCCCTTTTTATAAAGCAGAAACTAAAACAACATTGTAAAGCAATTATACTCCAATAAAGATGTTTTAAAAAAAAAAGGGTGTCTATGAGGGATTGGTTTTATAGATTTGACTTTCAAATCATGCAAATAATTTACATAATTTAAAATAAAATTTAACTTTAAAAAATCAATATATAATAGCAGGAAGTAAAATGAAATAGGTGAACTTTACTGTGCATCCAGTTTGTATCAAATCCACAGGAGAAAAAGAATTCCAAGTGATTGTACAACACAGTAATTTGACTTTTTATCCCTAGTGGAATAAACCTTAATGACAAAAAGATCTGCCCCCCTAAAAATATATGTAAACTTTTAAAAGTAATGGTATTGCTTACTGCAATGTTATTTTGTCACTGTTGTATTTGCTTTGAGAAATAATGCAATTGAGTAATTATGTGAAAGGTAAATTTTATCATAACTGTGAAGAAAGGACTATGAGACAAATGAGCCATTTTCTTCAAAATAAACCAAAGAGAAAGAGAAATAACCTATAGATTAAAATAAACTTATCACACTTAAACTATGGCAATATATAGACCTTATTAAATTCTGATTCAGACAAACAAAATGTTTTTTAAAAGATGATATTTATGAGACAATTGGAAATCTTAATGACTGGATAATTGATATTGGTAATTTATTGCTATTTTGTTTATGTATAATAATGAAATGGGTTTATGTTTTTTAAAGAGTTTTTACCTTTTTATTTTGAGTTTTAGATGGTTTATTATAGAGCAAAAGAAACTGAAACATTCACAAAACTTAGAAAGAACTTCTAAATCAATACAAATACTAATAGTGATGCCAAAAGCTCGGCTTCTGTGGGCTTCCCTGGTGGCGCAGTGGTTGAGAATCTGCCTGCTAATGCGGGAGACACGGGTTCGAGCCCTGGTCTGGGAAGATCCCACATGCCACGGAGCAGCTGGGCCCGTGAGCCACAGCTGCTGAGCCTGCGCGTCTGGAGCCTGTGCCCCGCAACGGGAGGGGCCGCGATAGTGAAAGGCCCGCGCACCGCGATGAAGAGCGGTCCCCGCACCGCGATGAGGGGTGGCCCCCACTTGCCGCAACTGGAGAAAGCCCTCGCACGAACCGAAGATCCAGCACAGCCAAAAATAAATAAATAAATAAATAAAATTTAAAAAAAAAAAAAAAAAAAAAAGCTCGGCTTCTGTGCACCGGTGCCAAATCAAATCTGAGACAGAGTTCTGCGTGAAGTAGAAAGGAATAGCTTTATCGCTTTGCCAGGCAAAGGGGGACACAGTGGACTCATGCCTCTCAAAATGGTGTGTCCCCATCCATTAGGATTTGATGAGTTTCATAACAAGGGTTCAAGGGTGGGGTTGGTGATAAGATTAGGGTGTGTGCAGGGCTTGCACTCCTTTGGTCTGGCCTCAGGTGGTCTCCTGATGAGCTTCTCTGATTCTCAAGGCTATCATACCACGACCTTCTCTCTGGAGTGAGGATTGCTTCATCTTCCATTTATTAAGGTTTTTAGTTCTATAGAGAGCTCAAAAGATGTTATGTGTATCACTTGAGGTGAACCGGGACTCTGCCCCAAGGTGGCGCTATTGTTTCTTGGAGGCTCCTCCCTGTCTCTGCATCTCCTCCCTTCCCTGATTAGCAACTGTTCGAATCTGCCCTTTAGAACCCAGGGAAGGTCAAGGAGGCTGGAGTCTGTTCCCTACAAACAAGAAACAGGGGACAGAAAGGCTTCTGTGCCCAGGAACCCCAGAAGGTCATGCTCGATTTTAATAGCAGTTTATAAATAAGAAACATGAACAAATTATTCATATGAGAGCATTCCTACTGGTGGATAAAATATGCCTAAATTTATGACTAATTAGAGGTTAGAAATGAAACTAATGAAGTATGACTTCTTACCCATAAAGTTTACAATATTTAATACATTTCAAATTCTAAGTGCTTATGAGTATGAATTTTTACCTTTTTAACATATATATTAACATAATTATGGACAAAATGATACAACAAGAATTAGCTCATAATAATAAGAGAGGGCGAAGTGGGTAGAAGTATAGATGAAATAAATTGACCAGTAGTTGATGATCGTTGAAATTGAGTGATGAGTACCTGTGAATTTAATATTATATCCGTTCAATTTTTGTGTATATTTAAAATTTTCCAAAAAAAATTAAATTTAAAAAGTCAACATTACTTAGTAGAAATAAATAAAAGGATTGCTAGAATTTCCTAGATTTATAAAGGAAGCATTAATTTACTAGATGAAACTAAAATCCTAAGGAAGAACTAGTTTCTGTGACTCTGTAACTTTAATAAGTTGAATATGAATTAGTTAAGGCAAAAAACAACTCCTGTGTAGTGTTTTCTATGCACAAAAGTCAATTTAAGGAACATGAAAACCCATAGATAAGCTATGCCCTGGAGGGAGGCAGCTTTGACTTCAATTCCTTCTCTCCAGGAACTTGAATTATAAAATACAAAGTATTTAGAACAGTGCCTGGCACATAGATAACACTCAGAAAATTTTAGGAATCAAGATTATCATCAGCCTGGGCCGTGGAAAGAGAATGGACCTAGTTCACATCTTGACCTTTCCATTTATGAAATGGGGACAAGTTATTTGGTTCCACTTAAAAAATATTTCATATATATATGAAAGCACCTTCTCTGTGCTAGCCCCAAAAAACTAGGACACTGCTCTAAAGGAGTTAAAAATCTAGAGCCTAAAGTAACTCTGTTTCTTCAATTCTAAAATTGCTATTCCAATAATCACAGATCATAATACTTTCACTGAGTTAGTTTGCAAATGAAGTAAAATAGGTTCCAATGGTCTTTTTTTCCCAAAGTGGAAAAAAAATCTGTCTGCAGAACCCAGTTAGATGAAACTAGCTTTAAAGGACATTGGAGTATTGTGTTTTCTTCTTGGCTCACCACGCTGACTGCCAATGTTGATCTGCTCTCTAAACGGACCTACATTAGACAAACTTATGCTGTTTCCTATTAATTCAGAAGAGGTTGCATTAATTCATAAACTGCAATTTGGATTTGTAAATTAGGCCCTAGCCCATTTTGTTAATGTGAAGTGATCTCCAGGAACCCAGTACCATTCACCTTTCATTCATGCATTTCATTCAATAATGAGTTCTGAATGCTTACTAGGTATGAGGCACTGAGCAAAGACTTAGGACAATCACATAACACAGACACAAAGAAGTTTATATTCTAACAAGAGCAGACAGACAGGAAAAAGTATGCTTAATAAATGAATGAATTTTGTTAGATGGTGAAATGTGCCCTGGAAAAAAATCAAAGAGCAAAGAAGTATAAACAAGGTGTTCAGTAATATTTACTGATTGATTTCTTTACCTGTGACTTTTACTGGCCTCTGTAAATAGTTGTCTATACCTCCTGATACTTCCCAAACAATTGTTTCTGTTGACACCTACTTATTTTATCAATAAGCAAAGAATCATGGACCCAAATGTATGCTAGGAGTTCTAGAAAAAGAGACTGGTTGTGTTAGTGGGGGAGTGGAGAAGAAACTAAATTTCTATTATGGTTGAATCTTCACTTCGAGTCCCTTCTTTAGAGCACTGAGTGATAAAGAGTAGGTAAGAGTTCCTTTTTTTATTTTTAAGTTTATAAAGAATTTATTTTTACAATTCTTACATTTGTTTTCCATGAAAAACTTTATATTGACTTCTTTATTGATTAAAAAAATCAAATATTATTCACCATGAGTTTTTCTCTTTTTTTATGTACTTTTTTAAAACATCTTTATTGGAGTATAATTGCTTTACATTGTTGTGTTAGTTGCTGCTGTATAACAAAGTGAATCAGCTATACGTATACATATGTCCCCATATCCCCTCCCTCTTGTGTCTCCCTCCCACCCTCCCTATCCCACCCTTGTAGGTGGACACAAGAGAGTAGGTAAGAGTTTATGTTCTGGGAAAACAGCCCAAAGTTGGAGTTCATAATACTAACATGTGGTATCCTTAGTCTTTTGGCAAAACAACATACCTGTTTCTTCAGTGAAGTCCAACAGAACTCCACACTCCCTTATTACACTTGGTAAATGTTTCCTCACTGAGTGCCCTAAACCCCTGGTGGATTGCAGCTTGGGTTGTTTTTGTTATTTAATGATTTGTTTTCATATGAGCACATGCTCTTTATTTCCTGCTAAAAATTCCAAACAAGCTCTGAATGTCTGGCCAGATGTCTCCACTAAGGGGTACCAGGATTGTTGATGCCGAGGGCTCAGAGAGATGGATTCCATGCCTCTCCTCTATAGGTAGGTGCTAGCAGATACTTACTTTGCTACCTGATGCAGTCTGTTGACCAATGCTGGGCAACACGGTGACGTAAGGCTCATTCTCTCCCAGTGGCCCTCACTATGTATTGTAGGAACTCTTTACTGTTATAGCAGTTGCATCTCTCTAATTAAATATGACCCATTTAGGGGACTGTGTTCAAAAGTAGCAAGACCTCCTCTCCCAACTCTTACTAGGCTGCTGTGAAGTTTAATGCCTGGTCTTACATTTAGCCCATCCCCTCTCTGCCTGGCCATCTAAGTTTCCTTTGCTCAGTTGTTTGTGAAGTGGATCAGAATATGCCATCTTCGAATTTGCCACTTTGGCATTAGGATTATTTTGAGCTGAAGGTCAATTAAGAAACAGTGAACACAGGGGAAGCTCTCTGGCCTTGCTCTTTCTGCCTAAAAGCAGGGCATAAAATTCCCTTTTGTGAAGAAAATTTACATTTGTAAAGTTGTCCTCTATTATCCAGGAAGAGGAAACAGACTCAGGAGACAACTCTTATCACCTAAGAGGACTTGAGTCTACATAACAAAACTTACCAAACAACTCTTATTTACTCTTCCCACAACTTACCCTCTCTCCAGAAGCTCCCTTTTCCATTGTCTAGTCTCTTCTTCACTCTTTATTACTTTTTGTTAAAATGGTATATATGCCCCTGGGTCCAACCACGTCTTTGGGGTTTTCACTTCTCTTCTTTGAAGCCTAAAACATATACACCTAAAATTAACTTTTTCTCCTGTTAATCTGTTTTTTGTCAGTTTAATTCACAGACCCCAGACACTGAACCTGATATGGTAAAGGAAAGTTGTTTGTTTGTTTTTTCCCCTCTCCTACACTTGCAAACTCAGTTGCATTAGAATCTCCTGTGAATTTTGAAAAATTAGTGCTGAAGTCCCACCTTGATGGAAATGTATATGGGTAGGGGCTGGAAAGCAGTATTTTGTAAAGTTCTTCCATCTGGGTTCTGGCCTCTGTGTGCAGCCAAGAAGAGTGAATTGGGAGCCACAACTTTGTAGTGAAGCAACAGATGATTGTCTTGTCTCTGCTCTAGCACTTCCATTCAGTTTCTTTCTTTGAGCTGCTTTCACAGTTTTCCAGAGGTGTGGGTGCGGGCCTGCCTTTTATTTATTGGTTCCTCTGAGCATGTACCACAATTACTCTTGCAATCATTAATATGCAAAAAGTGCCTGAAGAAGAGGCAGCTGGGACTATTTGCTGCCACTACGACTTGATTAGCATCACTGAGCAGTGCAGGAAAAGGAAGGTACTATTATCTGCATAGTTCACAGAACAATATATCTGTTCTTTCTATGCTGCTGGATGGAGAAACCTAAACTGTTGCCATGGTTACAAAGGTCACTTAATGGGGCAAAGGGCAGAGTAAACATGGCATCAGAACTTCTAAAACACCAAATGTTAAGCTTTTGTCTGGGGCCACATGCTGAGGAATCAGAACAGGACTTATGGATTCCACTTTAGGTTGGGGGGGCGATTTTTGGAATAACTTTTCATGCTAAGGTGCTAAAGACTACACACAGGGCTGAAAATCTCCCTCAATTAAAATCTTTCCCAGACTTGGAAGACAAGCCATTGATCAAAAGACAAAGTCCAAATTCCTTGATTTAGCATCAAAGGCCCTGCACAACCTGTTTCAGTATATTTATGTGTCTCTGCCTTTAGAGGTGCAGGTCCTTGGCTCAGCATGCCCATCTCCACTCTTCCTCCTTTGTTTGGTAGACCCTACTTGTTCTCCAGAGCCAGCTCATTTATCACTTCCTTGTGTAGCCTTGATGCCCCTTCAGAATTTATAACCCCACCCAAATCCTCCATGGCCCTTATACTGTTATATTGATTGGTTTACATGCCTTTCTCTCCTATGAGGCTGTAAGATCTTTAATGGCAAAACTATGACATATGGTATTTACTTTCGCAACTCCCAGAGCTGAAGACATGGTAGACATTAAAAAAAAAAAAAAAACAACCACGCACAACAGCTTTTCAAAATAAGTGGTACCACCTATGAAGTGCTGCACATGAACCTAAGCCTTTTAGATCTAAATTCTTGTTTAAAAGAGACAGCACTGGAGGAACAAGGAAAATTATACTATCAGGAAACAATCATAATGTGGATTCTTTGGGCAGCTGATATGGTTTCTTTTTCTTTTTTTCATTGAAGTATAGTTGATTTACAATTTTGTGCTAATTTCAGGTGTACATCAAAGTGATTCAGTTATCCACATATATATTCTTTTTCAGATTCTTTTCCATTATAGGTTATTACAAGATATTGAATATAGTTCCCTGTGCTATAAGTAGGTCCTTATTGTTTATCTGTTTATATATAGTAGTGTCTATCTGTTAATCCCCCAAACTCCTAACTTATGTCTCCTTCCCTGCCCCTCCACTTTCCCCTTTGGTTATCATAATTTTGTTTTCTATGTCTGTGACTCTATTGCTGTTTCATAAATAAGTTCACTTGTATCATTTTTTTAGATACTACATATAAGTGATATCATATGATATTTGTCTTTCTCTGATCTGGTTTCTTTAATAAGTCAATGACATGGGAAAGAAAGGAGAGCATGGGACTCTCTAGAATAAAAAAAGTCTTAAAAATATATTACAACCAAATGAAATGTATAAACCTAATGTAAAGATATTTTTGAGATGATTAGGGAAATCTGAGTATGGAGAAAGTATTAGATAATATGAAGTTATTGTTTGTTAGGTATGAAAATAGTATTTTCGTTATGTGTGAAATGTCCTTATTTAAGGGTAGAATAATGTGATGTAAAGGATTTTCTTTACTTCTGATAACTTTGGGGATTTTTGTTCTCCTTTCTCTAATTGCTTTAGGTGTAAGTTTAGGTTGTTTATTTGAGATTTTTCTTGATTCTTGAGGTAGGATTGTATTGCTATAAACTTCCCTCTTAGAACTGCTTTTGCTGCATCCCATAGGTTTTGGGGCATTGTGTTTTCATTGTCATTTGTTTCTAGGTATTTTTTTATTTCCTCTTGGATTTCTTCAGTGATCTCTTGGTTAGTTAGTAGCATATTGTTTAGCCTCCACGTGTTTGTATTTTTTACAGTTTTTTTCCTGTAATTGATATCTAGTCTCATAGCATTGTGGTCGGAAAAGATACTTGATATGATTTCAATTTTCATAAATTTACCAAGGCTTGATTTGTGACCCAAGATATGATCTATCCTGGAGAATGTTCCATGAGCACTTGAGAAGAAAGTGTATTCTGTTGTTTTGGGATGGAATGTCCTATAAATATCAATTAAGTCCATCTGGCCTAATGTGTCATTTAAAGCTTGGTTTCCTTATTTTCATTTTGGTTGATCTGTCCATTGGTGAAAGTGGGGTGTTAAAGTCCCCTACTATGATTGTGTTACTGTTGATTTCCCCTGTTATGGCTGTTAGCATTTGCCTTATGTATTGAGGTGCTCCTATGTTATGTGCATAAATATTTACAATTGTTATATTTTCTTCTTGGATTGATCCCTTGATCATTATGTAGTGTCCTTCTTTGTCTCTTGTAATAGTCTTTATTTTAAAGTCTATTTTGTCTGATATGAGAATTGCTACTCCAGTTTTCTTTTGATTTTCATTTGCATGGAATATATTTTTCCATCCCCTCACTTTCAGCCTGTATGTGTCCCTAGGTCTGAAATGGGTCTCTTGTAGACAGCATATATACGGGTCTTGTTTTTGTATCCATTCAGCCAGTCTATGTCTTTTGGTTGCAGCATTTAATCCATTTACATTTAAGGTAATTATCGATATGTATGTTCCTATTACCATTTTCTTAATTGTTTTGGGTTTGTTATTGTCGGTCTTTTCCTTCTCTTGTGTTTCCTGCCTAGAGAAGTTCCTTTATCATTTGTTGTAAAGCTGGTTTGGTGGCACTGAATTCTCTTAGCTTTTGCTTGTCTGTAAGGGTTTTAATTTCTCCATCGAATCTGAATGAGATTCTTGCTGGGTAGAGTAATCTTGGTTGTAGGTTTTTCCCTTTCATCACTTTAAATATATCCTGCCACTCCCTTCTGGCTTGCAGAGTTTAAATCTCTTGCACCCCTATACACTAATGATGAAAAATCTGAAAGAGAAATTAAGGAAACACTCCCATTTACCATTGCAACAAAAAGAATAAAATACCAGGAATAAACCTACCTAAGGAGACAAAAGACTTGTATGCAGATAACTATAAGACACTGATGAAAGAAATTAAAGATGATACAAACAGATGAAGAGATATACCATGTTCTTGGTTTGGAAGAATCAACACTGTGAAAATGGTTATACTTTCCAAAGCAATCTACAGATTCAGTGCAGTCCCCATCAAGCTACCAATGGCATTTTTCACAGAACTAGAACAAAAAATTTCACAATTTGTATGGAAACACAAAAGACCCCGAATAGCCAAAGCAATCTTGAGAAAGAAAAACGGATATGGAGGAATCAGGCTCCCTGACTTCAGAATATACTACAAAGCTACAGTAATCAAGACAGTAGGGTACTGGCACAAAAACAGAACTATAGATCAGGGGAACAGGATAGAAAGCCCAGCGATAAACCCACGCACATATGGTCAACTTATCTTTGATAAAGGAGGCAAGAATATACAATGGAGAAAAGACAGCCTCTTCAATAAGTGGTGCTGGGAAAACTGAACAGCTACATGTAAAAGAATGAAATTAGAACACTTCCTAACACCATACACAAAAATAAACTCAAAATGGATTAAAGACCTAAATGTAAGGACAGACACTATAAAACTCTTAGAGGAAAACAGGCAGAACACTCTATGACATAAATCACAGCAAGATCCTTTTTGGACCCACCTCCTAGAGAAATGGAAATAAAAACAAAAATAAACAAATGGGACCTAATGAAACTTAAAAGCTTTTGCACAGCAAAGGAAACCATAAATAAGACGAAAAGACAACCCTCAGACTTGGAGAAAATATTTGCAAATGAAGCAATTGACAAAGGATTAATCTCCAAAATATACAAGCAGTTCATGCAGCTCAATATCAAGAAAAAAAACAACCCATTCCAAAAATGGGCAGAAGACCTAAATAGACATTTCTACAAAGAAGATATACAGATTGCCAACAAACACATGAAAGAATGCTCAACATCACTAATCATTAGAGAAATGCAAATCAAAACTACAATTAGGTATCACCTCATACCAGTCAGAATGGCCATCATCAAAAAATCTACAAACAATAAATTCTGGAGAGGTTGTGGAGAAAAGCCAACCCTCTTGCACTGTTGGTGGGAATGTCAATTGATACGGCCACTATGGAGAACAGTATGGAGGTTCCTTAAAAAACTTAAAATAGAACTACCATATGACCCAGCAATCCCACTACTTGGCATATACCCTGAGAAAACCATAATTCAAAAAGAGTCATGTACTACAATGTTCATTGCAGCTCTATTTACAATAGCGAGCACATGGAAGCAACCTAAGTGTCCATCAACAGCTGAATGCATAAAGAAGATGTGGCACATATATACAATGGAATATTACTTAGCCATAAAAAGAAATGAAATTTAGTTATTTGTAGTGAGGTGGATGGACCTAGAGTCTGTCATACAGAGTGAAGTAAGTCAGAAAGAGGAAAAAAAATATTGTATGCTAACACATATATATGGAATCTAAAAAAATTTTTTAAAGTTTCTGACGAACCTAAGGGCAGGACAGGAATAAAGATGCAGACATAGAGTATGGGCTTGAGGACGGGGAGGGGGAAGGGTAAGCTGAGACTAAGTGAGAGAGTGGCATGGACATATATACACTACCAAATGTAAAATAGATAGCTAGTAGGAAGCAGCCGCATAGCACAGGGAGATCAGGTTGGTGCTTTGTGACCACATAGAGGGGTGGGATAAGGAGGATGGGAGGGAGATGCAAGAGGGAGGGGATATGGGGATATATGTATACATACAGCAGCAACTAACACAACAATGGAAAGCAATTATACTCCAATAAAGATGTTAAAAAGATAAAAAATAAAAAAAAAAATTTTAAAGGCTTTTCTTTAAAATACTACAGCAAAAGAAATAAGTAGAAAAATTGATAGACATACAATAAGGCATAGTTGGGTTGTGTGGTATAATAAAAATATATCTAGAGTCTTTGTCCCCTGTTACTGGCACTGAGCTCCTAAACTCTTGGAATTTCCTGAGTGATGGGACTGTTTTTTGTTTTCATAAAGAGCTCCTTTCAACCACACCTGAGCTTATGCTAATGAGGTGATTCATGGTGATGCCCTAGATAGCTTCAGGATGGGGGTGAGTCACCTGAAGAACCAACCCTCTGATTAGAGAGTTAGAACTTTGGCTCCACCCTCGAACTTTGGGGAGGGGAAAGGGTTGAATATTGAGTTCAATTACCAATGGCCAATGATTTGGTCAGTCATGTTTCTATAATGAAATCCCATGTGAAAACCCAAAACATCAGGGTTTAGGGAAGCTTCCAGGTTGGTGAACATGGTGATATGCTAGGAGGGTGGCACACCTGGAGCAGACAGGGAAACTCTGTACCACCCCTCTCCCCTACAATTCATCCCATATCTCTCTTCCATTTGGCTGTTGCTGGGCTGTATTCATTATAATAAAATGGCAATTGTAAGTAAGGCACTTTCCTGAGTTCTGTTTGTCATTTTGGTGAATTATCAAACCTGATGGGGGCTAGCATGGGAACCCCTGAACCTGCAGTCAGCTAGGCAGAAGTGCACATAACCTGGGACCCCATTTGCAGCTGGCATGTGAAGTGGAGGCAGTCCCAAGGGACTGAGCCCTAGAATTGTGAGGTCTGTGCTAACTCCCAGGAGTTAGTGTCAGAATTGAATTATAGGTCACCCAGTAGTGTTGGAGAATTGGTTGTTGTTGAAAAATGACACAGGGTAATTATGGCAAAATGTTGATCATTGTTGAATTTGTGGGATGGTACATGGTAGTTCATTACACTTTTCTTGCTCCCTTTGTATGTTTCACAACTTTCTTAACAAAAGCATTAAAAAATTTAAAAATGCTCTTTCCAGATTCATTGGCCTGTTCAAAGAGAGTATTTGTAAAATGTAGACATCCTAGTAAGATGTAGTGATATCTCATAATGATTTTAATTTGCATCTCTTTTATGAATAATGATGTTGAATATCTTTATATGTGCTTATTGGGCACTTGTACATTTTCTTTTGTAAAGTGACATTCCAAGGCATTTTCCTGAAGGAAATGAAAACATCTCTCCACAAAAGGACTTGTGAAAGAAGGTTTATGGCAGCTTCATTCACAATAGCAAAAAATAAATAAAATAAGGTAAAGTAAAATAAAATAGACAACACCGTCTACCAACAGGAAAACAGATAAATAAATGGTGGCATATTATGTAATGAAATATTACTCAGCATTAAAAAAGAACAAGCTGCTGTTAAATGCAACATAAATGAATCTTGAAAACACTGTGTTTAATGAAAGAAGCCAGATACAAACGAATGCATATTGTATGATTTCATTATGAATTTCTAGATCAGGCAAAATTAATCTGTAGGAATAGGATTGAAAACAGTGGTTGTCAGAGGAATGGAAAAAGGGTAGGAGGGAACTTTCTAGGGCAACAACAATGTTCTATTATCTTCAGTGGGCTATTGGTTACACAGGTGTATACACTGTCAAAACTCATCAAATTCTACATTAAGATCTGTGCGTTTTACCCACATAATTATACTTCAATTTAAAGAAAGTGAGAGAGAAAAATACCTAACACAAAAGAATGTGTTGCTAGTAGTAGAATTTCAGACATTAGCAAGAGAGGTATTTTATGGTGGAAGGCCACATCTTCCGGGTCTTTCTGCTGGCTATGCACCTGGGATGGAGGACTCTGGGATCCCCTTGAGAAATTCGAGTTCCCCTTTGCTTAGGCATCAGTGTCGAGCAGCCAGACGTCCCTGAGATCTGAACTCCTCTTGCTGCAGTCACGATTCAGAATTCTTAGTGTGACACCATGGAAACCGCACAAACTTTCTCTATAGGCCACACAAGTGACCTCGCCACTGACATCCTCTTTGGATGAAGAAGCAGAAATATTATTAGCTATAAGTGGGCTGTATTTGACTGCAAGGAACACAGTGGATAGGCATATGTTACTTCTCAATTCTAAGAGCTTATCCCACTAAGTTCAAGGTTTGTGGGACTTCTCTGGGAATAGGAATGAAAGGTCAGTAACAAGAGGGGCTATGTGAAAAGTGAGATTGTTTCTTAAATTTTGATATGGCTATTTATTTGGGGGTTTATGCACTAGAGATATGTACTACATTAGTAATATTTGTTTAGAGCACAGTAAAATGTGTTCATCCTCCCCAGATATAATAATTTCCTAGGGCTGCCGTAACAAGGTACCTCAGGTTGGGGGGCTTAAACAACAGAAACTTATTTTCTCACAATTCTGGAGCCTAGAAATCCAAACTCAAAGTGTTAGCAGGTTTGATTTCTTCTAAGGCCTATCTCCTTGGCTTGTAGATGGCTGTCTTCTCCCTGTGCGCTCACATGGTCTTCCCTCTATGTCCTAATCTCCTCTCCTTATAAGGACACTATTCACATTGGATTAAAGCCCACCCATATTACCTAATTTTAACTTAATTAGCTCTTTAAAGACTCTATTTCTGCATATAGTCACATTGTGAGGTACTGAGGGTTGGGAATTCAACATATGAATTTGGGGGGACACAATTCAGCCTATAAAACCAGCCGAAGTAAGTATTTTCATTTTGCTCATAAGAAAAATAAGCCTCAAGAAATTAAGGGACTAGGTCAAGGCTGGTAAGTAATAAAGATGGGTGTGGTGGCCTATGTGCCTTGGGCCTTACCATTTGAATGCCACCTGCCTGACTTCAAACTGCTAGTATCTGAACCTCATCCATAGGGCCTTTTCTCTGAAGCTTGGAAGGTTACTTTACTTGCCTCTCAGCAAGAGGTGCCCCAAATTAGCAACCCCAAGGAGCAGCCCTCAACCAACTATTGATGGGAGCAAGTGTATAAATACCCCAGATCCCTCGCCTTTGGTAGGAAACCTCTAAGATGAGCACCTACAGTGACATTCTCATTTGCCAGAGATATTAAGCTTTTGCTGCCCTCTGTAGTGGCTGGCTTGATAATGTATCCTTTGTTGATGCCTTCCCTTCTCTATGTCACTTCCCCAACTAGTGTGTCCTTCACCTGCCAAGTAAACTTCTTGACAGTAAGTCCTTGTGACAGAGTCTGGTCCTAGGAAACTCAAACTAAGGTAATGAGTTTCAAACCTAAGGTTTTCTATTTCAAAATCTGTTCTACCACACTGTAAATTATAGGTCAAACTATTTGAAATTGTGATATTTGACCATTTTTGACCTATAAAAATGGCAATATCATACAGTTCAACTGAATAGTAGTAGAGGTATATGTATAGTGTATACATATAAATAACCACATGAAAATGCATGCACATAAAAAATAGACACATGTATGTGTAATGGAAACATAACACACTTTTTATAATGTAAGGAGGCCACCCATTTGCTCTTTTTAAAACAAACGTCTTTATGTCTCTCCTCTTCTTTAAATCCTTCGGTAATTATATCACCGCCATGGCAAAATCCAAGTTCCATAGGATGAAATTGATATCCCATTATTTTCTGGCTCCAGCCTTTTTCCCTGTCTGATCTCTGCCTTCTTTGTTTTGTCTTGATATTACTAAACTGCTTAGAATTAAAAAACAAAAGAAAGAGAAAACAGTGTACTATCTTGCAAGCCCTTGCCCTTCCCCACTGGTAAATGCTCTTTCATCTTTCACAACTCAACAGCCAGAAGCTTTTTTCCTGGCTCCCTTTTCACACATTGAATGAGTCCAGCCCTCTCAGGACCACCTCTTTACCTTGGAGATGAATCCACAATTGTATTAATCACACTGAACTACAATACTTTTGTTTGCTTGACAGTCTCCCCTCTCAGGACGCAAGCTCCTGAGGCCAATGCCTGGTTTTGACCATCTCTGTACATCCAGCATCTATCATAGCACCTGGTGAATAGTAGGTGTTCATTAAATGATGTTGAATGAAGAGAAGTCAGAACTTGAACTTTGTTATCTAGGCTTCAATAAAGCATTGTGCAGAAGGTATATGAGCAATGCCCATTTCTTTACATTGCATAGCAACTCCCTACTCAAAAAACAAAATTAAAGACGTGAACTTCTGGATAAATTAGGTGTATGGGTTTAATATTTACAAACTGCTATATATAAAATAGATAAGCAACAAGGATTTACTGTAAAGCACATGGAACTCTATTCAATGTCTTGTAATAACCTATAATGGAAAAGAATCTGAAAAAATATATATATAACTGAATCGCTTTGCTGTATACCTTTGCTGAAACTAACTCAATGTTGTAAATCAACTATACTTCAATAACAAAATGTAACTGTCAAAAAAAGAAAAAAGACGTGACCTTCTGATAACATGGTCCCAAACCAGATCTGAATATTTAAACCAAAGTATCCTGGGAAAATGGAGCTATACTAAAATTGTGAAATCTGAAGTCAAATTACCTGGGTTCAAACTCTGGCTCCACCACTAACTAGTGGTATGACCTTAGGCAAATCTCTTTAAAGCTCCTGTGACTTAGTTGTTCCTTCTGCAAAGGTAGATAAGAAAAGAACCCACCTCAAAGAATCGTTGCAACGATACCTTATTAAATAAATTTAGGCTGTGAATAGCTATGAGGCTAGCAGTTCCACAGCCTATCATCTGGGATTTCATGCAAACACTGAGCCTCAGTCTCCACATCTGTACTCAGGGAATAATGCATTCATTAATGTAACAAGTGTTTATATGTTTGTGTGCCAAGCACAGTGCTGTGACCCAGGGCTTCTCTTCATGGAGTTTCTCGTTTAATGAAGAAAAACAAACTGGCAATTTCAATATCAAGTGAAATGTTTGGGCCAGTAAAGAGTCTTCCAGAAATCCAGAGGGATGATAACGGCCCTCAACTAGGAGAGTGGAAATGTAAACTGAGAAGGGAGGGTGAGCTGAGCTGGAGGAAAGGGGCAGAGAGCTGAGAAACTATGTAAAAAAACAAAATGAAACAAAACAAAAACAAAAGCAAAAAAACCCCAAAAATCCATGTAAAAAAGCTTGGAAGCTTTATCGTAATAACAATGAGTTTTAATCCGAAAAAAGACATAATCTTCGTGCATCCTAGTGGGATTATTCAGGTGGCCATGTGCAAAATGGAATTTGATGGAAAGCAGAGAGGCAAGGCAGGAGCAGGTAGATCTCACAGGCAGTGTTGGTAGCCAGCCATTCAGGCAAGAGTTGATGGAAGTCTGAACTAGGAAAACGATAGTGGGCAAGAGTGTTCATTTCCTAGGGCTGTCATACAAAGCATCACAAACTGGGTGGTTTAAAAGAGCAGAAATGTATTCTAACACAGTTCTGGAGGCTAAGAGTCCTAAATCAAGGGATTGGCAGAGCCATTCTCCCTCTGAAGGCTCTAGGGGAGAATCTTTCTTTACCTTTTCCTAGATTCTGGTGGATGGCCACAATCCTTGGTATTCCTTGGCTTGTAGATGCCAATCTCTGCCTCCATAGTGACATGGCATTCTCCCTGTGTGTCTCTGTCTCTGTGTCCAAAGTTCTTTCTTGTTATAAGGCCACCAGTCATTGGATTAGGGTCCACCCTAATCCAATATAACCTCATCTTAATTTGATTACACATGCAAAGACCCTATTTCTAAATAAGGTCACATTCTCAGGTACTGGGGTTTAAGACTTAAATGCATATTTATGGGGAGACAAGATTCCATCCACTAAAACATGGAACAAAATAAATGAATTTGTGAGATGTTACCAGGAGATTGATTCATTGGGGAAGGCGAGGAATCAAAGCTATGGTTCAGAAGGCTGACATGGGCAAATAGTGGGTGAAAAGTGAATACCTGGTGAATAGTGGTGCAACTCAAAAAGGATCTTGGGACAAGAGCAAATTTCAAGGGACAGATGATGTGCTCAATTTTAGATGGGCTGTTGGAGATACCACCTTTAGCCTCAAAACCCTTTAGGGCCAACTCTCTGGGTAGAATTTGAGATTTGGCGTAGATCGGATTTTTAGATGGTAGGGTTTCAGCAGTAAACACAGAAGCAAAATTTAGATAATGAAGAGGTGAAATGTTTTGGTAGATTTGAAAGAGCATGAAATTTAGAATCATAAGCTTTGTATTCTTAGTGCTTAGAAATTATATACATGAAAGAAACTTACCTTGTATACATTGTGGATCACCCACTTTCTAGATTAATATAATGGTGACTTATCTTAATATTTGGGTAATACTTTAGTTTCTAGAATATTGCCATATACACCCATTTTCCTCCGCTCAAAGATCACCCTCCTTAGAAAGCAGAAGTCTGTGAGAATATGGGGATTTAAGTCTTCTTTCTTTAGAATTGTCTAATATTATTTTTCCAGAGAAAGAGAACAATATATATTTGAAAACAACTTGTTTTTAGATGTTTTTTAGATTATAAAGTGCTATATGAAAGCAGGAAAATAATTGCAAAAGAGCATTAAATGAATTTTTGAACCTAAAAATATAATTTCAAATACTGCTTTGCAAATTTTGACCGCATAAAAATCAAGTAAAATAACAGACTTATCTCCAAATATTTAAGGAGGAGAAGGTATAAATTTACATTTATAATACCTAAATGTTATTATAACGTTAAAGAGGACTTTGGGGAATTACTTAATCCATTTTTCTTTTTCCTGGATTAACTATGTTTAATTCAGTGCTTCATAAAGTTTACTTTATATATGTAAATAAGTATATTTTTAGAAAAGAGGAGGTGATGATGGGAAATCTTAGATGAAGTTAAATGTATTTTCTTATTGTGGAACTTCTCAGGACCTTTGATATGCTAACATATACACAGAATCTCTAAGAGGAGGTATGAATGAATCTGCTAAACTTATTTGATCATAAAACCCATTAATCACATAAAATCCTGAAGACAAGCATATTGTAAAATATACTTTGGGAAAAGATAGTTTTGTATTCAAAATGGATGAACATTTGCCTAATTTTGAGAATCAATAGACTGAGAGATTCTTGAGTTTCTTTCATTATCTCCTTTTTATATTTGACTTTAATATCAACCACTTAAATTTCAGCTCCTACAATGTAAACTGTATCAGTCAATAAGTATTTCTTGAGAACTTACTTTGCACTGGGCAATTCTAGGTACCAAGCTTCTGAAGATCCACGTCAGCATATATGTACAAATAAATGTGTCCTTTTTAACACTGATGTCTTATGTTCACTCATCCTTCTGAATTTTACATTCAAGAATTGCAATTCTTCTTTCTTCTTATATAATTTGAATGTGCCTTCCACCAGGCAGAGATCTAAGAGTCTGTCGGTTCAGTGTCCTCATTGTAAGTGAGAAGACTGAGGCAGAGTGGAAAATAACCGATCCAAAGTTACAGAGTAGTTACAGATGGAGGTGAGATCAAATTCAAGTCCAATCAACCACCGTATTTCCATGACTCCAGCCTGGCCTTCCTTTTGCTCAATTCTGAGCCCCCAATGAGTTACTCCAATCCTTAGGTTATAGAGTCCACAGCCTTAGGATAATAGCTTGACAGATTCTTGTTAGAATGCAAAAATTGCTTGCAGTCCCAACATCCAAAACTTTAATCTATGGAAACTGGCTGGAATGGAGACAAGCATGGATTTAAATCTCATCTCTGCCACTAATTTAGCAATGAGAATTGGGACAAGTTTCTTAAACCCTGTGCCTCAGTTTACACAGTTTACATCTCGAATGGGGCAAAGCTAATGACAATTACTACAATAATAATGAGGTTACAGGAATGAAATACCTGGCTGTAAGTGCGGCTCAGTAAATGCTGTTGAAACTAAATATTCGTCAGATTACTTAACGAGTTCACTAGGTTTAGTCCCATCCCCTATGACACATATGATCTAATGCAAGGTTGGCTAGTACCTAGCCGGCAGGTTACTTCTCTCTTCTCTACAGAACCCTTCCCTGGGGCAAGAGACAATAGAAGTTTCCAGCAACTCTGGGATGAGGGGGAAAACAGAGTGAAAACAAGATGCAAATGAACATCTCAACAAGCTGTCCTATTACACTTGGTGTATCACACATTGTTTCACTTTATAGCTGTATACATGTTTTATTTTTAAGCCCTTTGAGAACAGGGAATATGTTGTGTTCCTTTTTGTATCATCCAAGCACATTACATAAAGCAGTTCTTAATACAGAGCCTCCCATATGCTAAGCACCTATTGCCTGCAGGCTAGAAGAAGGAATAAATAAACGAATGAATGAGTCCTACAGCATTTCCACTCCTGTGATCCTGCTCCATCCACATCTCCTTTGTGTCTGCCTGTGGTCTCTTACACACCAGACCTCCCCGCTCCCTGCCTTTCCATAACCATCTGCTTCCATCTTCTACTGGGCAGTTTTTTTTTTTTTTTCTTCCTATATCAAGTCACCAGCAATGAATCAAGACTTGCTACAAAACAATCCAGCCAAGCGACACTTGGGCAAAGAATTATCTCCAGCATCTTAGCAGATCCCAGCTAAATAAAGCACATCATACATTTGACAAAAATGCAAGACTGTGTCTATAGCTCAAGTCAGAGTGAATAGCAGGGCTTTGAGATATAAAGAAGAGGAAAAAACTACTTACACACTGCAGACCATTAGGCCAGAAACTAGAAAACGAGAGTGATCTGTTAGTGCGGGATGTGACACAACAAAAGTGCCTGCTGTCAATGAAACATCCATCTTCAGATCAAACTAGTAGTGTACGAGGAAGGCTGCCAACCCTTGCCATCTGAGTTTCATTGCTGACACCTGGGTGCTGCTTTTTCTACTTTATAGTTTATGACAAAGTCTCCAATAAAAAGCCGCCAGGACTTGGGCTCTGAGGACACATGTCTGTAATTTCTCTTGTCATTTCCTGGGAAGTGAAGATAAGGCGTGGTCACTGTCAGTTGAACTGAAGCAGGGCAGTCCTTTAGAAAGACGCTCCAAGGACAAATGCTGCTGTTTACAGGCTGGCTGGCAGCACACAGAACAAGTCCCTCTTTACAGAATCTTGCTTACCTAACTCTGCGCCCCTGGGATCGTTCACCTGCCATGGTCTGTGCCAGACCATCACATACTTGGGAAATTTTCTAGTTGTTCTGACTCTATAGGTAAGACCCACCAAGTCCCACCTCTTCCACCTAGCCTTTCGCATAGCTGCTTACAGGATTGGCCTGGGAGACCTCTGAATTGCCTTGTCGCTGAGGGATTTCAGATTTTGGAGAACCTGAATTCAAAGTGCAGGTCCAACTCTAACCATTGATCCTGGATAACATGTGGAGACTTGCTGAGCATCCCTTTCTGTGCCTGGAGGGGGACAATAATCATGTCCAGACAAAATAATTTGTGATATAACGGAATCATTGGAAACAAGCCAAATGTCCCATAAGGGCTGCATAAATTATGATGCATCCATACCTGGGGAACTTCTTCTCCATTTCTGATGTTTCCTTTGATGTGGAGGGAGCTCTACCAGGATAATCTCTATCCCTCTTGATCCCCTTTTTGCTCTTCCATGGGAAAGGAGGGGTGATTTCTCTAATTGGTGAGTTTGGGAAGAATAAACAGGGCAGGCTGAGCTAACCCCTCCCTCCTCTCTCTTAGGAATGAGGTGTTCTCAGGAATCCATCTCTATAGGGCAGGACCTGCCTGTCTAGCACTGCCTGGGTAGGAGATTCTGTATTATTCTGGGGTTCAATGTTAGGAAGGCTATCATTCTTCAACTGTTGGCTGCCATGTCCAATATCAGCCTCATCAGGGATAAAGGTGATACTTATGTCTCAAATAGCTTACAACTCAGATAGGAAAGATGGTGGCTCTTTTGCTGGTGTTCTCAAAGCTCCAACATAATACCATGGAATACCATAAGTTTAAAATAATTTAATAGATACATGTTTATTGACATAGAATGATAGAATAACATTCATTATATGCTGTTAGGAAAAAACTTATGAAATAGAATGTATGCTGAGATTCTGGTTTTGTTTAAAATATATACATTTAATTGTAGGTAACATTTAACAATAGAACAAAAGTCTCAAATGGCAGCATGAATAGTTAACAGCAGTTATCCTGGAGTGGTAGAATAATGGGTCTTTAAAAAATATTCTTTTAGATTACATGTACTTTTAAAAAGTCTACAATAAAAGTATATTCCTATTTTATTGATTAAAAATGCCAGAGTTATTTATTTCCTAAAAAATAAAAGTCATTCTCAAAATTATCAAAACACAAATGTTTCACAATTACCTTTTCATGAGTTCATTGCCTGGTTTGTTAGCTCAAGTCAGAAGTAATTATATATTTGGTTGGGGGACCATCTGGTGTCACTGACTTTAAATGGGCAAGTTTCCACAGGCTGTAAATCCCTTTGAGTTTCAGAATAGTATGAAGGAAAAAAAGCTACTTCAAAATTTGAATAATGTTACATGCTCAGTATGTGTCAAATAAAAGGGAAGGGATAGAGTGATTAATAAACAGATCACATGGAAATGTAGAATTGTCTAGCTAGAAAGAAACTTAGAGCTGCTCTAGCTGACTGGAGGGAAAACATGGCCCATTCCTTCCCTCTGCTTTCCCAAGGCAGATGTCAATAATTGATAATGGCCTCCTTCTCTCAATGCCAATGCCGGTCTCAGTCACATCCTCCACTCCAAGAAGACATGACACATCCATCAGCTTTGGCAGGACAAATGACGCTATTGGCCCATCTCTCTCATAACTGAACCATTGAGTTCACAGATGAGGAAACTGAGACATGAGTTAGTTAAGTGACTTAGGGAGAGTCACACTCCTAATGACAGAACCTGAAACCAGTGCTTTTAGTGAGCCCTTTGCATGAGCAAATCACTGTCCTAGGCCTTGTGGAGCTACCTCGATGAATAGGGTATTTATCTTCCCTGGAGAAGTTAACAGTGTACCCGGAGTGAGTCTTTGATGCATGGCAGAAGGTAATAAAATCATGTAGTACTGGGAAAAATATTGGCATACAATGAGAGAACAGAGGAAAAGAAGTTAATTGTGATTGGAAAGATTCAGAAACCCAGTGACAAATCCACAACGCTGTGAAAAATGTGTACTACAGATATGAGTCTAGCTCATTATAGATGTTCAATGAATATCAATTAAGTTAGTAAATGAATATTAAAAAGGATATAAGCTATAAGAATATATATATTATATATGTAAACTCCAAGATAAATATCCACAATAAAAATACTCCAATAAGCATATATATTCTTGAATAAGAGTAACCATCAAACTAAGCATGACTGTTTCTAAATGTTCTCTTTAGTATGTGTTTGCTATTCTTCATTTGTTTTGTTGTTTGCTAGTTCTCACTAGGCAACAAGTTAGTGAGCTAAAGAAAAATAATTAAAAATTAAGAAAATCTATCCACTAACTTATTTCTTATCCTTTACAAATGAGAAAAGACTGTATTCATTCACTTTTGGAGGTATAATAACTCAATATTTACTTGAAATACTTACTAGTTGTTAAAATATTATTTAGAATATTCTTATTACTATAGAATTTCTAAGGATATGCCATTATAAAGTTTTGAAGCCTTAGAGGTGTTGAAAATACAATATAAATAATGTTTGATGACTAAAGAAAAATGTGAGAAAGTATTTATAAAATGGATGAACTACAAAGATAAGAAATTTTAAGTATATAAAGAGCTTCTATAAATAGATAAGAAAAAAGACACATTTTTTTTCTAAATAGCATGAAAATCATAAATGAGGAAATAGAAAAGGCCATGGTGATAAAAGGAATGTCATTTCAGTATTAATCTACTAAATGGAAAATAAAACAATGAGATGTATTTTTTATCGAATTAGATTTTCAAAGATTGAAAATTGTCCCATATTGATAAAGGAGCATGGAAACACTATCTCACATACCTGAGGGGTTTGGCAATATGTACCAAATTTTTAAATGTACAAACTCTTTGATCCAATAACTTTACTTCTAAGAAGTATCCAAAGGAAACAATAACAATTATGTGAAAAGATGCTTAGTAGTAATAGTGAAAATAATAATGAAACAATAACTAATATTTATTGAACTATCTACCAGTCGCTATGATATTCAGTTTCCATTCATTAACTGTTTTAGTTCCTAAAAAAAAATCTTTGAGATA
This sequence comes from Balaenoptera acutorostrata, assembly GCF_949987535.1. Classification (NCBI taxonomy): domain Eukaryota; kingdom Metazoa; phylum Chordata; class Mammalia; order Artiodactyla; family Balaenopteridae; genus Balaenoptera; species Balaenoptera acutorostrata. The sequence continues at coordinate 99,530,565 of NC_080068.1, read as the reverse complement.
GATACTGCTATTATCCCCATTTTACAGTTGAGAAAACTGTTTCTTAGAGAAGTTAAGAAATTTAACAAATTTCCTTGGGGACTGTGAACAAAAACTCATTGTACTATTTTTTATAATAGCAGAAACTTGAGCACAACCTAAGAGATTAGGTGGTTAGTTTAATAAATAAAGGTATGTTTACACAATGGGATGGCACTATTGAAAACAATGAAATAGATCTATATATATTGACCTGAAGAGATAACCATGATATATTATTGAGTGAAAAAAGGAGGATACAGATACTATACATATATTTGTTTAAATATATATAAAGCATTTCATGGTGTTCACAGCAATTATCCCTAAGTGGAAAGATTATGAAGTCTACTTTATGAAATGTGTATTATTTTAATTTAAATGATTAGCATGTGATACTACAGAGGTTCTCCTGGAAGAGCACCTCTTTTCTCTGAGTCTTATATCAACTGTGAAATATGACAAAAAGTCATGAACACAGGGCCCAAAATAACATCATCGTTGCTATGAAGTTCATATCAGATGTTCCAGGCTCCCCCACCCTCCAACCTTGGGACATAGTCTTTAAGGCTAAGATTATTGCATGGGAGGGGCTGAGACAAGGATGCCTCTTTCTCCTTTCATACCAATCGGATTAAATCACTTTTCCTCCTCAGCTGGGATAGAAAGAGTGAGGGGGCAAAGTGAGATCAAGGTGATAATGGGGAAGTAAGATCAGGTGGGGAAGAAATGTTCCCTCTACCAACGATCACTTACTTATGATCTATGGTGGGCTGAATAAGTGTCCCCAGATGTATCCAAATCTCAATCCCTGGAACTTGTGAATGTTACCTTACATAGCAGAGGGACTTTTCAGATGTGATTAAGTTAAGAATCTCAAGATGGGGAGATTATTCTGGAATATCCTAAATGTGCCCTAAATGTAATCACAAGGGTCCTTATAAAAGGGAGGCAGAGGGAGATTTGACACAGAAGAGAAAAACTACCCAATAATAGACACAGGAAGAGATGGAGAGAGATTTGAAGATGCAGTGCTGCTGGCTTTAAGGATCGAGGAGGAGTCCAGGAACCAAGGAATGCAGAGACCACTAGAAGCTAGGAAAGCCAAGGAAACAGATTCTCCCCTCAGAGCCTTCAGAAGGAACCAGCCCTGCCAGCATCTTGATTTTTCTGGGCAGACTTCTGACTTCCAGAACTGTAAGGCAATAATTTTGTGTTGCTTTAAGTCACTAAGTTTATGTTAATTTGTTACAGCAGCAAGAGGAGACTAATACATGTTTCTAAAAAATTCAATAACCATGTTTACATAATTACAGAAAGTATTTACAGGGTTCTGTTAACTGTAATTTAGTATAAAATAACCCATATCCTTCCTCTTTCTTACAAATATGCCTATGCTTAAAGCAGGGATCTACTTCCATCTCAAATACAGTGAGATCTTATTTAACCACAGTGAGGTCTTATTTGACCTAGTGGATAATGGGAAAAGCATATCAGTAAATTGTACAGATACTGAGATTTCCCTTTAAAGTCTCCAAAGTTTAACATTTTACCGTTTTGCTCTAAGTTTCTCTTAAAAGATTCGTATATTCCCAGTCTTCTTCAATATACCACACTACAATATACCACAGATTTGAGTCTTCATTTTGTTTGTAATTGAGGGTCACAAATGTGATTGTAAAAAGTAGGATCTGTGTACTCAAATGTCCTTAATGTATTGAGACGTAATATCGGGCTATTAACTTTTATTTCAAATTCCCCCAGAACTTCTATGGTGTCTGAATTCTTTGGCCAGATCATTCTCATTGTTCTGCCTTCCATGCTCTGGAGATGCCTGGTCTATCTCCATATACTGCTGCTTCTACACTGCTTTTAGCAAGCTCTAGCCTTTCTTAATTGGTATTTCTAATGTACAGCGAAATAGGAAATCAGAAAACTAAGCTTGTAACAATATTTTCCTAAATAAATAAGAGCTCAGTTTTCAAAGAGGCTAGCTCGTGAGTAAAGTGCATAAGTGCTTCTATCTGAGTTGGAGACATATGTGTTTGGGTATGCAAACACATATGGTCCAGTGGGATGATTACCAGTATCTGAAATGAACTGTTTGTCTGTCTGTTAGGTTATGAGCTCTCCGAAGGGGAGAGTTGTATCAGGCACTGTGTAAAATACATGGAAATCTCATTTAAAGCACACACACACAATTGTTATTCCATTCCTCATTTGACAGAAATGGAGACTGAGATCGAGAGATGAAGTGACCTGTCCAGAACTGATAAGGAAATGATACCTTGCTGTAGGCACTAGGCCATCCTGTATTCCCTGTGAATAATACAGTTCCTGGCACTTAGTAGGTGCTCAGCAAAAGATGAACACCCCTCATGACTCCGTCTCTTCGTAGAGCGCGGGGCAGGTAGAGCACATTCAGGAGAGTGCATGGCCGGTAATATCCAACTCAAATGTTTGTGAAATGAAAAACTTGAATCATGCCTGTCACTGCACGCCTCTCCCTCAAACGGTGCAATAAAAGGGCAGAGCGTTCACCGCGGATTCCCGGGAACAGAAACCACTAACAAATGTATCTTGTTAGTCTGCTGTCAGGAGCAAGATTTTTATCAGGAAAGTTGTATTTCTGAAGACACCAGAATAATTTCCTCCTAATAAATTTCCATCTTATTCAGAGAAGCTGAGATTCTGCCAGGAGCTCAGAGCCTCCTGGGGGTAGGGCTCGGGCAGCTCCGTACCGGCGGATTAGATGTGCGTGCACGGGTCTGAAAGGCAAGCAGGAACCCAGCCGTCAAGGTACATGGGGTCATTGAAAACAGCAGCTCAGAAGCACACACGGCATTGGTCTGGGCGCCCAGCATCCCTTTGAAAGGACCTAAAATGTGGTGGTAATGGACTTTTTTCCCTTCCAGCAGAGGAGGAACTGGGTTTGTCTGCCAGATCATTCTTGCAAAAAGGAAATGAAATATTTTCCTATATCTTTTTGAGATTTGATTCATGGAAGTTTGAAACCCTGTTAATGCTGCATGTTTAAAAATAATTTCCATTTGGGGTTTTTTTTCATAAATTCCCCATTTGCACTAGCACTTACTCCAAATGTGTCAAGAAAACACACCCAAGAAGGGAATTTCTGAAGGTCCTAATGGATTAATTCTTGCAGAGTAGAAGACAGGTTTAATTGTTTAAATGCGGATGGCATTTCTTTAAATAGATAAGCTCAGACTCTCCCTTTTCCCATCTGTTTTCAGATTGCCCCCAATTCTTTATAAACAGGAGTAGAGTCTTAGATTCCTTTTCCTCTTTTTACTGATTCCAAACTATATTTAAACTCTAAATTCTTCTCTCTATTCCCCAGGGATCACCAAGCAGCCTCCTCTGAACAACGCGAAGGCAATGAAGAGAAATGGGGTGGAAGTTTTTTCTTTCAAAAATACCAATCCAGCCCTCAAACTAATTCCATTAATGATTTAGAGGGACTTAGCACCTTCCTGCCAGAAGCCCCTTGGGTAAAAGGATGAATGGCCATCTCAGTGTTGCATAAAAATTAGTATCAGGCCACATATTATTGGACCCTAGTAAGGTTTTCTTTTAAGTAAATTAAGGTTATATATCATGGTTTTCCAAGAGGTTTGGGTACTTTGAATCCTCCAAATTAAGAGAATCTTGAAGATTTCCTGAAATCTAATAGTAAATATGATTCAAAGACAAGGCTGGCTGTTATGTTACAAACATGGCTTCCCTTTTGTGGCAGCCTCACTTAAAAAAAAAAAAATAGAAATGAGATGATAGATCTTATAACTGGGGAATTTTCAGCAAAGAAAAGGGATCATATGGTCAGCAAATCACACATCAAGAGCCCACCACCAATTCCCTAATCCATCGTGTCACCAGGAAATTTAGGAAAATATACATGTGTGTGCACCATATGCACATGTGCACAAGTGTGTTGTTTGTGTGTGCACGTGCTTGTGTGTGTGCTTGTGTGCGTGTGTGCACGGATGTTTCAAGCCACCCAAAGGCAGTTCATACTTCCTCCAGCCAGATGCATTCGTATTAGTGTTATATGTCTATTTCTTCAGTAATCGGGTTTAAGCCAAATTTTATTGTGTTTTCTACATCTCTCGTAGCAAGTTGATATTAAACTCCAGGGTTCAGGCGCTACTGAGGAATCTATACGTTACAGCCCAGCACAGTGACTACACATTTTACATTTCAGCTTAATTTCAGAAAAATTTTAGCCACGTTTAGGTGGAAAACTGTTTTCTCAGGGCAAGTGCCTACTTCATGGATATTCCCCCACCCTCTGCAATGGTTCCCTTCCAGGATCATGTTTACTCCAGTCCCCTGCATCCCACCCCTCCCCATTCTTCTGTTGAAAGGGTCATCAAGGAACGGGACCTTCTGCTGGCAGTTCAAGCTTCACTTACAAAAGGAAGATGGTCCCTACAGCTGCTCACCCCTGACAATGATTATTTTAAAGGAAGAGAGAGGGTGAGAATAATCAAGTGGCTCTTGCCTTGTCTTTACTCTCTCCCACAACATCACCTTTCCGGAAGCCCATCCAATCACAGACTGCTGCCCCCAGTCCTCCCTGGATGATGTCAGGGCAAAAGCCCTGTACAGGGAGTAAAGAGGTCTGTCACCAACAGGCAGAGCTAAACCTCCTGGAATCTCACTAGCAACTGTGCACAGGGCTTAGCCCTCAAGTATGTCAGTTCGTTTCATCCCTAGGATGCCTGATGAAGTGGGTACTGGTACTAACTCCATACCGGACCAGGAAAATGAGGCTCAGAGAAGTTAAATGATTTTCCCAGTGAAGTAGTGGGGACTTGAATCCAGGCATTGGGACCCAATGTTGCTGCCTTGGAGTGGATCTCACCAGCCCCAGTGTCTGTCTGTGAAATGAGAGGCTTGACCATTCAACCTCATTTCTACATTTCCTTCCAGCTCTAACAGTTTATGAATTTCTCTGTCATTCTAGTTTTAAGTCAAATTTTAAAGAGGAAGCCAAAGATCTCGTCGTGCTCTGGGGAAAGCAGCTTCATGCTGAGGGTCTGCAGTGGGGTTCTCAGAGGTTTAATATATATATTCTCAAGCACAAAAAGTTAACAGAAATCTCAAACAAAATGTAGGATTAAAAAAATGCCCAACCCCCAGCTGAAAATACACATGGTGGGATTACAGATGTTTTTGTTCTTAATTTCTGCCTGCTGAAAATACATATACCATATTTGTAAAGTCTTACTTTCTCTAAATGTCTCCCATTAGAGAATTTTGTGTAGCATTTGTTCATTTTGCTAAAAAAAATTGTTTCAACACTTAGAAAAATAAAACTCCGAAAAGATATGTAGCAAGTTGTTGACATTTTCTTTGGGTGGTCAGCAGCTTGAAACTCTTTTTGTTTGTTGTGTTGTCATATCCAGTTTTTCCATGAATTTGTAAGGCTTTCATAAAAAGAAGAGTAAAGAACAATAAACTAAAAAATAAAACAAAAACAAAGAAATCTGCTCCTTTTCCCCTCTTCCTAAATTCCTATAATTTCAATTTGAGGAAGGAAACACAGAATGGGGAGTGGGGGATGATGGAGAGATTTCCCTGAGATTTAATCTAAATTGCACAGATTCCTAATGTGTTTAATTGAGCAGTGTTTTGATGGGGAGAGAAGGTTTTGGAGAGATTTTTTTTTTTTTTTTTTTTACAGCAGGAGTTCTTTATTTGCCACTAAGATTGGAGGTGTTTACATTAAAGAAACACACTACACCAGAATAAGATGTACTGATACTATACCCATTTTATAGATGAGGAAACTAAGGTTTAGACTAGAGACTAAATTACCTGCCCAAGATTACCTAATGACAGAGCTGGGATTCAAAGGCAAGCTGTGTAATTCCAGATTTGTGCATTTAAGGAAAGAGAGAAGGAAAGAAGAAGGAATGAAGGAAGGGAGGAAGGAAAGAAAGGAAGGAGAGAAGGAGGACGGGAGGGAGGAAAGTAGAAAGCAAAGCAGGGAAGGAGACAGGGAGGGAGATTAACATCTACAAAGGTGTACTCCAAGGCGGGAAAAAAGGAAAAATTGAAGAAAAAGGAAAACCTTTGAGAGAAAACACGTCAGTTCTCTCTCTCTCTCATTAAAATGAGTATTAGTATGTAAACTAAAGGAAAATTAACAAAAAATATATAGAAGTGAGTCATGTGCTCCTGCCTTCACACTCACTCATCAGATTTTGGGGTTTTTTTCCCCAGGATTTTTCTCCAAGGCAGCTGATGGCCTGAAAATGAGATCACAGAGCCTACCTTCCTTTAATTATACACCACGACTTCACAACCCCTTCTTTGGAACTCTGAAATCCAAAGTACTCTGAAAATTTGGAAGCTTTCTTCAAAACTCATTTGGCTGAAAATCTAACCATTACTGATGGTCTCTATCCCACTTAGTGTAATTATTAGTGTATTTTCCTGAAGAAATAGTAAGGTTAGGATACTGGGTAACTCCTCACAGCTTCTGCTATGAGTATCATGTAATGTACCCTACGTGTACACTGAGCTACCTTCAAAAATTTCTGTAATTCTGAATTCTAGAACACATCTGATCCTCGAGTCCTGGTCGAGGGCTTGCAGACCTATACCTAACTCAAAATTCAATGCTGTTTAAACCTTACAAGGGGAAGTAGCTCCATTGTGTACCTGCAATTCCCTCTCTGAATTTCTCAGCTAAGGTTATCCCTCATAACACACATCATATTGGACTTATTGAAGGAAAGTGATATACAATCTTTGGAGGATGGGACTAGGGGGAGAACTTTTGTGAACAAAGCAAAATTTTAAGACCAGTGAAAAATAATCGTCAAATGAACAAACTACTTATTTTTCTATCTTTGCTCAGAAAATAGCCCTGCATTTCAAATCAGAACTGCCCTTGCATGTTCTTATTTTAAATATGTTTTTCTTTGATTGGTAATATTGCACACGTAGAGGATTCACATATAGGATGACAGAGTTGGGCATATTTTTATAAATAGGTGTCTAACCTTCATAAACATTCCAGGTGATTATATTCACTAGGATGCCAGAACACATATCAAAAAGAGAATTCACTTTAGGCCTCCTAACTTGGGTAAATGAGTCTCTTTTATCAAATATTTATTTTTTCACCCTGCAACACAAATAATGTAGTAGAAGAAAGATGTTTCTGGGGTGGTATCAATATAGGACAGGCTGTTCAAGGAGAAGTAGGCATTTACCTTGTAGTTGAAATTTTAATGAAATTGAGCTACCAAATTCTTGGGCATTTTGTCCTATCAGATCACAAACCCATCAAAATAATATTCAGGCACAGATCCAGCCAGGACTGGCCTCCTGCTTACCTCAATGAGCTTTCTGTGGGTCAGGATAGATTTCTTTTGCAGTAAGTAAAGAACCAGTTTAAATTATTAAAAATCAGCCAAGGGGACCGTTATGGACTGAATGTTTGTATCTCCCCAAAATTCTTATGTTGAAATTCTAACCCCCATTGTGATGTTATATGGAGGCAGGGCCTCTGTGGGTTAATTAGGTTTAGATGAGGTCATGAGGGTGGGGCTCCCGTAATGGCATTAGTGCCCTGATAAGAAGAGGAAGAGAGAACAGAGCTCTCTTTTTCCATCATGTGAGGATACAGCAAAAAGGCAGCCTTTGGCAAGAGAGCTCTCACTAGGAACGAAGTCAGTCAGTCCCTTGATCTTGGACTTCCCAGACTCCAGAATTATGAGAATCATCCATTGTTTAAGCCACTCAGTCTATGGCATTTTGTTAGAACAGTCCGACCTGACTCAGACAGGGTCTGTACCTTCAGAAAAAGATTCAAACATTGATTTTTCACAGAGCAAAGTTTGGTGAAATGATTTCTTGAGAGTTAACTGCCTTGGTTTTTACTCTGATACGGCATACTAAGCTCTGCAAACTAAAAACTGGAAAACAAACAAACAACTGAAAATTACCTCTTAGCTCCACCAATGGGTCTCCAGATTGGTTAGTTTTCTTTTGACTCAGAATCTGTGAGCCCTGGAGCTTGGTTTAAATGCAAAGTCTCAGTGCACAGCTCATGTGTCATTATGCAGGAGCAGAATTGTGGTGAGGAAAGAATTCGAGGGACCTCTCGGAGAAGGCAACTGAGACATCTTAAGAGTTTCTCAGAAGAGAAGGCAATGTTACTGAACCCAGGTCCGGCTGCTCACTGCTCAAAAGCCAATAAAGAGGCCAGGTTGGTGGAAAGGAAAGTTTGTTTTATTTTGGATGCCGGCAACTGGGCTGCGGGGAGGGTGGACGGCTGTCCAAAGGCTGACTCCCCCCATCCCCGACAATCAGTGGGCAAGAGCTTTTATAGACAGAGGGAGGGGCCTACGTGCAGAAACAATGCAGTCAGCTCTGACAGTCATCTTGAAATTGGTCATCGGCTGTCTGACCAGCGTCATCTCGATTGTTTTAGGTACAGTTAATGTTCAGTTCCCATTTCTTTGAGGCCAGAGTTCTCGGAACTGTGGCAGCTTTTGTCGTGGCTTCAATTTGGTCATCATGTAGTCATCCTCCTCCACCTGGTGGGGGCTTCAGTGTCTGCAAAACAGCTCTCAAGATATGGCTCAGAATATTATCTATAGGCCTTAAGGAAGAACTAAAGGTCCTTGACTATGCTTAATGACTAAACTATTATTATTTGGTCTCCTTTGACTGTTTTCCTTTGTTTCTGCATTTTCTCACTTCTCTGATTAAACTTATTCTTTGGCTAAAGTTTTTCCACAGACAAAAGGCAGGCTGAGGACACAGTGGGGACCAGGACCATAGGGTCCTGCTCCATTTCAGTAAGAGCAGGGACGTTGGTGTCAAGATGGTCTGGGATGAATCTCGGCTCTGGGACCTGAAGGCTGTGTGTCCTGGAGCTGGTTATTCACACCCTCTGAGCAGTTTTCTCATGTTCGAAATGAGAGCATTCATTGCCTGTTGATGCGAGGATTAAATAGGATCATGTGTGTAACAAGTTGAGCAATGTGCCAGGCATGTAAGTAAGAACTCAATAAATTGTAGTTTTGTTATTTCCCCTAATATCCCAATCTTATCTCCCCCCCACACATCCTGCCTTGCACTTTTAAGATGAAAGAACTACAAATCATAGTCTTAGGCTTACATTTGTGGGTGAGCAGAGCTATCGTTCTACGATTCTCTTGCAGAAAGCCTCACAATTAAAAACTAAAATAAAATGTTCACACTTTGGATTTTATTTTAACCAGCCCACAAAATTTTTTATCCATCTTTGCCTTTCAGAAACCCTGCAGCTGATGGCAGGGAAGTCAGCAGAGCTGCCTTTAGATGTCTCGGGTTCTTGAATTTTCTGCTGCTGATTAAAATTCTGTCTCACTCATCGCCTGATCCCACAGGCCCCTGACTGCAAAGCCTGCAGAGCAGAGCCCGCTCTGGTTTTATTCATTTATTCATCAAACATTTACTGAGCATCTTCTACATACCAGGCACCATGTTAGGCTCTGGACCAGCAGGGGATAAGACAACATTTCTATTCTCACAGTAGAGAGGGGAGTCAGACATATAAAAAACACAATGAAGAAAATGCAATGATAGAAGTTTGTCAGGAAGCAGAAAGGAGAGGGCTACAGACGATGCTCATCAAAAGGGTGGGGGACAGAACTTATCATGTGTCTCAGAGGAGCAAGACTTGCTGGAAACCTCTCCCCTCAGTCAAGGAGCCTCCCAAGAATGCCACCTTTATTCTCTCTCCCTTATTCTCATCAATAATCACTTCTCCCCACTTTTTTCATTCACTGCCCTATCTTTAGCATCTTAGAACAGTGTCTGGCACATAGTGGATGCTTGTTATGGGCTGAATTGTATCTCTCCCTGCCCCACCCCAAAATCACATGTTGAAGTCCTAACCCCCCAGTATTGCAGAAAGTATTTGGAGGTAGGATCTTTAAAGAGGTAATTAAGGACAAGTAAGTTCATCTAGATAGACCCTAAAACAATCAGACTGGTGTCCTTATAAGAAGAGATTAGTACACAGACATGCACAGAGGGAAGACCACACAGGGACACAGGGAGAAGACAGCTGTCTACAAGCCAAAAAGAGAGGCCTCAGAAGGAATCAACCCTTCCCACACCTTGATCTTGGACTTCTAGCCTCCAGAACTGCGAGGAAATAAATTTCTGTTGGTCTGTGGTACCTTGTTATAGCAGCCCTAGCAACCTTATACAATGCTCAAACCATATTTGTTGAATAGATCAATGAATAATGTTAGCGTTATTATAATTGAGATATATCTATTATAGATAGATGATTAAATAGATAGATAGATAGATAGATAGATAGATAGATAATAGAGGTGGATGGATATAGATATATACCCTTTCCCTACAACTACCATGGAGTCTTGAAATGCTGCTAACTTATGAAGTGACACACAGAAACTGCTCAATAAATGTATTTGAGTCTGTTGATTAACATTAACTCATTGCCAAGGGTCAGATTGGATGTTTTCTTTTTAAAAGGAGGAGAAGTTTTGTCCAATTTGAACCCTGTGATTTAATCGCAGGTGACAATAAAGGAGAAAAGGCGGGGATGGAAGCTGACATTTACTAATCACCCTCCTTGTGCCACTCACTGGTTTAGCCACTTTCCCACAACTATTTTGTTTCATCCTCACGACAATCTGTGAGACAGGTATGAATATCCACATTTCCCAGGTGGTGAAACTGGGGCTCAGAGAGTTTTAGTGAATCGTCTGATGTCCCAAATCATGTCCAGTGTGGCATGTCTAAAAGTCAGTGTCTGTGCATCACTTTCCTCTCTGTATACTTCTTTGTCTATCTCACTCAGCAATTCTGTGATTCTGTGATCAATTCTGTGATTCAGAAAACTAAGTGGCTTTCTCATTGTAAACTATGTTTGCTTAATTTATTTTAAAAAAACCAACTCTGCTATAGAAAATAGAAACCAAGTATAGAAGCATATAGCTCATGAGACATATCATACACAGATAAAGTAAGTAGAAAGTATGTGTATTAAATATAAATAAAATGAATGGAACAAACAAGAGTGTTTCTGGATGGAAAGTAATGGAATGATGGTCAGTGGGGAAAGAGAGAACATATGAAAATTGACTAACCCAGAATCTGGGCATGTGGCCCTTCTACCCCACTTGCACCCTATCCTAAGTGTGCTAACCTGTACCATCTCTTTTCCATTACACCTGAGTTTTTTAAATTGATCAAATAAATGAATCAAGCACAGGTTTCTCCCGCTATCCAAAAGCAGAGCGTTCCTATGAAGGCTTTTCGTAGCTGGAAGAAGAAATTACCTTAAGACGCATCTTGCAATGGCTGCACAAAATACATGGTGGTGGAGCTCAGATGCTCACAGACACAGTTCAAAGCATGGTGGCTTGAAGTTGAGATGCTGAGTGTAGTTCCCGGGGAAGGAGATTGGCTGTGCCACCCTTGCTGCTTGGGGTGCACGCTGCCTCTGTAATGCCTCGCTGCAAAACAAACGCTGAACCCTATTTTTGCTTTTTGCATTTTTTCAAAAAAGGGAAATCCACTTTGGATTTCTTCGGGTTAGTGAAAACAGATACTAATGCAGGTTTTTCATAAAAGCCAAGTGGCATAAGTAAACTTTCAAAAGATGGGGCGGGGCTTCCCTGGTGGCGCAGTGGTTGAGAATCTGCCTGCCAATGCAGGGGACACGGGTTCGAGCCCTGGTCTGGGAAGATCCCACATGCCACGGAGCAACTGGGCCCGTGAGCCACAATTACTGAGCCTGCGCGTCTGGAGCCTGTGCTCCGCAACAAGAGAGGCCGCGATGGTGAGAGGCCCGCGCACCGCGATGAAGAGTGGTCCCCACTTGCCGCAACTAGAGAAAGCCCTCGCACGGAAACGAAGACCCAACACAGTCATAAATAAATAAATAAATAAATAAAAGAACGTGAATTTCTAAAAAAAAAAAAAAAAAAAAGATGGGGCGAGGGGAATACCTTATCTTAGTTTGGCCTCTGAGCCTCCTTGTTCAGTGACCTCTGGGATAACATTGCCCTTGAGGCCACCATTGCATCAAGTTCATTTCCTACACAACACCTACAATGTATCTGTCTAACTGTACGTTCTTTTTCGTCATGACCCAAGGCTCTATCCCTGTGGGTGCCTACTAGAAACGTGCAACTTTCTGAAAGAGGAGACTGCCCCTCAAAAAAACCCCTCCTGAAACTTTTGGTTCTATACACAGTCTGATTACGGATCTTCATTTACATCCAAGATACATAAACTTGAGTCAGCATTTAAGGCACAAGTATAGAGTGAACTACGTGGAAAAGCTGTCAGAATCCTGATGTGGGTCCTTGTTTCACCTGTATAGCCCCAGAGCCCTGCATCTGGATCAGCACCTTCCCTGGAAGCCTCAGTTCCCACATCTGAGAACTGGGGATGTTTTTATGACTTCTGGCTTTCCTGTGTGGGGTGGGTGAGGAAGAAATGAAACAACAGCTAACTCATCTGCTGCATGAACGCTGCACCTGGGACTGCTCTCATTCTTGCAGTAGCCCTGGGAGGCAGCCCTTCAAATTATAAAGGAAAACGGAGTCTCTGAGGGGTGAAATGGCTTGCCCTAGGTCACACAGCAGGATATGGGGAGAGCTGGGATTTGAACTCAGGCCAACGGGCTCGTAAGCACAGCCTGCAGGACAGAGCTCTGTGCAGTGCGACGTGGTGTCCGTGCCGGCAGCTCACCGTCCTTCCTGACCCTTTCCCTGCCATTGTCTCTCCACCGTAAGGTGGCAGGAAAGTGCCAAATGAAAGGTGTAACAGAGGGCAGAGAGCAGGGCCTAAAGGAAGCTTTTCTGAATGAACAAAAAACAAATGAAAGAGCTAGCAAACAACAAACCGGGCATCACGCAATAGAGAGGAGAGTAGCTGCCTCTGCTGGGAGGTGACAACTGAGTATGATCCTCAAATATGAGCCAAGCGAAGGAAGAGAGAACTCTGACTTCCACAGGAGAGGGAGACCACTGATCACAAGCTCCTCAGGAGACATGAGCTACAGCTGTTACTGCAGTTAAGTGTTAGAAATGTCCCCCAACCAGCTTAACTTGGCGCCCAAACCCCCACCCTATTAATTTTTCCATCTATTTACCACCTCCCAAAGTCTCCTTCCATTTTTAAAGGCAGACCATTCCTTCCCCTCCTCCCCTGACTCTTGTTTTCTGCTAATCCATGCCCTCGGGATTTCACCCCCAAGAGGTTAATCAAAGGATTTTCCTAAATAAATCAAGTCTTTCCTAAGACAAATGCCAGTTGTTCTAATGCCAGCTGTTTATACTGCGTGTGTCCACCCTGCTCCACAAGTATTTTTATAACTGCTATTGTTTTGGTATGAAGGTATCTGTTTTTTTACTTAAGGTGTGGATTCAACTTTAACTCTCAGAAGAAAGATAAAACATTTTCATCTTGGGGATCTGATCTGAACCACTCCCTCCTTTTCTGGAAATGCAGAGAAGTTCGGGCTTTGGCTGAATCAGGAAGCCCAGCCAGCACTTCTCGTAGAAGCCAAGTTGCCGCCTGCCAAGCATGTTGACCAAGAAAGAAGAAGGGGGGGGGGGGGCAGCAGCAGTGTTCAGGGAGGAGGTGACAAAGCAAGAGTTGTCCCTGGGGAAGATGTCAGCTGGAGGTTTGCATTTACTAGGGGCTTCCAAGGGAGGCTTCCTTCCCACCGAACAATAGACAGTGAAGATGAAAGGCAGTATCTTCAGCAGAGGTCTTTAGCAGAAGGGCTCAGTTAGGACTCTTAAAACCACACCACCTATATGTATATACAATGCAGTATTACTCAGCCACAAAAAAGAATGAAATAATGCCATTTGCAGCAATATAGATAGACCTAGAGATTATCATACTAAGTGAAGTAAGTCAAAGATAAATATATTACATCACTTGTACATGGAATCTAAAAAAAATTATACAAATGAACTTATTTACAAAACAGAAATAGACTCACAGACATGGAAAACAAACTTATGGTTACCAAAGGGGAAAGGGGGGAAGGGATAAATTAGGAAATTGGGATTAAGAGATACACATGACTATATGTATAAATAGACAACAAGGATTTACTGTATAGCACAGGGAACTATATTCAATATCCTGTATTAACCTATAATTGAAATAAACCTGAGAAAGAATATATATATGTATATGTATAAATGAATCACTTTGCTGTACACCTGAAACATTGAAAATCAACTATACTTCAATCTAAAAATCATTAACAAAGAAAGAAAGAAAGAAAGAAAGAAAGAAAGAAAACCACACCACCACGCCCCTTAGACTCAGCCTGGTTTCTTACAGTGGAGCACAGTCAAGATTGGAGAAGACAAGGATATATCTATGGCCAACAAGGAAAACTCCTCTTGTACCATACAGTGTGATAAGCTCAGACTAGGAGGTTCTTTTTAATTTTCAGTCTCTTAGTCTAGCCTCATTTTTTCCTCTGTGTTCATGGAATCACAGATATATTGCTTTTTTCTTTTAGAGTTGGAAAGAATCTTAGAACTTTAAACCAATCATTGGATTTTGCAGAAGGAAATAAGCCCAGAGAGGTAAAGTGACAGCCAGGAAAGGGCCAGGTCAGGACCTGGTGTCCTGACTCAGTCTAGGTCTCTCAGCATTTGGAAATCTCCAGACTCAGCTTTCTAGAAAGAGTAACCCCTCCCCCAATAAGGAGGGATAAATACCCCCACTCTCCAGATTACCAGATCCTATTTCCTTTGATGACTGTACTAACTTCAGAGCAAATGCTCATCTTTGTTTACAGAAGAGATCGGAGTCCAGAGAGTTCAAGAGCCCTGCTCCAGGACTCTGGGAGGGTGTGTGAAGGGGCCAGGTGTCAACTGCAGAGAAACTCACTCCAAACCCCAGGCTGAAGTCACTGTGTGATCCGAGGCCAGGAATGTCCCCATTTCTGAATATTAGCCCCCATCCTCTCCTGCCCTGAGAGCCCATAGTCCTGCTGTAGCCTTTTGGATCCTTTCTTGTAGCTGCTTTAAGTCTTTCGCTATTGGCACTTGCACCATCCTGAAAGGGAGCACCTCCTTAAATTTTCTGTCCTAGGCACTTCACCAGCATCCCCAAGTCCCAGCCTTGTTGTCACAGCTTCTTGCCTTTTACACCTATTCTCCATTCTACAGTTGGAATGATCTTTCCAGAATTTAGATCACTGCCCTGCCTAAACCCCATCACTTCTCCCCTTGGCCCTGGGATACAGTCTCAATTCCTTTACTCAGTGTACAAGCTCATCCAGGAGCCAGTGCAAAGATCTCAGACTATGGGCTCTGCAGAACAAATTCAGCCCAAAATGCCCTAATAATTCCAGTATTGTAATTTAAAGGAGCACATTTCTAGCTTCTCTTAAGGGAAGTTACCTTAGTTTTTTCCTCAGTGAAGTTTATTTCTTCAGTAATAACACAAAAGAAATGAAAGTGCTTGACCAGTGTGTGTCATCGTTAGTGTTATGACAATAGACGCCAGCATGGCCCTCACTGGCATGACCTTGGTGGCTGGTGCTGGGCAGCCGTGCTCCCCCAGGAGGGGCAGGAGTGCTCCACAGTCTGCACCCCTCCCCGTGCACCCGTCATTCCAGCTACCTGTCTGGTGTTTCAGTCTGTGACTCAAAATGGAGTTCACATCTATCCCCAGCCTCCATGCTCTCCACTTCCTGTCTCACATTTTTCAGCAACACTAAACAGCTTGGGCTTCCTTTTTCAGCCTGAATCTAGGCTTTGCCATTCATAACACTTGGAACGTGTAGTTTGCCTGCTGACCTCATTGGAGAATAATGCCACACCCCACCCCAGGCAGGGACACCACATGTGGCCCAGTGCTGAGCATGGAATAAAACTCAAGTGTTTTTAGAAATAGACTAAACTGAGAAGGCCAACATGGTTAGCACATTGACATGGATTTACATCCTCTCTTGGTTTCTAAAGAGCCTGCACATTCAACCAGTAAAGATATCCAATGTTTAATTCCAGAAAAGAGCTTGAGTTTATAGTTAAATCAAGTTGACTTCAAATCCCAGCCCTGTCACTTACTGGTGACCATGTGCTAGTTATGTAATCTCTCTGAGCCACAGTTGTCTCAACTTCCAAAAGGACATAGCAGCTATTCTGCTCCTAAGTATTATGAAAACATATGCCTACACAATAACTTGTATATAAATATTTATAGCAGCTTCCTTCACAACAGCCAAAAACTTCAAAAAAAAGTGTGCATTAACAGATGAATGGCTAAACCAGCTGCGGTGCAACCCATGCAATGGAATGGTACTCAGTGATAAAAAGGAATGTGCTACTGACACACACAATGATGTGAGTGAATCTCAAAGGCATTGTCCTGAGTGAGAGAAGCTAGGTGCATGTACGATTCCATTTATACATGTAAACCAATGCATTATGACAAAAAGCAGTTCTGTGGTTTCCTGGGGCAGGGGATAGAGGGAAAGAAGAATTCTAAAAGGGCTTGAGGAGTCCTTCTGGAATGATGGACATGTTCTGAGTCAGGATTGTGGTGGTGGTTTCATGGGCATATGCCACTGTCAAAACTGATCGAATTGTACACTTTAGATGCAAGTAGTTTATTGTGCAAAAGTTATTCCCCAGGTCCACTCCTCTGGTGAGATGGGGCCGGGAGATGCTCTCCTCAGCTCCTTGCCTGGGTGGGCAACTCAGTCTCTAGAGCTGGCAGAAATCCTCGTTTGAGGGTCCCACCAAGTTCCCTGGTCAGTGTGCTGCAGCTGAGCACAGCAGCTGCGTGGGACTACTGCTTGGGAGCTGCAGAAAGTCTTCTTGGAATCTGACATGTTATCACTTTGGGACCATTGGCCAGCTGCTCCTGACTTGACCACATGAAGGCTCAGACTGCCCCAGTCTCTGAAATGAAGAGAACCAACACTATTAGCATGTCTCTCACTACCATGAATGCAAGGTATTTCAATGAAGAGTATCAGGAGGACATCTACAAATCCCAGACTGGCATGTGCAAGTTCTGAGGAATGGTGGAATAACCCACTGTATCTGGGTGACCTTTGGAGACAGCTGAGACAGAGCTATAACAGTGCAGTGGCTGACACCCAACTCATAGTCTGTCTTCTCCAACCGTGTGGCTGACAGAGTCTTGGTGCTCTGGCCAGCTATCAGAGGCATGAGCCTCTGAGGTGGGAAAGCCGAGTTCAGGACATTGGTCCAGCAGAGGCCTCCTGACTCCACATAATATCAAACGACGAAAGCTCTCCCAGAGATCTCCATCTCAACACTAAGACCCAGCTCCACTCAACGACCAGCAAGTTACAGTGCTGGACACCCTATGCCAAACAACTAGCAAGACAGGAACACAACCCCACCCATTAGCAGAGAGGCTGCCTAAAATCATAATAAGGTCACAGACACCCCAAAACACACCACCAGACGTGGTACTGCCCACCAGAAAGACAAGATCCAGCCTCATCCACCAGAACACAAGCACCAGTCCCCTCCACCAGGAAGCCTACACAACCCACTGAACCAACCTTAGCTACTGGCGAAAGACACCAAAAACAATGAGAACTACAAACCTGCAGCCTGTGAAAAGGAGACCCCAAACACAGTAAGTTAAGTAAAATGAGAAGACAGACAAATATACAGCAGATGAAGGAGCAAGGTAAAAACCCACCAGACCAAAAAATAAAGAGGAAATAGGCAGTCTACCTGAAAAAGAATCCAGAGTAATGATAGTAAAGATGATCCAAAATCTTGGAAATAGAATGGAGAAAATACAAGAAACATTTAATAAGGACCTAGACAAACTAAAGAGCAAACAAACAATGATGAACAACACGATAAGTGAAATTAAAAATCCTCTAGAAGGAATCAATAGCAGAATAACTGAGGCAGAAGAATGGATAAGTGACCTGGAAGATAAAATACTGGAAATAACTATTGCAGAGCAGAGTAAAGAAAAACGAATGAAAAGAATTGAGGACAGTCTCAGAGACCTCTGGGACAACATGAAATGCACTAACATTCGAATTATAGGGGTCCCAGAAGAAGAAAAGATAAAGAGAGGGACTGAGAAAATATTTGAAGAGATTATAGTTGAAAACTTCCCTAATATGGGAAAGGAAAAAGTCAAACAAGTCCAGTCAAAGAGTCCCATACAGGATAAATCCAAGGAGAAACACACCAAGACACATATTAATCAAACTATCAAAAATTAAACACAAAGAAAAAATATTAAAAACAGCAAGAGAAAAGCAACAAATAACATACAAGAGAATCCCCATAAGGTTAACAGCTGATCTTTCAGCAGAAACTCTGCAAGCCAGAAGGGTGTGACAGGACATATTTAAAGTGATGAAAGGGAAAAAAACTACAACCAAGATTACTCTACCTGGCAAGGATTTCATTCAGATTTGACAGAGAAATTGAAACCCTTACAGACAAGCAAAAGCTAAGAGAATTTTGCACCATCAAACCAGCTTTATGACAAATGCTAAAGGAACTTCTCTGGCAGGAAACACAAGAGAAGGAAAAGACCTACAATAACAAACCCAAAACAATTAAGAAAATGGTAATAGGAATATACATATCGATAACTACCTAAATGTAAATGGAGTAAATGTTCCAACCAAAAAACATAGGCTGGCTGAATGGATACAAAAACAAGACATGTATATATGCTGTCTACAAGAGACCCATTTCAGACCTAGGGACACATACAGGCTGAAAGTGAGGGGATGGAAAAAGATATTCCATGCAAATGAAAATCAAAAGAAAGCTGGAGTAGCAATTCTCATATCAGACACAATAGACTTTAAAATAAAGACTATTACAAGTGACAAAGAAAGACACTACATAATGATCAAGGGATCAATCCAAGAAGAAGATAATAACAATTTTAAGTATATATGCACCCAACATAGGAGCACCTCAGTACATAAGACAAATACTAACAGCCATAAAATGGGAAATCAACAGTTAACACAATCATGGTAGGAGATTTTAACACCCCACTTTCACCAATGGACAGACCATCCAACATGAAAATAAATAAGGAAACACAAGCTTTAAATGATACATTAAACAAGATGGACTTAATTGATATTTATAGGACATTCCATCCAAAAAAACCAGAATACACTTTCTTCTCAAGTGCTCATGGAACATTCTCCAGGACAGATCATAACTTGGGTCACAAATCAAGACTTGGTAAATTTAAGAAAATTGAAATTGTATCAAGTATCTTTTCCAACCACAACGCTATGAGACTAGATATCAATAACAGGAAAAAAACTGTAAAAAATACAAACACATGGAGGCTAAACAATACACTACTAAATAACCAAGAGATCACTGAAGAAATCAAAGAGGAAATCAAAAAATACCTAGAAACAAATGACAATGAAAACATGGCGACTCAAAGCCTATGGGATGCAGCAAAAGCAGTCCTAAGAGGGAATTTTATACCAATACAATCCTACCTCAAGAAACAAGAAACATCTCAAATAAACAACCTAACCTTACACCTAAAACAATTAGAGAAAGAAGAACAGAAAAACCCCCAAAGTTAGCAGATGGAAAGAAATCATCAAGATCAGATCAGAAATAAATGAAAAGGAAATGAAGGAAACGATAGCAAAGATCAGTAAAACTAAAAGCTGGTTCTTTGAGAAGATAAAATATATTAATAAACCACTAGCCAGACTCATCAAGAAAAAAGGAGTCTCCCTTTTTGACTCAAATCAATAGAATTAGAGATGAAAAAGGAGTAGTAACAACTGACACTGCAGAAATACAAAGGATCATGAGAGATTACTACAAGCAACTATATGTCAATAAAATGGACAACCTGGAAGAAATGGACAAATTCTTAGAAAAACACAACCTTCCGAGACTGAACCAGGAAGAAATAGAAAATATAAACAGACCAATCACATGCACTGAAATTGAAACTGTGATTAAAAATCTTCCAACAAAGAAAAACCCAGGACCAGATGGCTTCACAGGCAAATTCTATCAAACATTTAGAGAAGAACTAACACCTATCCTTCTCAAACTCTTCCAAAATATAGCAGAGGGAGGAACACTCCCAAATTACTGTTTGAGGCCACCGTCACACTGATACCAAAACCAGGAAAAGATGTCACAAAAAGAGAAAATACAGGCCAATATCACTGATGAACATAGACGCAAAAATCCTCAAAAAGTACTAGCAAAAAAATTCCAAGAGCACATTAAAAGGATCATATTTCATGATCAAGTGGGGTTTATATCAGGAATGCCAGGATTCTTCAATATATTCAAATCAATCAATTTATGCAATATAATATATATATAATATATATATATTATTTTACATATAATATATATTACACAATAATATATTTTTCAATATAAGCAAATCAATCATATTAAAATATTGAAGGAGAAAAACCATATGATCATCTCAGTAGATGCAGAAAAAGCTTTTGACAAAATTCAACACCCTTTATGATAAAAGCCCTCCAGAAAGTAGGCATAGAGGGAACTTACCTCAACATAAGAAAGGTCATATGTGACAAACTCACAGCTAACATCGTTCTCAATGGTGAAAAACTGAAACCATTTCCACTAAGATAAGGAACAAGACAAGGTTGCCCACTCTCACCACTATTATTCAACATAATTTTGGAAATTTTAGCCACAGCAATCAGAGAAGAAAAAGAAATAAAAGGAATCCAAATTGGAAAATAAGAAATAAAACTGTCATAGTTTGCAATGACGTGATACTATATATAGAGAATCCTAAAGATGCTACCAGAAAACTACTAGAGCTAATCAATGAATTTGGTAAAGTAGCAGGATACAAAATTAATGCACAGAAATCTCTTGCATTCTTATACAGTAATGATGAAAAATCTGAAAGAGAAATTAAGGAAACACTCCCATTTACCATTTCAACAAAAAAATAAAATACCTAGGAATAAACCTACCCAAGGAGACAAAAGACCTGTATGCAGAAAACCATAAGACACTGATGAAAAAAATTAAAGATGACACAAATAGATGGAGAGATATACCATGTCCTTGGATTGGAAGAATCAACATTGTGAAAATGACTATACTACCCAAAGCAATCTACAGATTCAGTGCAATCCATATGAAACCACCAATGGCATTTTTCACAGAACTAGAACAAAAAATTTCACATTTTGTATGGAAACACAAAAGACCCCGAAGAGCCAAAGCTATCTTGAGAATGAAAAACGGAGCTAGAGGAATCAGGCTCCCTGAGTTCAAAATATACTACAAATCTACAGTAATCAAGACAGTATGGTACTGGCACAAAAACAGAAATATAGATCAATGGAACAGGATAGAAAGCCCAGAGATAAACCCACGCACATATGGTCAACTTATCTTTGATAAAGGAGGCAAGAATATACAATGGAGAAAAGACAGCCTCTTCAATAAGTGGTGCTAGGAAAACTGAACAGCTACATGTAAAAGAATGAAATTAGAACACTCCCTAACACCATACACAAAAATAAACTCAAAATGGATTAAAGGCCTAAATGTAAGGCCAGACACTATAAAACACTTAGAGGAAAACATAGGCAGAACACTCTATGACATACATCACAGCAAGATCCTTTTTGATCCACCTCCTAGAGAAGGGGAAATAAAAACAAAAATAAACAAATGAGACCTAATGAAACTTAAAAGCTTTTGCACAGCAAAGGAAACCATAAACAAGATGAAAAAGACAACCCTCAGAATGGGGGGAAATTTTTGCAAATGAAACATCTGACAAAGGATTAATCTCCGAAATTTACAAGTAGCTCATGCAGCTCAGTATCAAAAAAACAAATAACCCAATCCAAAACTGGGCAGAAGACCAAAATAGACGTTTCTCCAGAGAAGATCTACAGATTGTCAACAAACACATGAAAGGATGCTCATCACTAATCATTAGAGAAATGCAAATCAAAACTACAATGAGGTATCACCTCACACCAGTCAGAATGGCCATCACCAAAAAATCTACAAACAATAAATGCCGGAGAGGGTGTGGAGAAAAGGGAACCCTCTTGCACTGTTTGTGGGAATGTAAATTGATACAGCCACTATGGAGAACAGTATGGAGGTTCCTTAAAATCTAAAAACAGAACTACCATATGACCCAGCAATCCCACTACTGGGCATATACCCTGAGAAAACCATAATTCAAAAAAGAGTCATGTTCCACAGTGTTCATTGCAGCTCTATTTACAATAGCCAGGACATGGAAGCAACCTAAGTGTCCATCAACAGATGAATGGATAAAGAAGATGTGGCACATATATACAATGGAATATTACTCGGCCATAAATAGAAATGAATTTGAACTATTTGTAGTGAGGTGGATGGAGTTAGAGTCTGTCATACAGAGTGAAGTAAGTCAGAAAGAGAAAAACAATTGCCATATGCTAACACATATATATGGAATCTAAAAAAGAAAATAAAAGGTTCTGATGAACTTAGGGGCAGAAAAGGATTGAAGACACAGACATAGAGAATGGACTTGAGGACACAGGGAGGGAGAAGCGTAAGCTGGGACAAAGTGAGAGAGTAGTATTGACATGTATACACTACCAAATGTAAAATAGCTAGTGGGAAGCAGCTGTATAGCACAGGGAGATCAAGTCCGTGCTTTGTGACCACCTAGACGGGTGGGATAGGGAGGGTGGGAGGGAGACGTAAGAGGGAGGGGATATGGGGATATGTGTATACGTGTGACTGATTCACTTTGTTATACAGCAGAAGCTAACGCACCAGTGTAGAGCAATTATACTCTAATAAAGATATTGAAAAAAAGACATTATTCCCCAGTAAATATGAGAACAGAAAATTATTGAAAACATAACCCCTACAATGTTCATTTAATAGTAATGCATGAGTAAGTTAATGGTAATTGTAGAGGATGATTTTTTTTTTCTTTTTTTGCAGTGGTGGTTATTTTAAATGTGTAAAAGAATTAATATTAAGACCTATTGCAGGACTTCCCTGGCGGTCCAGTGGTTAAGACTCCACACTTCTACTTCAGGGCACGTGGGTTTGATCACTGGGGTTGGGGAACTAAGACCCTGCATGCCGAGGCGAGGGAAAAAGAAAAACATAAATAAACAAATAAATTAAAAAGACCTGTTGCATTAAGGAAGAACTATATAACTTTATTTTTCATAGCAGTTATTTGACATTTTTCAGTGCCACCTTGACAAAGTCCATTGTAACTTTAAAATTAGTACAAGAGTGTTATACACAGGCACTTAAATTATGCATGTGGAGGCATGTTGTGAAAATATTTAATAGACGCCTTAGTTGATGAAGAAAGAAAGTCTGGGCCAGTGTCTGCCTTGTTTGGTGGTTGTGTGGGACAAGCTAAAGAAGAAAAACATCACATGATCCTATCTGTTGATGCAGAAAAAGTATTCAACAAAGTTCAACACCTTTTCATGATAATATGCTCAGAAAGTTAGCATAGAAGGGAACTTCTTCAACCTGATAAAGAGAATCTTAGGAAAAAAAATAACTGTTAACATTATACTTAAAGCTGAAAGACTGATTGCCTTCCCCTTAAGATCGGGAAGGCAAGGATCTCTGCTTTCACTACTCTTATTCAACAGAGTGTTAGAAGTTAGCCACCATCACAAGACAAATGAAATAAAAGGAACACAGACTATAAAAGAAGTAATAAAACTGTTCCTATTTGAAAATGACATGGTTTTCTACATAGAAAATCCCCTGGAATCTATCCAAAAAATTCCTGGAACCAATAAGTGAGTTCTGCCAGATCACAGGATAAAAAATAAACATACAAAACCAGTTGTGTATCTATTTAATACCAATGAATATTTTTTATGCTGAAATAAAAAATACAATTCCATTTATATTAAAGAAAAGAATAAGGGAATACTTAGATGTAAATCTAACAAAGCATGGGCAAGATTTGTATTATGAAAATTACACTGTGCTGATGAAAGAAATCAAAGAACTAAATAAATGGAGAGACATACCATGTTCATGGATTGGAAGACTCAATATAGTAAAGATGTCAATTCTTCCCAAACTCATATACAGGTTTAACAGAATTCCTGTCAAGATCTCAGCAAGATATTTTGTAGATATAGATATAGATTATTCTAAAATATACATGGAAAAGTAAAGGAACTACAATATGTAAAACAATTTTGAAAAATAAAAAGAATCAGTCTGCTTGATTTCAAGACAACTATATAGCTACAGTAACCAAGACTGTGTGATAAGGATGGACATGAGAATAGACATATAGATCAATAGAACAGAATAGAAAACCCAGAAATAGACCTACACAAATATGTTCAACTGATTTTTGGAAAAAAGTAAATCAATAGAGGAAAGATAGCTTTTCCAACAAACGATGCTGCAGCAGTTGGAAATGTATAGGCATAAAAATTAACCTCTACCTAAATTTCAGATCTTATACAAAAAATTAACTCAAAGATGATTGTGGAATTACATGTAAAACCATAAAACTTTAAGAGAAAAAATTAGGAGAAAATCTTTGGAAATCTAAGGACAGAAAAAAGTTCTTAGATTTGATGCCAAAAGCACAATTCATAAAAGGAAAAACTGATTAATTGGACTTCATCAAAATTAAAAACTTTTGCTGTGTAAAAGGCCCTGTTTAAATAATAAAAAGTCCACATACATGTGGGAGAAAATATTTGCAAACCACATATCTGAAGAGGGACTAGCATTTGGAATATATAAAGAACTCTCAAACTCAACACTAAACAAAAAAATACAACCCAATTTTAAATGGGCAAAATACATGAAGGAACATTTACTACTAAAGGAGATACACAGATGGTAAATAAGCACATAAATAGGGCAATGCAAATTAAAACTACAGTAAGATATCTCAAGTTAATGTTTAAATTAGTGACAACACCATACATGAGGGAGGATGCATAGAAACAGGATTACTGATATTTTCCTGATGTAAATGTAAAACTATACAATCATTCATAAAAACCGTCAATTTCTTAAAAAGTTAACTACCAAACAACCCAGCAATTGCACTCCTGGACATTTATCTCAGAGAAATGAAGACTTAAGTTCACACAAAAATATGCACATGAATGTTTATAGCAGCTTTATTTGTAATATCCCCAGAATGGAAACAACCCAGATAGCTTCAATTGGTGAATGGTTAAACATAGCTGCTTAGATATATTCATATGATGAAATACTACTCAGCAATGAAAAGGCACAAACTATTGATACACACAGAGAATTATGACAAGTGAAAAAGCCAATCCCAAAAGTTTGCATACTTTATGCTTCCCTGTATAATATATATTCTGAAATGACTAAATTATACAAATGGTGAACAGATTAATGGTTGTCAGATGTTAAGGAGAGAGTGGGTTGGGAGGGAAGTGAATATGGCTATAAAAGTGAAACATGAGGAATCTTTGTGATGATGGAAATAATTTGTACCTTAACTGTGTCAATGTCAAGATCCTAGTTGTGATAGAGTACTAGAGTTTTACAATAGTCTACCATTTGGGAAAACTAGTTAAAGAGTAAAAAAGACCTCTCTGTATTATTTCTTGGAACTGCATGTCAATCTAAAAATTCTCTGAAAATAAAAATTTAATTAAAAAATCGCCAAACTCCAATTTCTAGATCTAAAAACTGAGTGAGCTCAAAACAGAATAAATACAAAGAAAACCATGCAGGCTCATCATTGTCAGCTGTTTGGCTGAAAATTAAGAGATTAAGATTGAATCTTAAAAGCAGCCAGAGGAAAAAAGACCTATTAAAAATATACTACCACAATGTGAATTATAACTAACTTTTCACCAGAAATATGGAAGCTTGAAAATAATGAAATGATATCTTCTATGTGTTGAAAGAAAAAAAATCCATCAATGTAGAATTCGGTACCTAGCAAAAATATCTTTACAAAAAGAAAGCAGAGTTCTGCCTTCTAGTAATAGTGGTTAGTATGGGAAGTAGAATTCTAGGATGGGCCCCATGATCTCTGTCCCCTGGTGTTACATCCTATAGAATCCCCTACCCTTGAGTGTGTTGTCTGGGGGAGACTGGTAAGCTGCTTCTAATCAATAAGTATGGCAAAGTTGATGGGATGTCATTCCTGGAATTATATATATATATATATATATATATATATATATATATATATATGACATACACATACATATATATTACATGTATACACATATATACATTCACATACACACACACACACATACACACACGTTTTC
Organism: Balaenoptera acutorostrata; assembly: GCF_949987535.1. NCBI lineage: Eukaryota > Metazoa > Chordata > Mammalia > Artiodactyla > Balaenopteridae > Balaenoptera > Balaenoptera acutorostrata. Next base: position 99,504,194 of record NC_080068.1, on the reverse strand, counting down.
TTATCATGCATGAGAGAAATAAAGTATACCCCACTTGCTGGCCTCAAAGAAGCTAACTTCCATGTTGTACCCTCCCTATGGAGAGTTCTGGATGGAAGGAAACTGCCAGTGGCCACTGGAATATGGAGACCTCAGTCCAACAACCTCAAGGAACTGAATTCTGCCAGCAATTATGTGAACTTGGAAGAGAATTTTGACTTCCAGGAAGGAATGTAGATCAGCCAACACCTCAATTACAACTTTGTGAGACTCTGAGTAGGGAACCCAGGTAAGCCATGCTTAGATTCCTGACACACAGAAACTGTGAGACAGTAAATGTGTGTTGTTTTAAAGTACTAAGTTGTGGTAATTTGTTACACAACAATAGCTAGCTAATGTAGATAGAGAAACTTGATTGGAATAACCTTCTTTCAGATAACAATCATAAAACCTAGACAAAATATTCTTTAAAATCACCATAAAACAAGTTAAATATATTTTAAAACATTGATATCTACAAAGTATGTTTTCTGACCACGGTAATATCTAATTGAAATTAATACCAATAAGACATTGAGAAAGACTCCCTCATACTTGGAATTTAAACAATATATTTCTAAATAATCTATGAGTCAAAGAATATATATTTTGACTCAGATGAGGTTAAGAATATATCAAAAGTTATGAGATGCCATTTGTAGTGAAATTATATCTGAAATTATTATATAAGAAAGAGAAAACTTAAATCAATTATCTAGTTTCCAATCTTAAAATGCTAAAAATAAACAAACAAATAAAGATAAAATTAAACCTTAAGAAAGTAAGAGAATGGAAAGATCATAGCAGAAATCAATGAAATAGAAAACAAACGAGGAATAGAGAACATTAAAAAAATTAACAAAATAAAAAAATAGTTTCTTAAAAAGATCAATAAAATGGATAAACCCCTAGGGACACTGATCAATGACAAAGAAAAAATATAAATAACCAATCTTTTATGAAAGAGAAGATACCTTTGAAAATCCTATACACATGAAAAGGATAATAGAACATTTTAAATAGCGTAATGCCAATAAATGCAGCAACATAGATGAAATAGACGAATATCTTAAAAAATACAACTTAACAAAACTGACAAAAGATGAACTACAAAATCTAAATAGATTTATATTTATTAAAATAATTGAATTTGTTGTGAAAAACATTTTCACACAAACATATCTAGGGGCAGGTGATTTTTATCAAACAAGAAAAGTACTATTCTTTAAAGAAGAAATAATAACAATTCTACAGAAATTCATTCAAGCAAAAAGAAGAGGACAGGACACTTATCTACTTATTTTATGATGACTGCATTATTCTGATACCAAAACCTGCACAAAACTTGACAAGAAAAAAATATATACACCAATATCTCTCACAAACATAGATGCACATATTGATATTTACAAAATATAAATAATATAAATAATATAAATTCATTAAAAGGATAATATATTATGACTAAGTGGGTTTTAAGCAAGTTTGGTTTAACATTTGAAAATCAAAGTAATTCACCATATTTACAGAATAAAGAAGAGTGGTTATATGGTAAATTCAGTAAATGCATAAAAGTCTATATTCATTCATAATAATAACTCGTAGAAAATTAAAATCAGAAGAAAAATTCCTCAATATGATAAAAGGCAACTATGAAAAATCTAGAGCTAACATCATACTTAAGAGTGAAATAGTAAACTATTTAACCATAAGTTCAAGAGCAAAGTAAGGTTTCTCATTCTCAGCACTTACATTCAACATTGTACTGGAGGCACTAGCCAATTCAATATAGCAATAGAAAAATGCACAAAGATTGGAAATTAAGAAGTAAAACTACCTTTTTGCAAGCAATGTAATTGTTTACATAGAAAATCATAAGTAATCAACCACTCTTCCTCTCAAAAAACTATAACAACTAATAAGTGAGTTTAGCAAGGTCTTACATACAAACCAGATCAACATCCAACCATTAATTTTTTTTCTATGTACTATCAGCAAACATTGGAAAGCAAAAAATATTTAATTCCAGTTACAATAGTGTCATAAACACTTCAGATGTTTAAGAGTAAATTTAACCAAAGATTGACAAGAATTATTTTCTCAAAACTATAAGTCTACAGAGAGAAATTTTAAATGACCTAAATGATTGAGAAGATATGTCCTGTTTACAGTTAAAAATACTTAGTATTCTTAAGATATTAACAATAATTCCCCAGTAATTCAACACAACCCAACTCATGATCCCAGCAGATTTTTTAAATAGAAATTTGCAAACTATACATAAAATTTACATAGAAATATAAAAGACCTAGAATAACCAAATCAATCTTCAAGAAGAATACAACTAGAGGACTTACACTATGCAATTTAAGCTCTACTGTAATGCTAAAGTCATCAAGACTGTGGTATTTGCAAAAGGATAGACAAATCAATCAATGGAACAGAATGAAATTCAGAAATAGATTCTTTCATATGGTCAATTGATTTTCATCAAAGGTGCAAAGCAATTCGATAGAGAAATGAAAGTTCATTCAACAAATGGCACTGGAACTAATAGATATCCATATAGGAAAAAAAATATGCCTACATTCTTACCTCATACTAGTATACACAAAGTTAATTTGAGATAGATTGTAGATCTAAACACAAAAGCCAGAAAGGTAAGTCTTCTAGAAGAAAACATAAGAGAAGATCTTCACAACCTTTCGATAAGCGAAGATTTCCTTGAGGGGATACAGAAATCACTAATCATCAAAGAAAGAATAAAAGATAAATTGTACTTGGTCAAATAAAAATCTTCTTTCTATTCACCAGAAGATATCATTAAGAAAACAGTCAAGACACAGATGGGTCAAAACATTTGCATATGTATATCTGATCAAGGAGTCCTTTCAGAATACAAAAGTCAATGATAAAAAAAATTTCAAATGGACAAAAGACATGAACAAACACTTGACTAAAAAAGATATAGGAATAACCAATCAGCTTGTGAAAAAATGCTCAACTGGGAACTTCCCTGGTGGTCCAGTGGTTAAGACTCCATGTTTCCACTGCAGAAGGCTTGGGTTCATCTCTGGAACTAAGATACCCCATGCCGCATGGCACGGCCAAAAAAAAAGTGCTCAGCTGATACTGGGAAACACATAAATGAAAATGAAAATTATAATGAGATACCACCATACAAGAATGACCAAAATTTGATAGATGATAACATGAAATGTTGGCGAGGATGAAGAGTAACAGCACTCAGCATTCCTGGTGTCAACACAAAATGCTACCAACGTTTACAAAGTTAAAAATTCACCTATTCATTGATCCAGCGATTTCTCTCCTGAGTGTTTGTACAAAAGAAATATTTAAAATCAAATGTCCACTAAAACTTGTACAAGAATATTCATAGCAACCTTATTCATAATTGCTAGAAACTTGAAACAACTCAAATGTCCATCAATAAGAAAATTAATTTTAAATTTGTAGTAAATTTATACAATGAAATACTATTTAACAAGAAAAAAAAAAGAACAACTACTGATAGAAATAACAAAGATGAACTTTATAAACATTATATCAAGCATAAAAAGCTACACACACAACTACATTTATATAAAGTTCAGGAAGGCAAAATTAATCTATGGCTACAGAAGTTAGAAAATCATTGACACAAACTGGAGCATAAGGAACATTTCTGGGTTGATCAAAAGATCCCATATTTAGTTTGGGGTGGTTATTATATGATTGTACAAAATTATTCAAAACTAATTGAATCAAATACTTAAGATGTGTGCAATTTATTGTCTGTAAATAAAACCTCAATACGAAAGAAGCTAAAATAAGATTAAAATTTCAGTGAACAATATTTCATATCTTCTTCAGCATGATGTTTTATACCACTGGTTTGTTAATAGCTTAAGCATAATCTGTTCAGAATTATTAACAATAATGGATGAAAATTTATTTCTCAAATTGTCTTGACAATTGCAGTTTTATCTCCCCCCACTCGACCTTCTTATCTGATCTGGTTAGACTGTCATTGTTTTAGGAGAAGATGAAATATCATCTCTGCCTTCTCAGTCTTCTTTTATGCTTGCTTGTATAGTATTATCTTTAATACAAGTTGGTTTCTTTGCAGGAATCTTTCCAAGTGGCTTGTCCATTTTGTGAAGGTTAGTTTAGTCATAAAACTGCCATGATACAACAGGAAATGCTCAGTGAGTCACAACATGGTTAAAACAAACAAATAAAGAGGAACTTGTCAAGTTCTGCATGCTGTGGAGCCCTGGATCTCCCCATAGGGATGCCTCCCCTCATGTTAGTAACAGTTAGAGCCCCTGCCTGTCTCTCTTAGGGACTTAAGAAGGACCACAGTACTAATCAGTATATTAAAAATGAGTAAAGCTTATTTTATTCTTAAAAAGAATAAACATAAATGGGGGTGGTGCTTATCCATACCCTCTGGGGAACCTATGTGCCCACCTCATTACCTTACACTGTTTCTTACCTAGCCTGTTTTTTTATTACTACTTATTATTTAGGTCTTAGATATTACTGCCCTGGTGAGTTTCTCTGACTCTTTAGGACTGAGTTAGGTGCCTCAGGGCCTTTGCACAAGAAAACAGACCATCATATTTCAAGGTGAGCCTACCTGTCATTATACTGATCGAGATAACAGGGTTAAACACATTAAAAGCTTCCTTCATTATTTATTCAAGAAATTGATAGCTAATCATGTTCCCTCTGCTTTTACAAGCATGGGGGATTCAATGGTGAACCAAATGACCAGATATCCTCATACCATCTAGGCACTGAAATTCTGGTAGGGCAGACAGACAATTAAAAAATAAATAGTGATAAGTATACGGGAAAAAATAAGGCAAGAGAGGATGTGAAACATGAAGAGAGTGGGGTTGACAGTAACATCTGGTGGTCAAGGAGGACCTCACTCAGAATGTGACCTTGAGTCAAGACCAGAGGGAATCATGTGAATATATGCAGGAAAATTGTTACAAGAAAAGGAAAGATCATACTTGCTGAGGGAGCAAGGGCAGAAGCAGGGAGAGAAGTGGATGGTTCAAGATAATTTTCAGCGTTAGAGTCCAGAGATCTTTCTTAAACGGAAGGACAGCAGGGATACGGAAAAGGATGAATAAAGGATGACTCTCAGGTTTCTGCTTTCAGCTAATTGGTGAACGATGATGGCGCTTAGAGAGATGGGAAAGAGTGAGCACGTGGGGAGCACATCGGGAGAGCATGTGGGGTGGAGTGCACAGCGGGTCAACAGTTCATGTTTGACATGGTAAATTTGAGCTGTTGGGTACATAGTGATTACCCATTTTAACTTTGAGGACATTCAGGCTCCCAGAGCATAATTTACTTACTGCAGTAGATTGTCTATGCCTCCCAACTTGCAATGTGACCTTGAGACACTTCCCAACAAGGGGGGAGTCTATTTCTCCACTCTTTGGATGTGGGCTTAGATATGTGACTTGCTTTGTCCAAGTCAGGTATCAGCAAATACGACAAAAGTGGAGACTTAGAAAGTCATGTTGCCAAGACCATGACCGCCACCATGGGGACAATGTGGGGTAGCCTGCTGGAAGATGAGAGACACATCACCCTGTCACCCCAGCTGACATCACTCCAACCACCAGACACACGAGTGAGGTCACCTTAGACCAGCCCTATCAGAGCCAGCCCAGACCAAGATGTGAGAAAGAAAAAAAAAGATGTGTTTGAATCACTAAATCATTTCAGCAAAACTTAATTAATACCCTTGTTTCAGATCCAGAGCTGGTGAGTGGCCAAGTTAAGAATTGTAGCTTCCTTCTCCTAAATTCACTGTTTCTCCATCATTCCTAGACTAGTCTGTTTGAATATTAGCTCACACAGCCAGAACCAGGAACATTCTGGGGCCATGTCCTCCAAGCTGCCGTCTTAAAGCACGTGTGCATTAAAATCCATGCCATTTGTTAATGTACAATCTCTCTCTCTCTCCCCTTGCTGAGACCATGTTGCTGTAAAAGCAACCAACAGAAATCCAATTCAATCTCTGGGGAAATTTATAGAAAAAAAAATCTTGCTATGCCAGTGCTTTTTCCATGGCAATATGAAGCATATGGGATCTCAGAAGAAGCCTCTATCACAATATGTTGCATTGCAGTGCAGGAATTGGCATTTTTTCCAATTCCTCAAAGCATAGCTAAGAGCAAAAAAAAGTTATGAGGTCTAGGCTACTGCTGACATGCTGTCCCTTTCAAAGCATTCTATTCGTTTAAGGCAAAGGGAAAAAAAAGTAAAAAACAAACCAAAAAACTCCCGAGGCCCCCAGATGTCATCCACTACCAATCCCAGAAGTCTCTGAGCTGAAACCCGAACCCAGAACATATTAAAAATTGTAAATAGTGTCCAGGGGTCCTGCCACTGCGGGCGTCCCCAACAAAATACAGGGGCTGAAGGACAGCATCCTGGGGCCCCCCATGGAATGGGAAGGAGGGTATAAAACTACTCATTCTCACTTTAGAAATGAAGAGTCCTGAGCGCTAGCCCTTGCTTTGTTACTATGTGACTGCATGACTCTGGACAAGTCTGTAACCACAGAGATGATCAATGAAGTCATCATTAACCATGAACACTGTAGCACAGGACCCTTTGCCCAGAGCTAGGGATGAACAGAGGTCTGTGTCACGAGGGAAGGGAACAGGAGACTAGTGCATTTCGATGTGATGGGGTGAGAGATGTGGGAGGGTCTCCTGGCCACTGAGAACAGAAGGAACCAGGGTATCTCTAGCCAGAGACCATGGGGAGAATGTTGGGTGCTTGCAGTTTAGTTGCAGAAAGGGAAGAGAAGGAATGTGGGGCACAGGGGGAGCCTTACCGCTGATTGCCATGTAGAGGTAGGGGACCCATTAGATCCCCAGCCAGTGCTGTCGGCCCTGCTTTGCCATTGAGGAAACTGAGTCAGAAGGAGAGATGGGACTCAATTCCACTCCACAGCCAGTAAGTGATGGAACTTAGATCTAAACTCAGGCCAGCCGATCTCTAAACCCCATGCTTTTAGCATTTTAATCTTCTTGGAATATAAGACAAAAACATGATGCTTATGGATATCTTCTGAAATATTATGGAAAGGATACCATGGCACTCTCAGGCAGAAAACAATGCTAGTTTGTTATAAAACATCGTTTTAAGTAATGAGATGGATTCTTTCTCTTCTTGCTCCCTTCAGCTGAGTCTCTCACAGCTCCTCTTTCCTCCCTTGTTCCTGTGATTGAGTGTGGGGAGATAAAGCGGTGGTGCTTGGGAGTGTAAAGGCCCGGAATGTTAGATCCTGCTTGATCATCGCAGTGATAAACATCTCAACAACGCAGCCAACACAGTGCCTTTCTGCTTCCCAGTGACCTGCAAGATCAATTCTGAGGCTTCTGCAGCAGAAGGGAGAAAACAGCTAGAAATGGCTCAGGGGTTGGGAATCATTTTGGAGAGAAACCTGCTTCTGGCTTTTAAAAAAATTGTATTGAAATATAGTTGATCTACAATGTTGTGTTAGTTTCAGGTGTACAGCAAAGTGATTCAGTTATATACATGTATGTACATATATATTCTTTTTTCGATTATTTTCCATTATAGCTTATTACAAGATATTGAGTATACTTCCTGTGCTATACAGTAGGTCCTTGTTGTTTATCTATTTTGTATATAGTAATATTTTTTATATTGTGTGTATTTTCATCCCAAACTCCTAATTTATCCCTCCTCCCCCTTTCCCCTTTGGTAACCATAAGTTTGTTTTCTATTTCTGTGGGTCTATTTCTGTTTTGTAAATAAGTTCATTTGTATCATTTTCTTAGATTCCACATATAAGCAATATCACATGATATTTGTCCCTCTCTGTCAGACTTACTTCACTCAGTATGATCATCTCTAGGTCCATCCACGTTGCTGCAAATGGCATTATTTCATTCGCTAAATCACTTAAAGTTGTATTCCTAACCTTTTCGTTAATATTTGACATTAGTTGAAATGGTTTAATTCCACCTATGTGTGTGTGTGTTTTATGTACCTCAAATTAAATGAAAAACCACAGAAACATTACTCAAAATTAAAAGTTATAAATCCAAGAGTTTTCCCAGTCAAAATAGTTATTCAGTTTGTATCCAATACGTGGGACACGCATACAGAACAACCAATGAGATTCAAAGACCACTTGATGGTAACCAGAGGCCAATGCAGTTATAAGGAGCAGCCCAGGTGTGTGTGAGGATGGAGTTTGGGGCTGGAAAGATGGGGAGGAGCAAGATCGGGGCGGGGTGGGAGTGAGGATGAAGTGCCTGCCAGGAGTTTCCGAAACGGCAATGAGAGTTCTAAGAAAAGCTTCACTAGAGAGTTCAAAAGAGGGAGAAACTGTGAATTCCAGCTTTACCACTTACCAGACCTGTGATTCAGGTAATGTAACCTCCCTGAACCTCAGTTTACCTGCCCTCCTGACAACTGGGAAAACTGCTTCTCACTTGCCAGGGGAATTAGAGAAACAAATGAGATAATGCTGTTTCCCAAACTCCGCTCTTCAGAAGGACCATGTGGAGGACTCTGTCCAAATATAGATTCTCAGGCCCCTTTTTCCTGAAGCTTCTGGGGCCTGGGAATGTGCTTTCAGCCAGTGTTCCAGCAGCGACAGAGCCCAAAGAATGGACTGGGGCTTTGTGTCAGTTTCCCCTCCCATCACCAACACGCTTCCACCCTCGTCACTTTGAATCCACATAAATATTTTCATTGATTCTTATTCTTAACTTTTCACTTTGAAATAATTTCAGACTCATAAAACTGTTGCAAAAAAAAGACAGTAGGAGTTGTCTTATGCTCTTCAGCCAGCGTCCCCAATTATTAATGTCTTATATAACCCTAATACCATAATGACAATCAAGACATCAACATGAATCCAATCCTCTTCACTAATGCACAGCCCTTATTTAAATTTTATCAGTTGTTCCATTAATGTCCTTTTTCTGGTCTGGGATCTAACCGTGGCAAATTCAAATAAATTAAATATGGTGTGATGCTAGGAAAACCCTCTTCTAGACAAGTCCCCAACAGCCCTGTAAACGGGTGCTTCAATCCCATTTCACACAGACACTCTAGAGCTGCCATTTTACCCCACGTGGTCCTTATAATCAAGAAATATGGGTAAACATTGAGATAATGATTTTGATGATCTTGGCACAGGTTAGTAGGATAAGTAGAAGCTCACTTAAGACACACACAAAATCATTATTCGTTTGTAAGAAATCAAGGAAAAAGTGATGAAAGGCAGGCAGAAGCTTTCGTAGAGAAAAGTTTGAGATGCTATGGCCCTGTCCTTGCTTCTCCCTTGAGCAATGCCACTCCAAGCCCTGACCACCCCCGGGTACAACCCTGCTGGTCAATCAAGGTCCATTCAATGAGATGAGGTGTGGGAAGGATTTAGCTCAATGAGCACATAAGGAGGACTCAATAAATGTCGTTCTTAATTTGTTACCCTTTCCAAAGCCACTCTACTTGAAATTTCTCAATTCTATCCATGAAAGGTGATAGTCCCAATTTCCAACCCCCCTTCCTGTTCTTTGAGTCTTTCATATAGCATGGAACACATCCTGATTTATATTGTAGTTATCTGTGTACTTCTTTATCTTATCGCCCCAACTAGATTGTAAATTCTGATGCTCTTATCCCCTGTGGAAGCTTCCTGGGCTTCGTGCAAATCACACTGGGGGTAGCTGGCCTCCTAAATGGCACTGGGGCACACAGCCTGCAGATCCTCTGATTTAATTTATTACCGACGCTCTAGGCTTTAACTTGTCTGAAGCATCTTCCTATAAAGCTGCCATTGTGCTCAACATGGGGAGGCACCTCTTCTGGGAGGCAAGTCCTGCCCTCTTGAGGAAAAAGGAACACCCCTATTCAGGTGGCCCACTTATTGATAATGAGGACTTTGGGGCAAGGTCTGTATTTTGGGTACTGTCCATTGCCTTTAGGTAAAAGAGGGACAAAGAAAGCTTAAGGAGGTTGATGATACTTCCTAGCACTTTGTTGCTTCACATCTTCAAAGAGCTTTACACAAATCAACTAATGAACACTTTATCACACAGCATTTAGTCTCCCCCAGGGATTTGGAAGGCTTTAGGCTTCAATGCTGCAGCCAGAGACTTGAAAGGGGTGGGCAATTTGTGGTTAACAATTGCATTTATGACTGCATTTCCTGAAAGGCAATCACACACATCTCATGCCTTTTACTGAGCAAGTCCTGGCTGGATGTTTGTTGACTGACTGACTGAGTCCAACTGACGGGCAGATAGCTAAATGAGGCCCTTCCTTTGCCCTCCCCCTTCCCCAGGTCTCATCAAAAGGCACAGCCCAACTTCACTTTAGAAAGTTCTTTTCAATGCCACATTAGGTAATTTAATGTAAAATGTCCAGGGCCATAAGTCCCTTATAAAAATCAGATGCAAAGTCTGCAACTTGTTCCTAGGAAAATGCTAAGTGCACACAGCATACGCTGCAAATGTTTGGGTGATTTTTCAGAGCGCTGCCTAAAATGCAAATTAAGACTCTGCTTCAGGTATTGTTTGGAAGCAGCCAGCTTAAAAAGCATCACCTATGTCCAGTTCCGGAGGAAATAATTTACTCTGCCAAGAATACTTTGGTTCCACTGGTTTAAAAGCATAATTTTTAAGTGCAGTTGCCCTTTTCAGATTAGGCATTAAGAATATTTTGAAATGTTCTATGAATATGTTTCACTTAAAAATCATTAAGTGAAATAGTGTGCTTTCTGGTCACAGCCATCTGCAGTGACCTTAGGGACTTGCTTTTCTTAGCCTCATCTAATGGCAGATTCTCATATTCGGGAAAATAGAAAATGTTCAGCCTGCCTTCTTAGTGTGTGGATGTGTAGTGACTAAGGGAGACTTTTCTGAAAACTTCTTGGCAGTGCCGACAGTGATGTTAACTAAATCCTCCGTAAATACCCCCCAACAGAGCTAAACAAATGATGTTAGGAAACCCTGACAACCAATACCTAATTCCCAGCCTTATTGAAAATCAGGAAGGAAAATAATTTGTAGGCATTTGGATGGAAAATAGCCTCACTTTCTAGGAAAAGTGAGCATTTTAAGTGAGCATTTTGAGAAGGAGGCTGGGAGAGAGAGAGGCAAAGAAAGATCAAAAGGAAATTTGAAGCCCTTTGGGAGTAGCCCTCCGAAAACAATAGCTTGCACTTCAATGGACAGCCTTGAAATGCAGAAATCTAGATTCCTTCTAAAAAGACCCAAAGAAGCTTAGGTAGAGTTTACCCTGATCACAATATCACTAACACCTGCACCAGGGGCGGGTCATTTCTTCCTGGTGTTTTGGGGAGAAAGGAAGGAATTAGCAAATTAGGGGCCAAGAGAGTGAATTCTATGAATTAAAGCCAAGGATACAAGAAAGGGTTTTCCATCTTCTCTCCAACTGATGTGCAAATTTGCCCTTCTGCTGGCCCAGATGTCCTGAAAAGACTGAGGGGTCCAGATGTTTTCAGAGAGAACAGGAACTTAGAAGTTCAAGTCCATGAACTTGAGTTAACCAGCCAGGTAGGCTTGTCTCCTTCCAGAATTTCTTGTCAAGCATCCTGGATTCCTTTCCTTGACCCATCACTTTCTTTCCTCGTTGAAAGTTACCTGAATCCAATCACTCTATCCAGCTCTAGCTGCTCTTTTCACAACTAAAAGGGTCAAGTGGCAAATACGTCAGACTCATCTGCCTACCTAGCTCAACCTGGAGGTGCAGTGAGATTGTAGGAAAAGGCTGCTCTAATTCCTGCCCCATCCTGAACTTGAGAGCCATGGAGTTAAATCTGTTTTGGATCCTGGCTTTGAGAGGCAGGCAGCTCAATTAAACTCTTTGAATCTATAAAAAAGGCTACTGTACACAATTAATAACTTTGTGATGAGAATTGAGTAAAGTATTTAAGTATATGTAAATATATCCTGCCTCATTCTATAAAAAATTTGCAGTGGTACACCTATGTCCCCACCAGAAGTACACACTAAACTTTTTTTAAAGAAGAAAGAAATTAAAATGAAGAATACTAAAGATTTAGTTAAATATGCTTTTCAGTTAAAATTAGATATGCAATAACATATACTCATTTTTAAACTTGAGTTTGGGGAATATGTTTATATTTTAGAAACCAGGTTTTTTTAAAAGTCAGAGTAAATGTACAGAGACTGAAGAAAACACAAGATACTAGTTTTTCAATTTACTTTTCAATCAGTGACTTCCTGTGCCCAGAGAGGAAGCTGAGATATCATCTGTCCGGTTCTACGTAACACTCAGGTCAAGATTTCAGAAAGGGGCAGAGGCGGGTTGGTTGTGAGACAGGCTGGGACCTGGGACCTGGGACCCTTTGCTGCAGTGCTGCCACACTTGCATCTGGACAAACGTCTCCTCCAGCAACAAAATACAAAGAAACTATATGGGACTAAAAATAACTGTGTACGTGCCCAATTGGAGCAAATTCTGGACCAAAAGATACAAAAAGACAAAAAAAAAAAAAAAACAACAACAAACAACCCAACTGCCACTTCTGAACAGCCAGGAGCAAAAACAGGCTGTTGGGAGCAAAAGCAGGGTACTGCGCATGCCTCCTGCCCTCAACACCACCAAAAGGGGGGCAAACCACCTAAGCCAGCCGTTCAGCCTGACCCATGAACGCACGCCTACCCTCACCCCAAATAAGGAACCAGCTCACACCTCCTCAGGGAGTGAGCAAGGGAACATGTTACTTGTTTTTGCTTCCTCCTGTGGCCTCAGGAGCCCCAATAAAGCCTTGTCTGAATTTCTTGTCTGGACTCTTATCAATGTCTATTGATTGGGAAACACCAAGAACCATGATGGGTATCAGTTGAGGCCCCTTATCCTCACTAATATCAGCTTCCTTGCATCTGAGTGTTTCTTTGTAAACCCCTATGAGATGCAAGACATAGGAATTTTTATGCCTATTCTGTAGATGAGGGAAATGGGCTTGGAAGGGAAAAATGGCTTCCCTAAAGTCACACAGCTATTAGTGGGGTTGCCACTCTGTCCCACGTCCCTGGCTCAGAGCCCATATAATGCCATTAAACTTTTGAATCTCTACTTTGCAAATTTTCTCTACTTTTCAAAGTTTCCTTCCTTGTTCTCTCTCCAGCTGTGGTTTCATTTGTGGTCCTGTTTCTTATGAATTGTCTTTATTTTATCCAAAGATCAAGATATTAACCTCCTAGAACGATTCTCCCTAGCAACAAGCTGCTGCAGAGATAAGGAAAAACAAGGGCACCCGTGTTTCTCTGCTTAGCTCTCTTTCATTCGGATGGATGGTGGTTGGTGCCCCTCGGAAAGGTTATTTCTAATGATTACTCCAAACATATGAGCAATACATTTCACTCATTAAGCAAAATTCTCAAATTCTGGTATTTTAAGATAATTGAAAATCTGAAGACAATCCTAATACTTTTTTTTTTCCCCCCCAGGGGAAGAAGTGTGAAAATGCTCTGTTCAAAACTTACATACTGTTAATTTTCCTCTCCTTCTGTTTCTGCTATTACTACCAGATGACACTGAATGCCAAGCACTGTGCTGGTGCTTTATGTGCATTATCTCATTACGCTGCGCAATAGCCTATGAGATAAGCACCTTTCTCATCCCCATTTTACCAATGAAGAAATGAGAGTTAAAGGAGGTTAAGTCATTCAAAGTTGTGAAAGTAGCAAATGGTAGAGGCCATTCAAATCCAGTAGTTTCTCATTCCAAAGTCTGTTCTCTAACCCTCTACTCTGCCCTGCTTTCTCTACTACATGCAAAGAAACTACTTATGATTCTACAATAGTTGACAGTATATTGGTTTTCATAATATAAGGTTTTGGTTACAGCAGAGGAAATGGATAACACAGAGAACTTTACCATTTTAGTCTTCTATTTGGAAAAACAAACAAGCAATCACACACATATATTTATACACACGCACACACATACACACACACACCCTCTACATTTATGTATTATATGCCAGACATCGAGGATGCCAAAAATGATGAAGATATAATTTTTAAGAATTCACAGGTTAAAGGGGACAAGAAAAGCAGAAGTTTATACCTTTATTTAGAAGCTAGGACAGAGATACAATTACAAGGAAGTAAAAAACAATTTCTGAGGATGTCAGGAAAGGCTCCCTTGAAGAAGTATTTTCTTGAGCTGGCTTCAAAGCATGTCATCCTTCAGGAAAAATGCATTTTACGTAGAAGTCTGGGCAAGGGCAAAAGCCTGCAGCACTGGCAGAAAGCATGTGGCAAGTAGGGGCCTGGGGCTGGTAGCAGAGCTGAGGCTGTGGAGAGGGTGGTTGGCATCAGATAAAGAAGAACGTCTCTTACCCTGTATTTTTATGTCAATTTCCAATTCACCTCTGCCAGACTGTGTGTTATTAAATGGTGGTTGTATTAATATGGGTTGTCCAGAGAAACAGAACCAATAGGGTTTATATTATAATAATATGTAATTATATATTATATATATCATTATAGTATAAATGTCATTATATATAATTATATTATGTGTATAATTATATTACATATGTTTATCTTATATTATATTACATTATATTTATAAAGAAATTTATTATAAGGAATTAGCTCACACATTCATGGAGGCTGAGAAGTCCCAGGATCTAGTCAGCAAGCTGGTGACCCAGGAGAACGATGGTATAGCTCCAGTCCAAGACTAAAGGTCAGAGAAGCCAATAGTGTAAATTACAGTCCAAGTCTGAGTCTGAAGGCAAAAAAAGACTGACCATGTACCCCCAGCTCAAAGTAAGTCATTTAGAGAGAATGTGAATTCTTGTTTCTTAGCCTTTATGTTCTATTCAGGCCTTCCTTATAAGGATCAGATGAGGCCCACCAACATAGAGGAGGGCAATCTGTTTTACTCAGTCTACTGACTCAGATACTAATCTAATCCAGAAACACTCTCACAGACACCCCCAGCATAATGTTTACTCAAATATCTGGGCACCCTGTGGTCCAGCCATCAGACTATCCTAATTTTGTTCCCAGAAAATATGGTCACCAATGCTAAGATATGTGTCTTAATGTGTTTTAAAAGCAGGGCCTTTATTAAACTACACCATACTACATAAGCATTCTAGTATTAGTATTCAATTCAGCAGAAAGGCAGTGGGCATGGTGGAAAAAAATAGCCTTTGGAGCCATACAAAAATTGTGGTTAGTTTCCACCCCTCTCCTTTGGGAAAATGTCCTGCTGTTTTAGAGGCTCAGTTTTCTTATCTATAAAACAGGGATGATCAGAAATGATATTCAAAATATTTAACAGCTGGTTCATACAGGCACCCAGAAGTTAAAAGAGAAGTCAGCTATTTTGGGGGGGCAGGGAGGGTGCATCATTGTGTACCACCTACATATCCACCCTAGAGATGATGACACCCACTTCATGGGAGAGAAGTGAGGATTAATTGGTGGAGAAACTGGCCCACAGAGACACTCAGCAATGGCCAAACAGGTCAAGAGCTCATCTTCTGTCTTCTCATGTCTTTGAAAGAGATGTTGTCTTTGTCTTCTAATCAGGCAGATAAGGTTTCTCTCAACCTTGCCTCTTTGTGGCAGGTGGAGATCAGCTCATCTCTCATAACCTCTGCAGGCTTTGAAGGATTGCTTTTGGTCTACACAGTCACAGTGAAGTTGGGGCAGAGGCCATTGTGGCCACAGAGATCTTAGTTTTACAGAGGCAGCAAATAGAATTTCTCCTTTTGGGCATTTTGGCAGGATCTAGGATAATTAAAAATGCAAACTCCCTTATATGTGAGAGACTGGAATGTGTTTCTTTCTCCTTCCAGTGTGCCTTCTTGACAGCAGAGGCTAGAAAGCTAGGCATTGCCCACACTCCCTTGAAGATAGGGTTTTGAATGTAAATTAGATTCCATCAATCTGAAGTACCGTATGAGTTTTAATTGGCAAAAATGAGGCAGACACTTTGTTCTACTCTATCTATCTGGGGTCTTTAGTTTTTTTGGGCATTGAATCCAGGGCATAGGGCATCATTTACCAGTGCAGGGAAATTCTGAAACAGCAGCAGCAGCAGTGTCATTTCCTGATCCTTTCTGATTCCTGATCTTGGTGCTTTGATCATGGCTCCAGAGTGGTGTGGTTCTAGGAATCGAGAGTTGTGTGGCAACTTCTCAATTAGGCAGCAGCTCCTTTGGTGGGTCAGTCCAACAATGTAATTTTGAGAATTATTCCTGAGATTTCCAACTGGAGTCTCTACCTCCTGGAGTGGACTTGATGTTCTGCAACTAAATGTAGGTGGGTTACATTCTTGAACTCTTCTTCTGAGAATTTAGCCATAGATATACCTGTGATCCATGTGTGTGCAAAATGCATGCAGAGCATTCACCAAAGATTGCTTCACACTAGGAAAAAGCTAAAAATAACCTCAATGCGCATTAACAGGGATTGATTAAATAAATGATATTGTATCCATACAATTGAGACTTATACTGACAATTTAATTTGTTTAAAGGAAATAGATCTAGCTATATGGTTGTAGAAATAAATGTATAACAATGTTGGTAATGTTGCTAAATATTTTAATTTTTTGCATGGATAGCCACACCTACCACTCACAGACCATATACTTAGGGAACAATAACTCCACCTCTGGCTCTGGGGTGGGTTCTTACTCATGTAGCCCCATCCCATCCTAAGGTAATTGCTTCTGATAAAAGCACATGACCCAATTTATGCCAATGAGATGTGAAAAGAAGTTGGCTTGGGCCTCAAGGGAAAAAATAATAAAATTAAAGCTATCTGGCTCTTCTGAGAGAACTTCAAGAAATAACTTCTCTCTCTGCCTACATATGGACATGTAACTATGTAGTCCTGGGAATGTTAGCAAGTCATCTTGCAGCCAAAATGGGAAGCCAGCCTTAGCAATCACACCATGAATTGCAGAGCAAAAAGAGGGACATTTGGTAACACAATGAAGCCACTGAGTCAAATCAATCTTGAACCAATCTCTTTCTTCTGAACTTCCAGTTATATAAGTCACCAAATCCTTTATTACTCAGGACAATATGAGTTTGGTTTTTGGTTACTTGCAATGGAACATGATCTATAAGTTAAATGGGAAAAAAAGTAAGGAGCAAAAAAAGGATGTGTAATATAAGTACCCATTTGTGTTAAAAAAATTTTTTTTAATTCATATATATAAATGCACTTGACTATACATAGAAAATTTTTAGAAAGAAGCACAACTGTTCACTGTGATTATTTCTTAGGAGTAAGTTTGGGAGTTCCAGAGTAAGAGGAAAGCTTTTCATTATTTTTTTAAATTCAAACTTGTTTACTCAATTGCATACATTGCTTTAATAATTATTTTAAAATATTCAATAAAATCATTAGTTCTGTTCATACAGAAATATCTCCACAAAGGATTGGGTTGGGATCTATTTAATAACTGTGTAAGCAAAAGAAAAGGCAGAGAGGGGAGGAGGACAAGCCCTTCTTTGAGTCACGTGGTCTCCATCAGAATGGGAGGCAGGGAGCAAGCAGACTCTATACCTCTCTTAGTTGAGTGTCCCTCAGGAAAAGGCAGCTGGCTTCAGGTTTTAGATGTAGAAAACACTGAGGACCGTCTATAGACAACTTGCCCTGAGGTTTGGTTGACCTCATGCAGTTAAGCTGTCTCTGTTAGGAATCTGGAGGATACTGAAGGAGGAGATATGTTCTTGAGTTCCCCTTTCTTTATGCAGCTGAAGAACCTTGGCATTCTGTGTTTGAGGCTTCAGCAGAGGAGCCAGTGGAGCACCAGGCACCATTTGTTTTTTGCATCAGCTTCCTCAGTGGCCACAACTTCAGAGCAGATAACGAAAGCCAACCTCTTACAACCTTCTTCCTCACACCAAACATCATTAGCCATCACTAGAGACCTTGCCTGGCTTTTTCATCCTGCCCTGTCTGTGTTCTTGCTGCTCCCTCTGACTTGAATACTATCGCACGTTGGGTTTCCCGGCAAGCACGCTCTGAAAAGATGATTAGTGAGCCGGAAGTTCACAGGGGGAACTCTTGTAGAAGTGGGCAGAAGGGAAGGTTGGACTGTGGCACTGAAACGAAAAGCTCTTCTTTCTCTCCGTATTCTCCACACTCTAAGGAAAAAACTCTTTTTCTTCTATTTCACGACTCATACTACTTCACCTCTGGTCACCAAATGTGTGAAATTTTGGCACAGAACAATTCTCTGACACCAGCTGGAGGTCTTACAATTTAATTCAATTCTAATACTATCTACCTGGAGGTAGCACAGACCCTACAAGGTTGAGGGCTCCGTCCTACAAGACTGTCCCTCCCACTCCACTTCAGATGCCAACTACAAGTCCAGGTTGTCACCTGTGCTTCTAACCAACGGGCTATAAATTGAAGGTTCCCAGGACCTCCTCCTCAGGTTCAATAATTTGCTAAAATGGTTCACAGAACTTAGGAAAACAGTTTACTTATTAGATTACTGGTTTGTTATAAAAGGATACAACTCAGGAGCAACCAGATGGAATGGATGCACAGGGCTAGGTACTTGGGAAGGGGCACAGAGCTTTCAATGCCGTCTCCAGACATGCCACCCTCCCAGCACCAACCCAGAAGCTCTCTAAACCCCATCATTAAGGATTTTTATGGAGGCTTCATTACATAGGCACAATTGATTAAATCATTGGCCATTGGTAGCTAATTCAACTTCTGGTCCCTTTTCTCTCCTGGAGGTCAAGGGGTGAGGCTGAGATTTCCAACCCTCTACTCACATGCTTTGTTCCCCTGGCCACCAACACCCATCCTGAGACTAGGCAGGAGCCCCAGCCACCAGGCATCTCCTTAGCATACAGAAGAACAGTTATCACTTCAAAAATTCCAAGGGTTTCAAGAGCTATGTGCCAGGAGCAGGGGAAGGAGGGCAGAGACCAAATATGTAGTTCTTATTATGCCACAGGTTCAGTCTAACAAGGCCTTGGTTAACACAGCAGGAGCCTGAGGCTGGGATGGCCCTTCAGCGTTGACCCAAACTGGGGTAAGGAGATGAGCCTGCATATCCCTGCATCAGTCAGTCATAGGATGCAGGTACACCAGGGAAGAGGGGCCACCTTTGGTGAGTGGGCTTTTGGCTGCTGCGGGCTGACAGCCGAGAGCTAAGACAACCTTCCCACAGCTGAAGCATAAGTCTTTCAGGCTTGAAGGGGATCGGGAGGGGAGCACAGCACTGTGTTCCCCACAAATGTTCCCCATTCTCACATGCTTATCAAACCCCCCTGCTCTCCTCCATACCTGCTCATGTAAACTCCGTTCAAATAGGATCATGCATGTCCTGCTGATTTCAGTGTCCTGCCCTGAACTTTTACCTGCAGTTTTTCTCATGATTTCTCAATGAAAAACCACGTGAGTCCACCTCAGTGCTAAGCATGTCTCAGTCATCATCTCATCTAATAGTCCAAACAACCTATGAGGTCAGGACTACCATGCCCCCATTTAACAGGGGAGGAAGCTGAGTCCCAATTAGGTTAGATAACTTACCCAAGGTTACAACTGCTAATAACTGTGTTCCCGCTTACCAGTAACGTTGCTTGTCACAGATGCATCTCAATGGGCAGCCTCGAAGGGAAAAGAAGTCCTAACAGCTCAGTTTGAGGGAGTCTGCGGAAGGAGAGAGCCGCAGATAAAAATGGCGGCTTCTGGAAAAAAAAATGGCAACTTCAGGGAGTGGTGAGGATCTGAGTTACTTTCATCCATGACCATCAGCCCGCCCCCCACAAACCAATCTAAATCACACAGGTTAAAATGAAAAGACACAACACTTGGTCAGATATCCCTTTCACCATTTCCACGTCCCTCAAATTTAGAAATTCTCCATCACCACTGGTCAGACTCATCCCTGCCTCTTCCCTCCATGGCTCTGGAAGTCCCATTACACAGAGTGGAAACTGAATCAAACGTAAGATAGTTTTTTTTGGGGGGGGGGCTGCCCTACGCAGCTTGTGGGATCTTAGTTCCCCCCACCAGGGACTGAACTTGGGCCACCAAAGTGAGAGCACGGAGTCCTAAATCACTGGACCGCCAGGCAATTCCCCCCAGATAGTTATCAGGACCCAAACTCCTGTAGATCTATACTATTTCACTGTGTCTTGACAACTCTTCCCTCTCTGCCCAAGGGGCCATTTAAAAAAAATTATTACTATTATTACCATTAAAAAAATCATATGAGCCTATTTGTAAAATTAGAATGTAGAGAATAGACTCATCTTCGCCTCTCCACACACCCCAACTCTGTCCCAGGCATTGGGCTAAAGGGACTAAGGCAGTGGTGCCCACAATTTCTAGTCACAGCACTTATTTTTAAAAGAAAGAAAAGAAAAAAGAAGGCTAAATGATGCTATTATGGTGACTAATTAAATGTCTTCTTTGCTATTACAATGCATTCATTTCTGAGGATCATTACTTTTTGCGTAGCTTCATTCAAGAGCTCAGTTTAAGGTTTTACTTTAAGGAAACCACAAGGCAAGGCTTAAAGCCACAGGCCATGTTGCCACCAATGACAATGTATGGGTTGCCAGGAAAACTCCAGGAAGAGAACGTGATTATAGAGCTGCCACTTCTTCTGAAGTACATGAACCCCGGAGAGAGGAGAGCAGCTCACTCTCTAGGAGATCCAGTGAGTTTATAGATAAGGGTGTGTTTGCATATAGCCTTTAGCTAATGTTCAAAATTCAGGGTGTTCATTTCCTACTTAACATTCATTTATTCCACAAAAAGACATGAGTTGCCCTAGGGGCCCCGGGTACTCTGATGTACGTGGGGGGAAGAGGGCAGAGAGTCGGGGAGGCTCAGAGATGGCTCTGGAGAGAAGGCAGCACGTGAGCTGGGCCCAGTGGGTTGGGGCCCTGGAGATAGCGCAGATCGCCGCTGGGGGACCGTGCACATCTCTTTCCAGCCCATGCTGTCTTGTTTTGTTTCACAAGGCTGGCCACAGTGGGATTCTTTACACCGTGGGTATGGCAAACACCACAATCAGGGCTTCTTCCCCAACCCCTTTGGAGAGCCAGTGTACCAGCACCGCGCTGGCTGGACCTCATTTTCCAGAGAGAACCTGAGGCAGAGAGAGGAAGGATGTTTATGTTTAGTCTTCTTTAGTGCCAGCACGCTGTTTGGCACACTGTAGGTACTCAGTAAATATCAAGTAACTAAAACTGGGACCCTCAAATTTCTTACCTCCTCCTCCCTAAGTTATTGATAAAATGTCTGTGAAAGTGTAGAAGATAATGCAGTTATTCTAAACTAAAATGGAGCTGCAGAAACATGTGCCAAACCTTAGAAAATGTTAACACTGCATGTTACAGAGAAAATAAATGGCTAACATATTCCACTCTAGCAAAGCTCTGAATACCCTTTTTTTCTAATCAGATTAGATACTTGACATGAGCCCTTCCAGATCTCCAAAGTGTGGACCAGATCAGCAAGGCGATTTTGGACTAAGGCTCCCCATTTTGAACAGTGAGATTTCATTCACTACACAGATTTTTGAGGCACTGAACAAAACATTAATCCAAAGTGAAACTCTGTATGGAAAATATTTAGGTAAAGGCCAAGTCCAATTTCAACAGATGATACCTACAAGTTAAAAAAAAATCTGCTGACATTTGGAAATGTGTTGGCTAAAGTGAATAAGAACGAAAGTATATGTTTTCCATTAGAAAAAGATAGGAGTTAGATATGAGAGATGAATGATAAGGGGTACCCACCTGTAATAGCTTATTTTTAGTCTTACCTTTTTCAAAGTACTCAGAAAAAAAACTCGTTAGCGAGATAAAGAAACAGCACAACAAAAACCACTCACTGATACTGTATTGCAAATGTCCAATTGGAATCAAGTTACAAACAAAACCCAGTTCTGAACCCTCAATGTATAACTTACATTCTTCCTTCTGCCACCCCATCCCCCAATTTCCTCCCACCCTCCACTCTGGTAATGATGTGAATGCTCAAAAGTCAAGACTGGGTTAAGAGGGGACCAAAAAGAATGTTTTAGATGAAATCAGATGTGACCCCTGGAATCAAAAGCATTTGCTGAGCATGGTTTTAATTACGGGGACTCAGTCAGCTTCCCAATACCACTCTTAGCTGCAGCTTGGTGCACCTCTAAAAATGTGCATGGCCTGCCAGCCTGCCAGCAGGAAGGGTTTATGGCCTCGCACTCCATTAAAAAAAATAAATAAATCAGAAGCCCCTGAGGCAGTCACATGTTTAGAAGCAATGAAATTGCAACCTGTCTGCCTCTTCTTAGACATTTAAATTCCCAGCCCAGGCATAGCCTTACAAGCTAAGACTAAACTTTATTGTGAAGGAATTAAAATTCTTTAGCTCTGATGCAGTCTGGCTTATGGCATATGGCCCATAGCTGAAGTCCAAGGGCTCATCCTGTGTTTTCTGACCTCTCATAAAATTGTCGAGGCCTAATGGAAGGAAAGAGTTTTGCATCTTAAAATAATGCCAGTACTTCATTACAAACTCAAGTTCTTTAAACAAGGCAGTCGGTTGAACTCTAAGAGTGAGGCCACTTCAAGATGCAAAGGAAATGAAGTCCATAAATGCAGGAGTTTGTATCTAATATCACTGGGTGTGGGGAGGGGGGAGTGGGGGTGTGAATTTCTAAGTCTCTTGAAAGACACCAGAGAGCTTAGGAATGAAAGCAAAGAAGGGTCACTACCCATGGAGTGGGAAAGAGAATCTAAAAATATTTAGCTTTGGGAGAGAACAGTGCCAACCATCAAAACTGTCCTCTTCAAATAGTTGAAGTGATGGTGTGATCATTAATTTTACAAGTCAACTTGGCTAGGAGATGGTGCCCAATTATTTGATCAAACACCAGTCTAGCTGTTGCTGTGAGGTACATTTTAGATGTGATTACCATTTAAATCAGGAGACTGAGAAAAGCAGATTACTCTTCATAATGTGGGTGGGCTTCACCCAATCAGTTGAAGTCCTTAAGAGAAAAGACCGAGTTTCCCTGAGGAAAAAGGAAATCTGTCAGCAGATGACCTTCAGACTCAAGGTTGCAACATCAGTTCTTCCCTGGGTCTCCAGCCCATGGCCTGCCTTGAAGATATCGGACTTACCAACCTCCATGAGCTAGTTTCTTAAAGTAAGTCTCTCTATACATAAAGGTGCCTGATTGATTCTGTTTCTCTGGAGAACCCTGACAAATAGGGTTGGTATATGAAGAAGAAAGAGAGCTAGTGTTTGGTGGGTACACCAAGCACTTCTTATGATTTCCCACTCATCTCTTTAATCCTTACAACAACCTTGCACAGTAAGCAATTCTCCCATTTTCCTGATTAGAAAACAGATTTTGATCTTTTCCAGAATCACAAAGCAAGCAAGTAGCAGATCTTATATTCACTCAGGTCTGTCTGTCTCCTTCGCCCATGTCCTTTGCAGGGCATCATTTGGCTACCCTCCAAGGCTTGTTCTGTGTTATTCCAGAAAGTAGAGCAAGGCCTTGTGCTTCCACAGGGACAGAGAGAGAAGATGATCTGTAGAGAGAAGTCAGGTGAGAGAAAGTAAGTCCTAATGGCATCAAGGTCTCAGCTTCCATGCTTTCTGAGGCCAGTTCCACCCTGCCTCTCCATGCCAGGTGTATGTTTTGTTTTTTACCACCTTTATGGAGGTATAGTTGACACACAACAAACTGAGCATATTTAAAGTGTACAGTTTGACAAGTTTGACATATGTGTACATCCATGAAACCGACATCACAATCCAGATAATGGATATAGCATCATTCTCAAAAGCGTCCTTGTGCCCTTTTACAATACTTTTCTCCAACCCTCCTTTCATTCCTTTTTGCCAGCCACCACTGGTCTGCTTTTAGTCACTATAGATTACTTGATATCTTCTGAAATATTACGTACTAATGGAATCATACCATATGTACTCTTCTTAGGAAGAAGAATTCCCCTTCTTAAGGGAAGGGAATTCTGGCTTTCATACAGCATAATTGTTTGGAGATTCATCATATTGTGTTTATCAATAATTCATTATTATTTTAGTGACTCTGCTAGGACACAAATTTAATTCATTATTTTTCAGTCCTGAGTATTATTCCATTGTATGGCTATACCACTGCCTGTTTATCCATTCATCTGCTGGTGGAAATCTGGGTGGTTTCCATTTTGGAGCTGTCACAAAGAAAGCTGCTCTGAGCATTCTTGTACAGGTCTTTATATGGACATCTGCAGAGGTCCGGAGACAATGACTTATTATGTACTTTCCACAAACTCAGCCATGCTCTTGCATGTATTTATTTGCTTATTGCCTGCAGCTGTTGTTACATTAAAGTAGCAGAATATGTAACATTTTGGCTTACAAAGCTTGAAATGCTTACTTGACAGCTTCTGAACATGTGTTCTTAAATAAATTCCTAGGAGTTAGTGATTAGACTAATAAGTGTATGTTAGCTTTTCATAGAAATGGTTAAACTGTCTTCCAAAGTGGTTGTACCATTTTACATCCCCACTAGAAGTATATGAGAATTCCAATTGCTCTATATCCTTGCCAAAACTTAAAATGCTTATTCTTTTTAATTTTAGCCATTGTAATATATGTGTAGTGGTATTTCATTGTGATTTAAATTTGTATTTCTCTGATAACTAATGGTATTGAACCTCTTTTCATGTGTTTGTTTTTTGTCTCTGTATCTTTTTTGGTGAAGTGTCTATTTCAAATATTTTTCCTATTTGGGAGAAGGAGGATTTGTTTCTTATTATTCAGTTTTTTTTTTTTTCACACACACACACTGTATTTTATTTTTACAAGAGATAAATAGACTGACACCAAGCATTGTACATGGATGACCACAACAAAAGCAACAATGATTGCAATTACCAAACATGAAACACACTCATACTATGTCATAATATTGACATTCAGTCCAGTAATCCTCCACTGTAACAGCTCCTTTACTTTTCAGTGTCTAATTATTCAGTTTTGAGAGTTCTTTATATATTCTGGGATACAAGTGCTTAATCAGATGTGTGTTTTGCTAATATTTTCTCCCATTCTGTAGCTTGTTTTTTCATTTTAGTAGCAGGATATTTTACAGAGCAAAAGTTTTTAACATTGATGAAAGCCCATTTATAATTTTGATGTATCATGTTTTAGATATTATGTTTAAGAAATCTTTGCCTTACCCAAGATTATAAGACTTCCTTCTATGAGTTTTATACAGTATGTCCGCTACATACCAGTTCTGTTCCGAGAGTGCATTTGTAAGTCCAATTTGTTTGTGAGTCCAACAAAGTTAGTCTAGGTACCCAACTAACATAATTGGCTGTCTAGTACTGTACTGTAATAGGTTTATAATACTTTTCACACAAATAATGCATTAAAAAAACAAAAACAAACACAAAAAATAAACATTTTAAATCTTATAGTACAGTACCTTGAAAAGTACAGTAGTACAGTACAACAGCTGGCATACAGGGGCTGGCATCGAGTGAACAGGCAAGAAGAGTTACTGACTGGAGGAGGGAGAGGAGGTGGGAGATGGTAGAGCTGTAGGATCGCCAGCAATAGGAGACAGAGGGCAAGCTGCAATTTCACTCAGGCCTGATATTGATGGCACAGGTTCTGGTTCCTTGCTGGATTCAATTCTATCTACCCTTTTGAAAAAATGATCTAGTGATGTCTGGGTGGTAGCTCTTTTTTTCTGATCATAGATGACACTGTAGCACTGGATTGTATTCTGAACGGCTGCTGCAACCTTCGTGTACCATTGTACATTCGGATACTGTGCCTCAAAAACTAAAAATGCCTCCTCAAGTAAAGAAATTTCCCTTGCTATTTCCTGCGTTGTGAATCTCTTTGGTTCTTCAGTTACTTATTCTTTCTCTTGTCTCTCTTCATCCTTTCTCTGGGCCTCCAATTCCATCACTTCATTAATAAGCTCCTCATGTTGCACAGCAAGGAGCTCAGTGAAGTCGTCCTCTTGCAGATCTATTTTGAAATAAGGATACTGTACTACTGTATTCTATACAGTACTGTACAGTAAAGTACACAAAAGCACAACCACTTGTAGAGGATGCAGGCATGTGACAATGTACGCCAGACACGTGAACTAACTTACGTGATTGGACATGCGAACGCACATTCGCGTCTTTGAAAGTTCACAACTTGAAGGTTCGTATGTAGGGGACTTACTGTAGATTGGCGTTTTACTCAAAACTATTTGAGAACCATTGAGAAATGATCGAAATTAAAAAAAAAACAATTTTGGGGGCATATGGATAGCTAATCATTTGTTAAAAACACTATCTTTTCTCCACTGAGCTGTCTTTGCACCTTTGTTGAAAAGTAATTGATCATATATGTGTAGGTCAATTTCTGGATTCTCTACTCTATTTCATTACTCTGTCTATCTTGATGTCACTACCACACTGTCTTTATATTGTGGTGGATTCATATGAAATATTGAAGTCAGGTAGTAAAATTCCTCCAATTTGGTTCTTCTTTTTCAGAATTATTTTAGCTATTCTATGTCTTTTGCATTTCCATTTGAATTTTAGAGTCAACTTCTTAACTTCTGCCAAAAAAAGTTATCTTGCGATTTTGATAATTGTTGAATCTATAGATAAATTTGGGAAAAATCGATCACTTAATAATACAAAGTCCTCTGACCCATAAAATAATATATCTTTCCAATTTTTGTTTATGTGCTCTTTAATTTTCTCAGTTTTGTAATTCTCAGTAAACAGGTATTGCAACCACCAACTGGTTGTGACAAACTGTTCCTCTTGCACAGTAATGTAGAATCACAAACAAAACAACATCCTGTCTTTATTTAAAATGTTGATATTTTACTAATCACAGATTTTTGCATTAATTTTGGTATTTTAAAAGATTACATTATAATATCATTTGTCTTTATTAGTCAGTTTTTGGTGCTCCCTTTAGTTCTGGGATTGAGGTGAGTGTTTCATGTAGCCCACCCTCATTCCAGCTCCATCCAAGTATTTCATATTTATTGATGCTAATTTTTAATTTCAATTTCCAAAAGTCATTACTAGTACACAGAAATACAATTGATTTTTGTATATTGATCTTGCATCCTGCAAACTTCCTAAACTAATTTATTAGTTTAGGTACATTTTCTATAGATTTCTTTGGATTTTCTACATATTTGATCATGTTGCCAGTTTTCTGAAAGAGACTGAATAGAATTGTTATTATTTTCCCCTTAAATCTTTGGTAGGATTTATTATGGAAGTCATCTGGGCCTGGGTTTTTCTTTGTGGGAAGGTTTTTAACTACAAATTCAATTTCTTTAACAAATATAAAGATGCTTTGTCTTTTTGTTTCTTGAGTCAGCTTTGGTAGGTAGTTTATGTCTTTCAAAGAATTTGTCAAGGAAGTTATTGGATTAATTGGCATAAAGTTTTCATAATATTCTCTTAGTATCAGGTTAATAGAATCTGTTTGTATGTCATGTTTGACATTCCAAATATTGGTAATTGATTATTTGTTTCTTTCTCTTTTTTTCCTGGTCAGTCACCTCTCTTCTAGAAAAAAAAAAAAAAAAGCTTTGAATGAATTGATTTCTAAATTTTTTTTGTTTATTTCATTGATTTTCACTTCAATTTTTACTATTTCATTTCTTTTTACTTTGAGTTTCATTTGCTCTTTTCAGTTTCTTAAGAGAGCTTAAGACTTTAGTTTCTGAGACTATTTTCTTTTCTAACATAGGTGTTTAATGCTGTAATTTTTAACTACTGCTTTAGCTGCATCCCACAAATTGTGATATGTGGTGTTTGCATTTTCATTCAGTTCAAAATACTATCTAATTTCCCTTTGATTTCTCCTCTGACACTTGAATGTGTTACTTAGTATCCAATTATTTAGGGTTTTTCAGATATATTTCTTTTTTTCTTTTTTTTTTTAAATTTATTTATTTTTGGCTGCATTGGGTCTTCATTGCTGCGCACAGGCTTTCTCTAGTTGCAGCGAGCAGGGGCTACTCTTCGTTGCGGTGTGCAGGCTTCTCATTGCAGTGGCTTCTCTTGTTGCGGAGCACGGGCTCTAGGTGTGCGGGCTTCAGTAGTTGTGGCACTTGGGCTTAGTTGCTCCCCAGCATGTGGGATCTTCCCGGACCAGGGCTCGAACCCGTGTTCCCTGCATTGGCAGGCAGATTCTTAACCACTGCGCCACCAGGGAAGCCCCTCAGGTGTATTTCTATTACTGTTTTCTAATCTGTTACTGAACTCAGGTTTGGCTGCTCACCACTCAAAAGCCAATAATCAAGAGGCAAGTGTCAGTAGAAAAGAAAGCTGCTTTAATCAGAAAAGCCAGCAATGTGGGGAGAAGGTAGTAGACTCATGTCCCAAGACCAACTCCAAAGATTCAGCTCAGCCATGACAGTTTTTAAAGGGAAAAAGGGGAAAGAATCTCAGTGAATCATCAAGGCAGGAGGTTGGATTCTGCATCATTCTTTGTTGAATGCAGACTGGCTGATTCTTTCTTCAGATGTTATCTTGTCCTTGTGATCTGCCTGCAGGACTGACAAGGGGGCTGTTGGGGGTAGAGAGCTAGTCATTCTTTAACTACTTCATTCTTACTTCTTTTAATCTAGAAAAAGAATCAACAGGTTAGACAAGGCATGGTGTGTGTTCAGGAGAACATAAGTCAGGAATTAGATTAAATTGCCTCGTGATCTCATTCCTATAATTATGTTCTTTTACCGTTAGAAGGGAACAAAAGTGGGCAAACAGGAAAGGGGCAAAAAGAGCTGCTTTCAGTCTAAAACCAATATGCTCAGAGATTATATTTTATATGAATTTAATCCAAATTATAGAGATTTTTGTGACCCAGCATATAGTCTATTTTGATAAATAGTGCATGTGCACTTGAAAAGAGTGTTAATTCTGCCATTATTGTGTGGAGTGTTCTATAAAGGTCAATTAGGTCAAGTGACCATAAGTGTTGTTCACGTTTCCTATATCTGTCTTAATTTGTTGTCTAGTTGTTCTATCAACTATTGAAAGAGGAGTATTGAAATCTCTTAATCTATCTGTGGATTTATCTAGTTCATCTTGCAGTTTATCAGTGTTTGCCTCATGTATTTGAAGCACTGCTCTTATGCACATACACTCAAGACGCTCTGGTATGTTTGTAAATTTAAAAAGCCCAGTAGACCATCTTGTGGCCCAACCTTGCACCATCACACGTTGTTGACAGTCCTGAGGTCTCACCCTGTTCCTACATGACTAGGAATAAGCAATATGCCTCCCAAACTAATTCTTCAGAAAAGAAGAATCCAAGCACATATTTTTAAAGAAGATATTTTCACCTTTTTATGGTACTTGAAATCTCATTGGAGAAGAAAGGCCATGACACTAGAGCGAAAAATGCAAGGCCATTTCTTAATAGCCAGATATGGCTCAGAAATATCCCACAGGATTCCAAAGGGACTGGAGTTAAGTCAGCATCGAGTCTTGTACATCCTTTTATTCTTTCGTTCTTCCTTCCTCCCTCCCTCCCCTTCCCTCCCCTGTTTCTTTCCTTCCTTTCCTTCATTTCACATTTCCTTTGTTCCTAATCAGAGTTGGTGTCTTTGTCAAAAGAGGATGCAGAGTTGATTCAAACAAGATCCCTGACCTCAGAGTATGTAAGACGTTGGCTTGAAAGAAGTGGGACTTGAGTTGGGCCTTGAAAGACAATAGCTGAAGGACATATTCTGTAGGATGAAGAATAAATTTGGTACATTCATTATAAAATGAATTCTGTGTTTGTTTGTAAGACAACATTTTCATGTCTTCTATTTGATCCCTGTTGATCAAAAAATAAGGTGTTTGGGTTTTTTTCCCCCTTACTATTAAATCACATGTACTTAATAAATGGGGGTTGGAAAGGAGAGACTGACAGGGAAATAACCATTTCTAATCACATCACCTATATATAACCACTGTAGACATTTTGCTATTTTTCTAATTTTTTTTCCTATTTATTAAATAGATTCATTAAATTTTATTTAATTTATTTATTCTTTATTGGGGTACAGTTGTTTTACAATGTTGTGTTAGTTTCTACTGTACAGCAAAGTGAAGTAGAGTTCCCTGTGTTATACAGCAGGTTTTCATTAGTTATCTGTTTTATATATATTAGTGCATATATGTCAATCCCAATCTCCCAATTCATCTCCCCCTTTTCCCCTTTGGTGTCCATACATTTGTTCTCTATATCTGTGTCTCTATTTCTGCCCTGCAAACTGGTTCATCTGTACCAGTTTTCTAGATTAGAATCATTAAATTTTAGATCCTAATCTTTTCTTGATGTTCTCTCCAGAATTTTCTATTTGGTTGTAATTTTTCAATAGTGGCTAAATAATAGTTTACTTTAAAATTTCCCTATGTTTTCTATCCAGATTGTCAACAGGTTTCCCTTATTAAAAATATTCTGCCAATAGATTTTTATGAATTCTGAATTTATTATTTTAATGTTTTGTTTTTGTTTTTGTTTTTTAGTTTAGTTTTTTTTTAATACTTTATTTATTTATTTTATTTATTTATTTATGACTGTGTTGGGTCTCTTAGTTTTCGTGTGAGGGCTTTCTCTAGTTGCGGCAAGTGGGGGCCACTCTTCATCGCGGTGCGCGGGCCTTTCACTATCGCGACCCGTCCCGTTGCGGGGCACAGGCTCCAGACGCGCAGGCTCAGTAGTTGTGGCTCACGGGCCCAGTTGCTCCGTGGCATGTGGGATCTTCCCAGACCAGGGCTCGAACCCGTGTCCCCTGCATTGGCAGGCAGATTCTCAACCACTGCACCACCAGGGAAGCCCTATTGTAATGTTTTGTAGGTGAAGGGAACTTTCTGAGATTATCAAGTCCAACCATCTCAATTTTCAGACAAGAAACTGAGCGTGTGGGTAAGTAACTGAGTTCTTCAAGCTACACTTCTCAAACTTTAATGTGTGTGTGGATCACCCGGGGATCATATTAAAATAACGATTATGATTCAGTAAGTCTGAGGTGGAGCCCAAAATTCTGCATTTCTGACAACCTCCCAGGTTATACAGACTGTGCTCAAAATATGATTCATGCATCAGGGGAAGGATTTGAAACCTAATGTGTCTGTCTGCAAAGCCCAACCTGACCAACTACTCAATACTGACTCTAACCTAGAATAAGGCTACAGTGGTAACTAGGACCAATGGGGGGAAGCTTTTATATGTAATTGAAATTTAATTTGATTATCTTAGTTTAAGGATACTATTGAAGATACGTTAGCTCTCGCTGCCTACTCAGTGTGTGGAGAGGCTTAATAGAAATTCAGCAATGGAGGGGAGTAGCTATCATCTGGTGACCCTGAAGGTCCTTCCAACCCCAAGGTTAATGTTTCATATGTTAATATTGAATACTTTGAATGTTTATCTGAACAGCTAGCTCCTTAGCCACTTAAGAAGCAAGGAGCCAATTTCTGATAGAAGTTGTATTAACAGGCAGAAAAACCAGATGAAACTAGTACCTTTCTTTTTTTAACCAGGCTGGGTGGGAGTTAGAGACCCAGGAGACTGCCAGAGTTGTCACATAGTTGTCACATGAAAAAACTAACTCTCCCTCTCTCTCCCCACCATTATTTTTTTTTAGAAAAATAAAAGCTCACATTTGAGAAATTTTCAGAAATGTAATTTGCATTTGAAGAAAATGTCAGAATTATTTAACACACGACGGGAAGCAAAAGTGAGAATGTAAATGATTGGGGTCTCTTTACAAAAGGAAGATAGTGTCGCTTCTTGGTACAGACACATTTCTCTTTACAAGGTTTTCAAATGATAATGTTCTCCTTGAAACATGTTAAATGTCTGAGTCATAAATTTGAAATTGTCACTGCCTGATGAGCTCCAGCCTGAGAGAGGAAGAAAGCCCTGCTTGCTTTTCACGTAAGCTACATTAGAACTCCTGAAAATTCCCATTTGATTTTATTTAAGTTTTCCAAACTCTGGAGCACGTGCTTGGTGATATGTAGGCGCATAGGTGAGAAGCAAAGCCTTAGAGACACCCACCTGGTGCAGCCCATCACATAACCTGCTTCCAGAGTTCTGGCCGCCCATTTCCAGTGACCTGTTAGACTTCCCTCCATGGGCTGGACACCTGCTGTTCAGTCTGTCAAAATCCAAGCTCATTATCCACGTTCCCTGCCAAACCCGGTCCTCCTCCTGATTCTGAATAAAGTCATTTCATGTCACTTTTCCTCTTCTCAAAAACACAAATCAGATTCTCAAACATCTGACCGCTACCCTCAAATTAAGTACTGTTGATTCTCCTGTCCCAAACAGTTCAAAAATTTAATTCCCCTGCCTCCATCCACATTCCTGCCCTCTTGGCCTTTCTGATGCATCCTCCATACTGATGCCGGATTATTCTTTTCGAAGGACAAAATGTCATTTTTCCTAAAGGCTAAGACACGTTGGTCTGAAATCTTTGACTCACTACAGCCTAATGGTCACACCTCCACACCTGGTATTCAAAACCTTCTATGAACTGCCCCCAACTTTTTTGTTCAGCCTCATCTGCACATAAGCTACAGTCTAGACACACTGAAGAATGTGCCATTCCTGAAAGACAGGTTTAGGAAGTAAGTCTGTGGAGTGGTTACAAAGCTTTGGGTTCAAGACCCAGCTCCACACTTTCCAAGCTATGTGGGTCCTTGAAGTTAACTCTGAGCCAGCCTCTCAGTTTTGAAATAGTGCCTACCTTTTCTAATCAGCACAAGGATTCAAGTTAAAACTTATAGCAGAACTTTCTGTTTCTATTCAGACATATAGAACGTTAGAAGGAGCGTTGTTCCTGATCTTACAGCAAAGGAGCAGAGCAAACTTCAAGTTCATGAAAGTCCTCTCATCATTCAAAGACATGAGGTTACAGGGCAATGGGACAGCCCAAAACCTAAGGAGAGACAGTCACCTGCAAAGAGAGACAGGACACAAGCACTTGTTTACCTGGGGAAGATGCTTACGTGGGACAGATGCAGCAGGACACTGGGAAGAAGAATTCAGTTAGAATAGTTCATGCGTGGAGGCTGGAGAGAGCGTAGAGCCCTTGGGGGCCACAGATATAAGTGAGTTAACACATTTTTGCAGTCTCTTTCTCCATGGTCAGCACTTGGTGAGAATCTTAAGAAAGTGTTCCTCATGGTTCAGGTCTGGGATTGGGACCCAGCAGCCACCACAAAATGGGCATAAAATATCACCAAGACCCTTCACATAAATGAGGACCTCACTCATTGGGTGGCTTAATTTACCTTTTGCTCATCCAGGAATTTATTCTTTATATTGAAATTATGTATTTGAAGGCAGGAATTCATAGCTTAATTTTTTTATACAGGGAGAAAATAGTTATCAATTAATTAAGTTCCTATCAAGGGTACACAGTACATTTCTTTAGACGTAATCAAAAAATCACGGTCAAGTGCTTTTGCTGAGTCCACTTCCTGAAGTTGGTAGGAAACATCTATTCAAATATGAGATGTTAAATCTTTTATCATACATGGGCTTATTTAGTATGATTTACTGCTATTCTGTCAGATTAACATGGGTATTAACCCATTTTACAGATGAGAGAATTGAGACACAGAGAGATTAAGATTTGTGCCAACTCAAGCAACAGTGTTGTTAAGGTGAGGCTTGGAAAAAAAAAGGTGGGGGAGGGAAGGAGGGGTAGTCCTCCTTGAAGATTTTATCCAATGAACAATTTGAAATGGTAAATGTGTTTTTTTTTTTAACATCTTTATTGGAATATAATAGCTTTACAATGTTGTGTTACTTTCTGCTGTATAACAAAGTGAATCAGCTATATGTATACATATATCCCCATATCTCCTCCCTCTTGCGTCTCCCTCCCACCCTCCCTATCCTACCCCTCTAGGTGGTCACAAAGCACTGAGCTGATCTCCCTGTGCTATGCAGCTGCTTCCCACTAGCTATCTATTTTACATTTGGTAGTGTATATATGTCCATGCCACTCTCTTACTTCGTCACAGCTTACCCTTCTCCCTCCCCGTGTCCTCAAGTCCATTCTCTATGGCTGCATCTTTATTCCTGTCCTGCCCCTAGGTTTTTCAGAAACTTTTTTGTTTCATTTTATTATATCCCATATAGGTGTTAGCATACAGTATTTGTTTTTCTCTTTCTGACTTACTTCACTCTGCATGACAGACTCTAGGTCCATCCACCTCA
Organism: Balaenoptera acutorostrata; assembly: GCF_949987535.1. NCBI lineage: Eukaryota > Metazoa > Chordata > Mammalia > Artiodactyla > Balaenopteridae > Balaenoptera > Balaenoptera acutorostrata. The sequence goes on along the minus strand of NC_080068.1, from coordinate 99,469,869 downwards.
CTACAGATAATTCCATTTCGTTTCTCTATTAGGCTGAGTAATATTCCATTGTATATATGTGCCACATCTTCTTTATCCATCCATCTGTTGATGGACACTTAGGTTGCTTCCATGTCCTGGCTATTGTAAATAGAGCTGCCATGAACATTGTGGTACATGACTCTTTATGAATTATGGTTCTCTCAGGGTGTATGCCCAGTAGTGGGATTGCTGGGTCATATGGTAGTTCTATATTTAGTTTTTTAAGGAACTGTCATACTGTCCTCCATAGTGGCTGTATCAATTTACATTCCCACCAACAGTGCAAGAGTGTTCCCTTTCCTCCACACCCTGTCCAGCATTTAATGTTTCTAGATTTTTTGATGATGCCCATTCTGACCAGTGTGTGGTGATACCTCACTGTAGTTTGATCTGCATTTTTCTAATGATTAGTGATGCTGAGCATCCTTTCATGTGTTTGTTGGCAATCTATATCTTCTTTGGAGAAATGTCTATTTAGGTCTTCTGCCCATTTTTGGATTGGGTTGTTTGTTTTTTGATATTGAACTGCATGAGCTGCTTGTAAATTTTGGAGGTTAATCCTTTGTCAGTTGCTTCATTTGCAAATATTTTCTCCCGTTCTGAGGGTTGTCTTTTCATCTTGTTTATGGTTTCCTTTGCTGTGCAAAAGCTTTTAAGTTTCATTAGGTCCCAGTTGTTTATTTTAGTTTTTATTTCCATTTCTCCAGGAGGTGGGTCAAAAAGGATCTTGCTGTGATTTATGTCATAATATGTTCTGCCTATGTTTTCCTCTAAGAGTTTTAGAGTGTCTGGCCTTACATTTAGGTCTTTAATCCATTTTGAGTTTCTTTTTGTGTATGGTGTTAGGGAGTGTTCTAATTTCATTCTTTTACATGTAGCTGTCCAGTTTTCCCAGCACCACTTATTGAAGAGGCTGTCTTTTCTTCATTGTATATTCTTGCCTCTTTTATCAAAAATAAGGTGACCATATGTACATGGGTTTATCTCTGGGCTTTCTATCCTGTTCCATTGATCTCTATTTCTGTTTTTGTGCCAGTACCATACTCTTTTGATTACTGTAACTTTGTAGTATAGTCTGAATTCAGGGAGCCTGATTTCTCCAGCTCCATTTTTCGTTCTCAAGATTGCTTTGGCTATTAGGGGTCTTTTGTGTTTCCATACAAATTGTGAATTTTTTTGTTCTACTTCTGTGAAAAATGCCATTGGTAGTTTGATAAGGATGGCACTGAATCTGTAGATTGCTTTGGGTAATATACCCATTTTCACAGTGTTGATTCTTCCAATCCAAGAACATGGTATATCTCTCCACCTGTTGGTATCATCTTTAATTTCTTTGAATAGTGTCTTATAGTTTTCTGCATACAAGTCTTTTGTCTCCATAGGTAGGTTTATTCCTACGTATTTTATTCTTTTTGTTGCAATGGTAAATGGGAGTGTTTCCTTAATTTCTCTTTCAGATTTTTCATCATTAGTGTAGAGAAATGGAAGAGATTTCTGTGCATTAATTTTGTATCCTGCTACCTTACCAAATTCGTTGATTAGCCCTAGTAGTTTCCTGGTAGCATCCTTCGGATTCTCTATGTACAGTATCATGTCATCTGCAAACAGTGACAGTTTTACATCTTCTTTTTCTGATTTGGATTCCTTTTATTTCTTTTTCTTTTCTGATTCCTGTGGCTAAACCTTCCAAAAGTATGTTGAATAATAGTGGTGAGAGTGGGCAACCTTGTCTTGCTTCTGATCTTAGTGGAAATGGTTTCAGTTTTTCATCACTGAGAACGACGTTGGCTGTGCGTCTCTCATACATGGCCTTTATTATGTTGAGTTAAGTTCCCTCTAAGCTTACGTTCTGGAGTGTTTTTATCATAAATGGGTGTTGAATTTTGTCGAAAGCTATCTCTGCATCTATTCAGATGATCATATGGATTTTCTCCTTCAGTTTGTTAATATGGCATATCACATTGATTGATTTGCGTGAATTGAAGGATCCTTGCATTCCTGGGATAAACCCCACTTGATCATGGTGTATGGTCCTTTTAACGTGCTCTTGGATTCTGTTTGGTAGTATTTTGTTGAGCATTTTTGCATCTGTGTTCATCAGTGATATTGGCCTGTAGTTTTTTTGTGAAATCTTTGTCTGGTTTTGGTATCAGGGTGATGGTGGCCTCATAGAATGAGTTTGAGAATGTTCCTCCCTCTGCTATATTTTGAGAGTTTGAGAAAGATAGGTGTTAGCTCTTCTCTAAACGTTTGATAGAATTCGCCTGTGAAGCCATCTGGTCCTGGGCTTTTGTTTGTTGGTAGATTTTTAATCACAGTCTCAATTTCAGTGCTTGTGATTGGTCTGTTCATATTTTCTATTTCTTCCTGGTTCAGTCTTGGAAGGTTGTGCTTTTCTTAGGATTTGTCCATTTCTTCCAGGTTGTCCATTTTATTGGTATAGAGTTGCTTGTACTAATCTCTCATGATCCTTTGTATTTCTGCAGTGTCAGTTGTTACTTCTCCTTTTTCATTTCTAATTCTATTGATTTGAGTCATCTCCCTTTTTTTCTTGATGAGTCTGGCTAATGGTTTATTAATATTGTTTATCTTTTCAAAGAAACAGCTTTTAGTTTTATTGATCTTTGCTATCATTTCCTTCATTTCCTTTTCATTTATTTCTGATCTGATCTTGATGATTTCTTTCCTTCTGCTAACTTTGGGGTTTTTTTGTTCTTCTTTCTCTAATTGCTTTAGGTGTAAGGTTAGGTTGTTTATTTGAGATGTTTCTTGTTCTTGAGGTAGGATTGTATTGCTCTAAACTTCCGTCTTAGAACTGCTTTTGCCCCATCCCATAGGTTTTGGGTTGCTGTGCTTTCATTGTCATTTGTCTCTAGGTATTTTTTGGTTTCCTCTTTGATTTCTTCAGTGATCTCTTGATTATTTAGTAGTGTATGGATTAGCCTCAATATGTTTGTATTTTTTACAGATTTTTTCTGTAATTGATATCTAGTCTCATACCGTTGTGGTCAGAAAAGATACTTGATACAGTTTCAATTTTCTTAAATTTACTAAGGCTTGATTTGTGACCCAAGATATGATCTATCCTGGAGAATGTTTGATGAGCACTTGAGAAGAAAGTGTATTCTCTTGTTTTCAGATGGAATGTCCAATAAATATCAATTAAGTCCATCTAGTCTAATGTGTCATTTAAAGCTTGTGTATCCTTACTTATTTTCATTTTGGATGATCTGTCCATTGGTGAAAGTGGGGTGTTAAAGTCCCCTATGATGATTGTGTTACTGTCGATTTCCCCTTTTATGGCTGTTAGCTTTTGCCTTATGTATTGAGGTGCTCCTATGTTAGGTGCATATTTACAATTGTTATATCTTCTTTTTGGATTGATCCCTTGATCATTATGTAGTGTCCTTCTTTGTTTCTTGTAATAATCTTTATTTTAAAGTCTATTTTGTCTGATATGAGAATTGCTACTCCAGCTCTCTTTTGATTTCCATTTGCATGGAATATCTTTAACCATCCCCTCACTTTCAGTCTGTATGTGTCTCTAGGTCTGAAGTAGGTGTCTTGTAGACAGCATATATACATGTCTTGTTTTTGTATCCATTCAGCCAGTCTATGTCTTTTGGTTGGAGCATTTTAATCCATTTATATTTAAGGTAGTTATCGATATGTATGTTCTTATTACCATTTTCTTAATTGTTTTGGGTTTGTTATTGTAGGTCTTTTCCTTCTCTTGTGTTTCCTGCCTAGAGAAGTTCCTTTAGCATTTGTTGTAAAGCTGGTGTGGTGTTGTTGAATTCTTTTAGCTTTTGCTTGTCTGTAAAGGTTTTAATTTCTCTGTTGAATCTGTATGAGATCCTTGCTGTGTAGAGTAATCTTGGTTCTAGGTTTTCCCCTTTCATCACTTGAAATGTGTCCTGCCATTCCCTTCTGGCTTGCAGAGTTTCTGCTGAAAGATCAGCTGTTAACCTTAGGGGGATGCCCTTGTTATGTTATTTATTGTTTTTCCCTTGCTACTTTTAATATTTTTTCTTTGCATTTAATTTTTGATAGTTTGATTAATATGTGTCTTGGCATGTTTCTCCTTGGATTTATCCTGTATGGGACTCTCTGTGCTTCCTGGACTTGATTGACTATTTCCTTTCCCATATTAGGGAAGTTTTCAACTATAATCTCTTCAAATATTTTCTCAGTCCCTTTCACTTCCTCTTCTTCTGGGACCCCTATAATTCGAATGTTGTTGCATTTAATGTTGTCCCGGAGGTCTCTGAGACTTTCCTCATTTCTTTTCATTTTTTTTTTTTTTTTTTTGTATTCTGCTCTGTAGTAGCTATTTCCACTATTTTATCTTCCAGGTCACTTATCTGTTTTTCTGCCTCAGTTATTCTGCTATTGATTCCTTCTAGAGAATTTTTAATTTTATTTATTGTGTTGCTCATCATTGTTTGTTTGCTCTTTAGTTCTTCTAGGTCCTTGTTAAAGGGGTTTCTTGTATTTTCTCCATTCTATTTCCAAGATTTTTGATCATCTTTACTATCATTACTCTGAATTCTTTTTCAGGTATACTGTCTATTTCCTTTTCATTTGTTTGGCCTGGCTGGTTTTTACCTTGCTCCTTCATCTGCTGTGTGTTTCTCTTTCTTCTCATTTTGCTTAACTTACTGTGTTTGGGGTCTCCTTTTTTCAGCCTGCAGATTCGTAATTCCTATTGTTTTTGGTGTCTGTCCCCAGTGGCTAAGGTTGGTTCAGTGGGTTGTGTAGGCTTCCTGGTGGAGAGGACTGGTGCCTGTGTTCTGGTGGATGAGGCTGGATCTTGTCTTTCTGGTGGGCAGGACCCTGTCCAGTGGTGTGTTTTGGGGTGTCTGTGACCTTATCATGATTTTAGGCAGCCTCTCTGCTAATGGGTGGGATTGTGTTCCTGTCTTGCTAGTTGTTTGGCTTAGGGTTTCCAGCACTGTAGCTTGCTGGTCGTTGAGTGGAGCTGGGTCTTAGCATTGAGATGGAGATCTCTGGGAGAGCTTTCCCCATTTGATACTATGTGGAGCTGGGAGGTCTCTGGTGGACCAGTGTCCTGAACTCAGCTCTCCCACCTCAGAGGCACAGGCCTGACACTCGGCCGGAGCACCAAACCCTGTCAGCCACATGGCTCAGAAGAAAAGGGGGAAAAAAAAAAAGCAAGAAAGAAAGAAAGAAAGAAGGAAAGAAGAAAATAAAATATAACAAAATAAAGTTATTAAAATTAAAAAAATTATTAAAAATTAAAAAATTAAAAAGTAATAAAAAACAGACAGAACGAACCCTTGGACAAATGGTAAAAGCAAAGCTATACAGACATAATCATAAAAAGAAGCATACATATACACACTCACAAAAAGAGAAAAAGGAAAAAAATATATACATCTATATATATTAAAAAAAAATGGAAGAGAGCAACCAAATCAATAAACAAATCTATCAATGATAATAAACTGTAAATACTAAACTAAGATAAACATAAAACCAGTAAAAATTAGATGCAGTAAGCACATTCCAAGTCTACAGTTGCTCCCAACGTCACCACCTCAATATGGGATGATTCGTTGTCTATTCAGGTATTCCAGAGATGCAGGGTACATCAAGTTGATTGTGGAGATTTAATCCTCTGCTCCTGAGACTGCTGAGAGAAATTTCCCTTTCTCTTCTTTGTTCACACAGCTCCCGGGGTTCAGCTTTGGATTTGGCCCCGCCTCTGCGTGTAGGTCACCTGAGGGCGTCTGTTCTTTGCTCAGACAGGACGGGGTTAAAGGAGCAGCTGATTCGGGGGCTCTGGCTCACTCAGGCCGGGGAGAGGGAGGGGTACGGAGGCGGGGCGAGCCTGCGGTGGCAGAGGCTGGCGTGACATTGCAGCAGCCTGAGGCGCGCCGTGCATTCTCCCGGGGATGTTGTCCCCAGATCACAGGACCCTGGCAGTGGCGGGCTGCACAGGCTCCCGGCAGGGGAGGTGTGGAGAGTGACCTGTGCTCGCACACAGGCTTCTTGGTGGTGGCAGCAGCAGCCCTAGCATCTCCTGCCCGTCTCTGGGGTCCGCGCTGATAGCCGCGGCTCGCGCCTGTCTCTGGAGCTGGTTTAGGCGGTGCTCTGAATCCCCTCTCCTCACGCATCCCAAAACAATGGTCTCTTGCCTCTTTGGCAGGTCCAGACTTTTTCCCGGACTCCCTCCCTGCTAGCTGTGGCGCACTAGCCCCCTTCAGGTTGTGTTCACGCAGCCAACCCCAATCTGCTCCCTGGGATCTGACCTCCGAAGCCCGAGCCTCAGCTCCCAGCCCCGCCCACCCCGGCTGGTGAGCAGACAAGCCTCTCGGGCTGGTGATTTCTGCTCGGTGCCGAGCCTCTGTGCGGGAATCTCTCCGCTTTGCCCTCCGCACCCCTGTTGCTGCGCTCTCCTCCGTGGCTCCGAAGCTTCTCCCCTCCACCACCCGCAGTCTCCTCCCGCGAAGGGGCTTCCTAGTGTGTGGAAACCTTTCCTCCTTCACAGCTCCCTCCCACTGGTGCAGGTCCCGTCCCTATTCTTTGTCTCTGTTTTTCTTTTTTCTTTTGTCCTACCCAGGTACGTGGGGAGTTTCTTGCCTTTTGGGAAGTCTGAGGTCTTCTGCCAGCGTTCAGTAGGTGTTCTGTAGATGTTGTTCCACATGTAGATGTATTTCTGATGTATTTGTGGGGAGGGAAGTGATCTCCACGTCTTACTCCTCTGCCATCTTGAAGGTCTCTTGAAGGTAAATGTGTTTTAAAAACATACAGATAAGATCTGATGTGGCTTTGATGTTCCGTTTTCAAATGATCAATCTGCTTTTTACTATAATTTACATTTAGGCCAGCATCCACTCTTCTTCTTGCTGAACCATACCCTGGTTTGGCTTTGAGGAAAATACCCATTGCCTATTTGTAGCCCAGAGGATTCTGGGAAGGAGTACATGCCAGAGTCCAGGTCCTGCCTCTGACTGGTTCTCTGTGGGCAATGTGTTCTGTGGTGGCCCATCCAGGGCCAGCAAGACTTGACTCCCAGGTTTCATTAGGCCACCATTTTTATTGGACTCTCCCTTTCTCCTGCATAGATGTTCAGATGACACTACACAGAGAGCAGAAGAAGCCAAGTCCAGAAATGAGGCTTATCAGTGTTTTTGAACTTAAATGAAACTTTACTTAAAGCAACATCTACTCCTGGTACTTTGCAGTTACCTGAGGTATCACTCTCTCCCTTCCCTATCTTCTGCCTTTTTTTCTTAAGCTTTTTGAGTTGGGTTTTTTAAAATGGCAATGGAGAGACACCTAAATAGCATGCCCTTTCATGTCTACTAAATAAGCAAAGTTGTAAAAATAATAACAATCAAAATTTCGTAAGACTGTGGGAAATAGGATCTCTCCTACACAACTTACATAAATATAAACTGGTATATATATACCTATATATACACACACACATTATATATATAAACGTAAAAATGCGTATATGTTAGCACTCAAAAATGCCACTTAAAATTTTTTATTGTAAGTAAATAATCAAGAATGTGTGACACAAAGTGGTTAGAAAGAATATCCACGATTGTAATTTATAACATCAAAAAATTGGAAGTAATCTAAACATCCAACAATAGGAGATAAATTAGATAGTGAAACACCCATATACCACAAACTAAGCAGAATTTAAAATAATATTGTAGAAGTATTGACATGTTAAGATGCTCATAAAATATCACTGAGTAAAATATAGGCTATAAATTATAGGCACAGTATGATTTTACTTTTGCTTATACAAATGTAGACTTATATGAATGTAGAGATTACAGGGAGGCTATCCCCCAATATATTATCAGTCGTGGGAATACCAGTACATTAAAAAGTTTTTCCTTTGTGATTATATTTATTTTAAAAAATGTGTTCAGTTATCATTAATCCCAAAAATAACATTTAAAGCTTTATAAGGAAAAATAAATATTGAATTACAGAAAAATTAGAATAACCAAAGGAAAGACCCCATTCATAATCATATCAAGGGCATACAGTCATTCTTATTCTCCTACAACTTTGCAGCCTTTCTCTAGCTATTGTTTTTCTTTATAGCGTAGCTGTTAGACTATATGCAGGATACAATTTTGTATCCTGTTTTTGTCAGGATAATTTTTGGTATTATTTGATATTTTTGTTGGTATTTAGTGTTTTCCTAGATCATTAGCAGATATTTCTACCGAACATTCATAGTGGTTATGTAACATCCCACGCTGGGTTACATCCCATGAATCTATTGTACTTTTATTTAACAATTCCTGTATTGTTGGACAGTGAGGCTGTCTAATTCTTCAAAAACAAACTCTGCATAGGTGTGTACTTTGGATGGTTTCCTTATGAGAAATCCCCAGAGCAAAACCCATTTCATCATGTAAGGAAGGGCTCTTCCAAAGGCACTGTGTAAATGACACAGTTGCAAAAGACTAATCGCACAAAAGCCATCACCTGTGCCCCTTGACTGCCTCTCACCTGAACTGCCTCTTACTGTAGGATCTGTGGGAGCATCTCCCTCTGCCCGAGACACTGCTCAGACCATTCCTTCAAGTGCAATGGAAACAGAGAGCTTCCAAAGCCCAGAAGGAGGCTGTGACCATGCCAAGGGCCTGCTGGAGAAAAGCTGAGAGACAGGAGCAGGATAAGATCTTTCCAGTTACTCCTAAGCGCAACTTAAGGCTTAGTGGCCATCAATTGAATCAATGTCTGACCTGGAGCCCGGTTGGCCGAGATGTTGCGTCATTTCCTCATGTCCAAGGCTAGAAAATGGAGACTCTGTAATGGATGGGAGGGCCCTTATCCTGTGAAGGAGGGAGTGTAATGGAGGGAGGCTGGCCTTAGGTCAGGAGGCCTTGGTTCCACCGGCCAGATACGTGACTCTGAGAAGGTCTTCCCAACAAAATGGGGACAATAATACCTCCCCTGCCTGGAAGGCTGAGAGCCTTCGATGAGAAAATGGATAGGAAAGTCCTTTGTAAAGTTTAGAGTACTGTGTCCCAGTGAGGGATTAAGACCTTCCATGCTTGATAAAGGTAAGAAAATGATAGGGAGCTTGCTCATTATACCTGATGGTAAAGGGGGTTATTTATTTATTCCACATTTATTAAGTGCCTACTGTGTGCTAGGTCCTATTTTAGGGGCTTGAGATACAACAGTGAAAAAGACATAGAAGGCCTTTCATGGAACTTTACATCTGAGCAGGTGGAGACAAACAACTTAGTAAACAATTATGTAAAAAAGAGACCTTTAGAAAATGGTACCAAGAAAAAAAATTAAGTGGGGCGATATGATAGAGAGTGCAGGAGCAAGGGATATGGCTTTTTTCTGGAATGTGAACAGAGGGTCTCTAAAAGGTGACAGTGTGCTGAGTCCTGAAAGATGGAAAACAGCAAACCAGTTGAAGATCTAGGGGAAGATGTTCTGGGCAGAAGGAACAGCAAAGACAAGAGCTTGGAAGTGGGAACAACCTTGGAGGATGCTTTACACTGAGTGTGTGTGCCTGCCCAAATTTACATGTTGAAACCTAATCCCCATTGTGTTGGTATTTGGAGGTGGGACCTTTGGGATGTAATTAGGTCATGAGGGAGGTGCTCTTATGGGATTTATGTCCTTATAAGAAGAGACACCATTAACTAGATTTATTGTGGTGGTCATTTTGTAATATATGTATATTGAATCATTATGCTGTATACCTGAAACTAATATAATGAAAGAAAAAGAGTCTCCATGAGTTGATAATTGGTGAAGATGGGTGATAGGTAATGTAGCAGTCTATACATGCTATTCCCTCTACTTTGGTATATGTTTGAGACTGTCCAAAATTCAAAGTTTAAAATAAAAAGTTTATAATAATGAAAAAAAAGGAGACCCCAGAGCTTCCTCTCTCTGCCATGTGAGGCCACCTGCAAGCCAAGAAGAGAGTCCTCACTAGATCCCAGCCATGCTGACACCTTGATCTTGGACTTCTAGCCTCCAGAACTAAGACAAAATAAATTTCTGCTATTTAAGCCACCCAGTCTGTGGTATTTTGTTACAGTAGCCTGAGAGACTAAGACAAACATAATGAGTCCATAAGTCTGTACAGGTTGGTTTAAAAATAAGTCTCCTTGCTCCTTGGTCAGCAGAACATCTGTAGTTAGGCCATGCATCCTCAACAGGGGTGAAATTGTCCTCAAGGAAACAAAAATAGGTTCTCTTAGGGGACATAAAACATTTTACACTTTTTATGTATAACACACAATTATATATACAGTACATAAACAAATATACAGCATATCTATGCTATTAAAATTTCATGGGAGGAATTAATTAGGAAACAAATATCTTTAAAAGGTCCTTAAAGGGTCAATAGTGAGAAATAGGTTGAGGAATAATGAGTTAGAGCCAGTTGGGGCCTAGCATGGGGTTATTAAAAGGCAAGTGAAAAACTTTCCTTTTACAGCAGGAACCTGGAATTCCAAATCCTCGGATTCTGTCCTTCCACCATCACCTACCGTGAGCCCCCAAGAGAGACACACAGAGAGAACCAGTCTTAGGGAAGGAGGCTTGTTATAGCTGAGACTTAGGTCATCCCAGCTCAGCTGGGAGAGTCAGATAACTCCCCCTAGAAAGACTTTCAATAAAAGAGAACTTGCTTTTCCTCTCACATACATGAATCCCAGAAGTAAGGAGGCCAAGTCTGATAAGGCAGCTGCACAATGACCTTGAGCACTGTTTACGTCCTCATTGTCTAAAAATGGTTGCTTGAGCTCAGCCATCATGTCTGAAGCCCAGGAAGCTGTAAGGAGGAGGAGCAGAAGAAGGCATGTTGCTTCCCTTTGAGGACACTTCCAGGAATTGGTACATATCACTTCTGCTTACATCCCATTGCCAGAACTCACTCACATGACCACAACCAGCTGCATGGGAGGTTGGATATAAGCTCTTTAGTCAGAGCAGCAACGAGCTCAGCTCAGAGTTGGAAGCTCTCTTGTTAAGGAAGAGGAGAGAACAGATGCTGAGAGACCACCAGCAGCCTCTGCCACAGTGCGTGAATCCCATGTGGACCCTTTGTCACAGGTGATCTGACTTATATGGCACAGAATCAGGAAGATTCCTTGGCCTAGGCAAACAGGGCTTCCTGTCCCTGGGGCCTCCCTCTGGTTGCTGATGAATTTTCTTAGGTGGCAATGACACAGTGAGTTGTGGATGGTGCATTTTCACTAGAGGAAGGAGGCTCCAGACACCATTTTATTTCAAACATTGGAGAGAAAGAGAGAGAGAAAGAAAGGCACCATTGCTTTTTCAGGTTTCTCTATGTTCTTTTACAACATTATACCCCCCAGTAATATGGTTTGATTAACATTCTAGAACCTGACTCATCCACCACACTCACTGTTTTTTCTTGCCAGGTGGGGCAGGAGGAGCTCGGACCTCGCTTTACCCTACAGGCTATCTTCTTTCAAGAGTCAACTGAAGCAGAAGGAAGATGAGGGAAGAAGAGGGTCACAAAACTCGTCGTGGGTGGTGGGATGTCTCCAGGGAGAAGGTCTGTAGGACAGGTCTGGGAGAACCAATGCATGGAGAGCCCTGCTAATTAAGGAGCAGCGTCCTGAAGGAATCACTTGGGTACAGCGTGCTGAGTGCTGTCATCAAAGTGTGAGCAACATGTGGATGCAAGGAAGGGAGGACAGGGAGTTTCCATTACTCCCCACCTTGATGTCAGAGGTGTTGGAAATGGGAAAGAGACATTCAAGGCAGAGGAAAGGCCCTGAGTGGTGAGGGTGGGAAACACGTTTTGGGGGATGCTGCTTGTTTGAGTTGAAGGTTGCATGATGCAGGGAGTGGTGGAGGCAGAGGGCGGAGGAGGACCATATGTTGGAGATGGACTTACTTGATGGGAAAGAGGGGCAGACATGATTTCAGTTACTCAGCTCTACATGTCCTTTGTGAACTTAACAGATTTTGGTCATTAAGAAACAAAGAGCCTGAACTGAGAGGTGATGGATAAGAACTGAGCCTGGGGAGACTTTGAGGCTAAACTCCACTAATCCTGGAAAAGAACAAATCTGAGAGGTATAAGACAGCGGGGGCTAGATGCCTGCCTGTAGAACCCACTCCACAGCATTGTTGAAACCCCAGCAGTACTGGGTTGAATCATGTCCCCCCAGAATTCATGTCCACCCAGAACCTGAGAATGTGACCTTATTTGGAAACAGAGACTTTGTAGGTGTAATTAATTCAGTGAAGATGGACTAGGGTGGGCCTTAAAGTCAACATGACTGGTGTCTTTATAAGAAGAGGAAAAGGTGTACAGAGATGTGCAGGGAAGGTCGTGTGATGATGAAGGCAGAGATCGGAGGAAAGGTCCACAGGTGAGGGAAGAGTGAGGGCGGCCAGCAACAATTAGAAGCTGGAAGAGGTGAGCAAGAATCTTCCGCTAGAGCCCTCAGAGGGAGCGTGGTCCTACTGACACCCTGATTTCGACTTCTGGTCTCCAGAACCATGAGGGGATACATTTCTGTTGCTTAGGCCACTCCATTTATGGTACTTTGTTATGCAGCCCAGGACACTAACATGCCAGCCGTGAGCGAGCCCCAGAAGCTCACCAGCACATCAGCAAAGGAGAGTTCTCCTCGGGTCTGTGGGCCCTCCATGCAGGGATGGTGGTAAAAGGAAAGTGACCTGACAGACCAAAGATGGAAGATGTGGAGGAGAGGAAAGAGCCAACTTTGCAAGTGGTAGGACACACCTTCAAGTTCTGAGAGGCCACTGGCTGCAGTGCTCCAGTAACTCAGAAACAAAAGGAAGCCAGGCACACGCTGGCTTCCGTTACCATGGCAAATCCACTCTCCCCTGCTTCACGACAGTCCCCCCAAACCCCGCCACTCTTGACTGTAAGCACTTCCACAAATGTCGAGCACATAAAAAGCACGAATACCCCTAGTTATTCTTATTTACCACTCCTATTTTAGAAACAAAATTAATTTGTGCAATGTATCAAAGTGAATATGGCCTGAAGTCTAGGAAGCCAGCAAGCCAGAGCGTTAGTGGCTTGTTCTGTTGGCTGAGACACAAACAACAGCTCGTGGGCTCAGGATTGGTAATTCCAGCTCTTGTGGTTTGGAGTCAGGTTGACCTGTACCGTGGGATCCTCACCTGCAAATGAGGGGGTCGAATTGCCTAAGTCAAGATCTTTTCCAGTTTGAAAATTATCCCACAGAAAGGCTGGGCCTGAACAGGCAGTAGCTGAGAATGGTCTCCAGATGGTCCTCTGTCTTGGATGGGGAAACTTGGGGTTCTGCTTTGCACCTGACCGTACAGGAGGAGAAAGGGTGTACAAAGAAAGTAAATTCCAGAGGATTTTACAGCACCATCACAAGAACTCCTCATGTGATCCAAATACCTAATTCTACTTTTTGTCTATCTTTTGGACAAAATAGCATTTATAACTGTGTTAGCTAATGTTTTTAAGCACTTATTCTGTGTGAGGCACCATTCTGAGCACCTTTGAGATTTTAAATGCTACCCCTCACCTCCTATCTACCAGGTGAGTACTGGGATCTCCTCCATTTTATAGCAGAGGACATTCAGGTCCAGTGAAGTTCAGGAGTTGACACTAAATGCTCTTAGCCACCGTGCTCTGCTGTCTTTCTAAAAATGACTGGAGCAAAGAGACTTCACTTAACATCGAGATGATTAACCAGGTGGCACAGACCAGGACCACGTCTGTAAGACATCAGAGGGAGAGCCCCTCCGTCTCTGTTTCTCTATCTTTCCCCATCCAGCCTGTCACGGCTAAAGCAGCCACCATACAAGGAACCCCTGAGGTAGCCAATTGAAAATTCACACTAGTGGGGTACAACTTTCTTTCATTCAACATCACAGAGCTTCCACTTCCTCCTCCCACATGATCAACATCCCAGGGTTGTTGCACTGAGTCATGGGAACCCTTCAGGACTTGTAGTTACGTGTTCGTGTTGGTATAGTCAACCAGGAGGGTCTCCAGGAGCTGTGGCTAATCCTGTGTCCAACCTCATGTAGGAGAGGAACTGAGGCCCAGGGGCGGGGCGAGGGGGTACCGGGAGGCAGAGGGCGATGGAATCGACCCAATGTCTCAAGCCCCATGCAGCAGAACCAGGATCCAAGGCAGCCAGACAAGCACACCTGGGGTCCATTGCAGCTGCATCTGGTACCACACAGCCTGTGCCCTGTGTTGCCCTGACTCGTCAGCTCCAGAAAGCATCTTCCTCAGCCCTCGTAAAAACATAGAGCAGAGGAAGCTTGTCTTGTGTGCAGCTTCGTTTCCTCCCCCTCCCAGGGAGATTGCTCCTCCATCTCTGCTGCTCTAGAATGGGTCTGTCACCTTGACACCTGCGCAGCCCCCAGACATGCCTCTCACATTGAGAATGGCCCCTGCCACATGTCCACCCCAAGTTCATCTGATCAATGCATCCATTCAAACATTTCTTGAGAACGAACCGTGTTTGGAGAATCAAGTTTTGGCAGTTTCCAAAGAAGAGTTAAGACAGTCCCTTGCTCCTGGGGGCTGCTGGGTAATCACAGATTTCTGGTTAGATGGAAGCTTCTTGGCGATCTTGTCAAAATAAATAGCTTCTTGGATCCCCTTGGGGAGAGTGGATTTCTGCAGGTCTGAGGTGGAAGCTAGTTTTAATGCACTCCTAGCTGACATGGTGTGACCACTCTTTGGGTCCCACTGCTTGGGACCTCCTAGATCAGCAAGTGGTCTCTTTGGGCAGCTGACTACCCAAGGTCATACCCAGGCCATGTGATAACTTACTCTTGTCCAAAGAGAGTTTTTGTCTTCAGCAGGCTTCGATTTTCTTCTCTCCCTTCATTCCTGGTGCGTGTGAGCTTTATTTTATAAGAAATAAAATGACTCAGCACGGACTCATGTTCTCTTTCCAGTCCATCTCTTCATTCCTAAACTAACTGGGGCTCCTTTCATCTCTTCAACCTGCTCTAAAAGGTGTGTGTATGGTGGAGGGAGAACAGAGGATTTCTTACTGGTGCCTTGTTCCCACTCTTTTTTCCGCTTCAGGTACCTAAGTACACAACTCTTATCCAAGCTTCATATGTATTAATCCACAAAGTGGCCTTCTACAAGCTGTAGGAATCTTCATCAGGGAGGGTCATATTTATGCCCCAAAGTAACTATGATGGAAAAGACCTCCTTATTCCAGGTTGAAATGTTTCCAACTTCTTTTATCATCAAAGCTTTTTGGGGTGAAGAGCAGGATTGCTCCTTCACTATGTGGACATGTTACTAAACCAGACTTGGGTCCACTCACCCGCGCGCAGTAAAAACCAATCTACTGACACTGGGTTGTGGTGAAGGAAAATGCAGCATTTACTGTAAAGGCACCAATACAAGGAGGATGGGTGACTTGTGCTCTAAAACCCCGAAATCCCCGAAGAGTTTCAGCAAAGCATTTTTAAAGGCAAGGGAAGGGAGGGCCATCCTAGGGTATGTGATCAGCTTGTGCACAGTTATCTGATTGGTTGATGGTGATCAATCCTTAGGTGCCAGAAGATCTGGGGGCTACATCTCATGATCATCAAGTAGCAAATTTCTTAACCACTTCTTGGTGGTTTTCTTTTTAGCATCTGAAAAACTCAGCAAATACGCACCAGATACTATTACTTAGGTACTTGAGAGAGGAGCCAAAGCAGAGGATATGGGGGAGGGGTCTATCCTGGGAAGGCCCCGTAGGGTCCTGCTCGGTTAACAGACACTCTGCCCATGATCATAACAGGAAAACTTTAGCTTTCTTCTCTATCTTCCGTCTCTCTCACTTGCATTCCTGCCCTTCGTTTCAAATCCAGAGGTGCTGTTGCTTTGGTTCCAGGCTTTAGTTGTTTTGGTGAACATTTAAGCTTCAGTGGACTAGACTAAAGCTTCAGTGGCATGTCACCCACAGCTCACCCTTTTCTGTAGCAAAAAACATTCAGAGAAGAGACATCATAGCCCAGCAAATTCAGACATAGTTTTCTGGAACACATTCTGCATTTCTCCATCACTAGAACCCACATTTCCACATACCCAGTTCTGTGTCAGATTCAGAGAATTGTTCTTTCTTTTGGGGATGACACCACCTCATCTTTCTTCCAGTGGGACCTCTCTGCCCCAGCTCCAATGCCCTCTCAGTAAACATGTCCTGAGTGTTTCCTTCCAATGGACACTGGACACCTCTAATTCCCCATGTCCCAAAGGGAACCAACCAGCTTCTCTAAGAAACCTGTTCCCCTTCCTTGCCTACTTGCTCCTTTATAAGATTTTTTTCCCCAAGTCCTCCTCTTTAACCTTGGATGTTATTCTCAAATTCATTCTCAAACACAAACGAACTGGGATGATTTATTATGTCCTCTTTTTCTAAATCCTCCAAGGTACAAAGAAGGGCACACTAAGAACCAATTCAGTAAATACTGGATTGGGAGGAACGCACTTAAGCATGAAGTTGTTTAAAAATGTAAAAAAGTCAAGGGATTATATTCTTTCAATCTTCACTACAATAATTTTACAAAAAAAATGCATTAATGATGACAATATCTGATCCTTATATATAACTTTCCAAAGTGCTTTCACAAATATAATCTCATTAAATTTTCATCCCAATAATAGTTTAGGAGAAGTTCTGCAATCAAAAATATCTGAATCTGAGCCCCACCATTACCTCTTACTAGCTTACTGAGCTTTTTTTGCAGCCTGCAGGCACTTTGTTGCAGCGCGTGGGCTTCTCTCTAGTTGTGGCGCGTGGGCTCTGTAGTTTTTGAGGCATGAAGTCTCTCTAGTTGAGGTGCACAGGTTCAGTAGTTGTGGTGCACGGGCTTAGTTGCCCCATGGCATGTGGGATCTTAGTTCTGTGACCAGGGATCGAACCCACGTCCTCTGCATTGGAAGGTGGATTCTTTACCACTGCATGACCAGGGAAGTCCCTAGCTTACTGAACTTGAACATAAGGCATAAGCTCTCTGAATCTAATCAAGTACATAATAATAACTCAAGGGTATTTAAGATTCTAAAAATGTGTGGAAATGCATTGTAAGCCAATGGCTTCCTCTAAGATTCTACCTTCCATGAAGTCACCTGGTAGAGGTGACAACTTTCTCCTGTGGTCCTGCTGCGCATGATCTTATTTTCCAAGCAGGCAGCATTGAAACGACCCCATCTAACCTATAGGCTCCTTATTCATTTCTGTGGTCTCTGAGTCTAGCACCGTGAAGTTGTTCAATAATTATTTATTTTATAAAAGGATGAACTTTCAGTAAATGTGGTCATTAGGATCATGTTAACATCTTTATTTTTAGTTAAAATCCTTCATTTGAATTGGGGTCTCCTTCCCTAATTGTGTTCTGATCTGATCAAAATGGAAGAGTGAGCTTAATTTTTTCAGGATACTCAATAAAACATCCCTACACATCTGTTTAGACTTTTGCCCATAAAACCAACAACAATGTAAATGTATGTATGTATATGGAATAATTATTCTGAGAAAAATAGGGTGGGGAACTGAGTCAGGCTAAGAAATAATGATCCCTTGTTACTGAACTAAGGAAGAGCAGATAGCTAATCAATTTGCCAAGAAGTTATCCATTTTTGGAAATTAACCTGCAATTTGATCTCTAGTTATAATACATGTGCAGTAAGATGAAGCATGAGGTTTTGCTTTTCTTTAGGCCTCACTGCTGTTCTGCACCTCCTCCCAAAATGTCCCCTAATTCATATACAAGTCCAGCTTCTCTCACTCGTTGAAATTTAGTAGTTGAGGTCCGCCTCCAACCCATAAAACCAACCTCTCACTTTGGTGAAATAACTCCCCTGCTGGGGGGCAGGGGAGAAATCAACTGAGAAGAAGCCGGATGAGAAATGGAACTGGGGCACAATCTGACCCATCATTTGCAAAGTCGTCACCATCCACAGGATGCGAGGATGTCTGATCGCTTGGCTTCTTCTAGCTCTGTGGAGCCAAAAGCTTCACTCATAGCTGCTCACGCCGGTTGCCTGCTGACCTTTTATGGGTTGCAACCCGCATGCCTGAGCAACTGATTTGTTCCAGCTGCGGCTATATTTTCTACCTTCCTTGTTACTTAATTGATCCTGACTGTGCCTGGTCCTACAAAGAAGCCCTCCTGGACCCTGCAACATATGCTATATATCCTGCATGCACTCCTGTGTCCTGACAAGGAACATAAAAATCAGAAATGGCAGGAGACAAGGGGAGCGGGGAGTCAAACAAAACAGTACGAATGCAAATCGCTTGGCTTGTCTCTTTGGGTCTCTCAACCACTGTCTACTGCTCCCTGGACCAACTGACTTTCTACAGACAGCACATCTCTCGAGACTCAAATTTTCTCTTCAAATTTCAAAAACTGTAATCACCTACAGACCTTGAAAGACAGAAGAAAAAACAGAACAACAAATGGTTTCCTTCTCTCATTCTTTGTTCTTTTCGCCATATGCACTAAGTTCTTACTAAGAACTTGACGTCGTGTTAGCCTCTAGGGAAAGAGAAGTGAATTAGACAGAATTCTGGCCCTGCTGGAGCTCACAGGCATACAAGGGACAAAGATACAAAAACAGATGGCTAAAATATCATGGGACATGCCTTAACCTAGATCACCAATTCCCAGTGTATGGTGAGGGACCTCTGGGTATTCCCAAGACCGTTTCATTGGGTCTGCGAGGTCCAAACACTTTTTATAATGAAACTAACATGGTATTTGCCTTTTTCACCCCCCTTCTCTCATGAGTGTGCAGTGGAGTTTTCCAGAGATGATGTGACATGTAAAGTCACAACAGATCGCAGAAGTAGATAGAACAATCCAGCTGTCTTCAATTAAACCATGCATTAAAGAGATGTTCGAAATGTAAAATAATGCCAACTTTCCTCATGATCATTTTATTTTCCAAAACATAGCTATAGTTCATAAAAATGTTTTTGTCTGTCGTCATATAAATGGTTTACTATGATTTTTAAATGAATTAATAAATAAATATGTAAAGAATTCTCAGAATCAACTGCTTATATAGTAAATGTTGGTAGATATAGCACACAAAAACAAAAGCTCTTAGGGGACCTCAATAATTTTGAGATGGTGTAAGATTGTCAGGAAACTGCAAAAATAATACTGAGAGATCTTATATATCCTTTGCCCAGCTTCCCCCAATGACAACATCGTATATAAATATAGTACATCGTCAAAACCGGAGAAGTGATGTTGCTTCAGTACTGTTAACTACAGATCTTTATGTGTATTTTGCCAGCTTTTATATGAACTTGTGTGTTTGTGTATGTGTGCAAAGTTCTATGAAATATTATCACACATACAGATTCATGTGACCGTAACCTTGACCAGCATACAGAACTGCTCCATCACCACAGAGAAAATTCCTTATGCTCCTCCTTCATTGTCATACCCTCCTTCCAACCCTAATTTCTGGCAGCTGCTGATCTGCTCTCTATCACTATAATTTTGTCATTTTGAGAACATTATGTAAGTGGAATCATACAGCATGTAACTCTTTGAGACTGGCTTTTTTTGCTTTAGTATAATGCTTTTGACATCCAGCCCAGTAGCTGTGTGTATCAATAGTTTGTTCCTTTTCGTTGCTAAGTAATATTCCATTGGATGCTTGTATCACAGTTTGTTTATTCATTCACTCACTGAAGGAAATTTGCATAGTTTTCAGTGTTTGACTATTACAAATAAAGCTATAAATAAAGAGCCTTTGTGTACAGGTATTTGTGTGTACGTGAGTTTTTATTTCTCTAGACTCAATACTAAGGACTGTGTTTGCTTGGTCATTTGGGGAATATGTTTAACTGTATAAGTAACCAACCAATGTTTCCAATGTGGCTGTTTTATTTTTCATTCCCATCAGTAATATATGAGAAATCTGGTTGCTTCACATCCTCACCGGTACATTTTATTGTCAGTATCTTTATTTTGGCCATTCTAATAGGTGCGTAGTAGTATCTCTCTTTAGTTCAAATTTCCTTAAGAGCTAATGATATTGAACATCTTTCTATGTACTTATCCATATATCTTCTTTGGTAAAGTGTTTGTTCAAGTCTTTTGCCCATGTTCACATTGGATTATTTGTTTTCTTACTGTTATATTCAGGGAGTTCTTTATATATTCTGGATTCAAGTTCTTTGTCAGATATATGATTTACAAATATTTTTCTCCCAGTCTGTGTTTTTTTTTCTCACTCTCTTAATAAAGATCTTTTGCAGAGAGAAGATTTTAAATGCTGATGAAGTCCAATTTGTTGATTTTTTTTTAATAGATCATGCCTTTAGGGTCAAGTCCAAGAACACTTTGCCTAGCCCTAGGTCATGAAGATCTTCTCATAAATAATTTTTAACGATGTGAAGTGTCCTGAGATTAAGAAGTTTGAGAACCACTGGACTAGATGTGTGTGCTATGTCTTCAGAGTATAAGAAAATAATCTTTTATTAGAACTTGTGTGCAAAGAAGAGGGAAAAGGTAGTAGGAAGAAGTAGAACTGCACTTTACAGATAAGATGAGTCCCGGCCAGGACGTGCAGTGTATGGATAGGAACTAGGTCTTGGGTCTTTCTTTCTCTCTTTCTCCCTTTCTTGCTCTCTTTTTCCATATCCCTAGTACCTGGCATAAAGACTGGTGCATAGATGGATGGGACAAAGGTATTTCAGAGAGTGCAAGCAACAAAGCAATGTAGAGGACGGTGGTAATTGTGTCCTTCCAGTGTGGTAGAGGTTGCAGGTGTGTGTGGAGAGGCACGGGTAGAGATGTGGGACAGGGTAGGTGAGGTGGGGGTCTGAGGAAGGCTGCACACAGGCCTTGTGTGCTCTGCTTAAGGATATTCTCTAGCAGATTCTATATTCTTCTTGTAAGACTTTTCCATTCCGGATTACAGTTTCTTGCAATAAGTGAGTTACAACACAACACTTTGCCAGATAACAAAGCTTTCCTGATACTAGCTATGGAGACAAGATCCCATTTATTTTATTTAAATGAACAGGGAGTGGGAAGGAGGGTAAGGAGCAAATTTACTTGTTTGCTTACTTTGCGCCAGGCACTATGATCAATACTTCCTAGTTCACCCTGAGGAGCAGAGCTTGGCTAGTTTTACATCAAAACTCTTTCCTTTTTTGGACATACATACAGGTGACCTCCTTCCCAGCCTCCCTTGCAGTTAGGATTCAATGGAATTTGAGCAAAAGTGGAGTCAGGCCTTCCACATAGAAACTTCCACCACCTTCTGCCCTGGGCTTTCCTCTTCCTCTGACAGAAGCAGATGGGGACGGTGACCCTCACTGTCACAAGGTGGGAGCAAAGCAAGTCCCAGACTCCACACTGGAGGAGAGCTGCCCATATCAGGGACATCTGCTTGGGGATTTATGCGTGCAAGAAATACCCCTCCAGTAGGTAAAGCCATCAACATTAGGAATTTTGTGGGACTTTCCTGGTGGTCCAGTGGTTAAGAATTCGCCTGTTAATGCAGAGGACACGGGTTCGATCCCTGGTCCGGGAAGATCCCACATGCCATGGAGCAACTAAGCTTGTACACCACAACTACTGAGCCTGCGCTCTAGAGCTTGTGAGCCACAACTACTGAACCTGCATGACACAACTACTGAGGCCCGTGTGCTCTAGAGCCCGTGCGCCACAAATACTGAGCCCACGTGCCAAAACTACTGAAGCCCCTGCGCTCTAGGGCCCACATGCCACAACTACTGAGCCTGCATGCCGCAACTACTGAAGCCCACGTGCCTAGGGCCCATGCTCCGCAACAAGAGAAGTCACCACAATGAGAAGCCTGTGCACCACAACAGAGAGTAACCCCCGCTCGCCGCAGCTAGAGAAAGCCTGTGCACAGCTATGAAGACCCAGCGCAGCCAAAAATAAAGAAACAAACAAACAAATAAATAAATAAAAAGTTAAAAAAAAATTAGGAATTTTGTTAGAGCAGCTACCATGACTTTCACTGATACATCCTTGGGGCATGTGGTCACTCTCTCTGTCTCACACCTACTGGAGGGTACACTCAGCTCCTTGGCCTCAGAGGGGAAAGCCCCTTTCTGGTTGGTTCTTAAGGCCCCATCCTCTGATTCCAAGTCAAAACCCAAGACCAGGTAGCTTTCTGATCACCCGGCAAGTACCAAGCTCTCAGAGCCCAGCTGACCTTCATTTCTCAAATTTTCTTCCCAAGCCTCCTAAGCAGGGCAAATAGTTGGGTGTAGGAGGAATGTCTCAACGCCCTAAAAAGGCACTTTCCCCCTACATTTTCCACCTGACCTTGCACAGCCTGGAATTCCTGCTCTGAACCCCTACTCCATGCCCTTCCCACCTCGGTTTGGATATGTTCCTTGTGTTGCACTGCCCTTGCGTGTTTCTTGGAGGAAGCCGAACACCTCAGGGCCCGGGGCCTTATTCTCTGGGTGCCCTGCAGAGTCCAGCACAATGTCTGGTACATCTGTGTCCTTCAGATGTTTTTCTAGTCCTTGAAACGGTATATGAAACCCTAGGGACAGAGCACCACCCCGGCACACCACGGGTTGTCTCTAGGATATCAGTCCTTACTGCTCCCTGGCTCACTCCCCTCCTGTTCCCTCTGCCTGGAACGTTCTTCCCCAGAGAGCTCCATGGCTCTCCCTGGCTTCTGCAGCCTGAGCTGACACGCTGTCTTCTCGGGGGCTTCCTGTAACAACATTATCATCATGACTTTCTATCCCCTCTTCCTGCTTCATTTTTCTTCAATGTGCTTGTTACCAGCTGACACAATTCATTTCATTTATTCATCTGTTTATTGACTGTCTTTCCCTAATATTATGTGAGCCCCCTGAGGGCAGGGAGTTGCTCACTGATATATTTTTGTACCCAGAAGAGTGCCTGGCACTTAGTGTCTGGTTAGCATGTGTGTGTTAAGGGATGAGGGGAGGAAGGAAGCAAACGGATAACAGGGAACTGCTCCGGTAGCCCTGAGGCGGGCGAGAATGGGAAAAGCCCTGTCTGCCCACCTCCACTGCTCACAGTGGTCTCTAAAGGCTCCCCATACCAGTTTGGAGGCCTCCGGATTCACCTGTCTTCAAGGTCTTTCCATAGTACTTCAGTGAGAAAGTCCTGCACCCCAGTTTCCTCATCTTTAAAATGGGAATAATAATATTACCAACTTTCTACATGTTTGTGAGAATTAAATGAACAACAACAGACACATAAGAAGTGTTCCATAGTATTATTTACAATTATATTTTGTTTTATTCCTCACTTTTAAACCACCCACAAACAAGTCTGTTTTGCTTTGAGAGTTGGAAGAAACCAAAATATTTTGGTGTTCCTCATTTTATAGACACAGCCAGAGACATTCAGTGACTTTCCTAAGGTTACACAATTAAAAGAAGCTGATAATCCAGGCCCATGGGTCTCAGAATCCTGCGTGTGAGTTCATCTCTCTTTCTACTATTTTTTGTAATCCCCCTTTACTGTGAACAAATCTAGTTTTTTCTTTTTAACATCTATCATTCATTACTCTCCTTTCTTTTGACACCTATAAATATCTCCCACTTCTGTTTAACTAAAATGTGAGAACTGTAAAGGAATATAGCACCATCATCTCTGAGACAAAACCACATTCATTCATTTTTATACTCATCTATTTAGCATTTATTAAACATCTATTTTCTGCCTGTTACTGTAATATGCTCTGGGAATAAAAAGGTGAAACATAATGCCTTCTTTCAAGGCATTTCTGTCCAGAGAGGTATAAATAACAGTAATATAGTGCCCGGCACACAGAGATGATGTGAATGAAGTCCTTTCCGTGCAATTTGACGAGTGCTGGGGTTACAAGGCCTCATCCATTTCCAAACTTTTTTTGCCCTCGTCTCATAGGATTTATAATTTTTGTTGTGGTAAATATGTCCATAGGGTGAAGAGAAGAAAACAAAATGTTCCAGAGTCTAGAGTAAGGAGCTGCCTAACCCTATAGATAGGAAGATGGTGAAGGCTCAATGGGAGAGGTAAGATTTAGGGTAGGTTTTGGAGGTTGAGTTGAAGTTCACAGGGATAGAAACAGAGAAGAGTGTTTCAGGTGGAGGTAAGTGCAGGCTCAGAGATATAAGACCAAGAAATGGCCAAAAAGAAATGATAGCCCAGATCTAAATAGTGATTGACACTATTGCCAGAAGACGATAGTTGATTAATGATCAAACCAATACTATTGGGGAAAGTATTAAGGGATGCAGGGGAGGGGGAGATTGCTCCAAGTTCAGAGAAAACTTCACGGGCAAGGTCAGGTTAAAACCAAAGAAAGAGGTAGCTGCGAAGGCTAGAGACGTTGAAGCTTTTATTTTTAATCCATTGGGATAGAATTCTTTAAACTTGAGTACGGAGAAAGTTGTCTTGGTGGTATCTGTCAGCCTGGGGAATGAGCTTCCTCTACTTCTTGCAGAAATAGAAGATAGCTTAAGTATTTTTAATATAATCCTTTATGTCATCTGTATAAAAGCCCTTAGGAGAGAGACTTGAAAATCTCATATGGCCTCAATATCCCTGAGAAAATGGTTCAAACTAATGCTTCCTGTTATACCGCAGGAGGGTTTAGAGGCAGAACGTCTTGGATGAATTCAGCCTGGGCCACATCTGGCCAGATATGGATCAGGGTCACTGGCTCCCCTTTCCTATTGTCATAACACAGAGAGAGGAGAATGAGATTTAAGTTCAAATAAAGGATGGCTGGGAAAAATCTGTATTTCATATAAGTGCATCAGTAAGTGCCTTTTTTTTTTTTTGCTGTTTTTTGTTCTTTTGGTCAGCAAAAATTATAAGAACAAAGAATTCTAATGTTCTATCTGGGTAGAATTCATTTTAAATTTGTTTGTTCTTGTTTCATTTTGGTTTTTGCCAAATTGTCACCACTCTTTCAATGATCACTTTGCAGCGTTGGGAGTTCCCAGAGTGTGTGCCCCATAAGCATGCTAGAAATATTTTTCAATTGAATGCATCAGGGATGATTTTAAGTTCCCCGGCAAAAATATTGCTTGGGGTAGATTGTTTTCACTGAAAGGCAGGTAGGAGAATAGGAGGTGAAGACAGGAAATGGACCAATTTTATTTTTCTTTCTAATTATGACTTCTTTAAAGACCAGAGCTAAGGTTTGTAAATGGCAGCCAGAAGTTGACAGCTGCCTCTTTTCAGACTGGGGCACAGACTGTCCTCTAACTCCTTGCTCTTTATGGCTGGAAAATGTGACTCTGCCCAAAGATTTGAAGCAGAAAATTATGTGCTTGTTTATTCATCAAACGCTTCTATCGGTTTCTCTTTCTGTCTTTCCTGGTGTGCCTAGAAGTGACCCATCAAGTGAAAATCTGGTCAGCGCAATTAATTTTGTTTCAACAAACATTTATTAAGCCCCTGGTATATACCAGTCCCCATGATCGGCACTGGAGATGCAGACACATGAGTTCTTGTTCTTGCCCAGAGGTCACCACAATTACAGTGGGAAGCGGGAGTGCCAGATGCTGTGGGAGTGAGAGGGAGGGCACTTGGCGCCACCTGGGATGCCAGGGAACAGCAGAGTTGAGACAAGAAGGACCAGACAAATCACCAGGGGCCTGGGAGGGGTCACGTACAGGGAGAAAGATGCTTCACTTGGAGAGAGCAAGGGACCGTGTAGGGTCTCCTTATAGCCACAGTAGTTTCCAAAGGCTGGAGCAAAGCACATTCTGGTGAGAGAGGAGAGAGCATCATGAGATAATTAGAAACATGATGTGCGGGGCCTTAGCATCAGGGGAGGCAGTGCGTCCATCAGGGTCCTGGCAAGAGCAGACGCAAGGGTCCACTCACAGAGCAAGGTCAAGGGACCAGCAAGGGATGCCAAGGGGTCCAAGCACTAGGAAGCAGACAAAGCCAGGACCACTCCCAGGGAAGAAAATAGTGAGACCTGGGCTGGGAAGATTGTCACCCACCAGGAGATGTTGTAAAGTGACCCTGCCATAGCTGGAACTTGGGCACTGCAGCAGGGAGGGAGATGGGAGGCCATGCCTCCGACTCTGTCTCCTGCTGCCTTCCACCCCTACCCAGTACCTCCACTGACCAAAGCCAACAGAGGCCAGAGGGCAACAGAGCCCTGGGAGGTAGGTGTCAGTCCTTGGGACAGAGTGTCCCCATTATCATGTTCCATATCCAAAATGCAATCACAGTCAGTGCTGACCTTCGTACAGATATGAGGAATATTAGTTTAAAAATTTTAAGACAAATACCCAGAGAAACACGGTGTTTAGATAAGTATTACAAACACAGGTAATTATAATAAGCTTCAGGTAACAACTGAATGGTTTTCCTATATTTTGTTAAAATCATATGCAATGCTAAACTACCTTCTAGAGCTTAGGACCTAGATCTGTTCTTCCTATAAGCTCTGGGATATTTATTTGATTCAGTGATTATTTGATGGGAATTCACCTGAGTTTTCTTTAGTGATTTATATATTCCGGTGAGGGAAGTTAGGGGGAATCATGTTGATGGAAGAACAGAATATGGAGAAGGAAAACATTTCCTGAATACTTACTATGTGCCTATAATCTCATTTCATCTTCACAGCCACCCTCTAATTTTTTCACACACTGTAGATGGGATTACATCAGAAGCTCATTACAAAACTCATAGAACGAGGATTCAAAGCTGGGTCGTTCCAATGCCAAAACCCATCTTCTTTTCAGAAAACCAGTATCTTTGTGTTAACATGTCATGTGGTCTCACAAGCCAAAGTTTCCTGTTGGAAAACAGGCAAATAATCTTTTTTTCCTTTCTTCCCTTCTTCCTCCCTCCCTCCCTCCCCCTCTCCCTCCTGTTCATCTTTCCTTTTCCCCTTCCTTCCTTCCTTCCTTTTCCCTCTCTCCCTCCCTTTCTTCCTTCCTTTCTTTCTTGCTTTTGGTTTCTAAACTCAGTGTATCACAGACAACATCTTTTTCATCTCCCATCTCCGATGACTTTCTTTAGAAAACAAATCCTATATGATAAATAGTATAACCTTTAGCTTTTAAATAACTATTAAATAGATCAGCACTGCAAAAAAACGCTTTTCTATATGGACCATCTGTGTGAAGAACTCCTATGACAACATAACAAAAGCCTGATTTTAGAGGCTCCTACGGAAGAGAACAGGTTTATTATAAAGAGTTTGTTTTCAGGGACCATATTCGTAAAATTTGACCTAAAAAGAACACAATAAGGAGGTTTGTGAGTTCTATCTTACCTGTTCTGTTTCCAGGGCCACTTGAGTTTTAAACTTGTGGAAAATTTTATCTTCCCTGGATTCTTTTCCATGGAATACAATTCTTCCTTGGATGTTTCAACTGAAAAATCAACAGAACTATTACACCAACAGGACTAATCCGCAGAACTTGACAATTCACACGGGCTGAGGGAACCCAGTTTAAGACAAGTCAAATTAATGTTAAACAAATCAGAGAGCGAAGACCAGATGTTTCCACAGCCTTTCCCTATTCATTCATTTATTCAAGTTGGTGCTTTAAGACCATCTGAGTTTCCGGGTGCTCCATGAAGCATTATTTACTACACAGGTGCCCTCTGAACCCTTCTTAAAGCTTCAAATTGAAAGAACAGACCCAAGTCAAGGGCCGAGGATTGCGCCCAGCACATCATAGGACACCCAACAAATGTGAGCCCTTCAGAACACTACTGTTCTCCTCACTCCTGCCAAATAACCTCTAACAGTCATCTCTAACAGTTTGGGCATCTTCTACCTCACTGAACTCTGATTTCAAGTCTCTCCATGTCTCATGCATTACGCTCGTTCACCCAGTCATCAAATGCTCACGGTAGACCTCCCAGCCCATTCCTTCTCCACATGCAGCTCCTGGAATTTCCACAACAAACTCCAGCCACCCTGACCCTCTGTGGCCCCCAGCAGGCTGGTGTCTCTCAGTAGAACCTTCAGTCTTTGTAATACATATCGATATATAATGTTGATACCCTCTGAATCAGATAAATGGAGATAATCAAGTTGATGGATTTGAGAAAGCATGAATGATGCACGTGGACACAGCTAGGTCTGACAGGGGAGCCGTAAATGCCTTTCAGAATAGGGCTCCGTCAAGTGTATGAACACATACAAAGTTTCAGTGTAACCTTTAGGGCTTTGTAAATGCTGTTCCCTCAGTACACAGCACCTCCTCCAACCTCTTTGGCCTGGGGAACTCAAACAAGTCTCAGCTAAGACCCAATTACCTCCAGGAAGCATTTTTTTTTTTCTTTTTCTTTTGGAAAATTTTGAACATATACAAAAGTAGAAAGAATACTGTAATGAACTCCATCTACCCATCAACCAACTTCAATACTATCATCTTATGTCCAATGTTGTTTGCTCTGTGAACCTGGTCGTAGGGAGCAAAGACTGGGGAGTTGGGATTTTACCCAAAGGACAACGAGAGCACCAGATGGGTTATAAACACTAAAATGGCATGGTCAACTGTGCTTTTCAGCAAAGATCACTCTGATCTTAGAAGAGTGATTAGAAAGGGGCAAGACCGATCTTGGGGATACCAGGAAGGAAGGTGTTGCTGGGAAGTAGGTGGAAACTTAAAACGCGGTGAGGGGAAGCAGCCCCTGCACAAATGGATGGCATGAGCTACCGTCAAGCTGTGGGAGACGTGTTTTAACACCAGCAAGGAGGAAAGGTTCCGATCCTGGGAGTCTGAGAAGCCTCCTTGTAGAATGGTACGGTTTTGTTCTTGAAGCAAAGACAAGCAGCTATAACTGTATATCAGTGCAAAGAGAGTTTACCCAGCAAACAACATTGCTTATGGTGCATTGATAATTAAACCTGACCCTCCATTTGCCACGCTCCACCGACCTTCAGTTAAAAGGACCCAGCATATGCGTGTTGGTATTTTAATGAACAGCGTTTCCCCTACTGCCCCTCATCCAAATCCCTGGCAAGTCTCTATGGTTCTTTAAGAGTCATTACCGTGGGCGCTCACACTTCCATCATAAAACCTCACATGAATGTTTCTCACAACCACTTTGCTTTCTCATTGAGGCTGTGCAAATGTCAGTGGTTTTAGCACTGAGCTTAACCTTTACGTATTTTCACCAGAGTTTCAGAAACACAGCCTGTGCTGGATTTTCCTTACGGCGGTGGGTGGGAATGTTTCATACACATAGTTATAAGCCAAGAATTCTGGCAGCGCCATCGAGCTGCCTTTGAGACATCATACATGTTTGAGCGCTTGCAATAAGGCAATGGCACTCCATTACATTCAGTGCCAAGCACATATTAGTCATTTGTTTATCACTCATTCAACAAAATATTTCCTGAGGGTCTATTCTGGGACAAGCACTCTTAGAGGCCATGGGGATAGGAGACTGAACAAAATAAGGTCACTGTCTTCATGGAGATTATATTCTAGGGTAAGAGACAGACCATCGCACAAATAATGGACCAGGGGGTAAGTACTGCATAAAAATTGAATCACGTTAAGAAATGGATAGAAGCCATATTCCAGTGGCTTCCAATGAATGGAGAGACTATATTTTATGTAAGTGGTTAGGAAAGAATCTCAGTTGTCCTTTTTACTTCAGAAATACTGGAAGATAATTGACCTAAATGTATTTGCAAATTTGCCTACTTTCTAAAATTTATCCGTACATTCAAAATCAACACTGGCGGCACTTTCCCAGCGATTCATGGATTTTTGCAGAGTGTGGAAAATTTTGAGTCACCCGGTGAGCACGTTTCCAGCTGAGGTCCAAAGAGATAATGCTCTGCCTTCCTGTTTGAGCTTTCATATTGTAAACAAATGTCCTCTTTAAGGTCTGTTTAGTGCCATGTTTTCCAAATTTTTGTGCTTGTTCTTGGTGATTTGTTGTTTAAAATGACCCCTGAAACATAGTGTCGAAGTGCTATGCAGTGTTCCTAAGTTCAGGAAGGTTGTGATGTGCCTTATGGAGAAAATGTGTGTTGGAATTAACTTTGTTCATTTGCTGTTGGCTGAGTTCAGTGTTAAAAAATCAACAACATGCATTAAATAAGGTGTCTTTAAATGAAAATGCAGATGAAACAAAGTTATATATTGATTGACTCACAGGAAACTAACTCTATGTTTCCTCTAGGAGCAATGGTTTGGTATTCATCAATTTGTGTGTTAATGGTAACTTCATAGAACATAACTACAGCAAAGAATGAGAATTGACTGTCTCTCTCCCCTGCTTTTCTTTCCACTGCCACCTACTGAGAGGCACCTTAGTATTGTTGAAAGACCATACTTTAGAGAAAACCCACACTTTAGAGTTAAACAGATCTGGATTTTAATCCCAGTTCTACTACTTATATGTGTGATTTGGAGCAAGAACGTTAATCTCACCAGGCTTCAATTTTATGATCTGTAAAATATAAATAACACTTACAGGATTATAAGCAGGGTTGCTGTGAGGATTAAATAAAATAATAAATAAGCACCAATTATCTGGCACATAGTAGGTGCTAATTAAATTAAATGAAGTATCATCTAAATTTTCTACGTTGAGTATGTCTTGCTAGTGGAAATTTTATAATGGGAGATAACCACTTGAATGTTTTAAAAATAAACCTCTTTGTAATTGAAAAAATATGACATGCATATGCTAAAAACTGAAATGATACAGAAGGTCATGCATGCGTAATGAGCCTCTATCTTACCCCCAGTCTCCCAGTTCTTCTCAGAGTCAACCATTGTTAACCATTGTATATATTTCTAGAAGATTTAGATGAAAACACAGGTACTTATGCATATAAAAGACTTCAGGAAAAAAAAACCACATTATTTTAAAAATTAGGAGTCCTTACAGCTCTTCAGATTTTAAAAGCAATGGTTATAAGAACACTGGGTTTTTGCTCTATGATTTGCTCTATGTTGTTTCCAACAAGGGATTTTCCCCTTCAGGACAAATGTCCTGTTAGAAGCAGTTAAAGACTGAGCTGCTTCATTAGCAAAGGGTGTCCATTTAGTTCTGGCTCCTCGTGTCCCACTCCCCCATCCCTGGCACGCTAGCTCTATACCTCAGTCAACACAGTTGATTATCTATCTCCTTGCAGCCACTATCTCATTCTTCCTTGCTCTGAAGGAAGGAATCAGTTGACAATCAGTTCCAAGGAATGACTTATGATTGGTCTAAAATAATCAGTGTAATCTCTCTCCCAAAAGACTGGTTTCAAAATTACTATGTGACCCAGTTCCCCAGGGCAACATAAAGAGAACTTTCTCCTTCTTCCTGTTGTTGGAGATTTTGGTGTGTGAAGTCACTGCAGCCACCTTGCATGTCTTCATAGAGGAGGCACTGCTGACCCACTGGGGTTGGCCAACTGGAAAGATGAAAAGAGCCTGGACTCTGGTGACATTGCTGAGCTGCTAAACTACCCTTAGAACTCCCTAGCTCTGGACACAGGCAGGCCCTTGCTCTTTTAGCCATATTTCGCTCAGTATCCTGTTACTTGAAGTCAAAAGCATCCTAAGTGACTTTTAGCTCCAAAACTCATTCCAAGAACTCATCCAACCCATTTGGATGAGTTTCTATGACTGGATCTTCTTCATTTCCACAGCCTCCAACACCATTTTATATTCTCCCTGGCACTAGTTCCACAGTTCTCCCCAAATCCCTCCCCCTCCCCAACCAGCCCAGACATCCAGATTTCTTCCTAAAGGAGCCGCCAGACATCTGGGAAGAACCACAGAGTTTTGATCAGTAAAATGCCACAATTTATTCTCCAAGTCATGTAATGTTGAATTGATTCAACATTCATTTTTCATTTGTTCATCAAGCATTTATTAAACACCCATTTATTAAGTAGGAGGAACTGTGCTTAATACAGGAATATAATTGTAATTTAAAGAAATATTCTCTGCTCTCAGTGAGTTTATACTCTACTGTATAATCAAATAGTCATACATATCAAGTTATAACTGCAAACTCTGAAAAGGTGAATGAAGAAAGGCATAGAGTGCTCAGTGACAGATGAGCTGGAGGATGAAGAAGACTGTTAAGAGGAAGGGCTCCTCCATGTGGGCTTAATTCAGAGACGGCCTCAAACTCAGATGAGAAAAAGTTACACCTTCATTTTCACTACCCTCTAGCTGAAATTTGACATTTCCTTCAATTTATAACTGTGGCCATCAAATACAGCAGCATTACAGTAGCTGCAGAGACCTAGAAATAGTCTTTACACTCATCACTACTTTGAAATTATTATAGTTATTATACCTGCCACAAGTTCACAATACTTAATGAATTAATAAAGATGTATACATATATATTGTAACACAACAATTTAAAAAAATATTTTGATAACTTATTTCAACAGAA
The DNA here is from genome assembly GCF_949987535.1 of Balaenoptera acutorostrata. Classification (NCBI taxonomy): domain Eukaryota; kingdom Metazoa; phylum Chordata; class Mammalia; order Artiodactyla; family Balaenopteridae; genus Balaenoptera; species Balaenoptera acutorostrata. The sequence goes on along the minus strand of NC_080068.1, from coordinate 99,437,466 downwards.
TTGCACTCCTGTGTATTTTACAGATGCTAAAGCATTGTCCTGTGAAGGGGGTACACAGATTTTATCAAACTGCTAAAGGGATCTTTGGCCCAAAAATGGTAAAGAATTTTTTTTTTAAGTGATGTTGTGGTGGGAGTTACTAAGAAAAATGAGTGTCAGCATCTCCTTTCCCTACTGCATCCCCAGATCTTCACTGTGCTTCCAAAGATCCATGTAAGAGTCGTCCTAGAAGAGCTGGGACCCAAAGGAAGGGCTTGGAGAGGTAGAAACAGAAATAACTCACCTGGGAGAGGGAGAGATGCTCCAGTATCAGGAAAAGGATGGGGTTTGGGTGGCTGCTGCCAGTAAGTGGTAGCAGCACTCCCCCTTTGCAGTACCAAGGAGGTGCCAGGTCCTGATGGCCATGGGTAAAGAGCTGGGTGGTGGGCGCGGGGGTTGGCACCAGGCCTGAAGTCTCCTGGCCTCAGCACTGATCCTCATGCAAAGCATAGCATAGAGGAGTGAACCTTCTAAGTTTGGACAGTGAGTATTACAGCAGTGACCTCGATGTTCTGAAGACCCGAGACCCTGGACACTGCCTAGCCCCTATTCACCAAAATTTTTAAAAAGAACTGAAATGGAAATTCTTGTCTCCCTAGTGAACTGGGATTCAAAATCTTATTTTTTAAAGTAAATAATGTACCATCTCTTATACCCAAGTGTTGTAGGCAAGTGAGATTCACATCTGCTCTATTGAAAGCTGAAGAATGAATAAGAGTTAATTCAGTAAGGTGGGTAGGGACAGGGCTATTCTTGGCAGAAGGCAGCATATGCAAGACCCAGGAATGAGAAAGAACGTGACAAGACTGGAAAGAAAGGCCAGTAAGCCTCAGGGTAAGACTGGAGGAGATAGGAGCCTGAAACTATGGAACCTTCCCTACTGTAGGCCTTGTTAAGGAATGTGCCTTTTCCCATAACAACCCTGGAATGGCTTCAGTGGTTAGCCTTTAAGTATGTGTTAAGGAAGGGGTGAGCATCAAAGGGTGTGAAATGATCAAATCTGCATCTTACAGAAATGTTTTTGGCGGAAGTGTGGAGAGAGTGTTGGAGAAGGATCAAAGTAGATAAGTGGAGGCTCTTTGGAAATCTACTGCAATTGTCCAGCGAGAGGTGACAGCTGACTTGGACTTGAGAGGAAGCAATGCAGTGAAGTGAGGGGAAGGGATTCAAGAAAGAGGGAATAAACCTGCAAGAGGAATCAGATCTCCAGGGTGAGATGTCAGAGTGCCTTATAAGCATAATGACGTGGCACTCCTTGAGGTGGCACCGTTCCCTGAGATAAGGCTTCCTAAGGGAGGAACGGGAAGGAAGGGGAGAGGATAGAAATCAGGTTATGATAATGTTGAAAATAAAGTGGTTTGAGACATATCAGCTGAGGCTGAATAAATGGCTGGATGTATGGGTACAAAAGAGAAGTATCCATTAGCTGTACAGATTCAAGCAAATACCTTTAAATTTTCAGATTTTAAGCTACTCTATATCATTCTTAGCCCTTATACGTGATGGTGATGATGATGATCATGGTGATGGTGATGGTGACAATGATGGCGTTGGTGATGGTGATAGATAATGCTCATTGACAGTTACTCTGTTCTAAGCACTTCGGTACAGTATTTTCCTTAATTATTGTAACAACAATGTGTGTTTTGTTACTAACCAGTGTTATGGTTGAGAAACTGAGGCCCAAGATCACATAGCCAATCAGTGGCAGAGGCTTGATCCACACCCAATATGTTCCATAAAGTGGGAACATTAATAATATTTCCCTTATAGGGTTGTGGTGAAGATTACATTTTAAGATGATACTAAATGATATTTACAAAGCACTTATTAGATGCCAGACACTGTTTTAAGTGCTTTGTATGGATTAACTCATTTAATTCTTGCAACAATATTATATGAGCTAAATACCATTATTGTTTTCCTCATTTTAGAGATGAAAAAATGGATAATAATTTGCTTGTATCTAAGTAAGTCAAAGACAAGATTAGGAACCAGGAAGTTTGGCTCCAGAGTCCATGATGTTGACCAGTGTTGTTTCAGACTCGTAAAATATTTAAGACAATTCTTACTACATGGCAAGCATATGCTAAAGTCCAGGATATTAAAACTGATTTGTCTCAGGACTTGACCATGGACACTGATGCTTTGCAAAAGCTGAGGAACTAAACCCACATTTGCATTAAATGCTAAGTGCCGAAATGTAAGAATACCTGTCACAAAGTAGATGTTTAATAAATATTTGTTAAATGAATAAATGAATGAATGAGCTCAGGATGAGAGTAGCAAACTAATCAAAATATAAGACCTGTTCTCCAGTCTGTCTCTTGGAAATGTCACTTCTCCTCTTAGGTCTCAGTTCATTCACTTGTAAAATGTGTTGGTTGAACCATTAGAGAGGACAAATGGTCTACATCTTCCGTGCTGTTGTTTCCTACTCCTGCCCCTTGGACAGACATTGCTAATCCATCACAGCACAATTTCCCACTAAGCCCAAGCCCACCTTCAAGACGTTGCTCTTAGAAATCATCAGGACCACCACTCAAGATTCAACCTGTTAGCAGACCCTGAACTCCATGATGTCTGGAGTCCCTCCCAGCTCTGACATCTCATCACTCTCTGAAATAAAGTCCTACTTTCTTAAGATCTTCTGCCTGCATCTGCTGCTTTCAAATGTCTTCACTCAATTTCAAACCTATAACCTTGGCTGGATGGGCCTGTCAGGAGGGGAGAATAGGAACCATATGCTGACAGGGCTATAATCTGTTCACACGTCCGACTGGTGATGTTGAAACTCGAGGCCACGCGCTGCTGTCAGCAGCACCCTTCATGAGAGGCCTTCCCATGTTTCCTAGGCATTCCCAGAGTTCTCAGGAGTGCTCGGCTTTTTTTTTTTTTTGCAAGAATGCTGCTCCTCCCAAATTCGTTTCCTGTCTGCCTGTTCCCAGCTGCCGTCTAGCAGCCCCAAGCGAAGCAAAATGAAAGGGCTCTTGCTGACTCCCGCAACCTCCCACCACAACCCCAGAAAAATGGGACTCTCTGATCCTCTCGGGATTGCGGACCCTCCTCTTGCTTCCGTCCGTCTTCTATCCACAGTTGTGAGCTGAGACTTCAGGAAGCACTTTGACCAGACACATATTTTAAACAGATTTGGAGCTACTTTTCATCATCTGCTTTTCAGTACTGGAACCAACAACTGTGTCTCTGAGCATCATTTTGTATTCTCTCAGCCCCCTCTCAACACTGACTCAAGACCTATCACCAACCCTAATTTGGGGGAGGGGATAACGATATTTATAGCATGATTTTATACATGCAGACACCAAACAAACCAAATGAGCTTAGCTGGGTGCCTGCCATCAACCAGTCCCCAACACGCTGTGTGGATTGGCCACGAGGTCAGGGGCTCAGAGGGAGAAGGATGGACAAGAAGTCTGCCAATGCCCTTTGTCTGACCCTCAGTAAGTCTCTTCCCTACTCTGAGCTTCAGTTCTTCATCTGTTCAATGCTACCACGGAGCCATTTTCTCTACAGCTGCGGAAGTGAGATCCCTTACACTCTGCAGACAGGAAGTGACTGGCAAAGAGAAAGAATAAGAGAATGGGATTGTAGGGACCCACTGTCTCAGGTGTGGGTGGGAAAAAATGCTGGGGAAAAGAATGCAGGGAGACACCAAGTTTCCAACATTTGATCCTTCCAACAGCTGTATTGGGTAGTGAGTGGGGATGGGGTACTTCCTGTACCCAAGCAGCAGAAAGATGCTGAGCCTGGGTCCTTCCAAATGAGTCCAAGAAGATGACTTGCAAACACAGCAAGCCTTCTACAGACCCCTGCCTCGTGACCCTCCCACAGGCCCCGTTACATGGTGGCAGTTTGCTTCTTCAAAGCCAGCAAGAGTTCCTTCCTCCAGTCTGCTAAGATGGAGTCACATAATGGGATACCGGGGAGTGAAATCTCTTAACCTTTGCCATACTCTACTGGCCTTAAGCAAGTCACAGATTCCAGTCATGCTCAAGGAGAAGGGATTATACAAGACATGACTTATTGAGTGTTCAGCTTAGAATCCTGCCTTCCACAAGCAGCCTGTTCTCTCTCCTACATGCTACTCCTTAGCAGCCAGCATCACTCCAGTGCAGGGAGCCTAAAGGCACTGCCCGACCTCAAAAGTCCTGATCTAATCCTGCCTTGTACAGCACATGCACCCATGAGATTGTTCCAGTTAATAAATCTGAAAATATTTATTGACAATATATTACATACCAGGAGTGTGAATTTTTTAAAAAATTGTAATAATCATTACAAAAGAAATATTTGTGATGAGGCTTGCAATTTATAAAGGACTTTGACCTGCCCTCTGATTTGATTCTTACAGCGACAGACAGGAGAAATACCATTATCCTCGTTTTCATGTGAGGAAACTGGTCATCTGGAAGTTTAATGACACAGTCAAGATCACATGCTAGTAAGTGAGAGAATGAAGATGGGAACTGAACATCCTAAGTACTTATCTCTAGGAGTGTGTGTCTGGTTGGGAAAGTATAATAAAGGTGTATTTCCATCAAAAGATCAGCAACAATAAGTGGAATATATACTGAGGGCTATAGGATCAGTGTGGTCTTAAAGGATTTTTCTGAAAGGCTGGTCTGGCCCAGGAGGATTTCATAGAAGAGGTGGGACATAAATTAGATCCTGAAGAACAGATCCATGTACTCGATGGGATGGATGAAAAGGTGGGCAGCCAACTAGAAGGCATGAGGTGAATAAAATGGGAAGGTAGAACTTTATGAGAGTTTCTAAGGCACCAGAGGAAGATTGCCCAGGTGAAGAAAAGACTGTAAAGGCATTTGAACTCCAGTAGCCTCTTTGGGGGTTTAAAAACTGTGGCACCTATGGGCCCCCACCCCCTTCAGCCTTCCTGGAATCTCATGCCCAAGCAGCAGCCTGCATACCTAACCTACACTGAGCTACCTGGGGTGTCAGGCACCTCCTCTGCTGCTGAAGCTCGGATACTTGGCTCACCAGGTGAGGCAGCTGAGTGGAAAGGGCTGGATGGGCCTGGTTTACTTGAAAATTCCCGGGTAGGTGGCTTTGATCTCCCTGAGCCTCAGTTTCTAACCTCCACAAATTGGAGGTTAAAAATACCCACCTTGCAGACTTGTTGAGTAGGAAAAACTGAGATCATACCTGCAAAGTGCAAAGCTCAGCATATTCAGTAAAGAGGAGTTATTATTACAAAGCAAATTAATCCATCCATTGGTCTGGCACAGGGATTCCCCCATAATGCTAGATATTCTACAGGCTTCTTCCCCCATCATATGCCCCCCAAAACCTTCTCCTTGTTTATCTGCAGTTAAAAAATAATTGATTTTTTTTTTAAATGAATAGCCCAGTTTGCTTTTTTTTTTTTTAAGAAATTCACGTTCTTTTATTTATTTATTTATTTATTTATTTATGACTGTGTCGAGTCTTCGTTTCTGTGCGAGGGCTTTCTCTAGTTGCAGCAAGTGGGGACCGCTCTTCATCGCGGTGCGCGGGCCTCTCACTGTCGCGGCCTCTCTTGTTGCGGAGCACAGGCTCCAGACGCGCAGGCTCAGTAATTGTGGCTCACGGGCCCAGTTGCTCCGCGGCATGTGGGATCTTCCCAGACCAGGGCTCGAACCCGTGTCCCCTGCATTGGCGGGCAGATTCTCAACCACTGCGCCACCAGGGAAGCCCGATATTTTTTTAAATGACTTCTTTTTACCAGTTGGTTATTGGTGATCAAAGCAAAAATAAAACCACAAGTAGCTTAGAAGAAGGTCTCTTAGACCAGAGCAGTAGTTCTCCACCAAGGGACATTTGGCAACGTCTGAAGATGTTGGTTTTCACCACTGGAAGATGCTACGGTATCTAGTGGGTTGAGGCCAAAGATGCTTCTGAGCAGCCTGCAATGCAGAGGACGGCCCCCTACCCTACCCCACACACGGCAAATAACTATTCAGCCCAAAATGTCAATAGCACTGAGGCTGAGAAACTCTAGACCCAAGATGAGGAGATATGGGTCCTGGTCTTAGCTATGCTTTGAATAAGCTCTGTGATAAATAGGCACTTAACTTATCTGGGCTTCGGTTTTCTTATCTCTAAAATGAAAACATTGGCTTAGATTTGCCTGCAAGAGAGTGAAAAATAAAATTGTAGCAAACTTTGCATAAAACTACATGTATTCACTTTGATATTTTGTCCCTTTTACTGATGTTATAGTCTGCTTTGTCAGAGAGGAATGATAAATACCCCTTCTTTTAAGAACAATTGTGGTCACTAACTTGAAAAACATCAACGTATTCATAGCAAAATGAAAATTGCAAGTTTCATGTCAATTTCACAAACTTTAAAAATCTTATTTGTCAACAAAATCAAATTTTGAAAAACTCAGCCCACATGATCTCAAAGGTCTCTTCCAGCTTCAACAAGCTATGATTCTGTCAGAAACAAAAGAAATCACTAAAAAGTTGCTGTTTCATGAAGTGTTATGTTTTTCTGAAAAACGTACTGTATAAACCAAGCTTCACTCAGGAAACCAGAAGCTACTCTATAGATTCCAGGTATTGGAATTAGGAGGTTATACAACCATAGGAAGAGCTGGGAAGTAAAGGACAGAGCAGCCACCACTGGAAGTCACAAAAACCAGTGCTGAAGTCTTTGACCCGAAGCACTGAAGCAGGTGATTCTCCAGAATCTGCAGGAAGCCTCTGGGAATTTCACCTCTGAGCGCACATCTACTACAGCTACCCCCAGGGAATCATGGCTTCTGCTCTCCAACCTTCCAAATTTAGTGAGTGCTTCTCACTGGCAAATTGAGGGAAGGGGATTTGGGGTTATATAGTCTCTACTTTTCCTCTGTGATGTGGTGGGGACCTTAGAAGGGATGTGAGGCTGACCAAAATCCAACCCACACACTAAACAGACCCAGATACCATCCCATCTTCCACCCACTTGCTTCTGCTCCATCCCTACACAGATGCCGGGAGTCAACCAAACCGAGACTTGGACAGCTTTCCTCTGAACGTACGCTTCTCGACTGCAGGAAAGAAGAATCTGTAAAAGGGGGGGGGCCTACAATGAGTTAAACAAATCAACATTGTTTACAAAAATGCCTGACTTTTTCAATAATTCCGGGCCTGATTTGCAAAGATTGTTGGGATGCTTGTTGGAGTTTTCAATTCCCCATTAGCATTTTGTAAGCCAACAAGTCCCTGAGATTCAAATCCTGTGACCAGCATATGAAGCTATAAAACATTGTTCTGCTGATGCAGTAATTGCCTGACATGGCTACCTGGTTCCAGCTCATGCTTAGTGTGCAAATCTGCTCCAAGAACGCATTTGACAATCACTTTTCTGTCCACAGAAACTGCCCCTTGACGGAAAATGTATTCCTAAAATGATTTTCTATTTTTTGCCTTTTAAAACGAAAGCTTGCATGTCCAATGGTAGCCGAGAGCAACAGCATATGCTTATAATTATGATTACCATCAGGGAATCCAACCTTACGGAGGGAAGGGAAAGAGGCCCGCGGAGGGGGAGAGCAAAAGCTCTGAAATACAGCAGAGGAAACAAACCCAGCCGAGTTGGCTATTTCCTGGGTAACGGGAGAAACTTGATTGTGGAAAGCAGTGCTGGTTTCACTCCAAACTCTAAAGAAATGTTGTGCGGGCAGAATGAGAAATGCTGACAAACGTAATCAAGCTTTAGGGATCTGCTTTCCATGGTGGGCTGAAGGAGCCCTCACAGAAAGCCAGCCCTGTCCCAAGCAGCTGCCCCAGTGTGGACCTTTAAATCAGGTGGCCTTTGCTCCAGCCCTGTGCGACCAATGTGCTGCTCTGCTCCCACGGAGGGTTTTGGGTGCTCTTACTTCTCTGCTACTCTGGTTCCCTATCATATTTCTAGATTCCAAGCATGAGTTTTCAATCAAAGAAGCAAGTCTTTGAACCCCAGCCCTCATGCTGCATGATTTGGGCAGGTAATGTAACTTCTCTGACCTTCAGCCTTTCAAATGGGGTTGATAATGCTCACCTCCCAGAACCATCGTGAGAATTAAACAAAATAGATGATGTAAAGGAATGCCAGTGTCCACTGGCCACTTAATCAACAATGCCCGCTGTTATCGTTCCTTTGTTTGGTTGGCTCCTGAGCTTCTTGGTATTGGCTACTACTTATGGTTCCTGCCTTTTCATTAAGTAATTTATTGAACATTTATTTATTGAATTATACTATGTGCCAGACACACTGAAGCCATAATGGTACGTATGTAGGACAAATATAGTCCCTATTCACTGTCTAATAGGAGAAACAGATGAATGAATAGGACATTGCCATAAACTGGATGGGGCGGGGGGCAGCAGGGTGCTAGAGAAACACCTAAGAGGGAAATTTTATCCAGGCTTGGGGACCAGAGAATGCTTTCCGGTGGAGGTGACTTCTGAGTTATACCTGAATCATGCATTGGATCAAGCCAGATACAGGAGGGTGTGGCGGAGCAGAGAGAAGAAAAGAGAGATATAGCTTCAGTTCACAGTGAGTGTGAAGGCCATGGTGAGGACAGCATGAAGTGCTTGCTAACTGAAACAAGTTCCGTGTGGGTGAATGGGTCCACGGAGGACGAGAGAGGGACCATGACCAGCCCATGGGTCACATAGCCGGCTGATGGGCAAGCGGCTTAGGTGTCCCTTTGCTTAAGTCTACATGCCTGTTAGGCCCTTTCCTCTCTGGGTACCTCTCTTCTCCCTGCCCCTCCATTCCCTGGTATTCTTGTCATGAATCCAGCAGATTCTCACTGTGTGACTTTGGGCAAGTCATTTCCTTGTCTAGGAATTTCATATTTCCTTGACTATTGTGAAAAGGTCAATGATCACCCTATTTTTAAATGTATTCTGAAAAATATAAAGAAAGTGACCACATGGCAAGTGGGACCAGGGTCAGTAATATATGGAGAGAGGCAGAGAAGGCAGGAGGCAAAATGCCTCTGGAGTTGGAAGAAGGACCATGGAAACCTCTGTCTACTAAACATGTCCAAAGTTCTCAGTCATTGCTCTAGACTCCTCTGATTCCCCAGAGTCACTTCATTTAATTCTCATATGCCATGAGAGGCAATCTGGTCTAATGCCTTTGCAATCAGACAAACTGGAGTTGAAACCCCATCCATGCAGAGCCAGTGTCAAGTTACTTACCCTCTATGAAGTTTCCCCATATGTATGAGACGATAAACTTACCTGGCAATGTTGTTAAAAAGACTGATTTATTAGATTTGTGGTTACCAGATGTGGCCAGTGGGAGGAGGGGGAATTAGATGAAAGTAGTCAAAAGGTACGAATTTCCAGTTATAAGATAAATAAGTACTAGGGATGGTAAGGTACAAAAATAAATATAATGAACACTCATATGTTATATATGAAAGTTGTTAAAGGAGTAAATTCTGAGTTCTCATCACAGAAAATTTTTTTTATTTCTTTAATTTTGTTTTTATATGAGATAATGGGTGTTCACTGAACTTGTGACAATCATTTCATGGTGTATGTAAGACAAATCATTATGCTGTACACCTGAAGCTTACACAGGGCTGTACATCACTTATATCTCCATAAAACTCAAAGAAAAAAATTAAAATGAAAAAAGAACAATAAATTAAATGCAATAAACTATGCAAAGTGTCCAGCACATAGTAGGCCCTAAATAAATATTAATCCCCTTGTTCTTGGTTCTACAAGCAGTTGAGCCAAAGAAAATCACTCAAAAACACAATGCCACACTTGGTGTCAACTCTTTTTTTGCTTTTTTCTCTCTCCCTCTTTTTTTTTTTTAATTAATTTATTTTTACTTTATTTACTTATTTTTGGCTGCGTTGGGTCTTTGTTGCTGCGCACGGGCTTTCTCTAGTTGCGGCGAGCGGGGGCTACTATTCATTGTGGTGCGCATGCTTCTCATTGCAGTGGCTTCTGTTGTGGCAGGGCATGGGCTCTAGGCCTGCAGGCTTCAGTAGTTGTAGCACGTAGGCTCAGTAGTTGTGGTTCTCGGGCTCTAGAGCGCAGGCTCAGTAGTTGTGGCGCACGGGCTTAGTTGCTCCGTGGCATGTGGGATCTTCCCAGACCAGGGCTGGAACCCATGTCCCTGCATTGGCAGGTGGATTCTTAACCACTGTGCCACCAGGGAAGCCCCTCTCTCCCTTCTTTTTTACTGAGATATAGTTGACATACAGCACTGTGTAAGTATCAGCATAATGATTTGACTTACACATGGTGTCACCTTTAAGTCCACTTTTTCCATCATCTCTCCTAATCATTTCCTCCCCTTAACTTAGCATAATGTCCAGTGTAGATGTTCCACTTAGCCTTTTAGTTTAGAAGGGCAAGGTTTGGCTCAGCGTAACTTGAGAAAGGAAAGAGGCATATTAAAAAAAAAAAAAAAAGCAGGAATCTTGACTGTTTAACCAGGTACCATAAGAAGACAGCAGGCTTCATGGCCACAGAAATAGAATTTAGAAGATGAATGTCCTCTCCAAATACAAAGAGACTTTGCCTCCAACATCCCCCATCAGCAGAGGAGTTCACTGATCACCCCTTAGATCTCATGCATTGTTATGACTTGGTTTACCTTCTTGGTCTCTTCTCTCTGTATGGCTTTTAATGTCAGCTGGCTACAAATTGGCCAACTCTCTCTGTCTCAAGTTTAACTCCCTCAGAGAGAAATGTGATTGGCCTCATTAGCCATTGTAGTCTCTGCTGGACCCAGCTTTCAAACCAAACCACCTCATAAGCCACTCTCTAGCCTAGAGATTGGCTACACTTGAGACCACTGCCTACTCCAAAACACTGAGGCCACGGGGCTAGAATCGCATGGTCTTATGTGAACGAATTCCTCATAGTTTGCTTGGAACTTTCCTGATTTGGGCATCAAAAGTCCTGCATCCCAGGAAAACCTTCAGTCATGGTTTTAAAATACAATGTCCCATATTCTGGGAACCTCCTCAGTCCCAGGCCACCTGTGACAGGTGGTCACCCTCTGTGGTCTCAGGACAGGAATTGCTGCTGAGGAGGTGTGGCTGAGGTATGACCACACACATAGTAAGGGTCAAGAACCCACATAGTAAGGATCCCACAGAGTAAGGGTCAAGTAGCCTGCCAAAATCTTTCTGACATAGGAGAGCCAATCTGTCCCAAGAACCATTCACTGGCATGGGGGATTCAATTGATTTCTATTAAAACAAAGTTTAAAATAAACTTTCTGGAATCAAAAATCCCTCTGACCTGGCAGTTTGGAAGTTTTAACCTTTTTAATCTGTCTCAAGTTTCTAAGCTCATAACCAACATAGTACCACTTTGGTACAAATCAAATATGATAATCTGGCTCAGAAGGAAACGTTGATAAATTTAGTAAAGACTGAAAGCAGATTTATAGTATAAGGAAGCCACAGACATAATCAAGGTCCTCCAGGCTGTGAAAGGTGATATATGTGCTGATGATCCATTATCATTCTTTCATTCACTCCTTAAACCAACATTTAGTAGGAAAATTTATTGGGCGATCACCACATACCAAGTTAGCCAGAGTTAGCCAAACTGTGACAGTTGAGGGAGAGTACAGTCCTTCAGACTGCCAAGCCTGCCCAAGACTTCTAATGCCAACTGCAAGTCTGAGGGTTTCCCAAAACTACCCTTAGGTTTGATATAGGCATACCTTGGAGATATTATGGGTTCAGTCCCAGATCACCACAATAAAGCAAATATCACAGTAGAATGAGTCACACACAATTTTTTTGGTTTCCCAGTGCATATAAAAGTTATGTTTACACTATACTGTAGTCTATTAAGTGTGCAATAGCTTCTTATTGTGACTAAAGATATACATACTTTAATTTAAAAATGCTTTATTGCTAAATAATGTTAGACATCTGAGCCTTCAGCAAGTCATAATCTTTTTGCAATAATATAACATGAAAGATCACTGATCACAGATCACCATAACAAATATAATAATAATGAAAAGTTTGAAATATTGTGAGAATTATCAAAATGTGACACAGAGACACGAAGTAAGCAAATGTTGTTGGAAAAATGGCACCTATAGACTTGTTCGAGGCAGGGTTGCCACAAACCAACAGTTTGTAAAAACACAATATCTGTGAAGCACAGTAAAGTGAAGAGCAATAAAATGTGTTATGCTTGTAATTTGCTAGGACTCAGAACTCCCTGAAAACTATTATACTCACAGTTACAGTTTATTACTGGGAAAGGAAGAGATTCATAAAGTCTGGGAGGGTTCAAAGGAAGAGGCCTCCTTTTTTCCTCAGGATGCATCCCCCTCCAGCACTGCTGTGTACCAATACACACTCATGGTCAACCTGGGAAGCTAACCCAAGCTTTAGTGTCCAGAGATTTTATTGGGGCTGCATTTCTTAGGCATGATTGATTGACTGAGTACTCATACAGTTGAACTCACTTCTTAGCTACCCCCACCCCCCCATGGAGGTTGGGCTGATATCATATGGCTTGAGGAGCCCACCATTGTTCACCTCACTAGCATAATAAACTCTTACTCCCATCACTCAGGAAATCCCAAGGGTTTAGAGGTTACCTCTCAAGAGCCAGGGACAAAGACCAGACCTCACTTTGGGCAAGGCCAAATTCTTAGCTACACACAGCCCTGTGATGTGCATTTTGTATTCATCATCTCATTTAATCCTTATAAATCTGTATGTAGTATTATTATCCCCATCATTTAATGAGGAAACAAAGGCTTAGAGTAATTGGCCTACTTCTGGGTAATAGTGGAGTTGGGATTAGCACCAGTTTTGTTTGGCCTCAGAGTCTGAGCTCTTAACCACCATATAGGGCAGCTACCAGGTGTTCAGGATTTGTGCTACACTCTGGAGATGAAATGGCATAGTCCATGTATCTATCAGGGACTACACATACTTGTTAATTAAGGAGACTTTGATAAAGGAACCATTTTAAAAAGTATAAACAATGGCATGGGATGGTGCAGTACCCTGGTACTAGCAGCAGTGGAGAACTGTTACCTCCCCCAGGCCTCAGTGGACAAGGGGAGCCAGGGATCAGGGAATCCCAGAGACCAGAGATATAGCTACTGGACAGGAGCTGTGGTCTCTGGTAGGGGAATGCAAATACAGCCAATGTACAACCTGGTAGGGGAGATAACCCCAATCTGAGGCTCCATCCTCCCTCATATTTTCCGTCATTGTCTCCCATTGGCTGAAACTTCCTGGATGCCTAGGACAAGAGATCTTGTAGATGTAGTCCATACACAGTCCTGACAGAGATCAGGATGGAAAAGTACGGAAATTAGATCTGGAGAGATAAATGGAAAATATTCTGCACCCATTTGCTCTCCACAAACTCTTATTATAACAGAACAGAAAAACATGTAAATGCATAATTGCAACCCAGGGGATGAGTATAATCTTTAACAGAGAGAGAGAGGTAGAAACTAAGTGCAGCGGAAGAACTAAATAAATCATCACTAGGAGAGAAACACTTGCACCTTACCTTGAAGGATGAGTAGATCATCATTTGGGCAAGGGAAGGATAGATAATATTGTTTTGAATCAGCAAAGACATGGAGGTCTGAAACAGTATAGAAAACTGTATATATTCATCAGGCTTAGTGTAGACTCTCCAAGGAGAAGCAACTGGTGATGAGGTCGTGAAGTTAAACCGGGGCCAGACCATGGAGAGACCTTCAAGTACCTCATTAAGTAAAGAGTGTTTTATTTCCCCTAAGGCAATGGGGAGACATTGAATAATTTTATAAGATTTTAATTTAAGAAATTTTCTTCTGGCAATTGGGAAAATGAATTAGATAAATATAATTTGGTGGCAAAAAATCTTTTAGGAGACTTGCAATGGCTTAAGTGAGAACTAAGGGAGATGTAGTGTAGGGAGAAGATCTGATAAGGCTCCCTAGATGCAGAGGTAGAAAGTGCAAAACACATGCAGATTACTGGCTTGCAGTGGAGCCAGGACCACCTAGAAGGCTGATGACACAATGAAAAGGAAGATCTTTGCTAACAGCCTGTGATGATAAACAGTACTTAGGTATCTAGGTATTAGGCATTTGAAAAGGCAAACACTTTTCTAGCAACATCACACCATAAGATATTCTTTTCTTATCTCCTGAGTGAGAAGCTTGAAGAGAAACTCTTACTAGGTGAGTGTTGTATATGGGCTTCTGAATCTAAATGGTTATGGATTTATAAAATTGTAAGACTAGTAGGAAAAAAGCAATTAGATAATGGAAAAATAAATAATAAAGAAAAGTTAACTGCAGTGGATGAACTTTTAAGTTTCATGGAAAATCTTTGTACTCTCAAGAGTGAACTCTGAGTAGTAACAGACTTAAAAATGGAAAACTGTCTTTAGTGGCCCTATAAGTACTGTGAAGAAGGAAGCTTCCAAACTGACCCAGTTTGGGATTTATTTAGCTAACAAACCCTGATTTAGTACTTAGTATGCGCTAGGCACTATAAGTCATATTATATTATATTATATTAGTATGTACCAGGCACTATATATCATATTAATATTAATCATATTATATCAATCTCTTTTGATCCTCACAAAAACTGTGTCACCATTATTATTATTATTTTTATTATTATTATTATTATTATTATTAGAGTTTCCATAATATAAAAGGATTCTGCTTCTTTTTCCTATCCCTATCCAGGCTGGGTTGACATGAACAATGATGCAGTTTCTGCACCGCCCAAGTATGCCTGTGTTAAGAAATGTAACAGGACCAAAATCCCCCACCACACTGTGCAACCTGGCCCAGGCTGACATCCACCTAGAAAAAGAAGCATGTTTTGCTGTTCATCCACCCAGGAAAGTTGCCTTTTTCCTAATTCGTACAAAGACCGGAAGCTGACCCAAATTAAAAATCCCATTGAGACAAAAGCCCTGACCTGGATGCTGCTTAGTTGTCACTAAGATCTCCACAGCCTGTCTAACCCTTTCTTGTCAATCAGGACCCTCCACTCCAAAGTTCCAAGGTTGAGAATCTAGTCCCCTGTCCCCTGGCTGACCTTCTGCTCTGAATGGACTAATCATCCCAAATCACAAACTTACCTACGATCACATGGTCCTTGCTAACCTCTCGAAGCATTTATGTCATAATAGGAGGTTCCAACATGCCTTTGCTGCAGGATTTGCTTAATAATGAGTGATATACATTTGAAGTAGTCCCCTGGCTCAAGGAGGTTAGATATGGATAAAAGAATGGAACTTTCCATCAAATATCGATAACCTGAGATCATTTGGGAGGTAGGGGAGTAGGGTGCTACACATGTGAATTCACCAACTATAGCCTTACTTTCTCTCCCTTTTCCTGAGTTTGAAAACTTGAAGTTTAGCCAGTCAGGACTCCTGTCCCCAGAAAACTAAGATCCAGACCATAATTCTTCATAGAACCTGAGGCTTCCCAGGGCCATCTTCATAAAGCTACCTCTTCATCCTACCCCAGGCTCAAACCAGACTCCTGCAGCCCCATCTAGGAGATCTGAACTCTTCTAGCTAATCCCAGATGTCAGGAAATTTATCCCTGATAAGAGAGACTCACTCTCTGGTGTTAGTTCTAGGTGTCTTTTTCTCAGACAAATAGGCAAGATCAAGCTATTCATCTTGGTTGCCTAAGAAATCAGTGGAAAAAATAGTAAAATCAGAACAACATGGGCTTGGGGGTTGAATAGAATTGAGTTCAATGCTAGAATAACCACTTATTAGCTATGTGTCCTTGAGCAAGTTATTTCACATCTTTGAGTCTTAATTTCAAAATATGTAATGTTGAGGGTGCCAATAATTACCAGCAAGTGTTGTAAAGATGAAAGTAGGATCCCTTATAAAGAGTGCCTATTGTAGTTGTTGGCAAATATTAAGTACTTAATAAGGTACTTGGGAGGAATTAGAGGGATTATCTCTGCCTAGCTTGTTTCCATATCCAAAAAGATCTTTCTCTCAGGTAGCAGGACAGGTGACGTAAGAGAGAATTCATTGGTGACCCCTCCCACCCAGGACTAGCCTAGAAAGGAATAACACTCACAGTTGTATGTACTTTAAGTAACATTTGCCATTGTGATATTGTGATCTATAAGGAATATATATTTGATTTTCATCCCATTCCTGGCACAGAGCTCTAAAAACCCTTGGAATTTCCCAAGTGAGGAAAGCAATAAAAACTGTCTTTTGTTATGTTAATGAGGTGACTTTTGGAAAGCCCCTAGGAAACAATGGGGGCTGGTTGCCAGGGGTACCAATTTTGTGAATAGAGGGTTGGAACTTTCAGTCCCTACCCTAGACCCCCAGGGAGGAGGGTGGGGCTGAAAGTTGAGTTCCATCACCAATGGCCAATGACTTAATCAATCATGCCTATGTAATGAAGCTTCCATAAAACCCCAAAAGGACATGGTTCAGAGACCTCCAGGTTGGTGAACCAGAACACATCCACGTGCTGCCATGCTGGGCCCCAAATTCCATGGAGACAAAAACTCCTGCATTTGAGATCTTTGAGATCTCACCCTAGGAATCCTTTCATCCAGCTGTGGATTCATATAACTGGTTTCCTGAGTTCTGTGAGCTGCTCTAGCAAATTAATCAAACCCAAGAAGCGGGGTGGGGGGGGGCGGTCATAGGAATCTCTAATTTGTATCCAGTTGGTCAGAAGTACAAGTAACAACTTGGACTTGTGATCGGCATCTGTAGTGGGTGCAGTCTTATGGGACTGAGCCCTTAACCTGTTAAATCTGATGCTATCCCCAGGCAAATAGTGTCAGAATTGAATTGAATTGTGGGACAGCCAGCTGGTGTCTGAGAATTGTTTGGTTTGGGGTAGAAACCTATACATTGGAATTGGTGCTGGAACCAGAATTGTAGCCATCAGTGTAAACATAAAGAATGTCTTGGATTCGAAGTTCCTTATGTAGACTGAATCACCACCCATCTTTAGAGTGGAGAAGACCTGCCCCAGCGGCCTTGGAATTAGGCACTTGAGTTCAAATTCTGGCTCTGCCTTGAGCAGTCATGTGACCAGTCCATCACCTCTTCTCTTGAGCCTCAGTTTCTCCTTCTTTTATGGAGCCAGTAATTACAACTTTGAAGAGTAAATAAATTTTTGCCAGGAACAAATGACATCATTGATATGGATACAACATAAAGTAGGGGCTCAATACATTGGCATTCTCTTCACAGAGGAGACCAGATTAATACTGTCATCCATACAAACAACTGTACCCTTACCTGTTATTTCTAATCCTTGATACTTTGATATGTTTTGGGAAAACAACTGGCTGATATTTGGACACGTTAACAACATGGTTTTGTTTTACAAACTGCCAGTACTAATCGTTGTCTCTGCACTTTCATCATATTTTTGAGCTTTTACATAAATTTCTTTTCTGTGTTAATGTGACCTTTCAAACCTCCGTTCCCTGAGCATTTGAGACAAGATGAGGATATGTAGAGTGATGAAGCTGAACTTACACCTTTTTTCACTGAGAGGAAAGCAAGTCCAGGCAAATGGCTTTCATGCCAGAAAAGCCTATTAAAATATTAAATGAGGAGTTAGTGACAGGTTTAACTAGCCTCTTGTGGCAAACCTCCAAATCTTAACTTACAAAGTATGGTTTAGGCTGTAACAAACCAGCTGTCACAATCTGTGTGAGACCATTAATTACGTACAAGAGCACTGATAAATTAACGCCTAATGGCTGGAAAAAATTAGGAGTTCTTGCTTGTTTAATGCACTCTCTTCCCACTTTTAAAGGAGTCCCATAGGAAAATGACATTGAATGAAGTTTGTGGAGGTGTGAAAGTTGAATAAAATGTACAGTCACAAATGTCTGAGTGTAGCTCTCACAACTAAAACCTGGGTGATGTTCCTAGTAGGCAACTTTTGCAGTGGGAGTTCCTCTCCTGGCATCTTACATTCTTGTCCTGGGAGACCACTCTTCATGGGTCAGGTGGGCTTATAATAAGGCCCTTTTTGTGCTTTACTAACTGAGGAACTTTGGATCTGTTCCAAAATATAGCACCTTATTCTGAATATCTGCACTATAATGATAGTAACTACCATATATTGAGCACTTATGAAGTGACAGGCAATTGCAAAACCTGACGATTCTCTTACTAATTAAAGTATGATGTTAATAGGACATAAGTAGTAAAGTAGTACACTAAAGCAGGAGAACCTATGACCTAGACTTGAAGGATATAGAGGAGGAGAAGAGAGGAGTTGGGGTATTTCAGCCTTGTGCCCCATGTCCCAGAGGGTCAGCTGAATTTGGACCAACTCTGGTTAACACAGAACCCCTTGAATTATAAGAACTCTCAATTAGAGAGAAAGGAAAATAGTTCCTGCTACTTTATTCTCAGTTTATTACTACAGATGACAGCCGACTGATGTGGGTGGACTAGGAAACAGACCTGCTAGGATTTGACTTCATGATAGTAATTTGGAGCCTATATAGATTGATCATATTAATGGCCCCTTATCTCATTCCTCAATGTATCCAGTGCATGTGACTTTGCAGTTCTTCTCAATAAAGAGGTGAAGTCTATTTCCTCACATTGAATATGGGTTGGCCTTGTGACTTGCTATGGCTGATAAAAAGCTGCAGAAGTGACCACACTCCAGTTCTGAGCTTGGGTCTTAGGAGGCTTTGGCCATTTCTGCTTGTCCTTGCACTCCTGTACTGCAATGAGGACATGCCTGGGATAGCTCGCTAGAGGAGGAGACACAAAAAGTAGAGCTGAGTTTTCATCATCATCCCAGATGAGGCCACCCAAGATCAGCCAACAGCCAGCCAACCCCCAGACTTGAAGTAAGCCCAGCCTAGATCAGCAGAGCCATCTTGCTGACCTGCAACAGTCTGTGGATACATAAGCAAACCCAGCCAAGATCAGCTGCCCCCAACCCAAATCAGCTGAACCCTGAAGACTCACAAGACAAATATCCAATTATTGTTGTTTGTCACAGAGGATTTGTGGTTGTTCATCATGCAGCATTATTGTGGCTGTAGGGAAATTATACAGAGCCTTAAAGAAGCCACTGCTTCACTCTAGATTTTTAAGGACAAATTCATTAATGAGAGGATTATTGTAGTTCATGTCACAGGGCTCATGGTAAGAGGGTTAAGAGAAAGAATCTTAAAACTTATCCAGCCTGCTTATTCATTCTTAAATAGAAGTTCTAGCACATTCAGTTCCACTCAAGTGGCAAATATTTCCTCTTTAGCCAACCTTTAGTCAAGCTTCTCTGAACTCTCTGCTCAACTAGGCCTGAACTTGGGCTTCTGTCTCTGACCTTGCAGAGTCCAGTTTTAGCAAGAATGCTGCTAATCAGTTTAGAGAGAATCCCCCATCCTCAATATCTGATCACTTGCAATATCTGGTTAAATTTCCACATCTCTCACCATCCCTTAGGTGATGTCTGATAACCCTAGCCTGCCTTCAGCAAGAATTATTTTGAGTTGATTTAGCAAGAATCTCCCTATCCCTGATGTTTCCTTTTAGTAATTTTTCATCCACCTACCCTTACCCTGCTCCTTGGCTATAAATACCCATTTTTCTTTATTATATTTGGATTTGAACTTGATATCTCACCCTTACTGAAAACCCCTAGTAAAGTAGTCCCTACACCTATCACAATAGTATTGAATACAGTCTGCATTACCATTTTAAGAAGTGTCAGAATAATTGTGTCTTTAACACAAGACATATATATTGAATATCTAATGTATGTAGGACAACTTGCTAAGCACAAATTTATTTGGAGGAGTAATTCTCAATGGGAGGACACACTGGGGAAATAGAGCAGAACTATGGTATGTAACTTCCCTCCTCCCTCTACACTGAGATGCTGTGGGTGATGGTTATGAACTCTGTAAATAGCCTCTCCTGCTAATGAGAGAAAGTTGTATCCTTCAGGTATGTTGGGTGGGAAAAAATTGAGAACCATCAACTTAATAAAGTCAGGGTTAAGTTTCTTTTGTCAAATGTAACCATCATTTGTTGAAAATGGAGGACTCCTATGTGTTATTATAGTCATACCTGCCAAACAGTAAGGAAAAGAAAGACAATGCTCATGAGTTCCCTTGATATACAGGACTTGTTTTGCAGCAGGCTCACTCAGTCAATGTTTTCACACTATAAAAATTCCCAGATAGATAAAAAGTCTTCCTTTAGCCAATAGATGATTATTCATTCAAAAAAAAAAACCATAAAAAACAAACTATAAACTAGGCTTTCAAAAATGAATTTTTTCTTGATTCCTTAACATAAACATAGCATCAGGTGTTTGCTTATTAAATGCCGTGCTTGAGACCAAGCCCTATGGTGAGATTCTTAACCCAAGTGTGGATTAGCAGATGACTAAGCCTGGATTCTGAGTCTGCACAAGAATATGAGTAGTAAGTAACCGAAAAAGTTGGCTAAAACACTCACTACCTAAAATTTCTAATGTGCATTGCTAAAATTCACAAAATCCCTTTAACTTTTAGGAAGACCCTTGGTGATGGGCAGAATACTCCCTATGATGGTCAGTTTTCTGTGTCAATGTGGCCGGGCTAGTGTACCCAGTGATTTAACCAAATATTAATCTAGGTTTGCCATGAAGGTACATTGCAGATGTGATTAGCATCTATAATCAGGAGACCTTAAATAAAGGAGATACTCTTGCTAATGTGGGTAGGCTTGAGCCAGTTGATTGAAGGCCTTAAGAGCAAAAACTAAAGTTTTTCAGAGAAGAAGAAATTCTGCCTCAAGATTAAAATCAGTTCCTGCATGTGTTTCCAACCAACCAGCCTGCTCTATAAATTTTGGACTTTCCAGCCCCAATAATCATGGAAGCCAATGTCTTAAAATAAATCTCTTAATATATATACACATATATATGTAATACATAGATATATATGTAATATATGTACATACTATGTAGGTAATACATGTTACATATGTAATATGTATATTGTTATATATTATAATATATATATCTCCTTCTCTGGAGAACCCTGACTGATACAGTACATAAATTTAAACCTCCATCACCATCACAAAATTAACTTCTACAGTCCTGAACCACTTCCACCTATTTTGCACCCAACATATGAAATCACTTCTGATACATTTGTTTCTAACTACTTTTATGGTCTTAGGATTTGGACTTGAAATTGGATTCTGTATTCTTTGCTGTGACCTTTTGTAGGAGGCGCTGTTTGCTTTCTGCCCAGATCCACTTGGATCATTTTAACTTTGCTTTGTGTCCTTCCCCAGGATTTTGGGTGATTTTACTTCTGAGGTTCCACATCTGTGACTCTCTTTGGAGGTCCTCCCTTGAGTTACTGAAGCCTCCTTCTCCACAAGCTCAGAAGCCTAAGAGTTTATATCCTCCTGTGCGGCCCTTAGCCAATGACTGGCTGGTGTGGGAATATGAAAGTCCAGCTCCTGTGCCTTAAGTTGGGGTAAACTCCGAAAGGTAATTTGTACTCCAGAGGTCCCCTATGGAATTGGACTGAGGCTGGGACTTTCCCTGAAACAGTATCCTTGCTTGATTTCATGCCATTTCTGGTCCTGCTTCCTTACTGCCTTACCAGTATCTTCTAGAAATTCTTCCTTATCTCAGGGTTTATTTCTGGCAAATTCAGCCTAGGACACCCTTTCCATTCTCCTTTGTCTGTGATCCAGATTCTTATTCTAGCTATGTTAGCTTGTGAGAGCCTGAAGAGATAACCTGTCTCTAATTCTGCAGACACTTCAATGAGGAGTGAAATGCTTAGTTGGTTCTGGCCCCATGAGTAGAATCCAGATGGGTCTGACAAAATACTAAATATAGACTGCAAAAACAAAGGTAGAATTTCAGAATGACACATTCATAGCATCTCAGAGTTGGAAAAAACCTAAAGATATTTAATCCACAGTTCTACCTACTCATGAATTCCTTCTTCAGCCTCTATGGAACGTGGTCACTCAGATCCCTTTTGAATGTTCTCTACTTTTTAAAACACTGAGTCTCATTGTTGAACAGTTCTGTTAGAAAGCTTAATCTCATGCTGAGTCAATCCGTCCTCTTATGAACCATTTAAAATAAGAAGTCTTGCTGTTTATAAAAACTACATCACAGGAGGAAGGAGCCAGCAGTCCCAGTGACTGCACTCACCACAGTACAATTCCTTAACACAAAATTCTAGAAGTTTTCTTTTAAACCTGAGTTTAATTCAAGATCTTTCTCATATTTGCCTGTTTTCTATAGGGGAGGAGGAGCCTCAAGTCACAAGATGGGGACGATAAGACATTTCAATGGTCAACAAGGCAGAGACTTGGAGTTTTAAGTTAGCAAACTTCAAAAAGGCAACTTGTAAGGGTGCTGATAACATATTTGAGAAGATCACAATCTCTATCCAATAAAACACTGAGGATCCACAAAAGGGGTTACAATATTTGTGTAGCCAAGATATTCAAGTTCTGTAAAGAGTCACAGCAATTATCCAGAGAAAGTGAACATCAAGGATCTCTTTGTTGGGTGAAAATTTAACTTCTAGAAAACATGACCTGAAATCTAGTGTTTATGTGGTGGCTGATTTCGATGAATACACAAAGTGGGTGTAATTCCTTATTTGATCACCTAACCCACTCTATAAGATTTGAGTTGAGTCCTGGCTTAAGGATCTTTCTGCCTGACTAACCATCTTCAGGTGCTTCAGTCATTCTTTGAAATACACAGCAAGGCTCATTGCCCTCAGCCTACCCTCCCTTCTGCTCTATCTTCTGTCCCAGTGGCTCCCCTTCCTCTTCCTATCTGGGTTCATCTCTGCATCTTGCTGTCCTTCAAATTCTCTTCCTTTTCAAGGGCTGAAACTGCACTGTAAATGAATGTTAAATTCAATGTCCTTCCTCAGGCCTAAAGGCTGACAAAATTTGCCCCTACCAATAATCTGCCCTCAACTTCTCTGGTTCCTTCCCAGGTCCCCCATTCCAGCCTCACTGGTCTCCTCACTATTCTTCAAATATACCAGGCACCTCATGCCATGGGGCTCTTACATCACTCTCTCTTCTGTCTGGAAATATCTACCCCAACAAATTTCCCTGGCTTCCTTACTTCCTAGAGACTTTTGCTCACACGTCATGTTACTAGACAGACTTTCTCTGACCACCCTGGCACACTTCCTAATTCCCCACTTTGCTCTATTTTACTTAATGGTACTTGTCACCTCTTTAGATGTTTGTAAAGTGTATATGCTTATTCATTTATTGTTTTTCTCCCCCTATCAAAATATAATCACCAGAAGAGCAGAGAATTTGTCTATTTTGTTCATGGCTACCACCTGACAACTTAAACTATGTCTAGCATAGAGTGTAACTACTCAGTAAATATTTATTTAATAAAAATAAATAAATTTACATGTCACCAAAGTTCATATCTTAAGGTGTTTCTTTTTTGCAATTTTTTGTTTGCAAAACTAACACAATACTCCTGCATCTCTGCCCCTACTTATGTAGTTTTCCTCCTTCAAAGCAAACAATATAATAATTTTTTTATGTATCATACCAGGGACTCTTTTTACATATACAGGAATATATACATGAATATATTTTTTTTATATGTTGGCCTACTATGCATTGTATTTTGCTAACTGAACAATATAACATAGAATTAGTCCATATCGGTATAAATGAAAATACTTCATTTAAAAAATATTTGCTTGGGACTTCCCTGGTGGCGCAGTGGTTAAGAATCTGCCTGCCAGTGCAGGAAACATGGGTTCGAGCCCTGGTCCGGGAAGATTCCACATGCCACAGAGCAACTAAGCCCATGAGCCATAACTACTGAGCCTGTGTGCCACAACTACTGAAGCCCGTGTGCCTAGAGCCTGTGCTCTGCAACAAGAGAAGCCACTGCAATGAGAAGCCCACATACCGCAATGAAGAGTAGCCCCCGCTCACTGCAACTAGAGAAAGCCCGTGCACAGCAACGAAGACCCAACACAGCCAAAAATAAATAAATAAGTTTATTTAAAAAAAAAAAATTTGCTTGGTCTTCCCTTGAAAGGATGTACCATAACTGATTTAACTATTACCCTATTGATAGACAGGTAGGCTGTTTCTGTTGTATGTTTTCTTTGTACCTTCATTATTTTGATTATTTTCAAATACTGAGTTGGACCATATAAAATGGTAGACAGTGAACGATTTTTGGTTTACCTAAACAACAGTGTCATTTGATTCAACCTAATTTTCATTAAAAGGATAAATATCTAGAAGTGAAAATCCTGGAGTAAAGGAGATGGACATTTGTAAAATGAATGAATGTTGCCAAATTGTCCTTCAAGGAGAATGAGTGATTACATTCCCAGTGTGTCAGAGGTCCTATTTCTCCACACTCCCTGCTGGCACAGAATGTAATTAAATGTTCCTATCTTTATCAATGTGATGATAAGAAGAAAATGGTACCTCCCAGATTTAATTTGCATTTCTTTGATTACTAGGCTGAGCATTTCTTTACATGTATAAGAACAATTTGTGTTTCTGATTTTGTGAACTGTCTATTGAAATCTTCTGCCTATTTTTCTTTTAGATTTTTGTCCTTTTCTTATTGATTTGTAGAGGCTCTTTATAAAAGAGAGGATCTGTATATTTGCAATATGAATTGCAAATATTTTCTCCTACTTTGTATTTTGTTTTTGACTTTATTTTTTATTTACACTATTCTACTTTTACATTTATGTGGTTAAATTTATGAGTTTTTCATGTTGGTTTTGTGTGGTGATAAAAAATTACTTCCTCTATCCAAGATTATTTTGAAAGAATTTTCATATTTTCTTCTAGTATTTTCTAGATTCAATTTGTATTGAATCTTCTAAGAATATAGAGCTCATTTTTATGTATGAGGTGTGGTCAGTAGCCAGCTGTATATTTTTTTCAGATGGCTACTCAATTTTTCCCAACTCCGTTTTTGAATATCTTTTTTAACTTTTTTTTTTATATTTTAAATTTTCATATGTATTCCAGTTTAGATTCTGAGATTCCTGATATATGTCACTAGTCTTTGTCTGTTAATGTAGCAATACTACATTGTTTTAATTACTGTAGATGTATGATATCGAAAACCTTGATCCTCCTTGTTACCCTTCTTTTTCAACATTTTCTTGAACCTACTAGCTTGTTTAATTTCTATATTGATTTTATACTCAATTTATCTAGATTCCACCAAAAATTCTGTTGGAATTGAATTTAATGAGAATTTCTCTATTGTTTCTTCATTAAACATGATGCTGATTTTTGAAGGTAAAGTATATTTAAAATATATATTCATAAAGCTGTATATTGTGTTAAAAATATTCACTTTTTCTATGTACTAAGGTTTTTGTTAAGACGAGCTACTAACTTCAGTATCTTTTTAGCATCTTTAGAGATGATCATAATTTTTCTCCTTTGACCTCTTTCTATGATGAATTACGTGGATGGATTTCCTAAACTTTCAACAATCTGGAATTAAGCTCCACTTAGTGCATTATTCTTTTAAGGTGCTTCTGGATTCTGTTCATTATTGTCTCAGTCAGCTTGGGCAGCTATAACAAAACACCAAAGACTGGGTGGCTTAAACAACAGACATTTATTTCTCACAGTTCTGGAGGCTGTGAAGTCCAACAAGATCAACATGCTGGCTAATTCAGTTCCTGGAGACAGTCCTCTTCCTGAATCGTGGGCAGCTGCCTTCTTGCTATGTCATCACATGGTGGAGAGAGAGAGAAAGAGAATGTTCTCTTGTTTCTCTTCTTACTGGGTGCTAATCCCATCACAAAGGCCCTACCCCCATGACCTCATCTAAACCTAACCACCTCCCAAGAGCCCCACCTCTAAATACATTGAGAGCTAAGGCTTCAACATATGAATTTTGGGGAGATACAATTCAATCCATAGGAGTTATCAGTATATGTAAATTAGTTGGTCTGCAATTTACTTCTTTTTTCTTTTTCTGTAAGGTTTAGGTTTCAATATTATGCTAATCTCATAAGAAAAGAATTTCAAAAAATGTTGTATACTTCTGTGTTCTGGAACAATTTAAGTTGGACTGGATTAACCTCTTCCTTACAGATTTGGTGGAATTACTCTATGAAATCATCTGAGGTGGTTGTTTTGGGGGAAATGTAACACTCTGACTATTCTCACAGGTTTAATGTACACTAATGACACTTAAGCCTCATTAAGCCTCATTAAGCCCTCATGTATGGGACCCTAACAAGGTCCTAGAAGGCCCTAGAAATTGGTCCACATGGTCATATGTTTTTGTGAAATCTGCAAATTAAAATGTTTTAAATCACAATTGACTAAGGCCATTGTCTCTTTCCATGTTAATTTCTATGTCACTCTTCTGGTTTGGGCACGTGATGTTGGAGTGGCTGCAGACATTTTTGGGGATCTGGCCAAAGGGAACACAGTAGCCTTGGAGATGCACCACTCAAATCCATCCTTCAAGAAAGGACTCACATCCCAAGTGAAAGGAGCATAGTCAGGAGACAGTCTCTGGCCGTCTTCTTCTTCAGGGTCTATTTGAGATGTAAAGAGTCTCCTTGCCCAAGGTCACACCCCTCCCAGGACAGCCCTCTCTTCCAATGACTGAGTGAGGAGGGATAGAAAGGCTCAGGCATTTCAGCCCAATGCACAGCACTCTGACAGGTGATGCTGTCTCTAGGGCTTTCTGCAGCACAGGCTCTGTGCCATCCTGCTTCCTCTCTTTCTCACCCCAGATGTTGATCCCTAATGAATATCTTGCACCCTAAACTGCCTCCCAGTATCTGCTTCTGGAGGATCTAACCTGCAACAGGAAAGTCGAGTTCAGAATATATCTAGTTTAGTTTTAATAGAATACCACACACACACACACACACACACACACACACACACACACACACACTACAGTCTTCAGTCATGTCTGTGTATTGTTAGCTGATATGTTATATAGGAATGGTCTCCAAAGTACCCCCACTTCCCACTATATTTACTTGCCTGGCATCATGACATGAAAGTGCAGCAGAGATTACACTGAAATATGAACTTGTCCTATGGTACCCAGTTCTGAAAGTATCTGGTATGGAGGAGAAATAAAGTTTGAACTGTATGAAGCCAGAAGCTAATCAGTGGAAAAGTCTTCCAGTTGCCAAATGTTTACCTCTGAAAGCAAAGGATTTGTTTTCAATCAATACCTAGTCAAAAGGGAAGGTTTCTCCTGGAAGGAAAATACTCAATAATGCAACATAAACATTTACAAAAGTACCACAGTTTTTTTAAAAATCACAGTGTGCAAAATAGAACATCCCAGGATTCTCATGTGTAGGGCACATTTCAGAAGCAGTACTGAAAATAGCAAGTATATCTGTGTGTGAAGTCATGTGTTTTTTGGTTTTGTTTTCTGTATCCCTAGAACTGAATTGCACCTTAGCAAGGCTGGGAGGTTGCAGACAAATGGCATGTCAAATTACCATCAAAAACTGAAAGAACTTGAATAAACAAGCATTCCAGTGACAAAACCACACATAATTATAAATGCATGTAGCATTGACATAATTGTGTAATGATTACACAATGATTACACAATTATTCAGCTCAATGGAACATAACAGCAGTTTTAAAATGCATTTGAATTGCTCTACATTATTAGTAACATCAATTCAAACAGTATTTAAGATTAAACACTGCACAGGAAAACTTAAAATACCTGAAAATCCATATCTTGTATACATGAAAGAAACTTAATAGTGGTTTTCCCCAAATGTGCTGACAATCCTAAAATGTTTTTATATTATCAGTAGAGCTGTGAAGCTGAAAGACACTAAAAGAGACCATAATAAAAAAACAAATTTTGATAAATATTGCTAGAGGAAATAACAAATTGGTTTCTTGCCTTTCTGTAGAGAATGATGCTCCAAAATCATCTGTATATGATGAGATCACAAAGTATGTAGCCAAGAACTACAGAAGAAAATGTATTATAAATAAATCAATTAAAATATTATATTATTTACCTGAGTCTTGTAATATTTGTATTTGGGTTTAGTGTTTGTAACTTTTCCTTTTTTCTTTTTTCATTTCAAATAAACATCCACTTTGTTATTTTTTTGTTTCAGAAACATGTGTCTTTTTTATAAAGAGGGTGACAAAATTACTTAAGCATTGAGACCCAAAAGACCAGAATCCACTTCTGCTCTTATGGGTGTGTGTTTGTGTGTGTAAATACACACATCTGCATCTAATGGTATTTGGGCTTTTTAGATTTTCTATTTCTTCTGTGGTCAGTTTTAGTGATCTGTGTTTTTCTAGATAATCATTCTCTACATTCATTCTATTTGCGTTTTCCAATTTATATACACATTGTTGAGCAAAGTATTTCATAAGTATTTCATTAAGTTATCCAATGGGTTTCTCTGTTTATTTTTCTCTTCTCTTAAAAACTCAGCTTTTCTTAGGGAACCCTCCTACACTATTGGTGGGAATGTAAGTTGGTACAGCCACTATGGAAAACAGTGTAGAGGTTCCTCAGAAAACTAAAAATAGAATTACCATATGATCCAGCAATCCCACTCCTGGGCATATACCCAGACAAAACTATAATTCAAAAAGATACATGCACCCCTGTGTTCATAGCAGCACTGTTCACAATAACCAAGACATGGAACCGAGCTAAATGTCCATCAACTGATGAATGGATAAAGAAGATGTGGTACATATATACAATGGAATACTACTCAGCCATAAAAAAGAATGAAATAATGCCATTTGCAGCAACATGGATACAACTAGAGATTATCATACTAAGTGAAGTAAGTCAGAAAGAGAAAGACAAGGACCATATGATATCACTTATATGTTGAATCTAAAATATGACACAAATGAACCTATCTACAAAACAGAAACGGTCTCATAGACGTAGAGAAGAGACTTATAGTTGCCAAAGGGAAGAGGAGAGGGAGAGGGATGGAGAGGGAGAGGGATGGAGAGGGAGAGGGATGGACTGGGAATTTGGGGTTGGTAGATGCAAACTATTGCATTTAGAATGGATAAACAGCAAGGTCCTTCTGTATAGCACAGGGAACTATACTCAATATCTTGTGATAAACTATAATGGAAAAGAATATAAAAAAAGAATGTCTATATGTGTATAATTGAGTCACTTTGCTGTACAGCAGAGATTGACACAACATTGTAAATCAACTCTACTTCAATAAAAAAAAAGAGTGATAAAAAACTCAGCTTTTCTTTATTAGTTCACCAATTTTTAAAAATTAATTACTTTCTGCTCTTATTTTTATTTAATTTTTTTGTCTGGTATACCTTTTCTAACTCTTTTATTTTCACCCATTCTTTGTTTTAAATGTGTTTATTTTATCAGCATATAATTGGGTTTGTTTTGTAATTCAGTTATGTTTTTTAAATTATGGCATTTGGCAATATAGGGGTGGGAGAGTGGGAGGTATAAACTACTGGGAGTAAGATAGGCTCAAGGATGTATTGTTCAACACAGGGAGTATAGCCAGTATTTTGTAATAACTGTAAGTGGAAAGCAACCTTTAAATTTTTATGCATTTTTTTTTTAAAAATTATGATGCTTGGCCCATTTGCACTTACTGACATGTCAGATGTGTTTAGTCTTAATCTTGGTATTATGGCATGCTTTCTGTTTGCATAGATTTTCTTTACTTTTTAAAAGTCTTTCACTATATTGTGTGTTCTATTCCTTTGATCATTTGAAAGGTTTACATATTTCTGCTACACAATTTCTTTATAATCATAACAACATAATATATTTAAGCCTTCTTGTTCCTTAAACAGCATCAATTGATCTTCCATGATAAGAGTGACAAAACTGCTACATGACCATCTTTTCCCTTGCCCCATCCTCCAATTTTAGTTGATTATACAATGTTTTTAATGAATTAACATCTTTAAATGACATATTTTAACTCCTGGTTATAAAGAACAAGGATATAAGCATACTCACATTTCTTTCATTTTTTCTCACCCTTCTCTCCCATTGTAATTTGCATAGTTTCTACATTGTTAATATTAACAGTATTTATACTCTATACTCACATTTATTTAGTCTTTATTCTACTTCTGAGTGTAATACTATGTTTCTTTTTATGGATTCCTTTGCTATGGACTAACATTTCTTTGTTGGCTAAAAATATTACTCCAGGAGTTTTTTCAAGAAAGGATCATAGGAGCTACACGTTTGAAAATGTTTTTCTGACATTTTTTGTATCTGAGTTAGGGATAAAACTAATGGGTCTTATTTTATTACCTTAAAGATATCATCCTTATGTTTTGATACTGAAAATTTTTTTACTCTTACATAGAGAAAATGTGTTGGGGCAACGGAATCCCAACAGTCTCAGAAATTAAAGCCACTATAAATTGGTCACTCGATCTCGAGACAAGTTGAAACCTGATGCACTTTGGTTTCTTCCCTACTGAAATTCTGTGATCTGGATCCAAATACAAAGTTCCCCTTTCCAATAATATCAACGGATTTGAGTTAACAAAGTTGCATATTAAGTAGCAGTTTTTTTTAATTGTCCATTTTTTAGCTCAAGTTTCCTAATAAAAACATCTAACACAAATCTATTTCAATAAGGGTCCTCTTCCTCTCTCTCAAGGTCTTTACTTTCTGTCCTAAAGTTTATAAGTCACCACTCCCCTACCGAGCCCCTCTGACCCATCCAACCATAAGTCTTTACTCATACAGTTTGTATTACCTCCTTCACCCCATTCCAAACTTGCTCCGTGAAACCAGACACCCCAGATTTAATCTGGTGGCATTGCCTTTTCCCTGACTCCACTTATCCTGCAATCAAAAGACCCACATGTAACTGCATGCTTTACTAAAGTAGAGCCGTTTACTTCTTTAATATAAATTCAGTGATGAACTTCCTAGCTGTGGCCTATAATAAGCTGTGTTCTGGCCCTGGATAAAGTTCTACTCAGCCTTGTTGCAGTGGGGACCAGGAAGTGGGAGATATATTTCGTGTTGGTTTCCATCACAAAGTCCAGGTATTGAACTTTTGCTTTTTCGATTCAGTAATGGTAACTCTAATTAATGACAATAATTATCTTATTTTTAAAGTTTTTCTGGAGCTATATATTTTAAGAAATTAAGGCAATTTACATGCTTTAGATTTGAAATTAATGGCCATGCCCTCACTACATAAAACTTTAGATGTAATTTATTTTCCTTTGTGCATGTGTTGAAATCACCTTATTTGTGGTATAAGAAGCATTCTTTTTCCTTTCTTTGTTAGATTTTAAACTTTTCTGAAATTTCAGCAACCTCTTTACTGATTTTCAAAAAGTATCCATTGCATAATATTAAAAATATAAAAACATGAAGATATTTAATATCTGTAATCCTAGTTTATAAAATAGATAGTAAAGTTTTTGTATATGTTTCTCCAAATAAACACATACATATGCACATGGGTTTTTTAATGAAATCTATATTAAATACTTCACCCAGGACTTAAAAAATTTTTTTTTTCAGTTTTAAAACAAATGTGTGTGTGTATATATATATATATATATATATATATATATATATATATATATTTATTGGGGTGTAGTTGATTTACAATGTTGTATTAGTTTCAGGTGTACAGCAAAGTGAATCTGTTATACATATATATATATCCACTCTTTTTTAGATTCTTTTCCCATATAGGCCATTACATAGTATGGAGTAGAGTTCCCTGTGCTATACAGTAAGTCTTTATTAGTTATCTATTTTATATATAGTAGTGTGTATATGTCAATCCCAATATTCCAATTTATCCCTCCCCACCTTGCCCCCTGGTAACCATAAGTTTATTTTCTACATCTGTGACTCTATTTCTGTTTTGGAGATAAGTTCATTAAAAGAAATGTATATTTATTGTAGAAAATTTAGTAAGAAACTTAAGATGTTCTTAGTCTTCTATCAAAGACACCTTAAAGAATGGAAAATATGGAAAATGACAAATTATCAACTGACAGAATACATTTGCAGTAGAATTAATTGACAAATGGCTAGAATAAAGAATATTTCAAGAACTCATAGAGGCATAATAAAAAGACAAAATGTCCAAATGAAAAATGGATTTAAAGAGTATGAATAGGGATGACACAGGAGCAGAAATATAAGTGGCTAAAAATACTACAAAAAGATGTTCAACCTTCATAGTAATCGGGAAAATACAAATCAAGATAAAAATATCATTTTACACCAAATTAACTGACAATCAATTTTTTGGACAAATTCGTAATAAAAATTTAAAAGTTTGAACAATGCCATATTTTGGAGATGTGGATCAAAGGGAATTCTTGCACATAGCTGTTAAGAATAAAAACTGGTATAGCAATTTTAAAAAGTAATTTGGCATTTTCTTTCATAGATAAACATTTGCTTACCCCACCAATCAGCAGTTTCCCTTCTTGGCATATACCCAAGAGAAACTCTTTTACACGTGTACCAGGAGATGTGTGCATGAATGTTTTTAGTAATACTATTCAAAATAGCAAAAAATTGGAAATGTTTCACACATTCATTGCCAGAAAAATATAAACTGTAATATAGTCACAAAACACATTTTCATACAGCAGTGAAAATTAATGAACTATATCTATATATTATTTGGGTAACCTAATATTATACTATACTTGGGACGTGCAAACCAGGGTGAGGAAAAGGGAACTGAAGCAATAACATACAAGAGTAAAAAAATAAATAAAAATCCATGGTCTATGCATGGACCAAGGATGATAGTGTGGCAGAAACCATGGATTATAGTCAATCCACTTTTATGCACACTGAGAACACATGTCAAAAGAGAAATTATTATATTTTTTTGTAAAGAAAGAAAATTTAACTTTGCTTCCCAGGTGACATTTCAAGATCGCTTACTAAATATACAATCCAGTTACCCCATGTTTCTTGCCCTGGATTTTTCTGCCTCATTTCTGCTTGTACCCAGATGACAGGAATTTCCCCCAGGTAGTTTCTTCCGTTAACTGTCAACTTCTTTCTTTTTTTAAAATAATGGTTTTTTTTATTTAAGTATAGTTGATTTACAATGTTGTGTTAGTTTCAGGTGTACAGCAAAAAAATGATACAAATGAACTGATCAACTTCCATCCTTTCTTTCTCTATCAAAGTCTTCCTTATACTTGAAGGCCCAATTCAACATGTTCACCAAAACTTTTCCAATCAAAGTCTAGCTTTCTTAGAACAGACATGTAAATGTAATAGAAAAAAAAGATGCAGGGATATCCTAAGTAGAGCAAAGGAATTAAATAAACATGACATTTGATTGATACATATACCTCAGTGTCTTATACACAGTTTTACTCAAAATTTTAGTTCCTCCTTCCCCATTTCTTCCCTTCCTCTGCATTCTCATAAAATATTTCTATTAAGCACTCTTTTTTTAAAAATTTGTCTGAGTTATCTCTATTAAATTTACAAATATTTCCAAATTGTAAGTACCTAGAAGGCAAGGACCATTCTTGTAGCGATGTTGTTGGTGCCTCACCAGATCCTGTGGGACCCCTTTTATAGGCTGGGTGTGCCCATCCCCCAGCTGCTGACAGCACTGCTGCGCCCAGCTCACACCTGCAGTCTTCTCCGGAGGGTTGCCCTTGAGCAATTGTAACTGCCTTGGGGTTTATATCTCCCTCAGAACAGCCAGTAGCCAAAGACTGTGTGATGCAGGGGCTACAAAAGCCCCTTGCCTTAGAGCTGGACAAATTCTGTGGTGCAAATTACACTCTCGAGCTTCCCCCCAGGATAAGATTAAGGCTAGATTTGACCTTGCTTGGCATCTTCTCCTTCTCGATTCTTCTTTCTTTACTCCCTTACTGGGGTCTCCTGAGAGCACACCCTCAGTAAATCACTTGCCCAGGAATTCTCCTCTCAAGCTCTGATCCTTGGAAACCTGACCTAACACAGTTATTTACTAAAATTTGTATCATCTAAAATGTTGAACACAGTGATTGGAACAGAATAGAACTTGGCACCATTTTGTTGAATTTAATCGTATTAAAGTTTGCTGGAATGATGTTGGTATGTGCGTAGGAGAAAGAAGCTACTCTTCTTTTCCTTTTATAGACAAATGTATCCAAGGGCTCTTGATTGTTAAAGGCAGAACCCATTTCAGAATAGCTTAAGCACAAAAGATAATCTATTGGTGCACATAACTGAAAAGTCCAAAGGCAGCCCAAGTCACCTTGAGTTAAAGAGTTTTAGGCAAAGGTGAAGCCAGGAACTCAGATGGTGTCATTTTTCCATTTATTCCCCTTTTCTGCTGGTTTCTGTTTTCTTTGGCATATTGGTCTTTTTCTCCTCTATTGTAAGTGGTTTCCTTCACTGGACACAGAAAGGTGGCTGTAGACAGCTTTAAGTTACTGCATCTTTACTTCTTGTGAGCCCAGAAGGAACACACCTTCTCTTTCTTTGAGTAGCCATGCATAAAATCACAAAGAATATTGTCTGACTAAATGCCCATCTCTAAATGAATTACTGTGGCCAGGAGATATAGGAAGCAGGCAAACTTGGGTCATGTGTCCACTACTGTGGCCCAGGGCCCAGGTCAGTGAAGTCCTTTCTGAAACATGTGGGATGGAATCTGCTTAGGAGAGTTTGTATCTGTTTGAAGAGAGGAGTATGGAATATTAGACGCATGAAAACAACATCTACCTGTCACCGTACACAATAAGCCTGATCATTGGCAAATCTATTTTATTGTCTTATTTACTTACTACTTTTTAAAAAATGTTCCACACATTTCATTTATATTGGCTGTCACAATTACTACACTTAAACCCCATTAGAAGGGTTTTTGCCCCAAGCCTCTTGCCTCAGGAGCTGTGTACTTTGGAGGGCTTCCTTGCAATTTTCTAAGTCCCCCTCCAGTTACTGACCCCGTTTATCCCTTCCAGGGCATGCTCTGATCCTCTGCTCCACATGTGTGGTTGATCAGCTGCTCCGAGGAGGTCTAGAACTTGTATAAGTTTGTCCTGAGTCCTGTAGCTGGTCCCTGGTTCTAACAGCGTGCATAACAAGCAGATTGCTCTTGCTTGCTGACTTAATATTTCTTCCATAGAATTGTACGTGTTTGGTCCCCAGAATGCTGTGACTGGTTTTTGTGACTCTCACATACTGATCAGATGACAAAGAATATGTAAGGGCATCTTCCCTATCCACTCTCCTAAATCTGTATCAATAAATCATCATACTTCTACAAATCCATTTTTTTAAATCATCATACTTCTACAAATCCATTTTTTTAAAGTATATTTTTCAACAAATTGTTTATATAGACAAAGGCCCCACTATAAACATTTTCCTGGGGCCCTACACAGCCTATAGGAGGCCCTGCCTGCCATACTCTCTGAACCCTTCTAAGGAATATTGCCTCAACCATGTTTTTTTGTTAAGAGATGCAAATGTTTTTTAAGCATTTTGGTCTTTTCCTTCATACAGGGGGCCATGCTCAGTACCACACAACTCCTCAACCATAATGATTTGACCAGAAATGGTCACCTGACCCAAACACAGTCAAACAGTATTGATGAATCAGACATTTTGGTAGAAAAATATGGTTGCAAATGCTATATCACTCACCCACAAAGGGGAAAGGTCTACATCTCCTCTCTTTGACTCTGTGATCCAAAAGAATACAGTAGAAGAGGTGCTATACGGTTTCCAGACCTAGGCCTTACAAGATGGGCAACCTCTACTTTCTGTCTTTTGTAATACAAGTCATCATGCTGTGGAGAAGCCCAGGTAGCCATGTGGAGATGCCCATGTAGCCATGTGGAGATGCCCATGTAGAGAGAAACCCATGTCTTAGCTAGCAGCCTCCACTGAGTGCCCAGCCAACAGCCAGCACCAGCCCTCCAGGTATGTGGGTGAGCCATCTTGGAAGTGGATCTTCCAGACCATCTGAGAGACCTCAGCTGATGCCACATGAAGCAGAGATAAGCTGAATCCACAGAGCCCTGAACAAATTGCAGATTTGTTACACTGCAATAGATGACCAGAATTTCTACTCTCTCAGTCTCTGCTTCTCAGACATTATAGTGTGGGCTGACACAAAAACGCTTCAGAAACGGGGAGCTATCAGTCTCATTAGATTCTTGCTATTAGAAATTTAAGTTTGAAAAGATGAAGAAATAAGTATTGGCTGTAACAAAAGAAGTTACAAGTCCATGAGACTGGGGAAGAGTCCATGATGAGGAGAGGAGGCAAGAGGAGTCCTGAAGGATCTGATGAAGTTCAGCTCAGTCCCACCCTCAATATCGTCACACGTATGTTTACATTAATTTTCCTTCACATGGACAAAGGCATGAGTTTCACTGGTAGTCAGCACATCAGCACTCTGAGGATAAAAGTAACCTTGAGCACCACTTAGTTAAGAAGGAAAAGAACTTGTCGTTTCACGTTGTCATTTCACTCTGTAATTACCAAAAAGTGTTTGAAATATTTCCAAATCAAGACAAAGAAATTGAGACTTTGAGAGTGTGTTCGTTTTTATTGCTGGGTAATACATTACAACAAATGCAGTGGGTTAACACACCACAAATCTGTTATATCACAGTTTCAATGGGTCAGCCTTCTGGGCATGGGTCAACTGGGTTCTCTGCTTAGGGTCTTGTAAGGCTGAAATCAAGGTGTTTGTCAGGCTGCATTTTTATCTGAGGCTCAGGCCCTCTTCCAAACTCACTCATCGTGGCAGAGTTCCTTTCCTTGTGGCTGCATAAATGAATCACTGTTTCTTCCCAGCTGTCAGCTGGGGCCTGCTGTCAGGTCACTGTCACCTGGGCCCATCCACAGACCTCCCCACAACATGGCAGCCTACTTCCTCAAGACCAGCCAAAGAATCACTCACACTCCAACTTTCTTTTCAACAAGGGACAGTGTCTTTTAAGGACTCTGTCCTTAAGTCATACCTGCCCAGAACAATCTCATTTTTGATTAACTCAAAGTCAACTCATTTGGGATTTTAAATACATTTGCAAAATCCCTTCACTTTTAGGTCATGTAACCTAATTGTGGGGATGGAATCCATCATATTTAGCCTTGCCCACACTCAAGGGGAGAGCATCTATACCAGGGGTGTGAAAATTTGGGGGACCATCTTAGAATTCTGCCTACCACAGTATGATTATCAGATATAGTATAAGACACCAAGTTAAATGTGAATTTCAGATAAGTAACAGGTAACTTTTTGGTATGATTTTTCCCCAACCTTAGACTCTGGAATGCTCTACAATGTCTAAATTGGGGTCACAAGATCAAATGTTCACAAGGGACAGGCAGGTGATATAAGTAAGTAGAGCAGGCCAAGTAGGAACTGTGGCAGGCTGGGGTGCTCATGCCCCAGGTATAGGGGGCCAGGGCTCCACCACAGAATCTGGCTATTGCCATGAAGACTCACAGGTCAAGCAGCTGGAACTTCTGATTGTTTTTCAGGAGACAGCACTTTTACTTCAATTTCTACTTGAATTCTCCCACTGATCACAGTAATCCAAAATTTTCAAACACATTTCACAAGCTATACAAAATGTATTTATGGACTATAGTTTGGCCCTTGGAGGCCAGTTTGTGACCCATAATCTAAAATCTGTAATCACCAAAAGAGAAATCTGCAAAAACCTTCGTTCTCCCATGCAGGTAAGGCTTTCATTGGGCTTGTTCATGACACTCTTCCATCTAAAGCTTAAAATATTTGCATCCCTTTACTTCTCCACTTCATTTAGCCACTGAGCTTCATCTCTAAGACAAAATTGATTTGCCTCATCAGAAAACTGATTTACAAGTCCTACAAGGCAGCCATAATGTCAAACAATCAAGAGCCAGATTTACAAATCCACCAAAAGGTACAATAAATGCCAAATAAAAACTTTCAATTTACCAATCTGTGTTTGTAGGAAGCATAAACCAGTGACAAGGATGGAATGATCCTGGCATTATTATGATTAAGTTTTGATATTCTAATTTTTTTTGTTTATATTTCCTTGCAAGTTTGATCTGTTCTTTACAAGTGAACTTCTGATTTTAATGACCATTTAATAATAATAGCCTTATAGAAGCTTGGCTGATGGAGGCTTGGGTTAGGTATTAAAGTCCATGGTATATTATAATTTGGAAACTCAGAAAGACCTTTGCAGGATTATTTCTGGACAGTTTTTGGCTTTAATCCTGAGGGCCAGTGTTCTCAAAGGAGAGCACGTTATATCTTTGTTGGCACACCAGATCATTTTAGAAACATTTTAAAAATCATTATTTACTTATTCCAATTTTCCTTCATGTTTAATGAAAGCAAACAAAAAACCCTAGCACATGGAGATGGAAATTTAATGAAGATTATTGCTCAGGACAAGGGTAAGTTTAAATTTTAAAAAGTAAGTGAATTTAAAGAAAATATTAAGAAAAACATTGTGAAGATGATACAAAAATACAGCAAAAAATAATAAAGTTGGGAGGCAAATGATGAAGGTGTGAGGAGTACTGTTATAGAGGGTTAGACATGGAAGCCACGGTGTGGACAGTCCAAAAGGTCAGCCTGAACACAGGTCGGGATTAGCCACACAAGGCCCTGAACATTCAAGCCCAAAGTCCTTTACCTTGCTTGGTTTGTTTTCTCATGTCATTTAATACTCTTTATGGTATGTCATGGGTTTTGACTTTAGGATGCATTTTCTCTGGGAAGAATTCTCAGTCTTTGGCTCAGAAGCCATTAAGGACCTAACTTCTACTCAGGGCAAGATGGAGACATTAGAGGTGACAGGCCCTCTGGAGTGATTTGCAGCTCTGGGGTCGTGATGGGGCTGGGCATACGCTCACTTCTAGGACTCCTTTGGACTTCACAGAGCAGGAGTCTTTAATGTTTCTGCTCTGCTCTCTTTCCATCATTCAACATGGCTAATGCCCAAGCATATTGGTACTTGCCAGAGGCTCGGGACAACCCATGGTATCAATAAATAATTTAAGGGGAAGCAAAATGGCAGCCAAAAGAGAGGCAAGGAGGTCCAAGCAGGCCTTCTCCACTCTCTCAGCATAGATGTCTCTCAGTTAAAAGCACATGCTCTCATGGCAAAGGGATCACAAACTCCAACCTGCATTTTCTGCTCATGATGGCATCACAAAGCCCCCTTCTCGTGTATTGTCGCCATCAGCTATGTGGTGTGGGACGTTGGGGGAGAAAAAGAGGAGTTTGGGGCTGAGAGAAATGAGGAGATAATTGAAACACCAGGATTCTTGGGTGGAAAGCGGAGCTGACAAGGGATCAGAGAAGGGAGAGGATAGACAGGCAAAGAAGGAGGTGTGTTTAGAACGATGGGCTCCACAGTTTCAAGAATGAATAGCCTTCTTTTCTGTAAGGGGAGGAAGGGGAAACTTTCTACCTTAAAAAGAAAAGATTCTTAAAGCAACTTGTGCTCATTATAGAAGTGTAGACAAGTCAAAAAGAAGCCCATAAAATATAGCCATAAAAAAAAATATATAGCCATAATTTGTCCTACTCAACAATAATAGCTGTGTGGACCCCTATTGAACGGATCATATATTCTAGTGGGATCTAACATCATATATAACATTATCACATCTACAGCCTCAACAAAGAAAAGTTACTGTGTTACTGATTATTGGCTGTGAAAATTCATAGGGTCAAAGAGTTGAACTTAGCATCGAGACACATTTGAAATGCAGTCATGCGTACGTGTAAGTGACTTATTCAGATTATAGATTAAGTTTTGTGCCCGTGTCTTCTTCCCTGTAATATCCACTGCCACCACCACCCCCATCCACCCAGCCCCACACACAGTAGACTATTCCACTCACACAATCAAGAATACATAGGTGCAACAATTTCTTTAAAATATGTATCGTGCATCTACTATGTTTAAGGCACAGTGCCCAGGTACTGAGTACTCACTTGTGAAATTTAAAAAAGAAAAAAAGAGAGAGAAAAACAGATATAATGCCTGCTTTCTTAGAGTTTTTATTTTAGCAGGAGAAAACTGACTCTGAGATGTTTCACATGTGATTCTTTTTTTTTACTAGAACCTAATTTTTAAGATTTGCAAATGATTCTCTTTTTAAATAATGAATTAGAGTGGATTCAGCTTTATTTCTTGGGTAGCATCAGTCTCACTGATACTTGGAATTTGCTGTCTTGGTGAGAGAGAATGGGATAGAGTTACAATGAGTACTTAGGAAATTGTAGATAATAACCTTGTGTTTCTCCCAGATAAAGTACTGCATGGATGAACATTTTCTGTTGTAACTCGCTATTATAGCTGACCAGAAAAAAAGCAAGAAACACTGCTTTCTAGAATTCACATAGCTGGTGATTCTATGGACAGACATAGTACCCACAAAATGAGCTATGGACCTTCTGCAAATACCTTCTACTGCAGTTCTTGAGAGTAAAATGATCTCCATTGTTACTGGCAAAGGAGGTAAGGAACAGGTGTGACTGAATGTGATTGTAACAAGTAACGTTCAGCAAATCTTCTCTGAGGGGGTCCTTGTGCTGGGCACTGGGATATAGATAGGAGTCAGAATGTCCCATACCTGGAGGGAGCTCATGGCTGGAGTGAGGCAGGAAGTGGACCAAGTTGTCCAGAGACACAGTATAATAAGCCCAGCTCACAGTTAGACCAACTGTTCAAAGGAATAATAACCTGCAGAGTTTCACCAAGGGGGTGCATATTATAGGGTAAGGATGGTTTGTCCAGTAAAGAAGGAAGAGGAAGGATGTTATTCCAGGCAGAGGAACAGCATATACCAAGGCACATGTGTAAATGTGAAGAATTCAGGGAATCTGCAGAACCAGCAAGAGGGGGACAGGGCCAGAAAGGGGCCAGCTTAAGAAGAACCTGATGCCATGTTATGTTTGGATTT
This sequence comes from Balaenoptera acutorostrata, assembly GCF_949987535.1. NCBI lineage: Eukaryota > Metazoa > Chordata > Mammalia > Artiodactyla > Balaenopteridae > Balaenoptera > Balaenoptera acutorostrata. The sequence goes on along the minus strand of NC_080068.1, from coordinate 99,396,459 downwards.
AATCCTGAGGGCCAGTGTTCCCAAAGGAGAGCACATATACCCTTGTTGGCACACGAGGACATTTTAGAAAAATTTTTAAAATCATTATTTACTTATTCTAATTTTTCTTCATGTTTAATGAAAACAAGCCAAACAAACAAAACCTAGCCCATGGAAATGGAAATTTAATGAAGATAATTGCTCAGGACAAGAGTGAGTTTAAATAAAAAATAGTAAGTGAATTTATAGAAAATATTAAGAAAAGCATTGTGAAGATGACACAAAAATACAGCAAAAAATCATAAAGCTGGGAGTCAAATGTTGGGAGTTGTGAGGAATACTGTTATAGAGCGTTAGGCATGGGAGCCGTAAGCGTGACAGGAGAGTATTTGTGGGGCATTGTTTGTGGATTGTGCTGTGCTTTCCAGAAGATCACGTGAGCAGCAGAGTAAAGGATGAGCTAAGACAAGGGGAGAGGAGAGGTGGGACTCTGAGTTGGGAGACAAAAGAGTGGTTCAAGAAAGAGATTGTGGGGATGAAACTACAGCAGTGATGGTGTTGACAGAGACGAGGGACATATTTGAATATGCTTCCCCCACCTCCTGTCAAAATAGCACACAGCTTGGCAAGCAGGCAGGAAACGAGAAGAGGAAGGCTTTTTCCCAGATTATTATTATTTATGCTTCCTTTCCCATTTATTGGTATTAAAATCATAATGTCGCGTGGTGGTGATGTTTTCTCCCAGTGCCCGGAAGCAGCAGTTCTAAGTGCTCATAAATATCTTTGGGAATGGATGTACTGGAGAGTTTGAAAATGGACTTTCTGAGTTAGTCATTACAGCATTTGGGCTTAACTGCCAGCCACTTATGACTGGCCACATGTAAAGAAATGTCATTTTGAAGTTCATTAGTTGTCATCAAATATAAAAAAGGAGCCAATTCCTACCAGGAGGATTGACGGTACTTTTAATCCCCTCTTTTTTTGATGGCCTGAGTAACTCAAGATTCAACAGCTCCAACAAACACTGGTTATGGTGGGGAGGGGAGAAAAGGTAACATGGTAGGTACCACTTCAATTTTTCCTGCTTGCTATTCATCTTCATTTCCTCTCCTGTCAGCACCCAAAAAACCACCCTTCTCCCACTTTAATCTTTGAATGTGGATGAGTCTAATCCCATCCCTTGCCCTCCAGCAAGATACAAGTCTCAGGTGTGGACAGTTAGAGTATCTCAACCCTATGGCCAGAGTGACTAGTACATAATTCAGCAAATAGCACAAGCCCAGTCAAGCAGATTCAGTCCCAGCACATTTTGCTGGAACTATTCGATAGAGAAGCACTTTTTCTACTATTTAGATGTAAACTTGAAGGGCTGGAGGGTCATATGGGGAGGGAGAATGAAGCCTATCTGGAGAGACATAGAGATTCAGGACACAAAGTGTCTATATCTCGATGTCATTGTTTGGTTCTTTGGATATTTTCTCTCCTGGACTTGGCAGTTTAGCGAGAAAATACCACCCCTACTCCCATCTTTTCTTCCTCAGGGCAATTTGAGTTGGGTTTCTGTCACCTACGACTAAAATTCATTACACAGTCCCTCTGCTCTTGATGTTCTAAAAAGCCCAGCTCAGTAAGAACAAGTGCAACTGGGATGGGATGGGGAGCAGCAGTGGGAAGGAGGCAAGCATGGGAGAGAAGGGTAAAGGGGTGTCTTGATTCAATTCTGCAAAGACTTATTGAGGGTTTGCTATGGGAATGGAAGTGTGTTGGACAAGGTCCAGCAGAAGAGAAGGGATATAAAGATTTAAGAAAATGGTCAGTGTCCTTAAAACGATTAGAATACATGCAGTTGGGAGTAAGCGTAGTGTTACTTCTTGCCTCTGCCAAAGCCACACCACTGCCACCTTCTCTCTCGCTCTCTATGCAGGATACCATCTGCCATCCCGAAGAGAAAACTGACAACATCAGCTGAACGCTCCCCAACATCCTTGTCTCTCTATGCCCAGTATCTGGACAAAATTAACACCCTGGAGATTAGTTTTGTAAGTATATATGAAAAAAAACAACAAAACCCAACACTGGAAGTTCAGCATGCAGATTGAATAATGATCTGTAAAAAATACTTTGCCTACAGCCTTTCCTCTTTTCTTTTGTGTGCGTCTCTCTGGCAACTGCATTTTACCTCCATTTACAAAACTGAGTATGAAAGATTTGGAAGGAAAGAAAAAAGGAAAGAAGGTGAAAGAAAGAAGAAAGGAAAGGAGGAAGAGAGAGAAGGAAGGAAGGAAAGAAGGAAGGAAGGAAGGAAGGGAGGAACGAAGGATTGAGGGAGGGAGAGAGGGAGGGAGGAAGAAATACTAGTTGCCTCTTGGCGTTCGTTGGCATGGAAACGTGATATATCTCTGAACAAAGATTTCAGTTCAATTGCAATACTATTGTGTATCAATCCACAACCCCTGGGTAGGGATCACAAAGCATTATGGAAAAACTACAAGCTGAAGGGGAATCTAGATAAAAAGTTGGGGAGATAGTCCCTGGAAATCCAGAGAAGTATCCAGGCTGGAAGTTGAAGTCACAAAGGAGTCCCAGCTCAGCAGAGCAGGGAGAGGCTGCCGTTGCCTTTCTCTCCATTGCTTAGCCAGCAGAAATCAGGTCGTTTGCAGATCCTGTCTGCCCTTCTATCCTGCAATAAGAAATATATGGCCGTTTGTTATTTCTGCATGCAGTGAGGATGCTTCTCCCTTCTGCCTCCTTAATGGAACTACTGGGGCTATAAGCACTGCAAGAATTCAGCATGCAAAGCAGCAACACCGTGGATCCCGCTTGATTTTGTGGCTGTGAACCTCGTTGTTCCTGCCTTGGAAACCCTTTTCTCTAGGCTCCCTTGCAGGGCTGCCGAATTCCTAGTGCACCTTTTCAAATTGAAGGACACAGATTTATGGCTCCTCCTCTGAAACTAAAATCCAGGAAAGGTGATACATATGGGAAAAGGAGGAGTCCTTCAATCTTGAACATGTTGCCTAGTAAGTCAGCAAGCAGGCTGGCTCGAAGGAAATAGTCAGAAATATCTGTGAAAAACAAGAGCTGGGCAATAAAATAATGATGTTTGGAATACTCATTAAGATTATAACCACCACAGGAACCCAACAAGGGCAATCTGCTCTTGCAGCAGGGAGATGGGGTTGTGTGTACATGTGAGTTTTGATAGACAAAAATCTACAGTTTTCACCTCAGAATGTTTTTTTTAGAACGTATAAGTTGTAAATTAATATAAAACTCAAATTCACACTTGCCTTTATAAAGACTCATCAGCAAAACTCTGTGAGCCCAGACAGATAAAAAGCATCAGATCACTACAGACTGGCAACCCCTGGGAATGGAGTGCATCGTCCTGTAAAGGATATATCAAAGGACAGCTGTGAAATCCACCAGGGCTGGGAAGATGGTCATTCAGGAGGGAGGCAAATGCATGGGACGGGAAATCACACGGACTGTTTGGGAAATGGTGATTGAGCCAGGAATCAGATTAGGAGCCTGAGATGAAGAATGGCAGAGAAACCCAAAGAGGTAGTCTGGGATTGGGTCACACTATTTTAGGGAATTTGAACTTTATTTATAGGCAGTGGGATGCCACGGAAGGTTTCAGAGCAGAGAGTGCTCTAATCAGATCTACGCTTTTTAAAAAAGCACTTTTGAGACTTAATCTTAGCATGAAACCCAGAGCAAGCACGTCAGGAAATTACCCTTTCTAAGATGATCTGTTCTAAACTTTTATGGGAAATTGGTTATTCTAGGTATGACAGAGCACTGGGGCACCTTCAGAGAGAGGAACCCCTCTCTCCCAGCCTTCTTCTCTCAGATATGGTTTTGTGCTGCCCCAGACTTGTCAGGATCGGTGAGATGTCATTTGTTGTAGATACCCCTTCAGAAGTAACCACAGCCATGCCCTGAGTCTGTCTCCTCATCTGCGGAAAGCTATCAATTCATCATTCCAGAAGCTCAGATAGCCATTCATAGACAGATCATAACTCCCTCCCTCTTAGAGCCCAGACAGGAGGTAGGTCAATCAATAATAGTATGAAATATTTAAATTAAAGGAAAAAAAAGAAAAACCAGCTGCTTTTTTGGTGCTTGTAGCATAACAACGTGATACAACATTGCTTAGGAACAGATTCTGGTTTTTGCGGCCTCCCTTACTCTCAGGTGCAGGCCCCTGGGGGGTTAGTCTGTTCAGGCTGCCATCGCAGAATATCATAGACTGGGTTGGGTGGCTTCAACAACATTTATCTGTCACAGTTCTGGAGGCTGGGAAATCCAAGATCAAGATGCCTGCAGATCTGATGTCTGGTGAGAGCCCATTTCCTGGTTCATAGGTGGCTACCTTTTCTCTGCATCCTCACATGGTGGAAGGGAGGAAGGAGCTCTCTGGGGTCTCTTTTATAAGGACACTAACCCCAATCATGAGGGCTCCACCCTCAGGATCTAATCACCTCCCAAAGGACCCACCTCCAAATACTATCCCATTGAGGATTAGGTTTCAACACATGAATCTGGGGAGACATAATCGTTCCGTCTATAGCACTGGTCCCTTCCTAGCCACCTAGTTCCTTGACCTCCTCAACAACAGTGAGCTCCATCATCACCTCACTGAGGTCATTTACCATGACCTCAATGTAGTCCTGTAATACAATGCTTCTACTTCCTCCCCTCTCCAGCTGATGCTCCCCTGCCTAATTTCAAATGCTCCCTCCCTTACTGGTCATCTACCCTCAATTACCCTTGACTACCCTTGTCTACCCCAAATTACCCTTGTCTATCCTTGTCAACTTTCAACTACCCTTATCTACTCTTGACCACCTTTGTTTACCCTCCACTATCTGCCTGTATCTCCGACTCCCCTCATCTACCTTTGCTACCTTTACCTCTTCTTGCGAATCTTTAGCATTTCTTACCACTGTCACATACCCTTGACTACCCTTGTCTACCCCAAATTACCCTTGTTTATCCTTGTCTACTTTCAACTACCCTTATCTACTCTTGACCACCTTTGTTTACACTCCACTATCTGCCTGTATCTCCGACTCCCCTCATCTACCTTTGCTACCCTTACCTCCTCTTGTGAATCTTTAGCATTTCTTACCACTGTCACATCTGCCCCCCATGATATCGTAACAACCATAGCAGACATGATGCCCTCTCTGACTTTGGTATGATTTCTGCTCAAAACTGTCTTTGGAATGAAGGATTAATACAGAACTCATAATCCTTTACATTTACCAGCAACTTACATTGCCAAAGTCATTTTACATCATTGTCATTTAATCCTCATAAAAATCCTCCAAAGAATGTGAGATTTTCCACCAAAGAAGAATTTCATGGCTTCTGAAGGTGAGGTTACACCTAAGTGCAAGAATAAAGCCCAGAAACATACTATTACTCCTGTTCACAATAAAAGATAACATCTAGTGTCACACTGGCATGTCCAGTCTGTGTGGGTGGAACTTCATACCCGTGGTGTATCACTCTCTGTCCCACATGGTAGGCATCTTACAAATGAGGAATCTGAAGCTCAGGGAATCCTGGTGACAAACCCAAAGCCACTCAACCAGCAAACGGCAGAACAGAGACCAGATACCAAGACCCTACAACTCTGAGTCTTTCTCTGTACCAGAAATAAACTCTTTCACACTGTCACGTGCATTTCTTCTTCATGGATATTTACATCTTAAAAGAAAAAATAGTTCACGTTCAAGATAAAGAAAACATTTTTTATTGCAAGAAAAATTGTACCAGAATGATTAAAGTTTCCATGGTCCCTCAGGTTATACTTTGTACTTCTGAAGGCATACCTGTTTCCAACACCAAAAAGAAAATAGGTCAGATACTGAAGTTATCCTCCTTCTACTACTTTCCTTTCTATTTGATGCCTCTTTCTACTGCTGAGCACATTTATCTCCCTTGAGTTAAAGCACAAGAAATGTGAGAAGCTCTGTTATGCAAATATCAGGGGGAAAGGGAGAGCAGGAAAAAAGGCAGAGTCTGCTATGGTGAAGGTTCTTGAATCACTGGGCTTGAAGGTAAATAGAATGATGAAGCAGTGACCTAGTTTGACCTCATAAGCAAACGGAAGATTCTTAAGGGTCATGTTATAAAGAAAAACTAGGAGGGAAAATGGAACCAGTGTTGACTGAAAGCAAAACGGCACAGTGGTTAAGCGAGGCATTCTAACCGCAGCCCCAGCTCCTAACTGCGTGACTCACCTTACTATGTCTCAGTTGCCTTATGTCTAAAATAGGAATGATGATAAAAGTAGTACCCACGTCAGATGGGCAGGGAGGAGTCAAGGAGTTGATGTGTGCAGCGTGTTTCAAACAGAGCCTGGTGCACATGAAAAGGGAGGCATGAGTGAGAGAGCTCCAGCATTAGTGAGCACCCTTCTTGGATGCTCTCGGGCCACTTCTTGGGCTGGCTGAATGAGGCTGCTTTGCCTGCAAAGTGCAGAGTCTCGTTGAATTTCCAGAAAGAAGAGCGTCCCATAAAATGCACAGGAAACGAAGACCAGGGACTAGGTGCTCAGCCAGGCCACATGAAGACTGGAACATTGTTCAACAATGGGAAACACCCCCCTGGGCTATCTGGTGACAGTCATGACTGAATAGCTAGTCTACCCTTCCCCCCACCCCCCACCCGGGTCTTGTGCTGCACTGTTAGGGCAATGAATTGATTCTCTCTGTAGTTAGATACCTAGAAAGAAGAGGCCACTGGAAAGAAGAGCTTACTAGTTCACTGGGTCACCGTGGATCTTGGTAGTTAAATCTCTTGCTTCCCCAGCCTCTTGGCAACCTATAAATCAGCTGCCAATGGGCTAAGGGCCCACCCTGATCAATACACTGAGGTCTGGAGGGGACGATCCCAGAATCAGCTTTCTGGAGTGGGAACCAGGGCAGGGCAGGTATGCAGAGTACAGTAGATTCCCATCTAATGCAAACATTATTTCATTTTACCTTACACAGCCCTGTGAAGTAGGTATTATTAAGTCCCATGTTTCAAAATGCAGCCCTGTAGGCAAGATTTTTTCAAGGATGATGGTTAGCCATAGATTCAAAAGGTAAGGCCCAAGGTCATGCTTTTGTTGAATTTAAATTTGAGAAGAGTTAGAATTCTCTCAGGGATTCTAATTCTGATGTGTTTTCATTTCATTAATCCTTAAATATGCAAAGTAGTAGAAACTCTGCAGAGGTGTTTATGACATTTCAATTTTTACTATGTGTTCTTGATTTTATTATCACCTTTCCTAAGGAAGGATAAATACATATTCATTTAAGAAAGGAAGATGGGATTCAGAAAAAAAGGAAAAGAGTAGGAAAAGCATTTTACAGCTGGGGTTCCCCAAATAAGGTGCACATCAAAATCACCTGGGAAGCTTGTTTTAAAACAGCTTTTATTGTGGTATAATTTACATATCATAAAATTCACTCCTTTTAAGAGCATAATTGAATAATTTTTAGTAAATTTATACAGTTGTGCAACTGTCACCACAATCCAATTGTGACATTTCTGCCACCCCAAAATATTCCCTCATGTCTGGGAAGCTTTTATTTTTAAATCTTTTCATTCTCAAATTACAGAGGAAACCACTGTTAACAGGTTGGTGTATATTTTCCCACACTTTTATCAATGCATTTATGCACTTACAAAAGTAAATAGCTACCTGTAAGTCAGATTTTTTTTTTGTTTTAAAATAAATAAGATCATAGCACATATGTTCTCCCTGACCTGCCTTTTTCAGTTAAAAATGTGTCTCAGAGATCCTTTTAAGTTGGTTCATTTTTCTCATTCTCTTGTAATGGCTCTTTAGTATTCCAGAGTATATATATATATATAGCATAATTCATTTGGCCACCATTCCACCTTTTGAAGAAAATGTAGGTTGTTTCTATTTTTTTTTTTCTTAAATTAAGTTGCAAGAGTGTCTATGGACCACATCCATGTGCATCTGTGATTTTGTTTCCGGAGGACAGATTCCTAGAGATACAACTCCAAGTGGGATTTTTTTTTAAACCAGGCATCTAACACCCTTACTTTCCCTTTTGTCCACCAGAGATTTTTAGTCCACCAAGAGATTTGATTTATGGGATCTGGGAGGCTCCTGGGAATCTGCATTTTTACCAAATGCATGCCCTGGAGATTCAGATATAGCCACCTGGCACCATCTGCAGATTGTCATTTTGTCATTTAAGGCTCTGTAGTCAGAGAAATGTATTCAGATCTCAGCTCTATCACCCTAAGTGGAATAACCCTGGACACCATTCATTCTTGTCCATTCCTGCATTTAGTAAACAAACACTGAGCACCACTTATGTGCCAAGCGTAATTCTCAGTCAGCAGGTGAGACAGACACATAAACAAATGAGTAAATACTATAAAGTGTCATGGATTCTATAAAAGGGAGGCTTGTCCATTGCATGTGCAGAGGAGGGTGACTGAGGAAGTCTGAAAAGATTGTAGAAGAAGGAACACTTAGGGTGAGCCCTGAAATAGGGGAGGTTCCTGCCAAGTGACAAAAGCCAATGCAGGCAGAGGAAACAGCATGAGCAAAGGCTAGGAGCTGCCATGCATCAGGATTTCTTGTGGTGCCAGGTGGGGTATGAGGCCAGCGAGGAGGCTGGAGAGGGACACAGGACTACAGCAGACTTTGCAGAGTGTACCAGGGTCCTCTTAAAGGGTTGTAACATGGTGTGTACCACGGCCCACTCGCATTTTAGCACAAAGTTTCCAGCGAGGTATGAAGGAGGAATGAATGGGCTTGAGCAGGGAGACCCAAGTCAGAGAGCCAGTTGGTGTGAAGTCTTGTTATCACCTGGGCCAGCACTCTGCATGGCCCACACCACACTTCAGGGTGAGAACCCTTTAGAAAGCCAGGAAGGGCCAATTGACTTTTGTTGACTTTTCCATAGATGAGCTGATTGCTGTAGGCCCTGCTCCAACCCAGCACCAAGCCTAGCATTTAATCGTCTTTCAGCAACTGAGCTGCAGCAATGGCAAATTCTGGGTTGGAAACCGGGCATGATGGTTAATTTTACACGTCAACTTGACTGGCCCTTGGTGTTCAGATATTTGGTCAAATATTATTCTGGATGTTTCTGTGAGGGTGTTTTTGGATGAGAATGATATTTAAATCAGGGGGCTCTGGGTAAAGCAGATTGTCCTCCACAATGTGGGTGGGCCTCATCCAGTCAGTTGAAGGCCTAAATAGAAAGAAAGACGCACCTCCCTTGAAACAGAGGAAATTCCACCAGCATAGGCCTTGAGACTTGAACTGCAGTGTCCAGACTGTTGGCTCACCCTGCAGATTTTGGACTTGCTAGCCTCCATAATCACATGAGCCAATTCCTTAAAATCAATCTCTCTCTCTGTCTCTCCTTCTCTCTCTCTCTTTCTTTCTCTCTCTCTGCATATATATACACATGTTATTGGCTCTGTTTCTTAGAGAACTCTGACTAATACACCAAGGAAGACAGTATGAGTCCTTAGCCATTCTCTCTGGGGCAGGAAGCAGCCCCATGACCCTTGTGGGAGTGCTCCTTATTATCGGGAGAACATGCAGAGCAGGACTTTCCCCCTTCCTGCTCCAGAGGCCTTCAGGCTCTCCTGGCAGCCAATTTCAAGGAGGGATAGAAAGAAGCTACAGATCAGATTCCAGCCCAGCCTGAACATCCCAAGGTTGCAGGTGATGGATAAACAATCTAGGGACGTAACCTATCTCTCTGCATATAAGCGTCTCCATCACAGCAGTTGTTAATAGATGTCTTTCCTGAACCCCTCCCCCATTACACTCTTTGTTTTGCTCCAAGACCTGATAATGGCCTTACCCTGCCCAGATTTCTCGCTTTGCCTGTTTGTTGCTGCTTATTTTCTGTTTTATTTTGTTCAGTTATTTGCACAGTCAAATCTCAGAAGTGGGGCCTGCATATTGAAAATTCTTTATATTTTCTCCCTAAAGCAAAGGTAGTAGTCATACTGACATATTAAAATAACACATTACAATGTACGAAATAGAACTAAATTTCATTGATCTCTTAGCCTCAGTTATGAAATCTGTAGATTGGGGATAGGACTAAAATAAGAATACTCTAGTGCCTCATAGACTGTTATAAGGATTAAATTAGAATATGCATGTCATGTGCTTAGCAGAGATTATTCTGGTATTTAATAAATACTAGGTCTTTTCCCTACATTATCTCATGTGATTATTGTAATGAGCCTCTGAAGTAGACAGGATGTGATCAATTAACCCTGTTTCATAAACAAGAAAAATGAAGCTGGAGGTAAAGTACATTACTCAGAGTCACACAGCTGATGTGTAGAAAAGCCAGAACTTGAATGCAAACCTTCTGATTTCAATGCTCTCATGCCCATGCACTCAGCTTATAAGGTTCACCATTAACACTGAGAAAATACACACATAAAAGTCTTTGCAGATTGGTGAATAAAAATTGTGTATTGCAGCAGTTTCTAGATCATACCAGATGAAAATGAAGTGTTGAATGGTAAGTATTCAACAAAGGGAAACCCTCAATCAACAGTTCTCACTGAATTTCTCATAAAATCTTGAGCAGGTCAGCAATTCTGCAAATGCCACAGCAATTTGAAGGGTCCTATGCTGTCCCTTCAGCTGTCAGGGTCACTCCAGAAAGCAAGGATCTGCAGCCTTTTCTTTCATGAAATTCTTAGCCAGTTTCCTGCTGCCCTGGCTTCCAGCACCATCACCATGACTCTGTTCTCCATCCTTCTTCATCATTTCTTCCTGCATCAGAGCTATCCTCCTGAAACTCAAATCTTATCACTATCTTCACCTGCTTATCAACAATTAAGCCCCCTCCCAATACTCCTGGCTTAAAGTCCAACTCCTCACACGACACTGTTCTTCATCCATTCAATATAGGCATATTTTTAAGCCCTACTATGTGCTGGACAGAGCTCTATGTGCTGGGGAAGTCAAGGTTTCTGCTTTCACGGAGCTTACACTCCAGTAGGAAAGATGGGTCATAGCACGTAAATGTAAATAAACCAGATATTTTCATAGTAAAACCTTACACTGACCAACTCCTCTTCCCACCACTTATGCCCTATATGCTGCTTCCCTGGACCCTATTTCTCTACACCCCCAAGTACATCAGGTTCTTTCCTACCTTTTTGCCTATGTTCTTGCTTATTCCTTTATCGGGAATGTGTCTGACTCATCCTTACTTTGCCAAACATATTTATCTTTTAAGGTACAGTCTATACTACCTCTTACATGAATTTTTCTTTTTAAGTCAATGTAGTTAGTCTGTTATGTTCACATTTTAAACTCTGTTTGTCCTTTTTTCTTTTGTAGCGAAATACTAGAAAGGAGGTGCTTTTTTGATTGCAAAAAAGTTCCCAATTTTTTAAGCCTCCCACCCCCATCTAAGCTTTGCAATATGACTTAGTAGCCAATCCCATCAAGAGGTAAAGTCTATTTCCTAACACCCTGAATCTGGACTACTCTTGTACTTGCTTTGGTCAGTAGAATGTGGCAGAAGAAATGGGGTTCTTACTCACTTCTGCTCCCTTGGATCCTTGAGTCTGCCATAAGAACAAGCATGGTGGATGACAGATGGGAGACTTCATGGAGCAAAGGTAGTCCCAGCAAAGGGCCAAGGCAGAGTCAGCCACACCACTCAGCTAACCCATTAATTCATAAGCAGAATTAAATGTCTACTGCTCTATGCCCCCTAAGGTTTTGGAATTGTTTGTTACGCAGCATCATTGTGGCCCTAGAGCACGGATGCAGACGCTCTAGGGAATCATCACATCTCATTATTGTTTGTATCAGCCACATCACTGACATTGTTTCACTAGTTCATTCACCTATTCACTTCTTTATCTATTTTTCAGGCAGGCTTGTCTACAATGTTTCAGGCACTATGTTAGATATATAGACTTAAAGATGAATATAACAGGAAATATTTTCTGCTCTATCGACAAAGGTTAATGAGAAAACTGACACGTCTCTTTTCTCCATGAGCATCTGTAGGGATAGAACTTCCCTAACTGCTCCATACAGCCAATTCTTCCATTTCATCTCTCAGTGAGTTAAGAAGTTCTTCTTTTTGTCCAGCCACAAACTCCCCAGCTTTAATTTGAGCTCCTGTCTTCTTAGCCGCCCACGAACCCAGGGAATAAAGCTCGGCGTCCTCCTCATAAAAACTCTTCATAAACTTAAATTCAGTCATTCAATCGAGGAAACAGTTAAGCCACTTTACATGTGCTGAAGATTTTATTTTGGGATATCTCTGTGGGAAGGGATGTTTGGGATTAATTGAGCTTTCTGGATATCTGCATAGGAGCCCTGGAGTTTTATATATAGAACAAGAGCACCTGATCACAGCACCTGCAAAGAGAAATTACTCATTTAACCTCCGAGCTCCAATCAGAGAGAGGAGGAGGGTGTGGAGGCTCTGAGGGAGGGGCCTGGGGCTGGGGGGTGGGGTCAGGGCTCGGAATGAGGGTGCAGGAGGGGACCTCCCAAAGGTCCCATTTTGGCGCTTTTCTTTCCCTACAGGTCCCCTCTTCCCTCTTCCTTATGTTCGCCTAAGAGCCCCTCTCAGGCCAGGTTCTACATCACTCACTCATGCATATGCCTCTGTGCCAATTGCTTCAGATGTAATCTTCTACAACATTTTAAGGAGTTGGTTTTAAAGAATTTTTGAACACCACAAAGGAATATCTGTTTATCTTTTTCATCTTTTTCTGCCATCAGAGTTTAGAAAATCATCGTGCCGCAGAGATTTAATAAACATTTACTTTTCTCTTTCTGCAGTTTTTGAAATGTGATGAACTCTATTCTAGTCCCCATCCTAAACTCACATCATCAGAGACGATGCCCCTGACCAGCCTCTATGAACTTAAACACACCTGCCCTCATTCCTGATCCCCTCTTGCTCCTCTGTTCTTCTTCGTGGTCCTCAGCATCAACTGACTTCTATCGACTTGTATATTTTTTTATTTTTTATTTATATATTTTAAATTTATTTTTAATGTTTTAATTTTTTAAAATTAATTTTTATTGGAGTATAGTTGCTTTACAATGCTGTGTTAGCTTCTACTGCACAGCAAAGCAAATCAGCCATACATATACATTTATCCCCTCCCTTTTGGATTTCCCTCACATTTAGGTCACCACAGTGCATTAAGAAGAGTTCCCTGTGCTATACAATATGCTCCCATCAGTTGTCTATTTTATACATAGTATCAATAATGTATATGTGTCAATCCCAATCTCCAAATTCCTCCAACCCCACCCCTTTCCCCCTTGGTATTGACTTGTATATTTTTTAATCTGGTTTCCCCACAAAAGCTGGGAGTTTGTTTAGTTTTTGCCTAATTTTTTCACTTTTTATTAAAGTATAATTTACATACAATAAAATTTACCTTTTTTAATTCCTAGGGTGTTTGTTTGTTTAAATTTCATTTTATTTTTTAAATTATTTTTAACATCTTTATTGGCGTATAATTGTTTTACAATGCTGTGTTAGTTTCTGCTTTGCAACAAAGTGAATCAGCTATACATATACATATATCCCCATATCTCCTCCTTCTTGCGTCTCCCTCCCACCCTCCCTATCCCAGCCCTCTACGTGGTCACAAAGCACTGAGCTGATCTCCCTGTGCTAAGTGGCTACTTCCCACTAGCTATCTATTTTACATTTGGTAGTGTATATAAGTCCAAGCAACTCTCTCACTTGGTCCCAGCTTACCCTTCCCCCTCCCTGTGTCCTCAAGTCCATTCTCTATGTCTGCATCTTTGTTCCTGTCCTCCCCCTAGGTTCTTCATAACCATTTTTTTTTTTTAGATTCCATATATATGTGTTAGCATACGGTATTTGTTTTTCTCTTTCTGACTTACTTCACTCTGTATGATAGACTCTATGTCCGTCCACCTCACTACAAATAACTCAATTTCATTTCTTTTTATGGCTGAGTAATGTTCCATTGTATACACATGCCACATCTTCTTTATCCATTCATCTGTCGATGGACACAGGTTGCATCCATGTCCTGGCTATTGTAAATAGAGCTGCAATGAACATTGTGGTACATGACTCTTTTTGAATTATGGTTTTCTCAGGGTATATGCCCAGTAGTGGGATTGCTGGGTCATATGGTAGTTCTGTTTTTAGTTTTTTAAGGAACCTCCATACTATTCTCCACAGTGACTGTATCAATTTACATTCCCACCAACAGTGCAAGAGGGTTCCCTTTTCTCCACACCCTCTCCAGCATTTATTGTTTGTAAATTTTTTGATGATGGCCATTCTGACTGGTGTGAGGTGATACCTCATTGTAGTTTTGATTCACATTTCTCTAATTATTAGTGATGTTGAGCATTCTTTCATGTGTTTGTTGGCAATCTGTATGTCTTCTTTGGAGAAATGTCTGTTTAGGTCTTCTGCCCATTTTTGGATTGCGTTGTTTGGTTTTTTGATATTGAGCTTCATGAGCTGTTTGTAAATTTTGGAGATTAATCCTTTGTCAGTTGCTCCATTTGCAAATATTTTCTCCCATTCTGAGGGTTGTCCTTTCATTTTGTTTATGGTTTCCTTTACTGTGCAAAAGCTTTTGAGTTTCATTAGGTCCCATTTGTTTATTTTTGTTTTTATTTCCATTTCTCTAGGAGGTGGGTCAAAAAGGACCTTGCTGTGATTTGTCATAGAGTGTTCTGCCTCTGTTTCCCTCTAAGAGTTTTATAGTGTCCAATCTTACATTTAGGTCTTTAATCCATTTTGAGTTTATTTCTGTGTATGGTGTTAGGGAGTGTTCTAATTTCATTCTTTTACATGTAGCTGTTCAGTTTTCCCAGAACCACTTATTCAAGAGGCTGTCTTTTCTCCATTGTATATTCTTGCCTCCTTTATCAAAAATAAGGTGACCATATGTGCGTGAGTTTATCTCTGGGCTTTCTATACTGTTCCATTGATCTATATTTCTGTTTTGGTGCCAGCACCATACTGTCTTGATTACTGTAGCTTTGTAGTATAGTCTGAAGTCCGGGAGCCTGATTCCTCCAGCTCCATTTTTCTTTCTCAAGATTGCTTTGGCTATTAGGGGTCTTTTGTGTTTCCATACAAACTGTGAAATTTTTTGTTCTAGTTCTGTGAAAAATGCCATTGGTCATTTGATAGGGATTGCATTGAATCTGTAGATTGCTTTGGGTAGTATAGTTTTGTTTTTTTTTTGGCCACACCACACAGCTCATGGTATCTTAGTTCCCTGACCAGGGATTGAACCCGAGCCCCTCAGCTGTGAAAGGGTCAAGCACTAACCACTGGGATGCCAGGGAATTCCCCAAATTTGCCTTTTTTAAGTGTAGACTTCTATAATTTTTGACAAATACATGGTCATGTACCCACTACCACTCTCAAGATATAAAACCATCCCATCACCCCTCTAAAAAATTCCCTGTACCCTTTTGTAGCCAGCCCCTCTCCCCACCCCAGTCCCTGGCAACCACTGATCTGTTTTATGTTTCTCTAGTTTTACCTTTCCCAGAATTGTCATAAAAATGGAATCATATAGCCTGTAGCCTTTATGGATTGTTTCTTTAACATAATATATTGGAGATTCATCCATCTTGTTGCATGTGTAAGTAATTTAGTCCTTTTTAATGCTAATAATTATGACTTTGTGCAGATTTACCATAGTTTATTCATTCATCAGTTTAAGGGTATTTGTGTTGTTTTTCATTTGGGGCTACAAATGAAAGACAAAGTTGTTATGAATATTTGCACACACGTTGATTGGTAAGCATAAACTTTCACTTCTTTTAGGTAAATGCCTAGGAGTGGGATTGCTAAATCATATTAAGTGTATGCTTAATTACATAAGAAAGTGCCCAATTGTTTCCCAGAATTACTGGACTATTTTACGTTCTCAACAGTATGTATGAGAGTTCCAGTTGCTCCACATCCTTCTCAGCATTTGGTATTATCCATTGCCAATTGTCAGTTTTTATTTTGTTTTGTTTGTCATTTCAGTAAGCAAGCGGTGGTGTCTTGTCGTGGTTTTAGTTTCCATTTCCCTAATGACAAATTGTGCTGAGCATCTCTTTATGAACATATTTTCCATCCATGTATGTTCTTTGGTGAGATGTTCGTTTAAATTATTTGCCAATTTTTTATTGGGATGTTTGTTTCCTTATTTTTAAGAGTTTTGAGAGTTTTTTATGTATTCTGGACACAAGTCTTTTATCAGATATATGATTGGCAAATATTTTCTCCCTTTTTGTGATATCTTTTATTCTCTTAATGGTGTCTGTCAAAAAACAGAAGTTTTTAATTTTGATGAAATCCAAGTTATCAATTTTTTAATGGATTATTTTGGTGTTGTGTCTAATAATTTAAAGTTACAAAGATTTTCTGCCATGGTTTCTTTTAAAAGTTTGTAGGGCTTCCCTGGTGGCGCAGTGGTTGAGAGTCTGCCTGCCAATGCAGGGGACACGGGTTCGAGCCCTGGTCTGGGAAGATCCCACATGCCGCGGAACAACTAAGCCCATGAGCCACAACTACTGAGCCTGCGCGTCTGGAGCCTGTGCTCCACAACAAGAAAGGCCGCGATAGTGAGAGGCCCGTGCACCGCGATGAAGAGTGGCCCCCGCTTGCCGCAACTAGAGAAAGCCCTCGCACAGAAACGAAGACCCAACACAGCCAGAAATAAATAAATAAATAAATTTAAAAGTTTGTAGATTTAGGGTCTAATTTTATAAGCATCATACATTTGGGGTTAATTATTATATGTGGTACAAGATATGGATTGGGGGGTACATTGTATGGATGTCCAACTGTTCCAGTACAAACTATGACTAAGAATTTGTTTCTATTTATTCCTGTATCCTATTGCTTAGAACTGTGTCTGGCATGTAGCAGACATCCAAGAAATGAATTGACAAATAAATGAATCAAATTAGTTTACTTTGTAATATATATTTAACTCTTTAATTCCATTAGAATTTGTTTTGATATACAGCAAGCACTATGAATTTAAAAGGATATATTTGCCAAATTATTCTGTTATGTTAACATAATATATTAATTTAGATCAAATAGTCTTTCTTGAAAGAAAAATTACTTAATCTAATTCTTTCATTCACCAATATTTCATTCACCAAACTGTGAACAAGGCACTGAGTTACACACTAAGACAGAAATTCTTTTGTCAGTTTGGTGAAGTCTATGGATTCCTTGCTTAGAATAATGTATTTAAATGCATAAAATAAAAATATAGGATTACAAAATAGACCAATTATATTGAAATACAGTTTTGCAAATATTTTTAAAAATTGTGACACATAATATATGTTTATTTAAACATCATAACACAATCTAGCAGCATAAGTAGCAATCTAATAGCTACCATAGTTTCAGTGCAGTGATGAGCCCAAGGTATTTTGAGATGTCTGCAATAACCTGCAATGTGATATAAAAACACACTATGGATTTCTATCAGTGGCAAAGTCACAGGTACTATGATTCTATTGTGGCTCTTGTGTATATGCACAATTGAAGGACATGTTAAATATTTATCAGAGGTTAGTGAAAATAAAGATGTATTCTGTTTCTATTCAAATTCCCAGACCCATGAATTTCAACCCTGGTTAAGAACTTCTGAGCCAGAGAGATACACAGATGAATAAAATGCAGTCTCTGCCTCCAAAGAAATTCATTCTTGTGAGAGGCAAAAAGACACGTGAACAAGAGATTCTACGAGATGCCAAGTTGCATTGGACTGGCTGAGAGAGTATGGCAAAAAACTACAGAGATGGAAATAATGTAGGTCAGCCCTGGAGGCACATATTGAGCCCTGTTGTCACATAGGGGCAAATAACCAAGTCTGTGTAGGAGAGAGTTGGGCGGGGCAGGGGGAGAAGGAGGAGAGAGGAAAACACGAAAACCTCAATAAGGTTTTCCCCTCACCACTGACTAATCAGAAGTAGCTCTGTTTTAAAAAGCTTGGCTATTTCTGAAAAAGGGAACACTGGAAAAGAAGGGACTTCTGGCTGGGATAGGTGATGGACAAGACAAGTTCTTTTCCAAGTCACAGAACAGTCTCTTCTTCCTAGAAGATGAAATGATACCTTGGAGATGTGGGCTGACATCTGATCCCTGGCCCCATTCATGGGACTTAGGCTGGCGAGAAAGGCCATATAGTGTAATGGGAAAAATAGAACTTTACATCAGACAGACCAGAGCCTGATCTGGTCATTTACCTATATGTTTCAGGTAGTGACATAATCTGAGTAAGTCTTTGCTAAGGAGGATTATTTTTATGCCACTGCATTCGTTTTCACAGAGAAGAGGGGAGTGAAAGGCTGGGGTAAGGATGGTATTGAGTGAAGACTTCAATGTTCGAGAAAATCCACCAGTGAAAGGGTGACTTAATCCATCAGTGGTGTCTTCACCAGGGAATGGGGCATGTGTAGTTCTGTTCCTCTGTGGCTCCCACTTCCTGTTTGGAATAAGGTATAAACCTACCCATACACACACGTACCTCCATGTGGTAAACTGTCTGGGGCAGGCTTTGAACCTGGAATTGGGGGAATGGAGGGAGGAGGTCTGCACGTGTTTATCTGCTCTGTCTGGTGTGTGTGTGTGTGTGTGTGTGTGTGTTTGTGGGTCAAAGTGCACTCAGGGGACAGAAATCACACCAGTTATCTGAAAAGAGAGAATTTAATATAAAGAATTGTTAACTAGGTATAAAGTTGTTACCTAGGAAACTGAAAGGATAAAAGAGAACTCAAGAGTATCACAGAGATAGTAACTGCCAGAAGAAGCTACCACCCATAGGGCTGGGGGAACAGGAGGAAGAGATCAGAATTATTAAAACTTAGATGCTTGGAGGAGGGCCTGTGGAGCCAGGACCGAGACTTGTGGGGAGAGGGTCTGCTAGGCTACTGGTGTTGGGGAGCGGAGTGTGAGGGATGGGGGTGGGGAAGGAGAGTATGATAAGGCTGGTTCTGCAAGTGTAAAAAAGCTGCAAACTAGATTCAGCTGATGCTGTGGGAAGGCCCCACCATGCTGGGATAAAGAAGTGGGGCTGAGGGATGCTCACAGGAATAGGAAGAAGACAGGAAACCAATAGATAGGTGCCTCCTTTTCCTTCTTGCCTCCTACTCTCTCTCTAGTGCAGATCTTATCAGGGAGCAGCTGACAAAGCAGAAATGCTAAGCCCCAGGCCCAGCACCAAAGAGCTGGGTATAAAAGGGTGGATTTAGAGCCAAGAGACCAGAGCATAATAACTGGCACAAGGGCTGTGTGTGTGTGTGTGTGTGAAAGAGAGAGACAGAGAGAGAGAAATAGCAGTAGGAGGTAGGAAGTTCATCTCTATTTCTAGTCTAATTTTTACCATTATTAAGGCATTTGATTCTCATGTGATTTCTGTGTTTATTCTCAATTGGTTAAAAATTCGAAAGAAGGGCTTCCCTGGTGGTGCAGTGGTTAAGAATCTGCCCGTGAATGCAGGAGACACAGGCTCAAGCCCTGGTCTGGGAAGATTCTGCATGCTGCGGAGCAACTAAGCCCATGTGCCACAACTACTGAGCCTGTGCTGTAAAACCCACAAGCTACAACTACTGAGCCCACGTGCCACAACTACTGAAGCCCATGTGCCTAGAGCCCGTGCTCCGCAACAAGAGAAGCCACCACAATGAGAAGCCCGCGCACCGCAACGAAGAGTAGTCCCCACTTGCCGCAACTAGAGAAAAGCCCGCGCGCAGCAACGAAGACCCAATGAAGCCAAAAATAAATAAATAAATAAATAAACAAATAAATAAATAAATCGAAAGGAAGAACAGTCTGATTCATTACTCCCATCATAAATTCCAGGAGATTTCTTACTTTTAAATTGTTTGCTGTAAGAATAAAACTACAAAATGGAAGTAAAATTCCTACTACAGTTCCCGCACATAGTAGGAAATCAACAAATACTAATCATTTTTTCTTTTCATCCCTCCTCCTTTAAAACTGACACACCAGGTAGAGAAAGTTCTTCCAATAAAATAATTATTTATATTAATAAAGAATTTAAAAATTGGTAGAGAGTTAATGTTTACAAAATATTTTCACACATATTCCATTTAACCCATACAACAAACTTGCAGGCAAATAAGTCATTCCCATTTTACAGACAAGAAATCTACAGCTCAGAGGAGTTGATAAACAGGCCCAAGGGAAACAGCTGAACTGCATACTTCACTCTGTACCAGTGTTTCTGAAGCATGGTCCTTTGACCACTTGATTCGGAAACACTTCTGGCATTTGTTAAAGTACATGTTTCTGAATCTCACACCAAATTTATGGATTCCTAATCTCTGGGGTTCTCCAGGGCTTTGTATTTTTCATAAGCTCCCCAGATAATTGTGATACACGAAGAAGTGTGAGACTCATTGGTCCTAGACCATATGTCTCTCTAATTGGTAATAAAAATGTATTCTGGCAAAGGCCCTTTAACTGATTCCCTGATAGTTAAGATTCTACTCCTAACATGATTCTTCATGATATCATTATCCTTGTAGATCAGTAATTCTCCAATGTGGTCCCAGAACAGTAACATGAAGATCTCACTGGAAAATGTTTGGAGTGCAGATTCTTAGACTGCAACAGATGTGGGGGACATGCAGGGAATAGGGGAGGTTTCCAGGTGATAGCGATGCATGCGAAAGTTTGTGAGCCACAATTCTAAATGAGTCTTTCAATTGGCTGGCCTCTGAATTCTTTGACTTACTCTCCTTGGATGATCAATTGCCCACCCTAATGTCTCACACAATTGGTTCTGCCCTCCTAGACCCTGTACTTACCAGTAATTGCACCCTCTCAACAATCACTATGTTCTATCCCATTCTCCGGCCACCTCTTTCTAACTTTCCAGTTCATCCTCTCTAGTACTCTAACTCCAACAACTCTTCAACCCTATGGAAACCTCCAATTCATTGACGTTATCTCTTTTTTATTCTCCTTCACTCTAACACATTGGCTCTCCAGGTTAGATACCAGTCTGTAATTAGATTCTCCTCCTTGTATATCCCCTCAACTCCCTTACCTACTCTCCTTTCATTGTCTTTAGCCGGGCAGAACCTCAGTGCTGGTTGTATGCAATGCTCTGCCTACCCTAAGCTTGTACCCAGATAGCCCAACTTGCTAAGAGAAAAATACAACCATGCCGATAAGTCTCACATTGCATTCATGGCCCTGAACCTCAGTGAACCGCTAACGCATCCTGGAAATTTCCAACTATGCTAACCGTGATGGAGTATGGGGGTGTCTAAGGGATGTTGGGCCAAAGTCAAGATAGAAGCACTGACTGGCAACATGAAGGAATTTCAGCTCGGTAACAACTACTCTAGAAAATACTTAATTTCTCTGAGTCTCAGTTATTCATCTGTGAGAAAAGAGTGAGAATATCTTATTTAAAGTTGTGAGGTTCGATGAAGGAATGCATGCACAAGCCCCAGTACAGGGTCAGCACGTGGTGAGAGCTCAAAGACCAGTAGCTATGTTCATGATTAGAAACTAGATATAGAATCCAGGAATTTCACAACTGGAAACTTTGACATTGCCATGTTTTATAGTTTAGGAGAAAGAAGAGAAGCGAATCAGGCAGTGCCTAGTTTCCTGCACCTCACTTTTCACCACAACTCAGTTTGTAGAACCAATCCTGATCTTTGTAAGAAGAGTTTAAGATTCTAGGACCCTGATACCTCACTGCAGTGTGACGTCCCCGCCCTATCAGATTCATTCAAATGCACCTAACATTTACGTCTCATGAGATGTGACATAGAGATATGATTTGCCTGAAGTAACAGAGCTTGACTTTATGAAAATGCATTACCCCTTGCACGTATTGGCCAGAAGCATGAAAAAGGATGGGAGTTTGGATGAACTAATCAACTGGTAAGAGTTGAACAGATATTATGTGATGGTTCCAATCTTGCCTTGCTTGTGTTCCCTGAAAGAAGCCATGCCATGAGCTGGTAGAATAATACTCAGTCCTGGTGTGTATTAGGATCACCTAGAAACTTTAAAAAAATACCCACATCTGAGTTCCATCCTAGATCTACTGAAACAAAGTATTTGGGAGGCAGAGTTCTGGCACTGCTATTTTTTTGTTTGTTTGTTTCCCAGGTCATTTCAGTGAACAGCCAGGATGAGAGTCACTGTAGCAAACCAGCGGTTCTCAAAGTGTGCTTTCCTGACAAGCAACAACATCAGTATCTCCTGGGAATTATTACAAATGCAAATTCTTGAACTGCACCTCCAAACTACTGAGTCAGAGATTCTTGGAGTGGGGTCCAGCAGTCTGTGTTTCAGCAAGACTTCCAGGTGATTCTGATGCATGTTCAAGTTGGAGAACGCCTTACTGCAGCAGCAATATAAATAGAGTGCATATTCATGTGTGTTTGTAAAGAGATATCCAGAGACTTCAAACTTTCATGTTGCCTCCAAACATCACACTTTCACATCTCTGGACGTTTATGGGCTCCTGTTCCTTACATTACTCACCTAGAAAAGTATGCATTGTAGAGACATAAAAACCCACTGTCTAGAAAGGGAAACCAAGGAAAGTTCTCTCTGCCCTACAGTCCCACCTTAACAGAGCCTGGCACTACCTTTGAACATACCTGTGTACAGCATTGATCCTGCTTCATCAAACCATCTACTCATGCATCTTTCTTAGGCCACCAGACCTTGACACTCTCAAAGGCAGTGATAATGTCTTACTCGTCTTTGGTGCCCCAATACCCAGTAAGGATCTGACAATAAAACAAAAGAGGGTCCATAAATGAATGAGGAAATAAGCAGATGATGAGTAAAGTCCCCTAAATACAAATTATTATGATCATCATAATTGTTTATCGAGCACCTATTCAGAGAGGAACACTTTCATCGTGATAACCTTGCATACATGACCTATATTTAAACTCCCAGTGACACTGGGGTATTATTGTTCCCCTTTTACAAAGGGAAAAGACTTAGACAAGTTATCAAGGGTCACATGACAAGTAAGTGACAGAGCTGGGGGTTTGAACTCAGATGTCTACACAGCCAGTTTTAGCCACAGCACTGTACAGCTGTAGGTATTAGAAGAATCCGATTCTAGTCCCAGCTAAGCAATCACTCTCTTGGTGACCTTGGACAAGTCACTTCTCTCTGGGTCTCAGCTTTGTTATTTGCTAAATGAATTTGTCTGTTCATAACAAGGACTTGAAGCATGGACCCCAAATTCCTAGAAGCCACAGAATTACTATAAGAAATCAATAAATCCATCCATATACCAAGCCTTGCCTGGTGACTTATGTAGCCTACATATAGTGCTATATTTAAATGTATGTAGAGAATGTGGTGAATCACTCATTCCTCAACAAACATTTACTGAATGCCCACTATAGCTCATACCCTCTACTAAATGCTCTGTGCCCTGTCACCACTCTTCCTCTGTGGACTTACCATGGAGAACATGAGACAGATATAAACACATAGGTAAAGGTAGAAAGAAAAATTTCTGAAAGTGCTATGAAAATAGCCATCTCCCTATGAGAGAGACTAAGGCGCAGGGAGGCTATTGTCTTGGATTGGTAGTCAGGGAAGGCCCCTCTGAGGTGATGATGATTAAGCTGAGGCCGAGAGATGAGAAGGAGCCGGCCAGCTGCGTGGGAGAAATGTTCCCAGCGGGGAGAGCAGTAAAAATGTCCCGAGGTAATTGAATTTAAACATGTTTATTCCTAAACACTAAAAATAAAACCAGTGTTATTTGAGGGCCTGGGATTATTTCTGAAGACAAGAAGGAGCCCACACATATGTTTTTCAGGGTAAGTAATGCTAGGACCTGTGGTAAATGAGCCGTATCTCAGTGGCTTGGCACTGAGTTCCTTTGTCTATCCCAGGCCACTGTGACTCTGTAGTGGGCTCTGCTCCACATGGTCTTCAGGGACCCAGGCCCCTTCCAACCTTTGGTTCCACCATATTCCTGGGCAGCCCCACTCCTAACCTCCTCATCCTGGGAATGATACACATTTTCTCCACTCACATTCTATTGGCAGAAACAGCCACTCAGCCCCACTGAGAAGCAAAAGACCCAGAAATTGTAGTTTAACACATTATTAGAAATGTCTGCCTCAACACGTGACCCATTGCAAGAGAAATACAAATGGTTGCTAAGTAGATGACAAATCAAAATTGACATCAGGGAAATGTGTATTAAGACAAAAGAAACATAAATTTTCTCATTAATCAAATAGGTCAGTTTTCTTAACATTAGAAATAGTGAATGTGGGGAAGCTAAAAGTCCATTAATTAAAAATAGCTATAAAATATTGTGACGTGATTGGTCACAAGAATCATCTCTATGGACTATCACAGAAAGATGTTTGAGATATGTTAGGTGAAAAAGGAAAGCAAGCAACAGAATGAACAGATGGTCTGATTCCACTTATGACCAAGAGCATGCAGTGTAAATGCATAAGCTCATGTTTTGGAAGCAAGCCATGAAATTTTAAGGAGTCAGTGGAAGAGGTACAGTGAAGGAAGGGGACTTTGTCTTTTTTGCTCTCTATAAATTTCTACTATTGGGTTGCTTTACTTTGTTGTGTTTGCTTTTAATATGAACATGTATTACATTTGGAATTAAAGAAAGAACAACCCAGAGTTATGAACAGTTGTAGGGAAATTACCATTATCATATCATCACTGGTGGAAATATAAATTGGCACCACCTTTCTGAAGGGAAATTTGGGGCTATGTGTACCAAAAGCTGTAAAAAACATTTATACCACTTCTAGGAATTTAATCTGAGGAAATATTATGCATATACACACAAGTTTAGCTCCAAGTAATAAGGAATAGTTTTAAAAGATTATGCAGCATCTTCCTATAGACTACTATGTAACTGTCCAAAAGAATCATCTCTACATAATGTCATAAAAAGATGCTTAAGATACTATATCTTTAAGGCAAAAAGGAAAGCAAGCAATAGAGTGTATTGTTTGTAATAGCAGAACATTGGAATAAACCACAATGTCCAATAGTAACCTAAAATGGACTCAAATAGTACTCAGGTATTTAAAGTGGTATTATAGTAGAATTTCTAGTGATATACTGTTCTCATTAATTGAGTAGGTTTTAAATTAAAATCTCATTTTTGTTTAAATATAGCTGTATAAAACATGCATGCAAGATACATTTAATACATCTAATGGAATATACGCGCGTGTGTTATACTCTACAGTAATGAGTAAACTTTTGTCAAAAAGATTGGACAGAGACCAAATACGGAGATTGGTCACTCACAGGTAATGAGCTTGGTAACAGCCACTTTACCTAAAACCAATTCTCCTAAAGACCAGTCCTCTAAATATCTACAAGTAGTTGGCTAAAAAGCATTGCAATTTTGATAAACCCTAATTAGACACACTAAAATAAATCAAAATTGCTCTGAAGTTAGAAGTGACTTTTTGTTAAAAACACGTAAATAACAAAAAGATGGCGGGATAAAGAGTAAGATCTGAAAATATGCAAAAGATATTGAATTTTAGACAACCGTGAATTGGCAAATGAATCGTGGACAAACGTGTTTTAGCCAAACCAGATTTAGGCAAATCAATCTATTTTTTTTCCTTTTTCTTTCTTTTTTCTGTTCTGTTTTTCTTGTTTCTCTCTGTTTCTTTCATTTCCTCCTTTCTTCCTCCTTTTCTTCTTGCTTATCTTCTAATACCTTCTAATTTTTCTGCAGAGATATGATTTTAATAATAAAGTTTTAAGAAAAGAAAGAGGTTTTAAAAAAAAATAAAAGGAGATTCTCATACTTATTAAAGGTGGGCAAATCTGGACTCTGAGATTCATTCCAACTATGACACGCATTTATGAATTCAGTGGCCATGCTCCGCCTAGTACCTACTGTGTGCTAATGCTGAGATCAGTGTCATCTGGGTACTCCCTTACTGCCATGAGCCTGATGTGACACGACCAGTGTAGCAAATCCCCTGCCCCACTGCTGCCCAAGTCCTGGATTGGTGGTGGCCCCGGAGAGAGCTAAGCCTGTCCAGAGCAACCATTTGGTTGATAGCATGCTGACTTCTACAGCTTCCACCAGGAATCTGGGAGTCATTATACACCCCTCATTAGCGTTGAGGAACCATCTGGTGGTCATTAAAAAAAAAACATTACATGTAATACATTAGGCTTTAGAAACAATTTAATTAACATCAAGGCCTAGTCAAAATCCTCCAAATAAGGGGGATTCCCAGATAAGGGGTGACTTTGCTTTTTCCTTTATCCCTTGAACAGATGAGGAATTATGCGAGGCTGCAGTCCTGCCGGCTCCAGGCAATGCCTCCTGCAGATTCCATCAGCTCAATTCAGAGGTCATTGGCCAAATGGCCATTTCTTTCAGGAATCTGTGTAGTTGAAGTTTTTAAACTTTTGATAGTTCTGTTTGTGAGTGGAACAATGCCATTTCCCGGAGACCCTGAATATGCTGCCATGGGGACACAACTGTGCATCTCCCTGGGTGGCACATGATGGCTTTTAACTCTGGAATTTGGTGTGTTACAGTTGAAAGAGCTCCAGATGAGGAATCAGTAAAGTGTGTCCAGCTGGGAGCAGCTTGTTCGCTGTGTGATCTTAGGCGAGTTGCTCAGCTTCTCAGAGCCTTTTCCTCCTCTGTCAGTAGGCCATCTCATGGAACCGCAGTGAAAATAGCGCAGGCTCCATTTCCCTTCCACAAAGCAGCATCTCAGAGTATGAGGGTGATCTTGAGAAAACAGTGTATCTAATGACACAACCAGAGGGCATTTCCTAGCATCCACTTTCGTGGAGCATTTGAATGAAGTTAACTCATCCCATCTCACACCTGTATACTCCTCCTATTTTCTAGACTCTGGTCACGCTCACCCACGATCTCTTTCAGGGTGTAACTCTGTACCAGGAGACAGGGCAGACATCAGGCTAGACTTAAGAATCTGCATCCCTACGGGCCGTCAGGTTACTTCATGGGCCCACACAAGAGTCTTTAGTTAACTGGATTCATGCTGGCCCTCAGGCATGAATCCTGGGACCCTCTCAAGGGATTCTACTCTTTTCTCTGTGCATTCAAAAGGAATCTTTTGTGCACAGACTCTGTGCTGGGTACCCTGCTAGGATCGGGAATACGGGGGCTTAGGACATGGTTCCTATCATTGGAGAATTCACGGATTAGTGGAGGAAACCAACCAACAGGAAATTACAATCCATTTCAGTAATTACTGAGATAGAGAAAACAAAGCATGCTCTCCCATCCCTCACCAAAGTGTGGTCCTGGCTCCAGAGGGACCAGCAGTAGTAACATCACCTGAGAGCTTGTTAGAAATGCAGAATCTCAGGCCCCACCAGACCTACTGAATCAGAGTCTGCATTTTAACAAGATCTCAGATGACTTGAGTCCACATTCAAGTTTGAGGAGCACTGAAACAGAAAACTGAAGATGGGTAACCAACCAGCCCGATTGGGACTTGCAGTGCTAAAACCAGAACAGCTTTAGGCAAACCAGAACAGTTAGTCATCCTAAACAAGGGCCACTGAGCTCTGACTTGAGGGATAAGGAATAACTTTCAGGATCACGTAAAGCCTGAGATGACCATAGAGGAGTCAGGTGGATAGAGAAGGCTAACGTGGGCAATCAGTCTTAAAGGAGCAAATGTGCTTGGGTATGTTTACCTCTCATCCTCAGAGGTCTAGCTTAGCATCATAGTGCCTCAGTGGCTGCCAGGGGGTTGGTGCGTGGGACCAGACAATACAATTCAAAACCTTCCACCCATGCTTCAATGAAGGTACCATATTTTTAGTAATTAATTTGCACATCAGGAGTTCTGTTAAATCTTCATGTATATATATATCCCAAAGTATTAAAAAGTGCTGAAAAGAAAAATAGTTTGAAAACCTCTGTTGTAGGGAGAAAAGTAAGGCTTTATAGCCAAGAAGTCCTGGGTTTAAATACTGACTCTTTTGTTTACTGGCTGTATGAGTGTGAGCAAGTCACATAAATCCTCTTGAGCTTCAGTTCCTCATCTGTAAAGTGGGGTCCTGTTGGAGGTTCCCAAGACCACCCTCAGGTTTGATGATTCACTAGAAGGACTCACAGAACTCAGAAAAGCTGCTGTGCTTGTGGTTATGGTTTATTAGAGTGAAAAGATACAGATTAAAATCTCCAAAGGAAAAAGGTACTTAGGACAGAGTCCAGGAGAGACATTGCCAGGTTCCAATTGCCCTCCCCCAGTGGAGTCATACAAACAGCACTTAAATCTCCCAGCAATGATGTGTGACAACATGTACAAACTATTGCCAACCAGAGAAGCTCACCTGAGCCTTGGTGTCCAGGGTTTTTATTGGGGTTCCATCATGAAGGCTACTGTTCATCATGGTGCACCCACGTGACTGAACTTTACTAGGTCGTCAGGCCCCCCCAGAGGTTGTACTCATACAGAATAGGTCCTGCAGAACAAAAACTGGGGTTCACCATAAATCATGCTGTTAAAATAAGCTATCTAAACTATCTGGTATGGGCCATGGTCCAGGTACACAAAGACACTCTTACTAGGTAGGATATTCCAAGGATTTCGAGATTATCTCCCAGAAGCAAGTCAAGGGCCAGTCCTTTCTTTGGAATGTGCAGGATTTGAACACCCTGAGTCTGCTGAGTTAACCTTTTTCCACACATGGGGATAATAATCTTCACCTTGCAGGAGACAGATATTTGTATTCTATCACATAGCAGGCAATGAATATAAGAAAGCTTTTATTTTATTTTATTTTTTGAATTTTATTTATTTTTTTATACAGCAGGTTCTTATTAGTTATCCATTTTATACATGTTAGTGTATATGTATGTCAATCCCAATCTCCCAATTCATCCCACCACCAGCAGCTTTTCATGTGTCTCTTGTCCATCTGTATGTCTTCTTTGGAGAAATGTCTATTTAGGACTTCTGCCCATTTTTTAATTGGTTTGTTTGTTTTTTAATATTGAGCTGCATGAGCTATTTATATATTTTGGAGATTAATCCTTTGTTCGTTGATTAATTTGCAAATATTTTCTCCCATTCTGAGGGTTGTCTTAAGAAAGCTTTTATTATTCCCTGAATAAAAAATACTTGTGTCCAAGCCTTTCTATAAGATTCCACAGCTTCAAACATTTTCTTTTCCTTAGGCAAACCGGATCTTTCCCATTGGTAAATGCTCTGTTTCAAGCCCCTCCTCCAAGAAGCCTTCCTTACAGAAAAATTCCACAGTAATCTTTCTCGCTTGTTCTGGCAGCTGCTTGCAAGCCATCTCTCATGGTTACTTTTTTTTTTTAAGAAATATAGTATTATTTTTGAAAAATAATATGTGCTCATTGTGAATTCAAGCAATATAGAAAAGCAAAAAAACCCCAAACTAAAATATCACCTCAAATTATCCCACTCAATACTAACTGTCAATATTTTAGGTGAATATTGTTCTACATGTTTTTCTATGTATAAATATAGGTAGGAGATAGCTTGATAAATGTTTTTCTAAAAATAGAATAATGCTATAAAGCACTATTTTTCATTAAAAATGCTTAATGTTTTTCAAATTTACCAAAACAAAGAAATTAAAACAAAACGGAAGGAATTGCTAATCTTGAAATGAACTTTTACCATGATAGATATTTTAAAATACTCTGGTGTTAGGAAATAAAATTACAAAGATCATAATTAGAGGCACTGGGTGATTTTAAACTACAAGCTGTTTTGTTTTTTTTTAAAGGTAAAGAGTCTCAACACAGGTTTGTATATTTTTTATTTTTTTTATTTTTTAATTATTATTATTTATTTATTTATTATTTTTGGCTGTGTTGGATCTTCGTTGCTGCGCGTGGGCTTTTCTCTGGTTGCGGGGAGCGGAGACTACTCTTCATTGCAGTATGCAGGCTTCTCATTGTGGTGGCTTCTCTTGTCATGGAGCACAGTCTCTAAGCGCGCGGGCTTCAGTAGTTGCGGCGTGCAGGCTCAATAGTTATGGCTTATGGGCTCTAGAGCACAGGCTCAGTAGTTGTGGAGCACGGGCTTAGTTGCTCTGTGGCATGTGGGATCTTCCCGGACCAGGGCTCGAACCAGTGTCCCCTGCATTGGCAGGCGGATTCTTAACCGCTGCACCACCAGGGAAGCCTGAAACTACAAGTTTTAATTTTTGGCAGCACTGATTGACTCCCATAAGTCATGAAGCCACACACGCTCTCTCCCTCCACCTCCTGATTGTTAGAACATCATTTTTAAACTGTCAAGGTCTGTAGTATTTGCATTCTGCTTTGTAAGAATAATTCCCATCATTATTTAATATCAGGTCTCTATATAAATTGACTCAATGCTCACTGATACCACATCTTCCATTCCTGAGTTCTATACTTTGATTCATCTCTTAGGTGACTTGATTTCATTTTTAAGTAATTTTCTTTCCAGTAAGAGCTCAAGGGTGCAATATTTCCTGAGTTATGTGAGTTATTTAAGAATATGTGCCTGTTGCCCTGTTCTTGAACAACATCTTTGTTATGCCTGGTATTCTTGAATCACAATTTCCTTCAGAAAATGTAGACATTGGTCTATTACCTTCGACAATTGAACAATGAATGCTGTGGTCAGCCTCTGTTTCCTTCCTCTGTGAATTCCTTATTCTTCCTGGATGCCTAAAAAACTCACTCCTTATCCTTGAACTTCAGCAACTGAATCAGGATATCTCTCCGTATTGCATGCTCTTTCTGCTTAGATGCCCTGCATCAAATTTCCTTGAAGCAGAGCAAGTTCTCTTAATCTGCAGAGTCATGGATTCTTTTTTCATTATATCTGTGAATAATTTTTCCATTCTATTTAGTGTGTCCTCAAGGACGATGAACAGATGACTCACACATTTATATCTTTAAGCCAGACTTCTCCTTGGAATCCCAGAATTAGATATCCAAACACCTCCTCATGTCTCCACTTGAATTAAGAGACAAACTTAACACATCCAAAACCAAAGTCTAGTTCCCACTGCAAACCTGCTCCTACCACAGTCTCCCGAGTCTCATAAATGGGAAATTTATCCTTCTGGATGTTCAGGTCAAAAGCCTTGGAGTTATCCTTGGTTCCTCTCTTGCTTCCATTCCCCATATCTGATCCTTCTGCAAATCCTATTATCTCCTCCGTCAATATACCTGGAATCTGACCACTTCTTACCAAGCTTCCCTTTTACCCTGGTCTAACCCACCATCACCTCTTGCTGCAGGTCCTGCAATAGCCACTGAGCTGGTCTCCTGCACCACAGCAGTCTACTGGCAAAACGTCAGTCAGAGTGATACTGCTTTCCTCCACTCAAATCAATCTATAGAATCTGTACACAAATACCCAGGATGGCCTACAAGGGGATACACATACCTGGCTCCTACCCCTTCTCCGACCTCATCTCCTAGCATCCTCCCCATTGCTGGGTCCATTGCAGTATACCAGCCTCTTTCTGCTTCCAAAACATATCAGCCACTTTCTCAATTCCCCTGTGGTCTTTACACTTGTGTTCCCTGGCCCAGGAACTCTGGGCTGGCTCCCTGCCTTCAGTCAGGTCTCACCTCCAGGGTTACCTTACCCCAGAGGCCTTCTCTGATTATCTGTATAAAATAGCAACGCCTCCACCACCATACTCACCATCCCTTGTACCTTGCTTTCTGTTTTCCTTTAGCACCTATCACCATCTGACATGTTGAATTGTTTATATCCTTATTGTCTCTAAATGCATTGAAGACAGAGACTGCCCACACGGATGGGATCCACATTTGTTAAATGAATATGAATGAACATTAGATTTATCTTTTTCGGCCCTCCCCATCTATCAGCAACTATCTGATTACTTTTTTGCTCTTTTTAATCTGCCTTCTTTGTGCTAGCTTTAACATTTTCATATTTTCAGTAATTGAATTTTCAATGATGTCTGTTCCCGTCCTTATTTTTTTAATTGTATTTTTGAGTCTGTAATGAAAGTATTTTATTTGACCATTTTTCTTCCTTAAGGCCACAATGCCCCTTTTCATCATGTTCTATTGCTTTATTATCTCATCTTTGAACACTTGTTTGTATTGAATTCACACTCTCATTAGGCTGCTCGATAACTAGAAACAATGGTGGGGAATTGCTTTCTGTTCTTGGGGTTATGTTTTCTTCTAGGCTGGGTTCTCTGTTTATACTTTGCATGCCTTTTTCTTTCTCTAGTTTTTTCTGCGGTTCACGTAGCTGCCATACTCTTTTTGTAAATTTGCTCTTACTGCCTAGCTCTGGACAGAACTTCTCTTTGCTCTGATATTTTAACAGTGACTTTTAATTTTTTCCTCAAAGCCATCCTTTGAGAGTAGTTTCTGAGTGTTCCTTTTGGTGTATCTTTTAAGGAGCCTGAGGTCTTGGATGGTGACGGGCAGGGAGAAGGGGCAAGGATACAGAGGGAGGGAGGTCAGCTGACCAGTGTACAAACTTCTGTTAATCACAGCACGGTTAGAACTCCCAGCAGCTGCTCTCACTTCTGAGATTGTGCTAGATGTCTTCTTCCAGTGTTTACTTACTTGGAGGGCAGAGGAAAGTGAGCTTTTCCGGGGAGGAAGGGACATACCTTTTGCTTCATTCCTCTGAGTCGGCCCTGGAGCTATATTTCATCAAAGCACATTACCCTCTGACTCCTTTATTTCCCATGTTTCACCATTCCCACCTTACACAGTTTTCCCATTAATTCCCAATTAGAAGAGGGAAAAGATAAGATTCAGTTTGCTTCTCCCTAGATTTGGATGGTCTGTGTAAGAATTCTTATATTAGTTTGCTAGGGCTGCCATAATAAAATACCACAGTCTAGGTGGCTTAATCAACAGATGTTTACTTTCTCACCCCTCTGGAGGCTAGAAGTCCAAGATCAAGATGCCAGCAGGGTTGGTGTCTTGTGAAGACTCTCTCCTTGGTTTGCAGAAGGCTGTTTTCTCGCTGTGTCCTCATGTGTTTTTCCCTCTGTACACAAGCATTCCTGGGGTCTCTTCCTCCTCTTATAAAGACACACCAATGAAATTGAATTATGACCTCACCCTAATAGCTTAATTTCAACTTAATCACTTCTTTAGAGATCTTACCTCCAAATAAAGGCCCCATTCTGAGGTACTGGGGGTTAGAGCTTTGCATATGGATTAGAGAAGGAGGGGATGCCATTCAGCCCGGAACCATTCTGGAGATTTAGTCGACTCCCTGGTTACAGCTCTTGGGGTGAGAGCTCAGTTAAGAGCCTCATCATTTGCTCCCTCCATGTGGCTGCCTTCTTGAGCTCCTGTTTCTTTCCTGGACTCGTGTCACTGAGCTGTGGTTGAATTATTTTGACTATTTGTACGTTTTGTTAGGAACCCACGGTATGTGCAAAGGGAGAGTGGACATTGTGAGTTCTGATCTGAGATTTATTTTCTGCTGCAAATCTGTATGTAGAACCCGCCAAGGACCAGGCACTGTGCAGTGATGCTAGGTGCTCAGTCACAGCACGAGAGCCAGCACTACCTGACCCTACTGCCCACATTTCTTGCCTGGCATCTTCTCTCTCCAACCTGATCGTGACTTATTAGGGGGGAAATGGCCACATCTCCCTCTTATCCACCCCCATGCCTAGCCCAATTCTTTGCCTGGAGTTGTGGGTATTTAGTAAAAATCACTGAGGAAAAGAAATGCAGATGAAAACTTTAAAAGATACTGTCACAGTGTCATTTCTTCTTAGCCCCAAAGAAAGAAAGAAAAAAAAACCTGCCTAATTTTTTCTGATTTCAAAGAAGGGGTAAAGAAAAGAAAGACTCACATCTGGCCAAGTTTTAGCTCTGAACACTTTGCATAAGCAGTTAGAAACCCTTTATTAATGGGCCAGATGGCTGTTGAACCCCAAAAGGAAATTAAATATGCAGGCAGTGGCAATTGAAGGGAGGAATTAGAAATTCCTCTCTAAAGAGAAAGGACTTCATCTGGAGCTGCCCTGTAGGTGTGGTTAATAGCAGCCATCGGTTTCCTAGCAACCAAGCCCCTTTCCCTTTCGCTAGGTCTGGAAATGTTCTGCATAGACACTGAAGGATGCATCCAGCACCCATAATGCCTTTCAGAGGAACTGGAAAAGCCCACACTAATGAGGATGGGAGGGGATGGCTCCTGCCCTCCCAGCGCAGTTTACCTGATGCCACCGATGGACCAACCTCGCTCATTTTGTCATGGAGTCCTGGCCTGGGCAGGCTGCAGAGTCCATGATTCAGAAGTTGGAATACTCTTGACACATAAAGAATTTCTAAGGCAAATCCAGGTGACTTTTCTGCCCACAGTTGAGAGTGTACCCTCATCACAGTTATTCAACTTTCAACATCTCTTTCCGGGATTCCTACAATCACCCCTCGTGGATTTCCTGCCCCTAAGTCTTTCCCTCCTCCAGTTCAGCCTACTCATTGCAGCCAGAGTCATTTTTGTGAAAGAATAGCCTAGCTATGACTGTCTACGTGTACTCATTTCTGTCCCACGAGGCTTTTTGTGGTCTGGCTCTTGCCTACTCTCCAGCCGGTTCACTCGTCCACGTGCACCCTTGGCTTTGGATAGACCATACTACTGTAGTTTCCTGGACACATCAGGCTGTTTCACATCTTGTCCTGTGCCTTACAACAGGCTTTTCCTTCTGAAGGTTACACCTCAACCTCACTTCTGGAATTGCTCAATTCCTCTTTGTCCTTCAGGATTCAGGTCACACGTCTCTTCTGGGAAACGATCCAGAACCCTCTTTTAATCCCTATGTCTGTTTCATATGCTCTCTCTCTCTGCTCCTACAGGACTCTGGGTTTACATCTGTCTTAGCACTTAGGAAAATATGCTCTAGCTGTTGATTTACTTATCTGTGTCCCCAAGTAGATGTAGAGTCTTCAAGGACAAGGAGCTGTGTTTTGCTTTCTCCACACCCAGCGTAGGGTCCGAGACAAAATAAATGCTAAGTAATTGTGCAGTAGGTGAATGGGCACACAGTGAAGCAGACAGTATGACTTGGCTACCGATCCAGGTTTCTCATCTCTGCTTACAGTTCTAGACTGGAGTTCTGCTTTTGTGAGATGTCAGCAGAATAGTATGGAAAGAAGTGTATATAATGGCCTAAAGCTCCAAGCATGTCTACACAGAAAATTGCCTTCTAACTTCCCTGGGTCTGTGGTTTAGAAGGCATTCATCAGTGGGAAAATAACCCAAACTTTCTAGAATCTGAGCTTGTTCAAGAAACCTAAGATATCATCTGAAGCAATCTCTCATTTAGTGGAAGAGTGGGTTCTTTACCCACAATCACAGAGATGTGTTTAAATACCTTCCACATCCATGAGCACAGAACCCAACCCATTAAGGAAAGCCATTCCATTATTGAGCATGTGTAATTAGAGTCTGAGCCAAATCATTTAGATCTTTATTATAAAATCCAATTCTTTCATTTGCATTACTTGTGGCTCCTCCCAGGTAAGAGAGATATCTCCTTACTCACTGGCTGAAATTTGTTTCAATATATCTTCCTCATATTGGTTTGAACTGAGTCTTTTGTAGCGGCCCAGGCAAAGAGACTTCTTTCTTCTCTATTAGTCTTCATAGAATAGAAGACCACTGTCATCTCCTTTCTCAGCCTTTTGTTTTCTGGGCTTTGGGTCCATTCAACTGCTCTTCACGAGATGTGGTTTTTCTTGTACTTCCTCATCCTGGTTACCAGCTTTTTATATATTTTCATAGGGGTCCTGCTTAATCAACAAGAATGTACCAAATGTCAACTGTAAAGATTATAAAGGTGTGAAATTTTATACTCTTTGCAAGTAAACCAGTTAACCTACCACAGTTTTATGGATGCTGGCAAAAGGCATGAGATTTCTGGGTCAGAGACAGCAAGAGCAATGGCTGAAGTAGCAGCATTTTATGGTACCAGTTTCCCAAGCCCCAATTATCCTGGTGAGATATGGAAAGGGGCCAGGTAACACGTGAACTCACAGTGGGCTACATTATAGAAGAGGAACCACAAGATTAGGAAACCCCATCTTTTCTGTAATGGAGTTCAAACAAACCTGCCCAACTTTACTCCAAAGGACAGTGTTAACTTTTTCTTCCAGGGTCATTTGCTATACAAATTTTCTCAGAAAGATAGCTCAGACCAAAAGATTGCCAATACCTCTGTTTGCAAGATGTGCAAAAATGTAAGAGCTCTGTGGAAAGCTGTCTCCCAAAACCCATTGTTGGCCTCAGCACTCAGGAGATGAACCAGTTCTCTGGCTATAAGTGAACCATACAAAAGAGACAAGTTGTACATAGCTCTAGTCCCCAGAAACAACAATGATTGTGAGTACCATCTTTAGGTACATGGAGTAGAAGGACCCGTACCTCAGAGAAGCTTTGCCCTTGAATTACGGAGGATGGCAGCCGGTGGACACACACCCACTCATTCGTTATTTATGAGCACTTTCTTTCCTCCATTGAAGTGTGTATTTAGTGAAACAGGGTTCAGAACCCACGGAATCCCCTTAGGAATGGATTCCATGTCCCATGTGGTTGGTGAGGTTTTTATTTATTGCTTTATATATGCCTATTGTAACCAGCCCACAAGACCAAGCAAAGGGCATGTGTTGTGAAAAATGGCTTTATTATGGAAATTGCTAGTGATTTTTTGTGAACATAACAGTATCAAGCCAGTTTAATCCTGAGAACAGTCCTGAAATTATGACATGTTCTGCCAGAATTTTCAGACCCATTTAGTCAGTTATGTGTCTCTGGGCTTGAGTATTATTCACTTATTTGTTCAACTGATATTGAACAGTGTCAGGCACTGTTAGAGGTTCTGAAGATAAAGTAATGAAAAACGCTACCTGCTTGGACCTTACATCCTAGTGGGGGAGATGGAAAACCAACAGGTAAATGCACAGATGAATAACATCAGGTGGCGATAAGTGCAGTGGAGGAAAGGAAGTAGGACAAAGGGGATGGAGAGCTGGGGAGGAGGGTGCTGATTAAGGGAAGGCCTCTCTGGGGAAGATCTGCATAAATGGGGAGGGTTTGCCCTGCCAGGATCTGAAGGAAGAATATTCCATCAAGAAGGAATAGCAAGTACAATTCTCTTGAGAAAAACCAAGGTCAAGGGAGCTAGAGTGGAAGGAGAAAGAGAGAGATGGTTGGAGATGAGGCTTTGCTTTTTTCTGGAGCAATAGGCTTTATATCTTGTGGAAAATCTGAGCTCTTCTCCATAGAGAGAGAAGACTTTATTCCTTTGTCACTGTATTCATCCTTACGAACAAACTTAAAACATGTAAACTGTCACACTACAGCTTAAGATAGCTTCATAAAACTTTATTTATACTCAGTATTATGTAATAACCTATAAGGGAAAAGGATTTGAAAAAGAATATATATATAATATACACACACACATATGTATGTATAACTGAATCGTTGTGCTATACACCTGAAACATATATGATATTGTAAATCAACTATAATTTAGTAAAAAAATTTTTTTAAAGATTGTTTAAAACTTTATTTATATTATTCCCATGCTTAAAACTTTTCATAGATTCCCCAATGAATTACCATTTAAATACAAACAGGTTGGTATCTCATCCAAACCCATTTGGTCAATTCTCCAGCCTTACTTTTCATGCGGCACAATCTTTATACCACAGGATCCAGCCTTAAAGAAGCTCTTGAAGGCTCTACAACAAGACACCATGCAGGATCTTTCTCCTAATGATACCTCTTCCTGGAGTGTCTTTGCCTTCTCTTCCCCCTGTTATCTCACATAAGTCCTTCAAGACTGAGCTGGGTAGGAAACCCTACCTAAATATTCAATCTGAGTAGGGATCCCTCTTCTGTGTTTACTTCCCTCCTACATCTTTCTATTCTCAACTGTAATTGCTTACTTATGTGTGTCACATTTGATGTTGAGCTTCTTGAGGGAAGGGAATCTGGAATTTCATCTCTATATTTCCAGTTCTTAATGTTCTTTGAGGTAGGTGCCTGATAATATTTTTGGTAGAATAGATAAATGAATGAATGCATGAATAGATTATATTTGAAGACTTTCTCCATTAACAGGAAACATTTGAATACCTTCTTCTGGACCACTAAGCTGCTCTCATTATACTGAATACATTTACTTTTAGGCTGCTCAGAACATAATTCAATAAATTGTTTTAAATCTATAATGCATTAATCAACCACATTTCAAAAAGTTCGCACTGCTACTCTCCTCTGATAATCTCAGTATCATTGCATATAATCTTCTTGGCTTTCTTTTTCTCCTAAGAATTAAACCCACTATTTGTTATTCCAGGATTTGTTGTGTATTTCATGGCCTGAGAAACCCGCTTAAGAAGGATGAGCAGACCCTGAGATCCCTAGAGAAATAGAATCCATCCTTACGTAGAATTGTTCTTGGGCTACTTTACAAAGAACTTGAATCTCTGATGTCTATGATCTTACTTACATGTGGAATAAAAAAACAAAAAATAAAAGCTGAACTCATAGTAACAGAAAGTAGAATGTTGGTTACCAGAGGTTGGGACATGAGGGAAAGGGGAGATTAAATAAAATTAGAATATCGATTGCCAGGGATTGGGAGGTTGTCGTGGGGTGTTATTGTTTAATGGGTACAGAGTTTCAGTTTTATAAGAGGAAAAGAATTCTGGAGATGGATGTGGGGATGGTTGCACAATAATATGAATGTATTTAATACCACTGAACTGCACACCTAAAATGGTTAGGATAGTACATTTAATGTTATGTATGTTTTATCACAATAAAAAAAGTTGGGGAAAAAAGTGAAAATCAAAGTCCTTAGCCAGTATAGCTCACAGTAGAGTATGTTAAGTGGTTAAAAGGAATGCCCCTGAGTTACTGCTGCTCAAGTGATGTGGAACGCTTGTTTCAATTTTGGATATTTCAGAAAAAGGCCCTGAGACAAGGATTTGAGTGAGATAGTTTATTTGGAATGTGTTGGGAATCCCAGTAGGGGGCCAGGGGAAATAATGCAGGGAAGAGAAGTTGTTCAGCAAAGAGTGTACAATTAAGCCAGCTACCCTGGTGGGTGACTGGAGCT
Source organism: Balaenoptera acutorostrata (assembly GCF_949987535.1). NCBI lineage: Eukaryota > Metazoa > Chordata > Mammalia > Artiodactyla > Balaenopteridae > Balaenoptera > Balaenoptera acutorostrata. The sequence goes on along the minus strand of NC_080068.1, from coordinate 99,357,304 downwards.
TCATCCCAAGGGAAACTCTGGGAAATGATGCAAAACATGCTCCTCACGAGTATCTAGCTCAAGAAGAGAGGGAGCTGGGGTATTTGTACTGCCACTCCCAATAGTCATTGATTGAAGATAACTCAGGGGTTGTTCATTTCTGAACATTTCATGCTTGCCTCCCACTCTGACTGTTGCAGCTGGGGTAAGAAAAGCAGAGTTCCCAGGTACAGAGATGCACATACTGACTGGCAAGCAGAGGGAGAGGGACAAGGGTAGGGCTCTGACAGTGTTCACAACAGTACTGTGCTCAGCAAGTGTCTTTCCCAGCTCTGAACAATACAGGGGTCCATACTAAGCTCACATCTCAAACAGCTGTCCTACCCAACCAATGAGAATAAATGCCCACCCACTGCAGCCCCACATGACAGTGAGCTTGGGGAAGACCCAGGACTCAGGTTTTAAGAGAGGGCTACAACACCAAGCAAGCAACCAAAAGACTTCCTCGGAGTTAGCAAAAGAGCAGGCACCCAAAATTCTAGAGAGCATGTCAAAGGCAAACAAAACTGAAATAAAAATAAATTGATAAAGACTTTGCTTAACGTGAACAGTGATTAATCACAGAAGTAACAGCTGAGAATAAAATCAGGGTGACAAGCTGGTATAAGGCACACATCATGGGATCAACCAGAGGAGAGGGAAAAGCAGAGAAAGGAATCTAAGTGACGCCTGTATAAGATATACTTCCTTGGTCCAACTGGATCAGGATTTCTTGTAGAGCCTTACAAAGGAGGACCTGCATATTGATGTTAGAATATCCTTGTACTCATGGCTGTTGCAAGTGTTTCTGTCTAATCATCTGTTTGGTTCCGTTTCCATAATGAAGGATTAGTCCTGCTCAGCTAATCCTTTTATCATCTTTGTAAAATCTTGAAATAAAGAACTATCCAGGTAGTGCTGTGTTCAGATACCAAGCCTGGGAGGATCCTATGTGATTTTTGCTAAGTCGAAGCACCCAGAAGGTATAAACCATAAAAGCACCCCACCCTCTCCCCACACGTGGATTTCTGCTGGGTATGCTGGCTGCATATCACAAAATGTCTCCTGAACAGCAGGAATTTTAATTAAATCAGGAGAAATCTAATTTGGCCTAAATTGGCTTGCAACAAAAGGTGTTAAGAGGAACAGAAATTGTTCTGTAATACGGATGTTTGTGGAAGGGACAGGCTCAACCCACTGGCAACTGTAATGAAAAGTGATGTTGAAAATATGAAGCCTACTGAAGAAGGCAGAAAGCCTGAAAATACTAACCTGTGATATTCTGATTACAGAAAGAAATGTATTATAAACATTCACTCCAAAAACTGATGGCTTCAGAAGGTACAACAAATATTGGAGGTTGATTTCTGATAAACTTGGAAGGAAATAGTGGAGGAAGAAGAGGAGGAAAAGATGAGTGTAAATCATTATGACTTATATAGACTGGAAGAGGAGGAGAAGAGTATCCCAGTTTGGACAGAGAGAGTAATAAATATCATCTTCCTTCGCCCTTCCAAGCAGTAGAATTTACTGGAATGAGAAAAAGACCTTTGACAACAGGCTTGAAAGGATGACCAAGCAGAACTCCAAAGGTCTAGCAAAAGGATAAGAGGGTAAGAAACTTGAAGATACCAGCAGTGGAGTTGCAGTTGTGAATCATAGGACTTAGACTGGGTGGGAAAGAAAGAGAAGCATTGGAAAGGGGGGTGATGGGCCACCTGACAAAGGGAGGTTTGGGAGTATCATGGTGTGCAAAATCAGAAGCATTGTAAAAAAGCAAGTAAGCTGGAAAGAAGGGAATTTAGGTCATTGTGGGATACAGAAGCTTACATTCTTATTGGTCTAGGATTCCTGCCAATAAAGCAAGGGTCACAGAGAGTCACAGAGAAAAAGGAGCTTGGAGGTCCGGCTGCTGGGTGGTTCATCTACATAGATGTTGCCCATGACAATTGAAGGAATTGGGGTGGAGAGGAAAGTAGCTAAGTAATTGCCAAAGTCTCCGTAAAGAAGGGAGGAGGTCAGGAGTTAAGCAAATAAAGACAATGAGAGGTGGTAAAGAGTGACATGGATGGATGTCATTAGCTTCAAAGGAAGAGGGCTTTTATTTCCATGCAGATCAAAGAGTAATGGTCTGGAAGCAGCGAGGAGAACTTCCCCCAGGCCTGTGTCCCTGCGAGGCATGACGTGTGGGAGAAAACTCAGCCTCCAGCCAAAGAGGAAGTACGTGTCCTCTCAGGTCCAGCTGCTATTTCGGTAAAGTGGGGTCCTCAGTTCTGTCCTGTACTGTAGTAGCTCCCCCGGGTGTTAAGGATGCACAACCAAATAAAATAAATAAAAGTGTTCATGATCAGATAAATCTTAGATATACTGCCTGATTGACCTTCCTCTAGGAGAATCACGCTCAAACTAGAATATTCAGGAAATCCTCTAGAGTAGAAACGTGTTTTATCCTAATGTTTTCCTATTTATTTGACCACCAATTCATGGCTTTGGGGGGATACCTAGCAATGCCTCAAAAAATAGGTGTACTGTGGCAAGTGGGAAAAGGTGAGCTAAGGTAAGAAGGAAGGAAGGCTTCAATTGAAAAGGTACAAGGTTAAATATATAGAGGTATAATGTGGGGTGCAAAGCCAGCCTGCCTGATTTTGCATCCCAGCTCAAGCATTTCCCAGCTCTATAACCTTGGGCAAACTGCTTGTTCTGTATGCCTCAGTTTACTTATCTATAGAAGAAGAAGATGAGGAGGAGGAAGAGGATATAGAGGAAGAGGAGGAGGAGACCTATAGTATAGGTGGTGGTGGTGATTAAATTAACACAGGAATGTTTAGAATACGATATATGGTGTATGACATGTGGCCCCTAGGTGAGAACTCTTATTACTGTAGAGTTTATTTGCAATGGAAGGAGAGTTCCAAGTGACAAACTGGTTCCAAACAGTGGGAACTGGCAGAAGAGGGTAATCCCAGCTCCAAAGGAGAAAGGTACGAAAATCATAGATGAACCTGAACTGTGTAGAAATGTGGATCTTAGGGGCACTTCCCCAGAAACTCTATTAAATATCCTACCCACCTGCAACCCAACTGTAGGGGCTGGCAGTTTAACAGTTCCATACTGTCTGCTGGGGGAGCTACACAAGACAGGATGAACACGCTCTAGCATGTTTATTATTTAAATTTCCTCTGATGTGACTTTTTCATTTGTTTCCTTTGCCCATTTATATATCAAGGTTTTTTTGTTTTGTTTTGTTTTTTAATATATATCAAGGTTTTAAATGATTTTTTATCCAAATGAAAAACCATCCCCCTCCGCCTCTTTCTCTTTGCTGGACTCTGAGAAAAACCCTGAGCCAGTTCCATTCAAACCAGTCATGTCAATGACCTTGTCAAGGAGAATATTAAGAGGCATAATCAATTTCTTTTTTAATAAGGATAATGGGTGAGAACTCAGAAGCCGTTCTGGTTGGAGAATCTTTCCCAAGCCGTTGTAAATATTTTCTTCTCTTTTCACTTAATATCTTTTCAAATTACTAAACCAAGAACTCAGTTCTTTCTTTTTAGCTGACAGTTTTGAATCAGGAATGTTGTACCGTGTCCACGTCTCTGAAATCTAATAAGATAGAACAAGATTTTCCTGCTCTGTGAGAGGGCAGGAGAGGAAGTGGAGAAGAATGCTCTAGGCCACCATCAAGGAGCCCTGCCTCTCTCAGACGTCCTCCCTGGCAGAGATGACAAGGGTATTAACTTATTATTCAAGGCCCAGCCTGAGAAAGCATGGTGTCTGACCTTCAAAAGATTCCATGCTGCTACCTCACACCCACCCAGGACTTTACTCTTTACAAACCCTATCATCTTCCCACTGTTTGCTGACAGCACTCCCGTCTCCGTGGGCAGCTCTATGTTGATGGGGCAACACCTGTTTTTGGTATTTCTATATATATATGAAAACACCTGAAGTGGAATCATTTACACCTTGAGAAATATTCAGAGGATTATATGCTGTGTTAAAAGAACAATGGGTTCTCCAGGATTTCAAAAATGGAAACGGAGTCTGACAAGGATCATCCAGGACAAATGGGGATTGTAGTTCACATGCAAAAGTACACCATGAATCCCTGACTAAGGGCCCTGGAATAGGAAGGGTATTTTAATAATAACCATCGTTACTGTGCTAAGTGTTGTATTATATGTTACCTTATTTGATCCTCACCTTAAATCAGTGATGTGAGTATTATTTTTTTTTTCATTTTGAATAAAAGAAACTGATGTTTAGAGAGTAAAGTGACAACTCAAGTATCAATGCTTCTCAAACCTATGAAAATCAAACACGTGTGGATTCTGTTAAGTGGCAGAGCCAATTCAGTAGGTACGAGGTGGGGTCTTTATACCTCATTTCTAATAAGATCCCAAGTTATGTCAAAGCTGCTGTGGCCCAGATTACTTTTTGGATAACCAGAGTTAACTCTACACTATAATGGCCCTTACTATTTTATTCTGGAGTGAACTGGAGCTAACTGACATATGGACATTGAGGGAGGGAAGGGTGGACAGGGGATATTGAGGGCAAGAGTGATAGTTATGCAGAACTTAAGGGATCTTGGAAAAAATATTTTTAGATAAAGAGATATAAGAGTGGATATGAAAATTCAAGATAAATGCGAAAATCCAGAGTACAGGACATTCATTCAATCTGTCAAGAAATATTTATTGATCTCCGACTATGTTCCAGGTCCTGTGTAAGATCCTGGGGACACAATCTCTCTGGTGGCTTAAACTCTAGTGTGAGGCAAATAATTAATCAATTAAAATACATATGGGAGTGCCGGATTCGTCCTTCAAAGCATAACCCACCCACATCAACCAAACCAATAAGCAAAGCAGGGGGCAGGAGGGGGGGCATACTGCCTATTCTTTCCTTCCCAGCTATTTAGCCAACAGAGATTGCTTGGGGACACATATGCTGAAACAGGAAATTCCGTCTCTGGCACTTGTTCCTTTGATGAGCTTCCACTGAAGAAGTAAAATCCCTAGTCTTCAAACCCCAAGAAAAAGCTATTAGCTGAAGACTTTGGGGAACAATGTCAGATCCCCACATATTCCAGGCTGAAACGTGACTCATAAGGAAAGTACTTAGGGATTAGCACACTGACCCTGAACTGGGAAAGAGCTGGGAAGATCAGTAACAACCAGGTCAATGGAGCATGTGCTTTACGACAGTTCTTTCTCCCAGGTATTTCACTCACATCTCATTTTACCTTCTCAACAGTCCTATGAGAAAATGCTATTGCCATCTATATTTTATAAATAAGGAAACAAAGCTTTTAGAGAGATGAAGCAACTTTCTTCTTCCATTTTCCTGGCTAGAAATTGTTGAGACTTGATTTGCCCCCAAGTTCATCTGAATTGAAACCCATTCTCTTTTCCATTATAGATTATTACAAGATATTGAATATAGTTCCCTGTGCTATACAGTAGGTCCTTGTCTATCTATTTTTTATATAGTAGTTTGTATCTACTCATCCCAAACTCCTAATTTATCCCTCCCCCTTTTCCGCTTTGGGAACCACAGGTTTGTTTCTATGTCTGTGAGTCTGTTTCTGTTTTGTAAATAAGTTTGTTTGTATCATTTTTTTAGATTCCACATATAAGTGCTATCATTTGTCTTCCTCTGTCTGACTTACTTCACTTAATATGATAATCTCTGTGTCCATCCATGTTGCAGCAAATGCCATTATTTCATTGTTTTTGATGGCTGAATAACATACAATTGTATACATATCTTCTTTATCCATTCATCTGTCAGTGGGCACTTGGGCTGTTTCTATGTCTTCGCTATTGTAAATAGTGCTGCAATGAACATTGGGGTGCATGTATCTCGAAACCCATTCTCATACGTTTTACAGAATAAAGACAGAAGGGAGAAAGGACGCATCTGAAGAGTGGCACGTGGCTGCTTGCTTGAAACAGTTCTTTGGTTGAAGGGTCTTAGAAATGGATGTAGTCCTTTGGTGGCTAAGAGTGATTTGGGAGACCCAGTCTTGGTTAGACAACTAGAACAGTAGTCAGCATTCAGCAACAGCCTAAGCTCAGAGCCAAAGCAGAGAGGACACAAAGCCAGACTTGGGTTCAGCCTGGAGGTGCATTAGAAGGAGCATACAGAGTCACTAGTCAGGATAGACAGGTTTTGCTGTGGTAACAACCCCACAATTTGAGACCACAAAGCTGCATTTCTCACTGATAAAAAATTCAGCTCACCCAGGTATCTCTCTAGGTCAACCATTCTCCATGGTTGACCTCAAATTCCAGGCTGCTGGAAATGCCACCATTCTCTGCAGCTTCCTTGGTTAATTCAGCAGGGAAGAGCAAGACTGGATAATGACATATGGTCCTTTTATTGCCTCCACCCAGAAGTGACACTTTCCACTTCCATCCACAGAGAACATATCACACGGCCTCACTTAACTGCAAGGGAGCTGAGGAATGCAGTACTCCATGCACTGGGAGTGGGAAAAGAATTGGACATTGATGGACACTGGTATCCCTGCCATAGGACCCTCTAGAGGGTTCTCAATAACATGTCCCACTGTATAGTAATTTACTAGAAATCCACAATCTGAAAAGTGCCTCATATCATCCACTGGCAGTATCAGCTGATACAATTGTACTCATTACACTATCCCAAGGCTTTGGCTTATTAGACACTGAGTCCTAAGTCCTCTGACCCAAGAAACACAATTCTGATTCTCTCCCAGAATTGGAACACAAATTTGGGGCATCTCTGTGTGTATCCTTAAAGGAAATCTTTTTATGCATACCTGAGCTCGAGTTGATTTCTGTTCCTTCATGACCTCCAAATTGATAAATGTAAATAGTTGGCTCAGACTGAAGGACTGACAGCACTGGCGTTGCTTGGGTAAATTAAATAGGGTCTGTTTATTTTAAAGATTCAGAAAAAAGTTCATAAAGTCAGGATTCACAGTAGACAGATTAGTCTCCAGGAGCGACTGAGATGTAAGCTTCTATACCATAAAGCCCTCCTTCTGGATCCCCAAATCTGAAAGAAAGTGTGGATCGCATCAGAACGTGTGAAAATCCAAATATATCTCTGTGAAGAGTCAGCTTTATACACATAAGCAGTCCTGTGTGTAGGCTGGTCTGGATGCCTGCCAGAGACCCTGTCATCAAGGGCAGATTCAACACATTAATCTTAATATTTAACAATAGGCACCACCCTTACAGCGAGCAGAACAGTTCTGGAAGTTCAGGGAAATGGCCAGCAGCCTCTGAAGGGGTCCTGCTCAGCTGGAGTCATAGGACATCTAAGTCAAGCAGGGCTTTCACCTTCACCAACGCAGACACTTGAATTCTAAAGGGCAAGAATGAAGTAGGAACCACGGTTACATTTCAAACTTGAAAATTCTTTGCTAAGCAAAATGGGGTCAGGAGCTATGATCATCAAAATGCACAAAGTTTCTCCTTTTCTTTCTTTGTTTTTTCTTTTTTTTCCCCCTTTAATAACATTTGTGGCTGAGAATAAAAGAGAAAAGGTAATTATCTTAAATGTTTTTAGTGGCATTTATGCACGTGCCGCCAGAATACCCTTAACTCCATCTGTTCTTTTCTTGCGTCTCCTTAAGAGGAGTGATGCCACTGTCATCATAATTCAGTCACACCAGTGGAGCACCCTCTTATTGGAATGGGATGGAAATTAAAAACAATCATCTCCAACCAAAGTTTAACAATTTCTTCTGCTTAAGAACCTGCGAAAAGTAGTACAGAAAGAGAGGGATAAGCAAAAGTGGCAGAAGGTAAAATATAAGAAATTTAATCTCTCAAAAGACCTATAAAATCTGGGCTTCAGTTTATAGACACATTGTATACATTTACCAAGGAAAAGAAAATATATCCAACAAATTTCTTTGTTGCTGTTTGTTTTTAATGTCAGAACTTGATTTCTTACAATAACATTTGCTCGTTGTAGAAAATTTAGAAAATACAGATAAAGAAAAGGGAGAAAATTTAAATCATCCATAGTCCTGCCACCCTGAGAGATTCTTTGTTGACTCTATAGATGCATATTTGCATCTGTCTCTATTTGTCTATCTATCTATCTTATCTATCCACACACACACACACATACACACACACACACACACACACAGTTTTTACAAACTGTATTGTCATTTTAGACTCTTAACAATACATCTTGGTAGTAAGCAATGCTAGTATTCATCAATATCCAGTTACCCTCTACTTTCAGGCCCACTAGGTGACTTAATTCTCTGTCCTTTGAGATTAGATGCAGCCATTGACTTTGGCAAATAAAATTGGAGCTGAAGTGACATATGACACTTTGAGGTGGAAGCATTTAATCTCCAGTAGTGACTAGCTGATCTGCCCCTTCCCTGCTGTGACATGGCAGTGCCATGTGATAGAAATATCCTGAAATGCTAAGTTAACACATGGAGGAGAGCTGCCCTGGAGAGTTACCTGCTTGTTACGGTCTTTGTTGTAAGATATTAAAAAGTTGGGGGCTGTTACTGTAGCATAATTGAGTTAGCTCCACCAAAACGATCTTTAGCATTGTTCTGACATTAAATATTGTTCTAAAAAAGCATTAAAAGGCTGAATTGCATTTCATCATAATTTATTCAGGCAGGCTCTTATTGTTGAATATTTAAATTACTTCCAAATTATAATCAATTTTGTAAGGAACACATTTTTAGGTTTATTTTGCTTATATTTATGGTTATTTCCTTAAGGTGCAATCGTAGAAGGGAAAGCCAGAGTTCAAAATATATATATATATATATATATATATATATATATATATATATATAACCATAAGTTTTAAAAAATATAGTGCCAAAACATCCTACAAAAAATAAAGATTGTTGGCAGAATCATCAATGGCATAAAGAATAGATTATTTTTCTATTTGACATAAATATTCTATCTATCTATCTATCTATCTTTTGAATGTGAAAATGGTGCCCCATGGTTTTTAATTGCAATTCTATGAGTTACATACATTGTCATAATTGTATAGGTTATTTGTATTCCCTCTTTTGCAAATTTTTTCATTTTCTTACTGCTTTCTTATTATCTTTGCACTTGTTAATACATAATTATTGATATTAGTGAAACGATACATTCATTAAAAATAAACCTTTGCCACATGCACTATGCACACTTTTTCCAACCATTAATTTGGTTCAAAACGTTCCACTGTTACTTATGTTTTTTAATATACAAATGTGTTGATTGTCTTGTTTTTCAGCTTATCAGATTTATTACTGTTTTTTCTTTAAGGTTTTTGCCTCTAGTAGCATGTTATGAAAACCTCCTTTTTCCCCCAAATATAAATAGTCACATATTTTTTCCTAGTACTTTGTGATTTTGTTTTTATATTTAAATCTCTGATACATATGGTATATAAGTTGAATATGGAATAAAGTTCAGATCTATTTTTTCCCCAGATGGCTGGTTTTTCTAACATTGCTTATTGAAAAAATCCTTCCTTTCCATACAAGTTTTAAATGCCATGTTTATCCATATACCAAGTTCTGAAGAATTCTTGAGACTGGACTTCTATTCTGCCCTACTGACCAATCTGTCATTGTCAAAATTGGTACCAGGCTGCTTTTATTATTGTATCTTTATACTCTTCAATATCTCATATCTTATATTGCTATTCTTTTGAGACATTTTCTTGCTTATTTTTAAGTATTTATTTTTCAAGTTGAATTTTTAAAACATTCCATTAGGATTTTCATCTTTCCCAGTAACATTATTCAAGTCTTATTTAATGTCCTTGCTCTCATTAATTCACTCAAAAAATATTTATTGAGTATTTTCTATGAGCCAGGAATCATTCTAGATATTGATGATACAATAAAGAACAAACAGAATTCCTTGCCCTCGTGGAGCTTATAGTCTAATAAGAGAAGAGAAAAACATTGAACAAGATAAACAAGTGCAATAGAGTTTATGAAATAGTAGTAAGAATTAAAGAGAAATAATAAAGCTGGGAAGAGGAATATGAAATATTGTTGTCGATGGTTTTCATTTATCCTTTCTTTGAAGCGGAGCATCAAGGTAAGAGATCTGGGCAGAGGAGGTGAGCCTGTGAAGGATAAGGGAGCTGGAAAAGGCAGAAGCACCTTCAGACACCAATGAAAGTCTGACGTCCATTAAAAAAAAAAAGAGAGAGAAGGAGGAATAGAGAGAGAATAGAGGAATAGAGAGGGAGGAGGAAATGGGTAAAAAGAGCCTCTGACTGCGGCTTTTAGAAAGTCTCAACCGAGCTGACAGGGAGCTGACACCATTGCGCTTTAGAAGACGCCTGCATCTGGCAGAAAAAGCCTTTATTTTCTGGCACCCCATCAGGCTCGCTCATTGGCTGGGAGCATCCGGGGCGTGGCCTCTGCGGGATGGATCATATTCCGGCCAGAGATGGGGCAGCTGCAGGCATCAAGTTCTAAGGGCTGAGGAAGAGCTGAGTAGCGACCCTCCATGGCCACCACAGGGGGGGAAGGTGTTAACATTTTTAATAGGTTGGTTTTGAAGTTTAGTACATATACCTTGTATATTTCTTACGTACTCATAACAATTCTTTAATTTGGGTTGATATCATTAATAGGCTGTTTTTTCCATGTCCTTTGAAATTAATTGTGGCTAGTATACAAGAAACCTAAAATTTGGATATTTTATAACGTACCACCTTGCTGAATTCCTATTAATTTAGTTCTTAGGCTGAGATTCTTACGTTGTTAAGAATGTCATCACAGTTTTTTCTCTTCCGAAAATTCTGCTTCATTTCTTTTCCTTACCTTATTGCCAAATCAAAGTTGAAATATAATGATGACAGTGGAAATATTCATGTTCATGAAAATCCCTTTAAGTCTTATCATTAAGGATTATGTTGGCTGTTCCATTCCAAGAAAATGTGGAAAAAAAAATATTCCTAGATCAGTTTCCTAAGAAAATCTAAATTGCCAAAATTAACTTAGGAGGTTGATCTAGGAACATTGTTGTCACGTCTTGCTATAGAATCGCAGATAATATACTCATACATTCGCTGCCTCCTTGCTATCTGTGATCATATCTTTGATCATTCTTAGTGTCTGTGGTTGTGCTTTTACTTATTCTTTTTCTTCATCAGGCTTCAAGAAGTTTCCTTCTTTTATGGGTCTTTTCAAAGAACCAGTTCTTGAAGTATCTATCATTTCTGCATTTTTTTCTTTTCTAATTTATTAATTTCTGCTTTCAGGATTCCTTGATTCATTCTTTGCTTAATTTAATTTAATTTCACAGGCTTTTAAAAGAGAAAAAGTGATATCTGTCTGTGCATTTTATAGCTAACACCAATCTAGCTGCATCTCTAATTATAATATTAATAATCACAGGCAGCATGGGGTCATGACCAAAGATGGAGACTCTGATCTGTTGCCAATTGCCTGGTTCATATCCCAGCTCTACCTTTGCCAACTGTGTGCCATGGACAAGCAGTTTCCACGTCTGTAAAAGGAGGATTATTATTATAATAAAACTTACCTCATAGGGTTAGTGTGAAGATTACGTGAGTTAATATTTGTAAAGATTTTGAAACAGGGCTTGGCTCACAGTAACGGCTATGTAATACATGAATAAATTACATTCATGGAGTACTTTATCCTTTGCAAAACACTTTCATATTAATTTTCTCCCTTAGTTATCATGACAACCCCATGAGGCAAACAATTCTCATCCCTACTTTATACCTGATAAAACTGGAACTTCAACAAGTCAACTTGCATGAGAACAGTGAATGGAAGACCAGGTCTTATGACCCCGTGATAAGTGTATGGCTTAAAGCTCAAATTGCCTCTTTTGTCTGAGGGGCTTAGGTGGACAGAGAGAGAGGAGTTCATGTTTGGTCCAGGTTTAGGCACTGGCAACTCTTGCAGATTTTGAGCCTTTTGACTGGCTGGCAAACTTCCCAAGGCTGAGACCAGCAGCTCAATCAACTATCAAGAAGTTTGGGGCTCTTAGGCCCCTGGACACGTGCAGCCCACGGCAGCAGGAAAAGGCCACATGAGACCTGATCTAGGTGCAAGAGATATGAGTTCTGGTCCTGGTCCTGTCCCATCTTACTCCATGTGCATGAACAGGGTACTTTGCTCTGCTGTCTCTCAATTTTCTCAAATCCTAAAAGTCGAGAAAATAGTATCTGCCTGCTTGTGTCAAAAGGCCACTATAGAATTCAAAATAAGTTGATGGCAGTGAAACATATTGGAAGCTTATAAAATATTCCACATATGCAAGACATTGTGCATGTTAAAGGTATCTGCCCTACTGCTTTCTTTGCTTACACAACGGAGAAGAGAAAACCAGATGTGGAAGCAGCTCCCAGACATCATGCCTGCCCCCAAATTCTTCGCTCAGGAAACTTCCCTCACATCAAGAGCATCATTATCTTTGCACTGGAGAAAAAAAAATCTGTACAGTCTCTGAACTGAAATCTAATTTCCAATTGGCTTCTCTTATAGATTGTCAACCATAGGAAATGGAACACAACAGAATTTTCCACAGGCACCGTTTTCCTTGGCACACCCAAAACCAGCAGGAAAGAGACTGAACCAAAAATTTCCTTTGGCATCTAGCTCTTCATTACATTGTAAGAGTATGGGCCACCTGGGGAAAATAACCAAATATAGGAGGGAAGGAGACACACCCAATTCTGGATCACATTACCTGAACTGTTTCTATAAGTATATATTTCTCCAGACTCTAGGAATCATCCACTGAAATCTTTTGACAGTTTAATTGATTGTATTTGGGTTTCTTTTTTTGCAACAAGAACTGACTCTGTTGCTACCTACCTAGTCTTTTCTTGATGAATAGCTACCTTTGATTTTCCCAAGTTTGCAGAATTGGAATTGGAAGGAAATATGCAAATCACAGCTGCAAGATGGGCAGGTGAGGGGGGGGAGGTGCTGCCCTGACCTCTATTCCCAGTAGAATCCCCTTAAAGCTCAAGCAGGAGATGTGGGCAGCTGGATTTGTAGAGTCCTTCCTACAAATAAGAAAAAGAGAAATAGAGAGAGAGAGCACGCTGTTTTCTGAGAGCTGACAAGCTTTATCCTTCATGAGTTTCATTCCTCCCTTGCTCTGTGTATGTGGGAAGGAGGCAAGAAGGGAGGGTATTAGGAGAGAGAGAGAGACAAAGAAATCAATGTCCATGTCCAATGCATTGCAAGAGAGGACCCTGGCTGGACTCACCATTTGTAGAGAGGGCAGCAATGGTCTGTGGCCACCTCTGGATGCTAGTGACACCCCACTCAAGCCAGAAAGGACCCCCAGAGCAAAAGAACTGCGCCTCCAAAGCCCTTGTGAACTTAGCCTGCTCTTAACCAAATTTAGGTTATGTCCCTAATGAAGAAGGTATCAGGTTCAGCTTCTCTGTCCTCTTCAGACCACACTGGGGCAGTGTATAGTTGAGAGCCAGCAAGAAGTGGAAGGAAACTGGTGATTATTGGGTATTACTACATACCAGACACTTGTTAATGGAGACACACATACACGTGCATGTGCGCACACACAAACATAAACTCTCATTCAATCCATTAGAAGGTTCCATGTGGGCAAAAGTTTTTGCCTGTTTTGTTCACTGTTCTATCCCCAATGCCTTACACATGGTAAGTTCACAAGAAATATTTGTGAAACAAGTGGATGAATCTTTACAACTCAAAAGGAGTGGAATAATTGTTGATCTTGTTTTAAGATGGGGAAGTTAAGTTTCAGAGGATATTAAGTAGACAAGCTGGGATTCAAACCCAGGTGTGTCTTGACTCCACAGCTGACATCTTTCAGGTTACACTGCTGTCCTCTGACAGCAAACCAGCGTGTATACAGAGGAAGGTGAGGTCAGGGAACTTGAAATAACGTTCTATAAAGAATCACTGAGCAAGTGAAACATTTATTCGAGAAAAGGAACACCCCAAGCTCACAAGCTATGGAGAGCCCCCTCCCCTTCCTGGGCTTCTGTCCTTCCCCAGTGAGATGAGGGATTGTGCTAGACGAGAGTGCAAACAAGTGGCACATGGGCCACCACTCTCCACTTCAGCTCCTATGACAGACGTTACTCATTGATCATAGCATTCTTTCCCACTGAACTTGGATGAAATTTCTTAAGTATTCTCGACAGCAGTCCATGCAACCCCACCCATTAATTAAAGTTGGCATGCATGGGAAAGGCTCTTTGACTTCTCTAGACTAAAGAATCTCTAACATTCCTCAAATTTATTTCTGTCCGTAAATCCATCGCTGTTTCTATCTTGCTGTGTATATTGTCTGGCACGCTAAGACATCATGAATAAAGAAAGCTTCCAATCTTCCCTGAAAGCAGTAGCATAAAAACCAGGAAGCCTCCAGACTCTGAGTTTATCCTTATACTGTCCTCTATTGAGACGACCTTCCAGATGGAAAATAATGTTTTAACTACAAATCATCTAAATATTGTTGATAAAAAGATCCCCTTTTCTAAGACTAAGACAATACCTATTACCAAGACTGTATTCCACAAGCAAACTAAAGTAAAAAATTGGGACGGATTTTAAATTTAAAGTATTGGCCTTATGGATTGGCTTGTAGTCAACATTTTCTTGAGTTACACATACATTAAAGATTGCCATGAAATAAGATGACACATTGAAAATAATAGTATCTGAGTAGTATCATGTCTGGATTTTAGCCAAGCTCAAGGAATATAAAATAAATTTGTTTTTTTATGGTAGCCTCATGGCTGGCTTTTAATGGTTTAGGAAGAGTAAGGGAGAGGATTTCATATTGGTTTTTTTTTCAAGTGTACATTTTAATAACACAAATAACCTTTAGTAGCTCATGAGGTATTCCACCAATGCCATAAAAGTATAAAACATAAATTTCTTGTTTAGAAATCCTAATGTTTGTTGTTCTACCAGGGTCATTGGTTGCAAACAACAGAAATCAACTCCGGTTGATGTAAATAGGAAGGGAATTTATAGGAGGGTTTTGGGATATTCAAGGAATGGATCTAAGGTTAGAAAAATAGGTGCAGGAAGTGCTTCAGGGGACTAAGAGGCAGGATCCTGTCCCATCACTACAGGCCACATGCCCCTCCCACCCCCTCAACACTGCTGGACTCAGCTGCCCTGGGCATTCACTTTTGCACCAATAAATTCTTGAGTCTAGCATAACTGCCATGAATAATGTCTGACTGTTCCTGTGTCTTTTATTATTTCCTCCTAAATAAAAGTCCAGGCAGAATTTTCTGATTAGTTACACTTACATTTTGGTCAAGTCTTTACCGATTAGCCTGTGGAGACAGAAAATACCTGCCCCTTCTTGGGCTTCTGCTCAAACAAGAAAGTGTTCAGAAGCTGGGCAAGTTAAATGACTAAAGCCCATGACATCTGTTAAAATAAAGTGCCCAAAATGAATACAAAGTGAATGTCATGTCAGTGAAGTACCCCAATAACCAATAACTATAATTGATTGAGCAGCTACTTTCTTCCAGGCCATGCACTGGGTACCATATATAATCCCCTTTATCTCGTTTAATCCCTTATAACACCCCTAATGAGACAGACATCAGCATCCTCATGTAAGGGGCATGGAAAGAGTCGTTTGCCCAGGGCCACACAGCTTGTCAACACCAGAGCCGTAATTCAAAGGAAGTCCTTTCTGAAGCCAACACTATGCCCCTAACCACTACGCAAAGCTATGTCTCCATGAACATTGCAATGTGGCCTGGGTCAGGGCTTGCCCTTAACAGGTATGTGATGAATGTTTGTTTTGATGCTTCCTTTCAGCAGACATTCATTCAGTAAGTTCTTACTACATATAAACCATTATCATAGGCATCATGGGGCACATTTAATGTAGCAAAGCCCACGTCCACCTCTAACTACAATATGGAGAATAATGAAATACTTGCAAGAGACAAATACAAGATAAGTCACACCTTGAAAATTCCTTGAGGGCAAGGACTGTGTCTTTCTTGCTCAACTTATCTCCTCAGTGCCTCATGGTGCTTGGCCCTGAGCTCTCAGTAAATATTTAATAAATGGATAAAAATAACCAATATTCATTAAGCACTTACAGGGAGCCAAGCACTCTGTTAAGCCCACAAGAGAAAAGTGCTATCATTATCTCCACTGTGAATGCTCTGGCTTAGAGAGGTACTTTGCCAAGGATCCCATGCAGGTGAGGAAGCACAGTTAGGATACAAACCTATCCTGCGCCTGGAAAGCTTATCAACACTCAGTAAGAAGCGCGACTCTGGTAGGAACCCTTTTCTCGGCACCGCACTCCCCAAGCCAACGTGCTGGCAGAGCTGCAGTTCCCCAGTATCTCCATCATGGGGCGCTGTGAGACTGTAGGCACAGGTCCGCCTCCATCCCTGTCCTGCAGTTCTGGGAGGCCAGAACTACTGTCTGGAAAGCAGGCAGCATGAATCTAAAGAAAATAAAGATTATAAATCAATTATACTTCAATTAAATTTTTAAAATTTTTTTAGAAAATAAAGAACGAATGAATCTTAATGTGATATACTCTCTCAACTTTCAAGCTTTTCCTTCCCAACCCTTATCACAGTTGAAATTACATATCCATTGATGTAATCATTCATGTGGGATCTATTGCCCCATAAAAATATAAGCTCTGTTGGGGCAGGGACCGTATCTCTTGTTCACCTTGGCACCTATCACTGTGTCTGACACATTCCAAGGGTTTAATAAATATATGTTGAATGAATATAACAGCCAGGCTTTAAAGCTGCCTAAAAACTGCACACATTATTATTTCCATCTATCTATTTCCTTCATCAAGGAAGTAATATGGCTCATACGAACAGAGAAGAAATCTAGGCTTTATTCCAGACATCTTTTCACAGCTTTGGCGGCTGGAAAGAGGAAAATACCCCAAGTCACGTGATTTTGTATTTAGAATATTAATTTTCCCTAGGTCATGCAGAAACAGCGATACTTTACTTAATGAAATGCTCTTGTACTAATTTCTATTTGTATGCAAAAGACGTCATCGGTTTAACACATGGAGACAATCTCCTCCACTCGCACACACCCATAGCTGCATAGCAGAAGAAGAGGAAAGGCTTCTGATTTATTACACATAAACAAATGAATAAGATAACATTTTATTAGTTAGAAACCATTACAAAAACAGCCAGAAAATGAGACAGTGCAAGTGGAATACGCCCTTATCAATAAATCCTCGGAAGTTTAGGACCCTGATGCATGTTGTAATAATGAAAAAGATAATTAAAAGGATCGAATTGCAGAACTGTATCATTTCATCAAGAAGCAGCCTCCCAACAATAGGAAACATCAGGGCAGTGATGGTCTGTGCATCTCTAACCTTAGTGGAAAAGAAAGGCATTTGAGATTCAAGTTGTTGCAGCATATGTGAGAAGAATCCATTTTTAGGCTGTGTCATATTGAAATCATGCAAATCCAAGCAAGAAATAGCTCCCCTTTAAAATCGGTATCTTTGTAAGTCTTGTTTCTGGTGGTGAGCAGTAAATAGCATGATTAAGTTAGCCATGTCCAGCCTATCAATTATAGTTGATATTATAACTAACAGTCATAGGTGAGAAAGACAGTTTTGTTACTTTTTTTACAAGAGATTCTTGGTTTTTCTTCCCTTGACTGAGAATCTTCATTTCATCCTAGAAAATCTTTAAGACACACTGCAAATACTTTTTATATAAAAGCATCATAGGGAAACACAGAGACTTCAGAGGTTTTTCATTTCCCAGAGAGCCGTAGTCAGTTTTTAGAAAGTAAATTGTGTCCCTACCCTTCCCCTCCCTCCAGGTCAATGCTTCCCCTCTCCCGTCCTGATCAGTTTAATATGAGTCACTGCATGGGCTTTGTTCTATGGAATAACATATTCTCCTGGGAGTCAGTTCATGCAAAGCACTCCCTGCTGAGAGAGTGGAAATTTACCCATAAGACATTCTTTCAGCAGCAAGACCCTGGAGGAAACCTGATTGGAATGTTTAAAGTCTTGACTTGCCTGTTCTCCTTAACTCTCACCACATTTCTCAGATAAAAAAAAAAAAAAAGTAAACCACATATTTAAGGTTTATAACACCTGGTGACCACAGACTCAATGAGATACGGTCAAATTTAGAAAGAAAACTGAAAATGAGAAGATTATTTCCAATACTTCTTCTGCTACTCTATATCCTGTTTTCTCTCCTTTCTATTTTGGTTTACAGTCACTCTGTAGTCGTTCGATAGATCAATGCAAAACTTTGCTCTTTAAACAACTGCCAGATATTCAATAAGTTATGTGCAGCCAAATAGCTATTATTTCACAACATTTTTCTAAACTCAGATGTATTTTCTGTAGTGCAAGTGACATCGATTTACCAC
The DNA here is from genome assembly GCF_949987535.1 of Balaenoptera acutorostrata. Lineage (NCBI taxonomy): Eukaryota > Metazoa > Chordata > Mammalia > Artiodactyla > Balaenopteridae > Balaenoptera > Balaenoptera acutorostrata. The sequence continues at coordinate 99,338,871 of NC_080068.1, read as the reverse complement.
CAAAATAATACATGCATTCATAAATGGCATAAATCATGAGAAAGCTTGGTTGTGGTTTCTTTATAAAAAGTCTTGAAGCAAGCTAATCTTGGTAATATACACACACATATACATAATAAAATAGAATTAATATTGTAAAACAATGTAGTATCTATACACATATATGTATACATGTGTATGCATATGTATATATAATAATCTTTTCTTTTGAAAGAGTAAAGCTAATGATCATGGAAGACTTGGAAAGTAGTCTTGCCCAAGAACTTTGCTTCCCCTCATCATTTACCAGATGATGGTACGGAAAGTTGGAAGGAATATATATAACATTTCACCCAAGGCAGCTCACACCTTAGAGAAGGTCTAGACAGAGCTGAAAAGAACTGGCTGACTTGAAAATCACCTGTTTGATGGCCAAAGAGCAGTGGCCCGATGATCCCTGGGCTAGACGTTTTGTCAGCTTTTCTCTTTATTGAGAGCATTGTTATCTAGGTTTTGAAAAGTGCACTTATAATACACTTTACTAAATAGTATGTAGAGTTGCACAATGCATGCCTGTATAAAACCCTGTGAAAAATTTCAAAGTTTGCAAACTGAAAGAATAAGTGAGTGGCTCATTTAATTTATTTTAATCAGTTATATCAGGAAAACGCAATTCTATTGAAGGGAAACCTTTGCAGAAGCAGAGAGCAATTATGTTTTGCGTGCAGAGTACTCTTTTTAAAAAAGACCATGTGTGCTGCATAAAAAAAAGCTTAGTAATGTCAATCATCTTGATTTCAAATTCCTTCAGTGCACTCCTTAAACAGTGCAAAAATTATAGAAAGCAAAAGCTATTTCTCTCAAGATTCTGTGCAGCTGTTTTCTGCAATTCTTGAACACTCTTGATAGAAATGTGTTTCTGAAGGTACTTGTTTGTGAAAGTAAAAATTACTGCAGTAATGCTCTTAACCTGGTTTAAAATAGATATTCCCACATTATATCTTAAAGAGAGTAACTCACCACAGGCCCCTTGAGCAAGTAAAACTTTGACTAAATTTAAGTAATGGGATTCCCCCCAATAATTAACATCATAGTATACAAAAGAGTAGCTTCAAAGTTGAGAAGTAGATGGCAGCAGTGGAAATGGCAGCCTATTTAAAGGGAATTTGTTAAATTGTTGAAGATATACGCGAGAGGCAGGGAAGAAAATTTTGCCGCAAGTACCACATTTCCAAAGACACATCGAAATGCTGTCCCTGGAGAGAACAGAGATCTCTGTTTTCACAGATTTGGGTAGCTTTAAAAGGAAGTAAATGCATTTCAGGAGTAAAAACAATCATGTTTCCTTTCTGCCTAATGTAAGTAAATCAAATGTGAGCTCAATATCGAGTTGAAATCTCTTAAGATACAGTGACTTATAACATGTCCAGATATGATTAACAAAGACCTTTGACTAAAAATGGGAATATAGATGGCTTGTGACAGGTAAATCCCTCTAGCTTCAGTGTGCAAGTTTCCACTGTTTCATATATTCTTAGATTTGGGTCATTTTCTGGTTTGTAACATGGGAACTTGTGTAGATTTGATTATTATTAGAAATTCCACCAGCAGGTTGAAACTTTGAACAAATATTTCAAGTCTCCTGGAAGAAATGAATAACCTCATAGTACAGTGTCAGTTTCATAATACAGGCAGCCTCTAGCTTAGAGATGGACTGCACTCCAGTTCATTTGAGAAGCTGAGTTTGCATTCAGAACATTTTCCAACTGAAACTGTTTCATCATTGTGGCTGGTTTCCTAAGTTAGCAAATAATCAGATTTAACTCACAATGAACCAAAACAAGGTGTTAATACTAAAGTAGCATTATTTTAAATATACCATTTGACCACTTATGATACTATAATTGGGGAGAAATATATTTTAATTTTTAAATTAGACTAGTGAAAGTAGATATCTCCACCCTACTCCCCTAAAGGTTTGACAAATCACTGAGATTAGGAAGGTACAACAAATCCACCTGGGTCCTAAGAATATGTTAACTCCTGGCAATTCTGCCATTGCAGAAGAACAGGCATTTTAAAAAATGTTATTCATTACCTACTTATTTTGTATCAGAGAATAAAGTGATTGCATATTTGACCATTCATTAGCTGTGTGACCTTGGGCAATTTACTTATTCTCTCTGTGCCTCAAAGGGCAGTTGGGAAAATAAATGAGGTAACTTTTCTAAAGCACATGTTTGCTCTTTGCCTCGTCCAGTTTCCACACCTACTCTTCAAGCTCTATCCTTGGTTTTCGTTGGAGAATTCTCTTGCCCAACTCTCATCCAGATGGTGTGAGTGGGGCTCAATCCCCATCCCTGGAGCACTTGACCTAACCCTGCCAATCAGAGTTGGCTTCAGGGATGACTTCAGGGTGACTGTTTCAAGGGTGAGCCACCTACCCAAGCAGGTCCAATAAGATCTCAGAATAATTTTCCCTGGGAATGCTGAGCCAGAAATACTTACTTTTCTCTGCTGAGCTTGACTCTTGGAGATACTCAGTTATCTTCATATATCCCAGTGGTTCTCATTGGCGGGAAGGGAGGGGATATAGCTCACCCTGCATCGCCCACAGGACACTTGGCAATGTCTGGAAATGTTTTTGGTTGTCACAACTCTGGGGGGAAGGGAGCTGCTATCCTCATCTAGTATGTAGAGACCAGGGATGCTGCTAAACATCTTACAATGCACAGAACTGCCCCTCACAGCAAAGAATTTTCTGTCCCAAAATGTCAGTAGTGCTGAGATTGAACAACCCTGCTCTAACTACCTGGTTATGTCTAAAAACTTCAAAAGAAGCAGAACTGAGAAATAGAGAAAAATTGACTCCTGGTGGTAGTTTGACCCTGGATCTAATCACAACTTTCTTGACCTTCTGTCACAATTAAGATCTCTTATCTTACCTGATAAGATTGTTAAGTATGGAACAAAATGCCTGACATCCAGTAGGCACTCAGTACGTGTTGGCTATTTTCATAAAGGTTATCACTCACATGAGAACCAGAACAGGGAATCCAGAATAACAACTTGTTTGTAATCAAACGCTCATGGATCAGATGCCATCTACATAAGAACTACATAACAGTTAGCTCCTTATAGCACACACCTATGCCCTCTGCTGTGTTCTCAATTCATTCCACATTTCTGATTTGTCCTTGAAGAAAAAGGTTGATCCAAAAGATAATGCCATTTTTATCCAGAATCTGCAGTTGTCTCTGGTTCACTTCTCATATTATTATGAAGTTCAGCATCTGACAGGATACTGAAATTAAAAGAGAAGAAAAAGTTGCAAGTTTTGTACAGAATCACTATCTTTCTTTTAAAAAATGACTACCAGTCTGTCCATATGAGCCAAGATGGCGATTTAAAATTGTTTCTTAAAATGAGATTTAGGGTTAAAGAGGTATCTCATTTATAATCCATATTTTTCTTTTCATTTCTTGTTCTTATGGATAATTTCATGGAAGTGGTCTAGGTGGTATTGCTTGCATCCTAAACTTATTGACAACAAAATTTGAAGATCTTTTTGTTTTTGATGTTGCCCCTTCCCCAAAGGTAGATTTTAAAAAATATGTATATGTATCTATATCTATATCTACCTATCTAATCTATACCATTTGACCAACTCAAAATAATTATCACATTTCTTGATTTCACAATTCTATAGCTTTAAGGGCATAAGTTTCACAGTATTTTCACTCTCTTAACAGTTTGTGCATTTTCTTTCCTCTGTAAGTTATGAATATATTATACTAAGAGATATTATATAAATGAGACGATTATTCAAAATGAGAATCTTCTCTACTAACAGCATCACTATTTGTAGCATATAAGACTAAATAAATATCTCCCATGAGTGACTAAATGCAAAATAAAAAGTAACCACTCAACTTTAATAGTTTAAAAAACGCTATTAAACATAATGGCTTCTTGACATTCAAGTAGCACTATGTTTTAAGTGATCTTCATTTTTTAAGAACTACTTTACTTTCATTTAAAATATTGATGGCAAATCAAGTTCTCCAGAGTGGGGAACCAGAGGAGCAAGCTTTCCTAAGAAAATAAATTTCCATGGACTCTGGAGTTCCAAGGTGCTATTTTTTTTATTTTGTTTTTGTTTGGTTTTGTTTTTGTGTTTTCCTGAGGCTATGTAATAACACCATATAAATGAACGACCTGAAAAACTGATGGAGCAATCTTATTTCTGGAGATTTTCTTCAATCCCTGTTGGTGTGTACTTTTGACCACATCCTGCCTTCCTCCCTTTAACCTTAAGGGGGAGCTCTCATCTCTGTCGAGGACACCAGTAGAACAAAATGGCCCAGTGGCACCACCACAGAATGAAATTCACTTGAAAGAGACGAGACAGGCAGAGGAGGGAGGAGGGGAAGTGGAGCCTTTCAAAGGAAGTAGTGATCCCTGTCCTTTCTTAACCCTCTGCAGAAGATTAGCACTAGAATTAAGCTCTGAGGGAAAAGAAAGCAACAAGAAAGTACCAGGTATGCCCAGACCTGATTTTAGCCTAGAATTATGTGAAGGACACCTTCAAGGTCTGGCTCTTATCCCACCCCAGTTGATTAGGCTAAAAGGAGAAAACCCTGGCTAGGAATAGTGAGTGTGGAGCTGACATTCCCTGTGCTGTATTGCAAGAACATGTTGGTATGTGACCAGGCAAGGATTGGGGGTGAGAGAGGGGGGAGTGGGGAGACAGTGCATAGCTCCCAATTGAGTAGTATGTTTAGTTGATTATAGAGTGTTGTCAGAGCAAAGATCCTAACCTCTGCCTGCTAGACCCTGTGCTCTCTGAGGGCAGAACCTGTTGTCTTCGTCCTGACTGTGTTCCCAGTCTCTACCATCGTGCCTGGCACACAGCAGAAATACATCCCTCCAACCACTTACCAAGGAAAACGTAACAAAGCCAATACTTGCTTAAAGACTTTGAGCAACTCATCTAGGCTTCCTGGGTTTTAGTTTCCTTATTATCAAAAATGTAAGAGTTAGAGTAAATGATTCTTCTGGTACCTTATAGCCCTGTGAAGCTACAAAATATGCCCCTAAGATTTAAGCATAGCAATCACAAAATTTACAGACGTATGTCCAGAGATATAATAATCAGCCACCTGTTTCTTATATACATCACTTGCAGTCACAGTTGGGAAAAATAAAAAATGTGAAGGTATTTGTCAAATTAAGTTTCTGTCCTATTCAAGGCAATACCAAGGTCCACCCCATACCACCATGAAAGAGATCTCTATTCTGGCTGCCATCCACCTGGAGATAGTTTCATCTTGCTGTGGTAAGCAGCATTATTTGTCTGGAACTCTCAGAGATTTCATTCTTGGCTCACTGAACAGCCATATTCGATATTATACAGCAGGAAAAAATTGCCAAACCATAAAAGTCCCATGGAGAACAAGTCCTTTTGAGTGACATGGCAGCTCAGCCAGACGTGCACAGGTTTTGGAGTCAGATCTACCAGAGCATGAACTCCAATAGGACACTTGACCTCTTTGAACTACATTCACCTCCTCTGCAGTCTGGTAATGGTTCCTGCCCCAATGAGTTGGGAAGATAAAATGAAATGTTTTATGTGAAATATATGTCCGTTGTTAACACTCAATGAATAGTAGCAATTGTTATTGTTTAAGGCCCCTTCAGTTGCTTGGACATATCGAGAAAGAAATGATTTAAAGGATAAAAAAAGTGGATGATGAGCTCTCTTTGGAAGATGGGAAATTGAAAGAACTGAGAAAGACTCTGAATTCAGAGTCAGAAAATCTGGAATACCTCCCCTACTTATAGGATATATGATCTTGGACAAGTCACTTTATCTCTCGAACCCAGCTTCCTCTTCTGTAAAACAAGATTAATCATGTGCCCCTAGAAAGCACTCTGTAAATTCTAAGGTGCTATTCAAATGTTTAGCGCTAATATTATTATAATGGACAGAATGGTTCGAGGACACACTAATAACACAGGCTTACGGAGCTGACATATCCGTGGACAGATGGGAAGCAGTAGCTAAGGATTTGCCACACTGACATTCTGGAACTGTAGAGAGAGTGATTTGTTTAAGTCTCCCTTGGCAATCAGGAAGCAAAGAAAGCAGAATTAGAATTGCAACCAGTTGTAGGTTCTTCCAGAGTAGTGGCAGCCTGACCAAGATGGGGTAGAGGAAATTAAAACATGCTTGCATTGTACTCTATTCAGAATTATTTCCTTAGATGTAACCATCACCATCTTTGATTTCAGAAGAAGCTCCTTCTATGATTCTGATGCATTTTATGTCCGTATGCAGATTTAAGAAAGTCACAGAACAGAAGACAAGAGAACCAAACTGGAATAGCAAAGAAATTGATTGTAAGCCCCTTTAACCACGTCGCACTGAAATGTGGAATGGCAGAAAGCAAGCTCCTAGGTATACACTTAGTGTATCAAAGTTCACCTCGGAGGTTACTTACGAACCTGTCTTCCTTAGAGATGTCATAAAGTGTTCAAGAATCCACAAATCACTAGTCACAAACCAGTCCTTACCAGCTTTGACTAATCCTGACATTCCCTAGCAAACCGGAGGTTGAGACTTGGGGTACTTTTCAGGGGATGAATGACAAGCTGGGAGGAGTTGATGGTCCACTGGAGGGGCAGCTGAGAGCCATTAGACCTAGCCAGTCATTAATCTCCAGGAAATGCCTGGAGCCAAGGTCGTTATTGCTATTATAAACTAAAAATGAAAAGAAAAAAAGAAGGCACGTAGCTCTTTTTTATGGGTGATACAGTTTCAATTGGCACATATTGAACATTTCTAGAGATTTAATTAAGCAATCAGATTGCTTGAGTGGTCTCAATATTCAGTGCCTTTTATAGAGTTCTTTAATGACTATGCATAGAATTATTCTGGATACTTTATGGACCATAGCAAGTGAAGTTTTATGTCTTCCTGGGAATACAGTGAACCTTTCCACCAATGCTCTAGCTTAAACAAAGGTTTTTGTTGTGGCTGTTGTTTTGGGTTAGGGGGATCTTAGACTTGTGTCTAGAAAAGTGTAGCCAAAAGAATTAGCATGAAGATCATTTACTTACCCCAAAAACCATTTGACTTTGCCTCTATGATTCATTCCAGTGAAAAGTAGTACCACTATCTAGTGAGGCAAGGAGAGGCAACACACTTAATACTGTAGCCATCATTCATTCATTTTCAAGGGCATAGTGAGATAAACAATATTTTCAGCATGAAACATAGAGCAATGAATAAAATCTATGAGATCCACATCTACACATAGGGCAGCATAGCACAAGGACTAAGGGAACTGACTTTGGAGCTGACTACCCGGGTTCAAATCTTCACATATTCACTCACAAGCTGTCAGACATCAGGCACATTCCTTAAACTCTCTGTGCCTCTGTCTCTTCAACTTTAAAACGGGGCTAAAATAATTCTTTCCTCATTGGCTCTTGTAAAGATTTCATGTAAGTGTACACGAAAGCACTTAGAATCGTGCAGAGCATGTAACATGAACTACATAGGTAATAGCTATCATTATTACATCCTTGTGCACAGAAACAAGACAAGGTGAAAGGGAACAAATCAATAAACAAGATGTTTGTAAATAGTGATAAGTGGTATCAAAAAATACAACAATGCAATGTGATGGGAGTGAAGGTGAATTTGTTGGGACATTCTTCTCCGAGAAGTGACATTTGTGATTAGCCCTGAATTAGTAGGGTGTCTCATGCTGAGATCTGGAGGAGAGTCATTCTCAATGGAGGAAACACCAAATTCAAAAGACCATGAAATGGTATTGAGCTTGGAGTGAGTGATAGAAGAAGACCAGGGTGGCTGGAATGTGCTGGGGATCTGGGGAAATCAGATGAAGTGGAAGAAGTGGCAGGGACCAACTCACATAGGGCTATGTAGACCAAGCTAAGGAGAAGAATCTGGTTACATACAAATTATCATCTGGAAGCTCTCCAGTACCTTTATGAATATGTCTGGCCAAAGATGCACAGCTACTTGACTGGCAGAAACTTAGAAACAAATAACTCTAACTTATAAGGAGTTTAGGTTTCATTTTAAATACATTGAAAACCATGGCAATAGGGGAAGGGAGTAGATGTCTGATAATCAAGTTTTGTGTATTTGAAAGCTACCTCTGGGGGCTATGAGGAGAATGAACTGAGTGTGGGGAAGGGTGGAGAAGGAGGGGAGAGCAGCATTTCTGATGAGTCTTAATTTGTGGGTTGTATGATACTGGTCAACTCAATCCACTTCAATGAATTTAGCTCATATTTACTGAATATCTACTGCATTCAAAGTCTGTGCTGAGCGGGAGAAATACAAAGTTAAGGTCCCTGCCCCAAAAGAGCCCAGATTCAGTGGGGAGACTGACAATAAGAGTAGTAAATAATTTTACAAGTGCTGGTGATTCTCTGCAAAGGAAAAAAAAAAAGATCAAATCTACTTGAGGAGAGGAGGTCGAGAAAGGCTTCAGGAAGGAAGTAACACCAGAGGTGAACCTTGAAATGCAAATAGGTGTAAATGGAAAGCCTCACCAGAGGCTGGTTGGGAACTTCAGGTTGATGAGTGGAGTTCAGACATAGGCTACTCGGACAGAATAATAAAGAGTTCAGCTGCAGAGGTGGGCACAGGTCAGATCCTGAAGAGTTGTAGATACTCCACTAAGGAGTGCGTTCTCCATTCTATCAGAGTTATCGTGTACGTGGGGCGTTACTGAAAGGAATCAAGTGTAGAAAGATTATTCTTGGCAGTCTGCATGATGGATTAGAATGGGGAAGACTGACAAAAGGGATAACGAAAATCATTAATGAACATCAAAACTAGGGTAAGTACAGTGACGAAAAAGAGATGGGAATGGAGCAAAGAGATTTTAAGGGAAGAGAATCAAATGGACTTAATCTGTAACTGGATCTGCAAAGAATCTCATTGGCTCTGCACGTCAATATTCTTTGGATGAATGAGAGAGTGAATAATTATCTCTAAATTCTATCATGTGGATGGCTGGATAGTTGATCTTGCCAGTTATCAAGACTTGTGAAAATCTTGGAAAAGCGAATGATATAGAAATCCTGCCCTCAGCTCTCCTTATCATCTTCTGAGGTTCTAGAGGGATCCATATTTATAACCGAGGCGTTGATGTCAAAGCCTTAAGTAAGACAGCTAGCTCTGGAAGCTGGAACAGAGTGTGCAGACTCAAGAAAACTTCAGCCTAGACAAGACAGAGAAAAGAAGCCTTCTTTCCCTAAACCTCTCTCTGATTTCCTTTTGTATTCCTATGGTTTAGGAATGGGAAATGAGAGCATCTCTTCCCATGCAAGAAGAGGCTCTACCATATTGCCTCCCCAAATGCCTGGAGGATGTTGTGAACTGAATTGTGTCCCCCCACCAAAATGTACATGTTGAAGTCCTAACTCCCAGTTCCTTATTTGGAAATAAGGTCATTGCAGATACAATTAGTTAAGGCAAGGTCATACTGGAGCATGGTGAGCACCTAATCCAATATGGCTGGAGTCCTTATAAAAAGGGAAATTTTGGAAACAGAGGCAGTATAGTGGGAAGGCAATGTGAAGAGACACAGGAAGGAAACAACCACCTACAAGCCAAAGAGAGAGGGCTGGAACATATCCTTCCTTCTTCTCAGAAGGAACCAACCCTTCTAACATTTTGATTTTGGACTTCTAGCCTACAGAACTGTTTGAGATAATATATTTCTTTTGGTTTAACCACCCAGTTTGTGTACTTTGTTATGGCAGCCCTAGCAAACTCATACAGAAGGGATCAGCTAAAAAGCCAGAAAGGTGGGTAGAGGAGGAGAGACAAGTCAAGAGAGATGGCCAGGCCTTCCCCTAGGAAGGAATAGACCCAGTCCTTTCTTATTCTCTTGGTTCCAGGTAGGAAGAGCAATCAAAATAAAGACCAGCCCAATGTGGAACTAGGGCTCATTAGAATGCCTTTGAACGTGACCTATCCATTATAATATTATTAATTACTACTAATATTATATAATAATATTACTCTAGGGCTTTTCATGGAGTTGGAGAGGGTGAGAAAGAGGGCTGGTCAAAACGACTGAGGGAGATCTGTGTTTCCTCTAGTTAACAGCGGATAACTTGGGAAAGTTTTGAAGAAAAAATACTCTCTCATTCTCAATTTCCTCATCTCTGAAATGAATGGGTTGTCTTGCATGATTTCTAAGTTTCTGGGACTCTAAATTTTCATGATTCCAAGAGACTTCATATTTTACTGGAAACACAAATTACAACATTCCCAAAGAAATCTGGTCATGTACAAAATTACATCTACCATTTCACTTTCCATGAGCCTTTATGAAATATATCTGGCCATGTAAGTTCTAATTTATAAAGACCGCCACGGGCATGCAGAAAAACATAAATATATTTATAGGCCCACATGTAATTATAAAGTGCTCTAGTCTTCTGAGCAATCATAGTGAGGAATTAGATCATGAACGAACAATTCTTTGTTGGGTACTTCCTGTGTGAAGCACTTAGCTCAGTGTCCTGCACGAGTAGAGCTCAGCACGCACTTGTTAGTGGTAAAAGAATTAACTACTCTTTCTTCTTCCCTTCACAGAGCTTTGCTTGAACCTCTCTTCACATGGTCTTCACACATCACGTAGAGTGTAAGATTGAGGAACAAGGGCTATCAGGAATGACCTTTGCTCCTTCACAGCACCCTGCAGCATAACCAACTGTTGAGAAAGTCCACCTTCTTTAATAAAATAGAAGCAGGCCCTCCAGGGTTATACCTGGAATGATGGGGGAAGCTGGTCCCTGCGAGAGACCCACGAACTTTACGACAATTGCATCTCTCCAGGTGGCCATTGCCATGTGCCTGAGGGCACATGCTGTACAGGTCTGAAGTCTCAGTAGAGGACTAGAGTTTGGGATCACTGTTGAAAAACCTCTGTATTTGCTATTCTTGGGGAGAAGAGGGAAAATGACGGTGAGCATCATTGCCATTATTACTGGGTATCTTTTTCCAGATCACAGACAGCCATTGTTTTATGAGAGGTTTCAGGTTTCTGCTTTATCATGAGGATACGGTAGAGTCCAGAGACAACAGGACACAGTATTAGAAAACAAACGACTCTCTTTTAGTTTCAGCTATGTCATTAAGTGACCTGTGGAAAGTCACTTCCCCTTCCTGAGCCTAGGTTTGTGCTTCTCTAAAATGAGGAGATTGAACTTAGTCAGAGGTTTTCAGTTTCTCCTTGAGCAGCAGAATCCTCACTATATACCATTGACACAGAGGGGTCTCTCAGGTTGAATGGGTGGGCCCCCGTTCAGGCTACCTTCTCACTCCCCAAACAATCAGGCCTCCAAGGAAGGGAGTTTGAGTCCCCAGAACCACAGGATCTCCAACATGCCTCCGGGCACATTGTTGATAATAAGCCCCTTGTTTGTATAGCTGCACCCAGTTTGCAAAGTGATTTCACAAACTCCCTCTCACTTAATCTAGCGTCTAATCATTTTAAGTAAGAGATCAAAAGTGAGAAGTGGTTACATTTCCAGCTTTTAATGCCACAGCGTGTGGACAGCCCAGAAGGTTCGTCAGCCAAAATATTCTGAACAGTGAGATGCATCTTAGAATCCTCAAGCCAGCCTAGGTGCCAATGCTTTATAAATGTTTGAACAAACCTCTTGTCTGTTCTTGTTTCTTACTGATGTATGAGTAAATGCTATTTTTAACATTATCATGCAAATTTAATCACAGATCAATATGCCTAGATAAATATAGTAGTAGAAGATAATACACATAATCTAAAAAAAGTTAACTCTAGGAGACCACATTTTTCATACTTTAAGATAACTTTCTTTAATCATATAAAAAATATATGTTCATGATAAAAAGCACAAAGATAGAAATTAGCAAAAAGAACTTACTAATAATTGCCCCAAGTGGAGATAATTATTGTTCACCTATAAGTACATGCATCCCTGTCTTCTTGCAAAATATAAATACTTTAAAATTGGATGATAGTGCACACGCACTTTTTTTTTTTTTCACACGCACTTTTTAATCTGCTTTTTTCATCGAAAAATATATGATCATCACTCCAGGTCAAGGAGTACATTTCAAAAACACCATTGCTTTTTCATTGGAATGTGGCTTTCTGTCATATGGATAGTCACCGTATATCCAAATAATCACCTATTATTGGATGTACTGTTTATTTCCAGTTGTTTTCCAATTGCAATGCACATGCTTGTGGCTAAATCTTTGCCTTACTTGAGGAATTGTTGGATCAAAGGGTATGCACATTTTTTTTTTTAACTTTTGATACATGGAGCCCAAAATGTTGTACCAAATTCATTCTGACCATCTGTGATATGTCAACTTGACTGGCCAAGGAATGCCCAGATTAAACATTGTTTCTGGGTGTGTCAGTGAGGGTGTCTCCAGGTGAGACTGGCACTTGAATCAATGACTCAGTAAATTACCCTCCCCAATGTATGTGGGTATCATCCAATCAATGGAGGGCCTGAATAGAACAGAAAGGAGAAGAAGGAAGAATTCCCTCCTTTTTTTCCCTTGCCTCACTGCATGAGCTGGGACATTTCATTTCATCTTCTCCAGGCCTTGGACTGAGATTTATATCATCATCTCCCCTGGTACATGTAGATATAGATATAGATATGGACACAGATATATATATAGATCATGAAATATATTTCCAGACCTGTGTAAGTTGAAGCATGGTCTCCCAAAAGATATATTCACACTGACCCTGTGAATGTGACCTTATTTGAAAGAGAGTCTTTGCAGAGGTAATTAAGCTAAGGATTTGACAAGAGATCATCCTGGATTAGGGTGGGCCCTGAATCCAAAGACAAGGGTTCTTACAAGAGGGAAGAGAGAGAAGACACAGCAGAAGAGAACACACAGAGCGGAAGGCCATGTGAAGTCACAGGCAGAGATGGGAGTTTGGCAGCTACAAGCCAAAGGACACCTGGAGCCGCCAGAAGCTGGAAGAGGAAAAAGAAGATTAATTTAAGAAAATAAATTTCTATTGTTTTAAGCCATCAAATTTCCCGTAGTTACAGCAGCCATATGAAACTATACACGACCATATGAAGGAGTCCTATTCTGAGTCCCTCTCTTAATCTCTGAGTAACACTCTTCATAGGCAAGTGTCACAGGAGCTGGCAGTCTACCTACTTAGATTCTATTGCATTCATTAAACATTTATTGAGCACCTACAATATAGCAGGCTTTCTTTTGGGTGCTGTATGAAAACAAAAGTAAAGAAGACATAGTCTTTGCTTTTGAGAGGCAAACATTAAGTGAACACCTACCGGGCTATCCACAGGGCTACTATGGGCAGAGACAGTAGGTTGTAGCTGTATCATCGAGTGCCTCATTAACCAAGTTAAAAGCTTGGCCTTTACACAGTAGATGATGGAGATCTCAGAGAGTTTTAGGTAACTATTACCCACACCCCAAGCTCCTCAGATACTGGACTTTCCTGACCTCTATCCTAGGGCCAACCTGAACATCTGCCTGTGGCCTGCTGTGAGTGTCCCTGGCTCTACATTTTCTGGCCCTGGCTTTCTTTATGACCCATGTTTAAGTTCCTTCTATTGTTTATTCTGTATGTCTCCATGGTCATTGTCATTTGCTCCAGAGTAAACAGCTAGTTTTAGCTCCTGGCCTCATCTGATCTCTCAGTTGGGCCCAGATGTGCTACATTAATTAACTTTTTCATTCATTCAAGAATCATTTACTCAGCATCTATTATTTCCTAGTCCCTGGTTGTACAAAAATGAATTAAATAAAGTCTTCACCCTTAAGATTTTTACCATCTGCATTAGCTTGCTAGGGCTGCCATAACAAAATACCATGACAGGGTGGCTTAAACAACAGAAATGTTTCTCACAGCTCTGGAAGCTGGAAGTCCAAGACCGAGGTGTCAGCATGGTTGGTGTCTGATGAGGCTTCTCTCCTTAGGTTGTAGAAAGCAACCTTCTTGCTGTGTCTTCACATGGTCTTTCCTGAGTGTATGCATGCTCATGGTGCCTCTTCCTCTTCTTATAAGGACATCAATCCTGTTGGACTAGGGCCCCGCCCTTATGACCTCATTTAACCTTAATTACTTCCTTAAAGGTGCTCTCTTCAAATATAGTCATACTAGGGATTAAGTCTTCAACATATGAATTTTGGGGAGGACACAATACTGTCTATAAGACCATCTAAGTGAAAAAGTCAAATACGTACAGATAATTGCCATATGGTGGAACCAATAGCATAAATATATTTTGTATTTCTGGGATTGGAGCTTCTAACCTGTGCAGGTGGATCTTAAAAGAATAGAGGGAGTGATTCAAGTGGATGAGATGAAGCAGGGAAATCCAGGCAGAGATAATAGTCTTTTTAGAACATGAACATAAAACAGCACGGTTTGCTGGGAGGAGGGCTGAGATACAGAGAGATGGGTTGGGGTATCATGGACTTGGGAGTCATGCTGTGACTTCATGGGAACCCCCGTCCCTCCTCTCACCTCTGTCACAGTCTGTTTCCCATGCTGTAGTCATTGTACTCTCCCTTCTCACTCTAATCAAAAGATTAAAGCCCTGGATCTCAGTCCTAGAAACATTTAAAATACAGTAATAGCCTCTTATCTTTTGTATAACACTTTATAGTACAAAGCACCTTTACTACATCATTTGACCCTTAAAACTGCCCAGTGGAGGAGAAGAAATATTATTATATCCATGTATATGATGAAACCGAAATTCTAATAATAATAATAATAGTAATAATAATTGACTTGGCCAAGGTCAGAGGACTGTGTTGGGGTTAGTGTAGGTTTGGTATCCAGAGGGTCTGCACACTGATCTAGTTTCTCTCTTTTACACTACCTGCATTTTTCTCTGCTCTTTGTCTCACATGTTGTATTTCTTCAGTAATGCATCTACATTTTGACAGAGCTTTCTGGAAATGATGTGTTAACCAACAGAAAAAACTCTCCGAGTGGGAACGTTGGGCCTGGTTTTTTTGGCCAGGCAGGCCTGTCAAAGTCCATCGAATCACACATCAGCCTCTCAAATGGCCAACCGAGAGCAAAGCCCATGGGGATACTTTGCCAAAAGGAGAGAATTAAAGCACTTCCAAGTCAGGAAATGCCAAGCTAGGCTTTTCTGTGGTGTTAACTTACTGGCCCAAAGTAGACCGAATAGTAATTTACCTACAGCCTAGCCTATTACCCACAGTCCTTCACTGGACCTTTGTCAGTGTTGCCAAGGCAACAACTCTCACCACTTTGATAATTTTTAGTTTCAATCACAAACTCCGTATGGACTTGGCTGAAAGTCTGATGCAGCAAAACTTTAAGTCACTGGAATGCAGGAGCAATAAATTCTTTAAGTTTCCAACAAATCTGACACATGAGCCCTTTGAAAAACGTTGCCATTTTGGATGGAAATGTCCCTAAATTCTTTTCTTGTCTCTGTCTTCCTCATGTAATCCGTGGAGCCTAATTTAATTGAAGCTTTTCCAGGTGACTCAGGTGCTAGTGGCCTTTCTGAAACACACATCCAACTCCAAGATAAAATCTAAGCTCTTCTAGTTTGGAAAAGTGCCTTCACCGTTCCCTCTAATCTACCTTTCTGATCTCATATTCTCTTTCTCTCCACATACTCTATACTCCAGGAACATGGAAGTAATCATTATTTTTAGAACATTCATAGAACACACCATGTCCCTTCTTATCACTGAGTATTTATACACAGGGTGGCCGTTCTCAGCCCTTCATTCTCTTCTCTGCTTAGTATTCAGCCTTGACTATGGAGCTAGTCTACCACTTCCTACATGAAACC